>NC_066631.1:32208076-32808076 GCF_025201925.1 Gopherus flavomarginatus | reverse complement strand
CCTGTGGTCCCAGAAGGAGGTGGGGTTGCACATCAACATGCGGGAGTTGAGAGCGGTCCGCCTCGCTTGTCAAACGTTCTGCCATCAGCTTCAAGGTCGTTGTGTCGCGGTGTTTACCGACAACACGACGACCATGTACTATATCAACAAGCAAGGCGGCACCAGATCCTCTCCCCTGTGTCACGAGGCGATGCGACTTTGGGACTTTTGTGTAGCCCACTCCATTCACCTCACGGCTTCCTTCCTCCCCGGAGTACGGAACACGCTGGCGGATCGCTTGAGCAGATCCTTCCTGTCGCACGAGTGGTCCCTTCGCCCGGACATCGCCCTCTCCATCTTCCGGAGGTGGGGTTATCCCCGTGTGGACCTCTTCGCGTCCGGGGGGAACAAGAAGTGCCAAGCGTTCTGCTCCTTTCAGGGCAGGGAGCCCGGGTCGATAGCGGATGCCTTCCTTATTCCGTGGTCGACCCACTTGTACTACGCGTTTCCCCCGTTCCCTCTGGTCCACAGGGTCCTTCTGAAGGTGCGCAGGGACAGGGCTCGCGTGATCATGGTAGCCCCGGCATGGCCCAGGCAACATTGGTACCCCATGCTGCTGGACCTGACCATAGCCGACCCAGTTCCCCTGCCCCTTCACCCGGACCTGATTACCCAGGAGCACGGGACCCTCTGTCACCCGGACCTGCAGTCGCTGCACCTAGCGGCGTGGCTCCTGCATGGCTGACCGGTTCTGAGCTGCGCTGCTCAACACCGGTGAGGGAGGTGCTTTTGGGCAGCAGGAAGCCTTCCACGAGAGCGACATATTCGGCCAAGTGAAAGCGTTTCTCCTGTTGGTGCGTGGAGAGAAATCTCCGCCCTATGGAAGTTTCGGTGGCCGATATCTTAGACTACGTTTGGTCCCTCAAACAGCAAGGTCTGGCGATATCGTCGTTGCGAGTCCACCTGGCAGCTATCTCCACCTTTCACCCGGGTGCGGATGGTCGCTCTATTTTTTCTCACCCGACGGTGTCTAGATTCCTTAAGGGGCTGGAACGTTTATACCCTAACGTCCGTCTCCCTGCTCCAACCTGGGATCTTAACCTGGTGTTGTCCCGGCTCATGGGACCCCCCTTTGAACCGTTAGCTACTTGCTCCCTGCTTTACCTCTCTTGGAAGACTGCCTTTCTAGTAGCTATCACCTCGGCTAGGCGGGTGTCGGAACTCCGGGCTCTTGTGGTAGACCCCCCGTATACAGTCTTCCACAAAGATAAGGTGCAGCTGAGGCCACACCCTGCCTTTCTTCCCAAGGTAGTCTCGTCCTTCCACATCAGCCAAGAGATATTCCTTCCGGTTTTTTTCCCGAAACCTCACTCCTCAGGCAGGGAGCAGCAGCTCCACTCGCTTGATGTCCGTAGGGCTCTCGCGTTCTACGTGGAGAGGACCAAGTCCTTCCGCAAATCCCCCCAGCTTTTCGTGGCGGTAGCGGACCGCATGAAGGGGCTTCCTATCTCCTCCCAGAGGTTATCCTCATGGGTAACGTCCTGTATCAGGACCTGCTATGACTTGGCCCACGTCCCTACGGGCCGTGTGACTGCGCATTCTACCAGGGCGCAGGCGTCGTCGCTGGCTTTCCTCGCCCGTGTGCCCATCCAGGAAATCTGTCGGGCAGCGACCTGGTCATCGGTCCACACCTTTGCTTCCCACTACGCCCTGGTCCAGCAGTCAAGAGAGGATGCGGCCTTCGGATCTGCAGTGCTCCATGCCGCGACTTCTCACTCCGACCCCACCGCCTAGGTATGGCTTGGGATTCACCTAACTGGAATGGATGTGAGCAATCACTCGAAGAAGAAAAGACGGTTACTCACCTTTGTAACTGTTGTTCTTCGAGATGTGTTGCTCACATCCATTCCACACCCGCCCTCCTTCCCCACTGTCGGAGTAGCCGGCAAGAAGGAACTGAGGAGCGGGCGGGCCGGCAGAGATATATATTGAGCGCCATGGCGGCGCCACTCCAGGGGGCGACCTGCCGGCCCACTGGAGTTGCTAGGGTAAAAAGTTTCCGACGAACGTGCACGCGCGGCGCGCACACCTAACTGGAATGGATGTGAGCAACACATCTCGAAGAACAACAGTTACAAAGGTGAGTAACCGTCTTTTGTCCTTTCTTCTGTTTCCAGTTCAGGAAATAAACAAACCTGCCAGTGTAACAGCACCTCTGTGCCTCCCACAAGCACAGCTGAGTTTGTTTTATTTGTGGGATGCTTTACAAAGTTACCAATGGAATGGAGGAACCTGGGGCTGATTTGTGGTTGGAGCGGTTGACATTTCTATGTATCACTAAATCATAATTGCTAGGCCAGGAGTAATTGAGCATTAAAAATAAAATAGTCACGTTGGTTACTTTCATAAACATCTTTATTTGCATGGCTGATGGCTCCACTGAGATGGATGTGATATGAATGCTGGGTTCCAGGGATGCATTTAAAGGTCACATAATGTTAACATTGTTTTTCAGGCAATTGCTTGTTGGTGTTCAAGGATTTAATAGCTAGTCTTTAATCTCTGGTCCTAGGTCTTTGGTATATGACTACTATCTTTCATGGAAATGCCGAGGTTAGAACTATTTCCTACCTTCTTGTGTGAAAAGCTCCCTGAAGCAGTGCAGACGTCCTTGTCAAGGAATGGCACGGATAACGGTATCCATATTACTGGCTAGCAGTGATGTTGAAGATCTGGAAACCCTGGATGCCTCCTATATAAAATGATTGGTTAAGATGTCCACAGTGTCATGAATGGGAAAAAGGTCTGTCTCATGAAGAGACAACAACGTGGGAAGAATACAGATGATTAGTCAATTTTTGGACAGGCCCTTTGCTGCTCTTTCTGCTTTGGTACACTGCTTGGCAGTGATTCTGCATTAAGGTTCTGTATAGAACTGTTTGTTCCTACCTGTTTTACTGTGCAAGGGTATGTCTGTACTGACAGAGTTACAGCGTCACTCAGAGCGCCAAAGGGAAACCGCTGTTGTGTGTTCACACTGTCAGATGGCTGCGCAATAGTGTGTTCACACTTGCGGCGATATTCGGAGTGATGCAATCTGGGCAGCTATCCCACAGAGCAACTCTTCCTCTTCTGTCGCTAAGACTTGTGGGAAAGTGGAGGGGGTCGCAGGGCTCCCTATCCCAATGCCCTGGGATGCATTGCTTTGCATCCCAGCAATCCCTGTGCTTCTGTCTGCATTTGGCACCTTCTTTCAATGGTTCGAGTATTGCACGCTCTGCTCTGCCTCTTTGGTTTGCAGTAATGGATCCCACGCTGTTGACCAATATGCTGCTCACTCTCACTAGCACGTCACGAGTGGCAGTGGAGTTATTCCTTAAACTACAAAGGCAAGAGGGGTGCGACATTGATCTCACCATGTGTTGTAGCTGCAACACGAGATTGCTTGTGGCATTCACGGAGGTGCTGATCACAGTGGAACGCTGCTTTGGGCTTGGGAATCAAGCACTGAGTGCTGGGATCTTCATGGATGTCTGGGATGATGAGCAGTGGCTGCAGAACTTTTGGATGAGAAAAGCCACATTCCATGGGAATGTGTGAGGAGTTCGTCCCAGTCCTGTGGCACAAGGACACGAGAATGAGAGCTGCCCTGTCATTGGAGAAGCGTGTGGCAATTGCACTGTGGAAGCTGGCTACTCCAGACTGCTACCGATCAGTCACTAACCAGTTCGGAGTGGGAAAGTCGACAGTTGGATTTGTGTTGACAGAAGTGTGCAGGGCCGTTAATCACATCCTACTCTGAAAGACTGTGACTCTGGGCAACATGCATGACATTGTGGACGGCGTTGCACAAATGGCTTCCCTAACTGCGGAGGGGCAATAGAGGGCACGTGTATTCCAATTCTGGCACCAGACCACCTAGCCATCGAGTATATTAATCAGAAGGTGTATTTCTTAATGGTTCTCCAGGCGCTTGTGGATCACTGTGGGCGTTTCACAGACGTTAATATAAGCTGGTCCGGAAAGGTGCATGATGCCTTTGCGGTGGGGTCACCACCAAGTATCGCGTCCAGCTCTTTGTAGAACCAGCAGCTCATGGTGCAGCACCAGAGTGGTGGTTTGCCTCCCACACCTTGTGGTAGGTATTCCGCAGCTCCTTCACTTTGACCCTGCACTACAGTGTTCCAATCATGGCCCCTTTCTGTCATGCATCATGAAATCTGTCCGTAGGTATCATCATTCCTATAGCTGGGACTGGACAGCTTGCTCTCCCCTAAATGCTTATGAGGTCCAGCAGCTCAGCATTGCTCCAAGTGGGGGATTACTTGGTGCATGGAGCAGACATGGTCACCAGGAAAGATGCACTGAGACCACTGCATGCATCATTAAGCAAACAGGAAGGGGACTTTCAAAATTCCAAAGGAATTTAAGGGGTGGGGATGGTGGTTGGTCACCTGAGGGCAGGGCAGTAGAGTTCAAACCAATCACCAGGGAGGTGAGAACAGGCATTGTGGGACACCTCCCAGGGGCCAATCGCAGCGCTGTCATCGACCAGGGTGTCTACACTGGCACCGTGGCACTGTACCCCTGGCGCAGAAAGCTCTACACCTCTTAACGGGGTGTCTTTTTTACAGCGCTGCAACTGTGCAGTTTCTGCGCAGTAAGTGGCTTGGCCGTGTGTACACCTTGGGAGTTACAGTGCAGAAAACTGCTTTACTGTGCAGTGTGACGAACTGGGAAAGTTCTTAATGTTTTCTCTGAATACTGTATTGGTGCCTCAGTGTCCCCATGGCAGTTCTTAAGTATCTGGCAGAGCAAAGGGCCAGTGCACCTAAATGCCTGACACTCTGTCTCCTAGCAACTGATGGCCTAGGCCCCTCCTCTGCAAAGGTGCCAGCTGAAGGTGTTGGAGACAAAGGGATCAGGTGACCTCCTGGCCCGGGAAAGGGGCTGAGCAGAGAGGAGGGGCTGGGAGAGGTTGTTAGTCTGGAGCTGGCTGGGGTCAAGGGTGGAGGGCAAACCTGGGGGTCTGGCTCACTGCCCCCCAGAATGGACCCGGCCGAGGGGTCCGGTTCTCTGTACCTACAAGCTCTGTTTTAGACCCTGTTCCTGTCATCGAATAAACTTCTATTTTACTGGCTGGCTGAGAATCACGTCTGACTGCAAAGTGGGGGTGCAGAACCCGGTAGCTTCCCCAGGACCCCACTGGGGTGGACTCGCTGTGGGAAGCGCACGGAGGGGCAGATGATGCTGAATGCTCCAAGGAGAGACCCAGGAGGTGAAGCTGTGTGAGCTTCTTGCCCTGAACAAGTCTGCTCCAAGGGAGAGGAGGCTCCCCAAAGTCCTGACTGGCTTGGTGAGGAGGAGTTCCGGAGCATCGCCCGGTGACTCCGTGACATGCAGAAACTTGCCAGTGTAGACAAGGCCTAACTACTTAAGAATAAGCCCCCAAAATAGAGCATTTGATTTATTTAGTTTACAGTGGCTGAGATCTTGAAAATGACATTCCTTTCCTTGAAAGACAGGTGGGCGAGATAATATCTTTTATTGGACCAACTTCTGTTGGTAGAAAAGACAAGCTTTTGAACTTCACAGAGCTCTTCTTCAGGTCTGGGAAAGGGAACCAGAGTGTCCCAGTTTAATATGCGGTGGGACAGGTTGTTAACCATAAGGGGTTAACATATATTGCAAGAAACCACTTAAAATGAAGTGGACAATTGACGCTTCTGTTGTGCAGGTTTCCTTTCTCAAATGAAGTGAAGTATGGCTGCGTACTTGTTCCAGTGCTGTTCAACTTTCTCTTTGCCTGTGTCCTCAGCCAGGCCACAAGGGAATTGGATCAGGGGATATACATCTGCTACCCCCTCAATGGCTCCCGCTTTGATCTTCAAAGACTCAATGCTGAGACCAAGCCACTGGAGAGACTTCTTGTTGAGGCACTCTTTGCAGATGACTGTGCCTTGATGGCCTATAGACATGACAACCTTCAGGTCATTGTTGATAGGTTTTCTAAAGCCTCCCAGCTCTTTGGCCTCACCATCACTCTCAGGAAGACCGAGGTCTTGTTCCAACCAGCACCTCATTCCAATGCCCCAGCACTAGCCATCTTCATCGAGGGCACACGCTGAAAAATGTGGATCAGTTCAAGTATTTGGGCAGCATCATCTTAAGTGGCAGTTCCCTTGATAAGGAAATTGCCTCCAGAATTAGTAAAGCCGGCCAGGCCCTTGGCCGACTCTGAACAAAAGTCCTTACCCAACACAGCATTGCTGTCTCCACCAAATTGAAGATACACAGTGCAGTGGTTCTAACATCTCTCCTGTATGGATATGAGACGTGGACGCTTTATAGATGTCACATTAAACAGCTCAATTTCACATGCGCTCCCTTTGCTCAAAAATGAGCATTTGCTGGCAGGACAGTGTGACCAGTATTAAGGTTCTTGAGAGAGCAACACAACTAGCAGTGAGGAAATGTACTGACAGTATAATTTAGGTGGACTGGACATGTCATGAGAATGGAAGACCACCGTCTCCTAAAACAGATCCTGTATGGGGAGATGAGTCATGGTAAAAGAAATCAGGGTCATCCATATAAACACTTCAAAGATAATCTGAAGATCAGTCTCCTGGGGGCTGGCATCAATCTCAAAGAACTCAAGCAAATGTCTTGGAACAGGACTCACTGGTGGTCTCTGAGATCAGCATGTAACAGGTTTGAGCAGGATCATTTCCAGGCTGCGCATGAAAGGCATCACAGAGCTGCATCATCAAATGTCATGGATATGGATTTGCCATGCTGTCAGTGCAGCTGACTCTCTGCATCAGGGTTCGGACTTCAGAGTCCATGCGTAGCCATAGATGAGAATTACAACAATACTTTCATCATTGTCAGCGATGGGCTACCAACAACATGAAAGTTTTCTTTGAGGATGAGGACTGAGAGGTCAGATATGGCGTGATCCCTTTATGGCAAGTGTTTGCCCACAGGTGATAGGTTATTTTTATCTTATCTTTTTTCTATGTGAGTTCATTCAAGAGTGTTGTGACTCTTGTTTCATCCACATAGTTGTTATTGAGGCTTTTATACCACATGTTCTGATAGGCATGTTTAGGCACCATGGATCTTGAAAAGGTTGGTTGTGGGGAGCAGTTTATTCATTGTAGCAGTGGAGAGATGTCTGTAGATTTTGCATCTGTTCTGACAGAGTGTGGTGCTGCTTTGAGTTGGTGTGGTGTGGTCTTGAGGCATTTGCTTCTGACTATGAGCTTGGAGAGGTTGGGGGGTTGTTTGAAGGCCAGAAGAAGAGGCTCAGGAAAGATTTTTTTCAGCATGTGGTCTCCATTAAGTATGGGTTATAACGGTTTGATGATACTCCATATGGGTTCCAGTGTGGGGTTGTAGGTGACAACTAGGAGTGTGCAGATTGGGTGGGGGGTTCTTTTTCTGCATTGAAGCAGGTTCTCTGATGTGATCTGCTTTTCTGATGGAGTGTCCTTATTTAGTGAAGGCAGTTAAGGTGTGTATCCCACACTCTCTCCTTGGAGTATATTCTGCAGTATCTGAGTGCCTGGCTGTAGATAACAGATTTCTTTTTGTTTGGAGTGGTTACTGGATCTGTGAAAGTAAGAGTAGTGTTCTGTGGGTTTCTTGTCTTTAATTGTCTGTAGGGTTCTGTTGCTGAAGCTGATAGGAAGTTGACGCTGATGCGGGAGCATTTTAAAAAGAGTTTAATGGATGGGTTGTGGTGGAAATCTATGAGGCAGGATATGTTGTCTGTCCAGTGGATACAAATATCAATGTATCTCAGATCTATTATTGGTTTCATGGTGCATTTTTCCATAAATTCTTCCTCAAGGTGGCCCATGAAGCAGCAGGCATATTGGGGAGTCACCCTAGTACCCAGTGCTGTTCTCTTGGTTTGGACAAAGTGCTTGTGAAATGTAAAATTGTTATGAGTGAGGATGAAATGGATGAGTTTGATGTTTGGGTTGGATATCTGAAGGTTGTCCGTTGTCTTTATTGATATTTGAGGAAGGCAGTGATGCTGTCATTGTGAGGGATGTTGCAGTATAAGGCGGTAACATTGCTGGTGGTAAGAATGGTTTTCTTAGGGAGGCTGTTAATGTTTTGGGGTTTCTGGAGGAAGTTGGTTGTGTCCTGGAGGAAGCTGGCCTTTTCTCTGTCTGATATCCTGGGACCAACATGGCTACAATAGCACTGCAAACATTCCTTTCCTTAGCACTTTTTATGATTTCTTGTTAGCAAATATTGTTTCCCTTTCCTGTTACTTGAGAAGCGAAAGCTCTATGGCTCAGCTTTGTTTGCTGCCTGGTTATACACCCACATCATCGATGATATTATGACAGCCTTGGAAACATGTTAGTTAATTTGCTGCTTCCCATGTCAGCTGGCAAAATTTGCTGTAGTCAAACAAAAGCACTGCAGGATTTGTACAACCCATGGTTATTGGGTGGGGGTGGGGGGAGAGTTGTGTTGTATTATGTGTCTTGCAAATATAAAAAATTAATAACTATTTTAAATCAAGTATTGGTCCTGAACTACAGCAGTCCCTTGAGGAGGGTAAGAAAATGATTCTTTGCACCAAATATCTATAGGATGCAATTTACCTATATTTCCATTGGAGCCCTATGGAAAATACACAAACTGATGTGGTCTAAAATTAATAGAAGATTAACACTAGACTAGTGCGCTGAACAGGGAAAGCTAAATATATGGTTCTCATCACCATAATTACTTCATCATAACTTTTCTCATTAGATCATTGATAAATTGCCAGCTTCTTGGATAGATGTAACCTACTCTAATTGGAACAAAATGTCCTCTAACTCACTTCTTGTGTTTAAAATAAATAGAAATATGACTGGGGATGTAAAGGAAAACCTGCCTGGTTGATTTGTATTAGATGCATTTTGTTAGTTAACCCAAGAGTTAAATACTTGTAACTGACAGTTCATCTCATCCACTTCTTGTTGGTCATTCACTAAACAGATTTACATAAATGCACATACTGTTCACTTTCATTTTTCTCAGCCCTCAAATATCAGTGTTCCTGAACTATTTCACAGACCATCTGTCTAGGGGAACTAAAATGATGCTTTAGTACCTGAGATGTTGATATGAGAGAGAAAGATGTGCAGACGGGGTGGAGTCCACTGCAAATGTGAAAAACTTCAGCTGTGCAAGAACGCTGAGGCTGGAGAACGTGTTTGAAACTCTGTATCTCAGGGAGAGAGTCCAGATCTCCCTGAATTCTAGGATTAGACCAGACCTGACTGAATATGAACTTTTTATTTAACGTGTTCACGCCAGTGGTTTTGCTGCTGCTGTTTGTTATTTGCATCACTGCAGCACCTTAAGGCTACAACCAGGTCACGGCCCCGTTGTGCTGGGGCTGTATGTGCATGTAGTCAGAGGTAGTCCCTGTTCCAAAGAGTTGACAATCTAGCTAGACAAGGCAAGGATGGGAGTATTAGCCCCATCCTACGCATGGGGGACTGGAGCTCAGGAATTAAGGCCCAGATTTTCACATTGAAATCAATGGGTGTTAGGTACCCAAATACCTTTGAGGAGCTGGGCTTTTGGTGACTTGTCCCAGGTCACCTGGGAGTCCGTGGCAGACATCTCGAGTCCCACAAGACCATCCTTCCTTTGGTGACCATTCATGTTCACTATGGAAATATGAGTCATGAAAACACAAAATCAGAGACATTGAAAGATTTACTTCCAGGGTTGGTACCTCGAAACCACACTGGCGGGTGCAACTGAAATGCCGTAAGAATGATCTGATCTTACGTTTGTATACAATGCCCATTACCAGAACAAGTTGGGGCCAGATCGACTGTGAGCAGAAACAGGCCGGTGAAACCCAGGCCTGCTGGGTGTGGCACTCTGTCCCCCAGCCCAGCTAGAGATTGATGAGTCTACTACAGCCTCCGCCAAGAGCCCCAGGGCTTTTTAGCCCATGCAATAGAGGCTCAGGCACTAAGTTTCAGAGGTCCCAACCTTGATTCCACCTGCCGAGACTGGGGTCTGTCCAGGGCTGGCTCCAGGGTTTTGCTGCCCCAAGCAGCTGCTTGCTGGGTTGGTGCCTGGAGCTGGTCCTGGGTCTGTCAGTGTAACACAGGCACACTAGAACATGAAGGCATACTAGAATGAGCCTCAGAGTGCCTGGGCCATTCAAGTGCAATATGGGGCCCCTGCACCTTTGAATCTGTATATATAAACATGCTACAAACTCATTAACAAAGCTATGGTGCAAAGAGACAAAGCAGAAGCCGCCCACATGTACCTGAGAAACAAGACTGGTCTGTTAAGTGTTCCATACTCGTAGGTCTCACTTAATCTTCAAGAAATATTGTGATTAAAAGTGACATAGGGTGGGGAGCAGGAAATCTGTGAGTTCCCACCACTGACTGTGCTGTTGTTTAATATATTTCGGGAAGGTGGGGGACAAAGGGAATATTTTTTTGTTGCTCCTGCTGTCAAAATAACACAAGTTACAGAAAGATAATTGCTTTTGGGATGCTAAAAATGTAGGTGAGAAAAAACTTGTCATGGTTATCTTTAATGTGTCTGATTGTGAGTATTGATAAAACAGGAGATGAGACTGGAAATCAGAGTGCATTCCAATTGAAAATGCTCTGACTTGTTCTTAAAATCAACTAGTGTTCTTCGCAAACATCTTACCGAGCCACCGCGCAAAGTAGGAGACGTGAATGTCCAGATGGTGCCAAGACAAGTTCATCCGAGTTGGAGCAAAGTTTCTGGTTCCAACACACCAAGGGAATAAGCTGAAATTACCATGTTTCCTGGCTAGTAATTTCTTGTATTTTAGTTAGTGAAAGTGGCTTCTCTAATAATTTGTTCTGATAAAAAGAACAAATCTGTTAATCTTTTAAATCAATTATTTTTGTCACTGCTACTTTTATATTCTTTCTGCAAAGAGATGTACTTGGGCTGCTACTACTCTGGTGGCCAGCAGGGGTCACTGAATACTGAACATTTGTAGAAAATCTGAGTTTCTCTTTAGGAGTGAAGGTATAATACTTACTAAACAGGATGGTGGGATTTGTTTAGTTAAGCACAGAAAGGAAAACCCATCTTTTCCCTTGCTTAAGTAACCGTGGCTTATGTTGGCTCCAAACATTTAATAAAAGGATTTGTGAATGGGAGGAGAGACAACTTTGAATGCATTAACTATATCTTAAATACTATATACCAGTTTACTAGAAAGATTATTTGGTGGAGAAACACAGTCCTGTTAGAATGTTCTGTTCCTAGTAATACAAAGCTGAATTATGCTGAATGTGAAAATAAAAAAATGCTGTAGATTCCCTGACACTTTGCTCTGTGATTTTACCCACAGCTCTGATTTGGGGTGATTTTTAATTCTGGCTGTTTTAAAATCTGTGCTGGTTGTTTTGAGCCTTTGGCCTACTGGCACTGTGTAATATTGTTATAAATCCTCAAACACAAGAATATACAAAGTCTGTTCCGGCATTCAGGATTCGAACGTGAATGTTTCTGCGTTAGGCATACCTTCCCCCTAGCGAAGTGATTTAACATCTTTTCTGAAATATAAACATACTGTCTAACTGCAAAGCAAATATCCCATTGGGACTTTATTCCACTCTGCATCAACTCATAGCAGGGGTTAGAAACAAACTCTGGGTTCATCCCATCTCACCCCAGTGTCACACACAGCTCCTACCCCCATTAGTATGAGTTCTGTATTTAAATTTATGCTTTAAAACGTTTTTAAAAGGACTTCCATCTCAAGCCTTTGGCACCCATGGCAATCTCTTTTTAAAATTATACAAAGAATAAAAGTTCTGTATAATGCCCATAACCCTGGTATCTGAGGGCTGGATTCTCAACCTGTTCTGGGATCTCTGCAATTTTTCCAGGGACTGAAGGGAGGCTGACCGGTCTGTGGTTCCCCAGATTCTCCTTCCCTTTTTAAAAGATGGGCACTATGTTTCCCATTTTCCAGTCGTCCAGGACTTCCCCCACTTGCTACAAGTTTTCAAAGATAATGGTCAATGTCTCTGCAATCATATCAGCCAACTCCCTCAGAACCCTCGGATGCATTAGATCCGGCCCCGTGGACTTGTGCATATCCAGCTTTTCTAAATAGTCTTTAACCTGTTCGTTCACCACTGAAGGCTGCTCACCTCCTCCCCATACTGTGCTGCCCAGTGCAGCCATCTGGGAGCTGACCATGTCTGTGAAGACTAAGGCAAAAAAAGCACTGAGTACTTGAGCTTTTTCCACATCATCTCACTGTCCATCATCTGACACTTTGTCTGGTTTGAGTTCCTCAGCACCCAAGGTAAGAGAGGGATGGGCAGGAACGTGTACGTTAGCCGTTCCACCACTGCACTGGAAATGTGTCCCCTCTGGAGCTGTGGCCCCGTCCCACTTGGGAGCAGGAGACTGGGCGTTTCTTGTTTTCATGAGAGACAAAGAAATCCTACAGTAGGAATCGCCATTGTTGAAAGGTGCTGCATACCACTGAGTCAGGCAGTTTCCACTCGGGGTGTCTGGAGAAATGTCGGCTGAAGCGTCTACCAGTGTTCTCCAGCCCGGGCAAGGGGCACTGCTGAGAGGATGATCTGGCGGTGAATGCACCACTTCCAGAGATGGACGGTGTCTATGCAAAGAAGAGTGGGCCTTTGCCCTTCCCTGTTTGTGATGATAAACTGTTGTCATGTTGTCTACCATGATTTGAACATGCAGGGTCTGGATAAATAGTAGGAACTATTGGCGAGGTTTGTGCAATGCATGCAGTGCTAAAGGTGTAGGTGTAACTTGGATTCCTAAGACATCCAAGTACCCTGTGCTATTGGATTGTCCAGATGGGCTCCCCAATCTAACAGGGAGGCATCTGTAATTAATCTTTTTGAGGGTGGGAAGGATGAGGGGAACCTCTATGCACAGTCTTCCTGTTTTCCCATTAGGTGAGTGAAGCCAGAACTCTGGGGGGGAGTGAGACCAGCTTGTCCACACTAGATTTGCTTGGCGCATGCCATCCACAACGATGCCTACCGATATCACAGACAAAGTGTAGTGATGGGCGTCTCATATGTTCCCATGTGGCCTACAAAGGATGAGATGTGATCGTATTATCATCTGAGGACTCCATAGCTTGGAACTGGCTGTGAGGTTGGTTTGCTTGGGCCATAAGCAAGTCTGCTCCAGCAAAGTCTCTAATCTGCATGGGCACTAAAAGGGACTTTTTTGCATTTATTTGGAGTCATGATGTTTGCGGGAGTCGGAGTAGGGACAGGGCTGCTAGCTGCACTTGGTCTGACTTCCCCAGGAGCACTCATCTCTACCCTGCTCACCGAGATACCAGGACACATTAGTGTTCCCTGGTAAGCTGCCACTACCCGTGACACCTGAATGCTCTCAGTGCTGTTGAGAGGCCAGAGGGGAGCACTGTGTGTTAGTAATGGTCTAGGCCTCTAGTAAACCCCAGGGACCTCCTATGTGCAGGACAGAGATCTATGTAGAAATAAACATCCCTGAAACTGAGAGCTGCAAAGCAGTCGCCTTGGTTTTAACAAGGGGATTATAGAGGCCAGGGTGATCATTCTGAAATGTGGCAGATAAAGGCTTCCAGCTGTCTGCAATCCAGGGTCGGTGTCCTCAATCTACTCCTAAAGCTATTCTAAAACTAACACTACCCTAGAGTAAACTTACCTAGGGACAGGTACAATGATGTACAACTGATTGTACTAAAGAAAACACTAGCTAAAGCTGCGGAGAGGTCCATCTCAGACCACAGGCAGTAGAAAGGAACGGGAGAGGCCGGCTGTCTGCACTGCCCTTTATAGCATTGGTTTGAAGCACAAGGAGGAGAAGGGCACAGGCTTGGACCAATGGACGCAGCTAGTGAAAAACCTTTCAGTTTCAGGCACATGGAGTACATGCACTCCCTCGAGTGGAATACACATAGGGGCTCTCACTCAAAGAGCTAACCCTCTCTGGAGGCCTGAGAGCAGGAGTGGCTTTTTGCATCCCAGTAAGCACCACTAACTCATCTAAGACCTGGTCTACACTAGTCTATTATTTTGGAATTAGCCAAGTTAATTCGAAAAAAAATGCTTGCATCCACATGACCAAACTGTTTTTTGGTTTAAAGGGCTCTTTAATCCAATTTCTGTACTCCACCTCGACAAGTGGAGTAGCGCTTAAATTGAGATCGCAATCCCGGGTTAAAGGTATTGTGGATGCAATTCGACGTTATTGGCCTCCGGGAGCTATCCCAGAATGCTCCCTTGTGACTGCTCTGGACAACACTCTCAACTCCGATGCACTAGCCAGGTGGGCAGAAAAAGCCCTGGGAACTTTTGAATTTCATTTCCTGTTTGGTCACCATCAGCACAGTCCACCATCACAGGCGACCATGAAGAGTCCAGCATCACAAGAGATCATGCAATCCAGATTCGCAGACGAGGCTCAGCATGGTCCAAACAGGAGGTACTGGATCTCATTGCATGTTGGGGAGATGACTCTGTTATGGCAGAACTACGTTCCAAAAAAAGAACACTAATACGTCGTCTTTCAGATTTCTTACGTACAGATTTGCTGTCGTCTTTCAGATTTCTTACGTACAGCTGTCCTCAGTGTTTCTCTGAGCTTCCTTGCCAGAGGTATAGAAGTTTTTGTTTCAGAACTGAATCTTTAAGTCTTGCATCATGCGTTCAGTATACACCACATAACACTTGTTTACGCGGAGCAACAATACGCACTAATGGGGTTGGATTTCTAAAGTGCACCAGTGTGTCTATCCCTAACTGGCCTGTACAGACCCTGCTGGTGTGAACACAACGTTTCCTAGTTTGCATTAATGCAGTGCTGTTTCAAAGAGTTCTACGTTAATGTGCACTAAAGAACTTTTAGTTCATGCCAGCAGGGACTATACAGGCCAGTTAATGGGTGACACATTGGTGCATTTTAGAAATCCAACCCCATTAGTGTGCATTGCTGCTCCGTGCAGACAAGCCCCTAATCCTGAACTCCACAATGGCCCAATTTGAAGCTGGGCACATGAATTTGTTGTTCTTTATTTAAAAAAAAAAATAAAAAAGCCCCAAACCAAACCCCCTAATTTTAGAAGCTCTGGTCTTTATACCATTAGAGAAAAGCAGCTTATACTGCTACTTTTAGAAATGGGCTGTCAACCTCACATTATATGCAATAGTCCAAGACAAGTGATGTGAATTTCATTAAAAGATTTCTGGAAAACCCAGTAGTCACAGACAAAAAAAAAAAAAAAATTCCTGAGCTGTACCGACCCGGGGAATCCCTACAAAAGCCTGGAAGGAAAATGGCTATAATTGAAACCTGAAAGCAGCGACTTCATAAAGAAGTAAACGAAGAGGTGGATTCTCTGTAAATGATGATCTAGAAGTGTTCTGGGCTGTAAGACCTCATTTCAAATGAATTCATTAAATAATATTTGAATCATTTAACAGTTTGAACTTTAGTGCACTGGTGATATCTTTAGGGATTTTTTTCTGTAACAAAGTAGTCGTTGTTCCTAGTCTCTGCTTGGGTTGTGCTCTGGATATTAGCTGGAAACCTGATAGCCTGACGTTGCTAGAAGTCCATGAGTACAACATGAGTCCTCTGCAACTGGGATTAAAGCAGGCCTTTTGTGCCAAGCTGGGATAGGCTTGGAAAAGTAACGATTATGGCTGGTAAGGGATTTTTAAGCCTTGGTAGTTATGGCAAGGAGCCAAGCAGGTTTGCTTCTGGAAAGCAGGAACACCAAATGTCCTTGTCAGGCTGAGTGTTGTAATCATTTCTCTAGTACATGTAGCCGCCACAGCATCATTTATAAAATAGGAGCATGAATTGATAATTTAATTAAATAAATAGTGCCTGGCCCAGGGGTGTGGGAATAGGCTCGGAATGAAAGCAAGCGCCTTGCGAAGTGGCAGGCTACGTTGGGGTTCTGTGGACACTGGGACAGGCCGATGTAGCTCTGCAGAGGTTTACACTAATGACAGAATTTGAATGTTCAAAAATGAAATCTGCAAAGACTAAGAACAGCCCCCCGCACCCCTCGTGCCTCCTTCTGCCCCCTACAAGCTTAATAATGCATTCATCTAGTTAGTTCAATTTAATGTTTTTAGACTGGTCTGGATTAGGAAAAATGGTATGCATTCAATATTGTGACTACTCAAGAACCTCCTAGTGCCCGCTGGCAAAGGGGTGCGCAGTTGTTAATCTCCTGTGTTAGAGCTGTACATTCTAGTTCACTAGAGATTATAATGGGAGGTCTTAAATGAAAGCTGGTGTCACACTGGTCATCAATATAACTGAGAAATGCTCATCTGCATGTAGTGAAAGGAGTTATGTATATACACTGAAAATATGTTCTTGGAGTCTGTATCAAGGCACTGGTCTATCAGCAAAGGTGAAAAACAAGTTTTCTGTCAAACAAGAAGAGCTGTTTATCCAGCTGTTTACATGTAAATTGAATAGTGGCTCACTAATCTGAGCTGAATGCAAGTGAAGGCAAGAACGTCATAAAGAAACTAACAGGGAAGAAAAACAGCAGGAGAGGAGAACCTTATTTTGAGGTGCACTTCAAAGGTGTGCTTGAGAAGGAGATGCTTCGGGTTAGCACAGGAAGTAAATGGAGAGCAGGAATGCTTAATGAAAGTGGGATCTCAAACAGTGTTTGTTAAAAACACTGGAGAAAACTCTAGGTGAGACAAGCCTGTTTAGACAGGCAGTTAACCTGTTAGCTTAAGTTTAGTCTCTAGAAAGCTGGTCATGATTTTTTTATATGTAACCATTTGTTTCCAGGATTCTTACTATCACTCAGATCTCTCTTCTTTGATTATAAACTTATTCTTGTTTCCACTATAAACGTATCTCAAGGCTGAGGTGTTAAGCAAAGTGCTGGTCCTGAGTTGACTCTTACAAGCTGGTGTGTCCTATTTCTTTGGGAACAGCAGGCCTGGTGAGTCTGTGGGCATTCAGTAGATAAGGGGCTGGACACTGCAGGGAATGCTCGGGCAACTCAGGTTGACTTGTGCCTCTCACTCACCTGTACAGAGAGCGAGGCCTGCAGGGGCCTGGCAGGCCATGTTTGTGCTGTTGGGCTTGTGGTTTCAGGGAGCTGATCCACAGCAGGCCCAAACAAGGCTGCTTCACAATAAGGGTAGGTGATGGTGAGGTGCCTCCCAACCCTGGTACCCCTGGGGAGCATCACACACGTATACATAAAATAACCCAATTCGGCTTTGAAGTCTACCTCTGGCTGAGGTGATTGGCACAGAACTCATACTTAACTGGGGCAAATCAGCCTTTTGCTATGTAGATTTCCATGGGATACTTACAATCTTTCTTGTGAAAATTGTTCTCTTAGCAACTTCTTTTGTGCCTATCAGGACCCTGGACAGACCAAATGTACATTGTGGTGTCACAAAAGGTGTAGATTTGTATTAGAGTTTGTTTAAAATCTTTGCAGGTCCCTACTAAGGGCTTGTCTACGCTGGCAATTTACAGTGCTAAAACTTGCTACGTTCAGAGAGGCCCAATGCTGGGAGCTGCGCCCCTCATGGAGGTGGGTTTTTAGAGCGCTGCAACCACAAAGTGTAGACTAGCCCTAGGAATGGTCAGTTATTCTACAGTCACTTAACTTTATTGTCCAACCAGTTTTTTTCATGTGTGATGAGGAATATTTACAAACCAAGTTTCAAACTTCAGCTGCTTCAACTAGCTGTGTGTGTGTGTGTGTGTGTGTGTGTGTGTGTGTGTGTGTGTAAATATGGCAACTTATTTTGTTTAAATGAGATTTTTGTAACACTACAGAACTCAAATGACAGGATTTTGCAGAAACTCTGAAAAAAATCATAATTGACTGAGACTAATCTCGGAATAGTTCAGTCTCTAAGGTGAAATTTTCAGAAAATTAGTACAAAATAAGAGTTTTTAACAGTTGTGGTTTCAATCTGAGCTATAAATAGTCACCTGCTAAAACACAGAGAACCAACTGAAAGGGGTTCTCAGGGTGGGAGCTGTGGTTTTGTTTAGGTTTTGTAATGACCCAACCACTCCCAGTCTTTATTCAGGCCTAAACTGATGGTATCTAGTTTGCAAATTAATTCCAGTTCTGCAGCTTCACGTTGGAGTCTGTTTTTAAATTTTTTTGTTGTTGAAGAATTGCCACTTTGAGGTCTGTTATTGAGTGACCAGAGAGACTGAAGTGTTCTCCTACTGGTTTTTTAATGTTATGATTCCTGATGTCAGATTTGTGTCCCATTTATTCTTTTGCATAGAGACTGTCCAGTTCGGCCAATGTACATGGCAGAGGGGCATTGCTGGCACATGATGGCATATATCACATTGGTAGATGTGCAGGTGAACGAGCCCCAGATGGTGTGGCTGATGTGGTTAGGTCCTATGATGGTGTCCCTTGAATAGATTTGTGGACAGAGTTGGCATCGGGCTTTGTTGCAATGATAGGTTCCTGGGTTAGTGTTAGTGTTGGTGTGTAGTTGCTGGCAAGTATTTGCTTCAGGTTGTGGGGGTTGTCTGTAAGTGAGGACTGGCCTGTCTCCCAGGGTCAGTGAGAGTGAGGGATCATCCTTCAGGATAGGTTGTAGATCCTTGATGATGTGCTGGAGAGGTTTTAGTTGGGGGCTGTAGGTGATGGTTAGTTAAGGTGACCAGATGTCCCGATTTTATAGGGACAGTCCCGATTTTTGTGTCTTTTTCTTATATAGGCTCCTATTACCCCCCACCCCATCCCAATTTTTCACATTTGCTCTCTGGTCACCCTATGGCTAGTGGCATTCTGTTACTTTCTTTGTTGGGCCTGTCTTATAGTAGGTGACTTCTCTGTACCCTTCTGGCTCTGTCAGTCTGTTTCTTCACTTCATCAGGTGGGCATTGCAGTTTTAAGAAAGCTTGATAGAGATTCTGTAGGTGTTTGTCTCTGTCAGAGGGATCGAAGCAAATGTGGTTGTATCTTAGAGCTTGGCTGTAGACAATGGATTGTGTGATGTGGTCTGGATGAAAGCTAAACTTAATTTCCCCAGTACTAATTTCTCCCTACTGTTACTCACACCTTCTTGTCAACTGTCTGTAATGGGCCACTCTCTTACCTCTTCAACATTTATTTTTCCTCCCTTGGTATCTTGCTTTAATTGACAGAGTCCTGTGGCACCTTATTGACTAACAGATGTATTGGAGCATGAGCTTTCGTGGGTGAATACATGGGTGATGTGTCTGATGAAGTAGGTATTCACCCACGAAATCTTATGCTCCAATATGTCTGTTAGTCTATAAGGTGCCACAGAACTTTTTGCTGCTTTTTACAGATCCAGACTAACACAGCTATCCCTCTGATACTTGCTGTTAATTGATTTATCTCGTTAGACTGACCTAACACTTGGTAAAGCAACTACCATACTTTCATGTATTTATACTGCTCCTGTAGTTTTTCCTTCATACATCTGATGAACTGGGTTCTAGCCCATGAAAGCTTATGCCCAAATAAATTTGTTAGTCTCTAAGGTGGCACAAGGACTTCTCGGTTTTTTTTTGGTTGTTTTTTTTTGCTGATACAGGCTAACATGGCGACCAGTGAAACCTTTCAATGTGCCTAATTTATGGATTTGCAGCTGTTTACAAGAAATGTCTCTATAGTTTTAACCAGTGAACTTACTTTTCTCTTCCTTTAAACTGTTTTGAAATTTTGTTGCATAGTGTTTGTCATGCCCTGCCCTACAGGGGGCTGCAGTTCCTTGGTCAACAAACAATCCTCTACAGAGTGTGTGTGTGTGTGGGTGTGTGTGTGTGTGTGTGTGTGTGTGTGTGGGTGTGTGTGGGTGTGTCTGTTTAGTACTCTTGCTAATCCTGCTCTGATTTCACTGCCCTGTCAGTGTTCTCTACTGATTCAGGATATTGCATGTTCCTTTTGGGTCCGTCCATCCATCCAACACACCAGCTTTCATGAAATGGTGACTGGCTAACGCTGTATTGGTTGAGGTGGAGGAGTTGTAATACATCCAGATTCCAGACAGAAATGTTAAAAACTTTCCTGCTACTATTAATGTTAGCCACTAAACTTAGACACCTCCTCTCAGAAGCATTCATGTTTCTCTTGCTGTGCAGCTCTACCAAAAGTACCGAGTATTGCCAGGAAAAATCAGTTCTTCAATGGGCACCTTTTATGGGACCATGATCTGATCTTAAAGATAATCACTTTGGCCAGTACAAGATAGGAAACACTAACTAAACGGGGTTTCTGGTATGCTTTCAGGTGAATAAACAATCAAAACTTTGCAGTGGTGACTTAGCAGTAAAAAAAAAAGGGTATTTTTGAGGCCCTGAGACATCTCGCTGAAACGGTACCTTTACAGAGAATTGGAGGTATAAAAAGCAAGTAAAGGTAAGATTTTTTTTTGTTTGATAGTGATTTAAAAGGCTTTTTGCTTATGATTGGCCAAGCTGAAGTTTCTCCCACACGTGTCCTTGTTTTGAACAGGCTATGGTAGCTTTTAGTTAGATTCTCAGTGGTAACAAGCCCACATAGTTAATTGCTGCAGGGAAGAAAAATCATTATGAATAGATTTGCTGAATAATTATGAACTGAACTGAGCTCTTGTGTTTGCTCACTAATTGTACTAGTCATGATGCTTATGTATGATGCGCTCATTTTGTTAAAAAGGGTGTTTTTTGCTGAGCAGCAACTTTTTTTAGTGCAAGCTGAATAGGCCTCTTTCTAGTCCTGGTTTGTTGAACCTGATCGTTTTAAGTTCTTTGAATTATTTTTTAAAACAGTAACCCCTTTCCTTGGTTTTAATCATCAAATTTAGAGCTTGTAACAGGGAACCTTACATCACAATATTGTATTGAGAATAAAAATAAATAAATCCCCCTAAATTTGGATTTGGCAGCAGCAATTAACACTCATTTTCAAAGAAAACAGAACACATGAATATAACAGACTATATTTCTACTTTAAATCTTTGGGTACAATATTTTATTCAGTATTGGGGACAACTTAAGAGAATCCTCATCTTTACTTGGCTGGACAAGCAGTATAACTCTCTGATTTTCACTTGGCTGGGACGGACCACCAGTTGTGCAGTGGCAGTCTTCTCATGATGTTGTGACACCATGTTGAGATGTACATGTTACCGACATCAGTGCTCTGGGTGTGTGTTGGCGAAAATACTCTGTCAAACACTGGAACTGAGCCTGGTGATGGTGTTTTATAAATAATAGACACATTGCTACTGGCCAGTGGCGGACAATTGCTTGATCAGACGTTACCTTGCAATTCCAGTCAACTAAATCCTCTTTTCATTGTCAAGACATTTAGGCTGGTATCAGTTTGCTCGCTGCCATTTTTTGCATTGTCAGTTCTGTAGTACAGTGATTCTCAAACTGTGGCTGGACCCACAAGCCCTCCCTGATGCTCTGCACTTTGAAATTTGTGGTGGGAGATTTGGATTCTGGGGAAAGAGGTGGATCCATTTGTGGTCCAAAAAATTAAGAAGTTGGATAACCCTGGCTAGTGGGGTGTGCTGGCACTGTCACGTGGTGCCCATCTACCACCACTTCCACACACCTGGATGGACTCTCTCCTCTTACTAGTATTGGAACCGTCCTGTTTCTTGGGGAGTAACTCTTCCAGCTTGCCAAAAGGAAGCCGTCTGTTGGTCACACTGGTAGACATTTCTCATCAGGAAGTAACTGTCCATATCTCATATGGTCCAGTTTTCTACTTAACCAGTTATCTGAGGCTGACAACTCCTTTCCCTCTGGAAAAGAGAGATTACACTAAATGGACATGAGAAGCTGATAGAGGCTGTTGTATCCTTGCTATGCAAGTACAGCTGAGTGTTAGTGTGAATGCAAATAGGGTGAATGCGAGTAGGGTGTGTGCATGGGGGAGGGGGGGACAAACATTGATTCTGCAGCAATGCATTTGAGACTTTCTGCCTAAGAAACAAGGAGATGTCCAGTTGCTGAATTGTATTCTTTCAGGGTTGTTCTGCACTTCAGGAAGTATAGCATTTGTAGCCATATGGCTGAGTTTTGATTCCTCCCAGTAATTTGAATGAGCCTTCCTTCTGAGTAGATGGTTCCTAATTACCCTTTCTTCGATGCTAGCTTGCAAATTTTATTTCAATAGAGAAACCTGAAAATATAAGCTGATGGTGATTTCACTGGGGCAGAAGTCATTTGGAGTTTGTGAGGTTTTTTAAGGGAATGACATTACGTGCGCATGCGCACGATTTTTAAAGTAACGTCTGAATACACTATACAGTGTAGAAAGAAAAGAAACTGTATCAGGCAACAGAAGTATTAGCATTCTGCAGTGAAGAATTTCTGAATATCTGTCTTGCTGAAGGTAACTAGCCTTCTCACACTGTTTATCAGATGGCTGTCATGGCTAGCACCAGTGCAGGGAAGATACAGCATTCTCTGGTTGCCCCATCTCCAGGTACTCTTAAATAAGGGTATGGCAACGTGAGCCAGGGCAGAAGAGGACAGTATGCAAGTAAAACTGGGTTTCAGCTAATAACAAAAACAAAAGTATTGACATTTTACCAGCAGGAAAGAGTCTATCTGAACCTTCCCTTGTCTGGTTTAGCTTAAACTGGGCCACATAATCTTCCCCCCACCCAACAGCCTCAACTCTGTATGACCTCTGTCAAGACACTTTTAAAAACGTACACAGATACCTAACTAGATGGCCTTTTGATCTGAAAATGTCCCTGGTATCACCAATAAGTATATTGGTAAGGATCCAATAACAACATACATAACATATCCATACTGAGCCAATGCCATAAGAGAATAAAATAACGAATTGAGTGCCTGGCACTTCTATAGTCAATGAAGTGTTGGAGCTAAAACCTCAAAGCATAATACTTTCATATCATTGTAGGCTCACACCCTTGCCTCAATAATAACCATATCAGTGCTCAGTTCAGCTGCTGCCTTACTGTTGGTAAAGGTGAAAGTGTTTTCAGAAAAGCAGAAAACAAAATGTTGGGCCTGAGCTTTGTGGAGAATAAAACCAGCAAGTTTCATCTTCATCTCTTGGAGCAGTTTGATAGTGACACGTCTCTTTCTCTTGGACACCAGTTGTGAAGTCTGGCCAAGGTTTTATGTGGTCTAGTTAATTACAGTGGAATCTTCCTCGGGGGCTGGGGAAAACAGAAATCTGTCCACACCACACTTAGCAGTCAACAAATGCAAATCTCTTTCTTTTGGAAGCTAGTACAGAACCTGGCCAGGAACACCAAGGTGCCATATACACTGCAACTTCTAACTAACAGCTTCCTTTCCCTGACTTTATTATAGAACTAATTCAGACAAGAACAGAGTGATGGGGGACATACCAATTGGCTTTCCTGGAAGAATAATGTATCAAGAGACCTTGCTTGCTTCAAGATCTTGTTTCTCATCTGGGACACACCTATTCCCACTGAAGTCAACAGAAGTTATTCACTGGAGAAAGTGTAGTTCTGGGAGAGACTTTGGCTGTTGATTAGAGGGTCCCTGAGCTAGAAGCTGGAATAGAGGGCAGGCCCGGGTTCCCCTACCAGCCACTGAACAGTGGCATTCCCACGGATTGGAGGACTGCTGGAAACGATACCCAGTCAGCCAGTTCAGTGAGACTTTGATGCCGTGGAAGGGGGAAGGGAACACCCCAAGTCATGAGGATGAAGTACTGAAACTCCTGGAGGGTGAGAGGGGCCACAGCACAAATGAGAGACGCAAAGAGATGGCTATTCCCCAGGTGCATCCACAGAGAGAACCCTGTGACACCACTCAAGAAAAAGATCTTGGAGTCATTGTGGATAGTTTTCTGCAAAGAGCTGCCCAATGTGCAGCAGCAGTCAAAAAAGCCAACAAAATGTTAAGAACCATCAGGAAAGGGATAGATCATAAACAGAAAATATCAGAATGCCATGATATAAATCCAAGGTACGCCCACATCTTCAATACTGCTTGCAGTTCTGGTGGCCCCATCTAAAAAAAAAAAAAAAGAATATAAGAATTGGAAAAGGTGCAGAGAAGGGTAATAAAAATGACTAAGGGTATGGAACTGCTTCCAGGCAAGGAGAGATTAAAAAGACTGGGCTGGTTCAGCTTATAAAAGAGATGGCTAAGGGGGGATATGATAGAGGTCTATAAAATCATGACTGGTGTGGAGAAAATGAATAGGGAAGTGTTGTTTGCCCCTTCACAGAACACAGGAACTAAGGGTCACCTGCTGAAATGAATAGGCAACAGGTTTAAAACAAAAGGAAGTACTTTTTCATGACACACACAGCATATGGACCTTGTTGGCAGGGGATGTTGCGAATAGGGTGGCCAGATAGCAAGTGTGAAAAATTGGGACAGGGCTTGGGGGGTAATAGGCACCTGTAAGGAAAAGCCCTGAATATTGGGACTTCCTCTATAAAATCGGGACATCTAATCACCCTAGTTGTGAAAGCCGAACCTGTAACTAAGTTTTAAAAAAATAAATAAGTTCATGGAGGATAGGTTTATCAATGATGGTTAGTCAAGATGGTCAGGGATGTAACCCCGTATTCCAGGGGTCCCTAAACCTCTGACTGCCCGAAGCTGGGACTGGACAACAGAGGATGGATCACTCAAAATTGCCCTGTTCAGTTCATTCCTTCTGAAACATCTGGCACTGGTCACTGTCAGAGAAAGGATACTGGGCTAGATGTACCATTGGTTTGAGCCGGTTTGGCTATTGGTATACTCTGAAGAGGATCTTTCTCTTTCATTAATATTTTTGTTCAACATTTTTGCTTCAATTTAACTGCTGCAGAAACTCCTAAGTCCTGCTGAGAAGTTGCATTGTCAGTTGTACAAGTGCGCAAACATGTTCCTGCAGACCTGGAAGAAAACATTGCTGTTTGCCAAGCAGTGTCCATGTCACAGGTTTCAGAGGGGTAGCTATGTTAGTTTGTATCAGCAAAAACAACGAGGAGTCCTTGTGGCATCTTAGAGACTAACAAATTTATTTAGGCATAAGCTTTTGTGGGCTAAAGCCCACTTCATCATCACAGGTAACTGCTTTCAGTCATTCTTCAGTTAGAAGAAGCTACTGCACTTAGCGATAAGGACATGTTTTACAATTCATTGAAGTTTTGGATTATCACTTAACCTTACCTTTGGGTTCCCATAGCCAATAAACAAAATAATTAAGGAGGTGATTAACCAACCTCCATTTAACTTTTCTTTTGAAAGAAGCAGCCTTTCCATACCTGGATCTTCAAGGAAAAGCCTTAACCTACCTCTCCTGTGGCATGTAGCTGCTTCCCTTTCTATTAGAGAGATAAGGGGGCGGGGGGAGGTCATACCTTTGATGGGACCAACTGGTGTCGGTGAGCTTTGTAGCTTAGACACAGCTTTTCTTCAGGCCAGTTTTTATTAGCATTAATTCTGCAGTCCAACTGATGTCTGGTTCAGAGACTGCAGTAGAAATGTGTGTTTGCTATGTGTAAACACCCCAGAGACCCAAATTTAAAGGGGGGGGGAAACTCTTGCACCACTGCTACAGGGTCTAGCTCTCCCTACTGGAAACTAGTCCTGCTTTGAGCATTACTGGAGAACACTAGCTGGAACTAGCTGGGTTCACTCCTGTGGCACAGACAGGCCAGGGACAGGGTGGGGGATCTCGCTGGCCAGTGCTGGGGTCAATGTGTTGCTGCCTCCTGAAGCTCTAGCTTTTGCAGAGGACGAGAGGTCCTGCGGTGCTGAGCAGGGCTGGCTGGTGCACTTAACCCTTTAGCTGTTGCTGCACATGTCCCTGGGCTGGTGCTCAGCAGGGCAATGGGGCCTTTGCTCTAGTTGGCACCCTTGGCTCCTGTTTCCACTGCTCTGCCCCATGTCACAGCCACCTGCACTGGAGCTTGTGTGCTGGCAGGGTCCCCCAATTGCCTGGATGGAGGGGTGTTGGTAGTGGGGGGCCTCAGGCCCCCTCTCAATTAGCCACCAAAAGGAAATGGAAAGGGGCCTTGAGTTCAGTGGTGGGAGGAGGGGAGGTGAAAGGGGTGGGAGTGGGTGCTCAGAGAAGTGACTTTGGATGGAACCTTTCTGTTGAGGGACCCCGCTATAATCTCTTGGATCGCTAGCACCTCTTAAAACTGTACATGGATCTTTATTTGAACACTTGGTCATTTCCTTTCCTCTGGCAATGGATTAAACCCAGCTGGGTGGCAGTGAGCACATTCTGCTCACCTCCCAGTAAAACCTTGGGGGCTGTTGCTAAAAAGGCTGTTTTTGGTGCACAGGATTTTACAGCTCCCTTCTCCTGCACCTGAGCAGGAACTGCTGAACATTAAGGACACAAGCCACTCAGCACCTGGTTTTACTGCACTGGGGTGGGACTGAGCATTGGCAAATCAAATACTTCTGGGCACTTACTCTTGATGGGCTGCACAGCAGAAGGAAAACGCTTTCCTCCCCACCAGCCTTGCCAAGGCATTCACACAGCTGGGGCTGCGTTTCCCTACTTGCACGTGGCTCCCTAACTAGTAGCACCAGGCGGTTTTGCCCCCTGCTGCATGTGATTGGGGCAGCTCTTTTAGTGGCCTGGAGATGACATCCATGCAGCAGCTGTTACCCATGCAGGGTGCCGGTGCCAGGACTGGCTCAGGACTTGCTCGCTCTGTTTCTTGGTAACTCAGTATTTTAATCTGAACTCATAAATCTTTCTATTCTTTGGTAAAAATACTTCACCATTCCCTTTATAATGCCCCTTGCTCGAGGTGCTGCTGTTCAGGTTTAAACTGGAAAAGGCCATGGTCTGTGAAATGGAGCTTGGCAGAGGGATTGGTCTAGAACTTGGCCTCATAATTTCACTATTCATTAAGACAACCACCATACTTAATAAAATACCATAATTTGGGAATGGTTCTCCTGCACTACTTTCAGACAGTTCATGAAACTGACCAAGCCACAGTCTATAAATTGTCTAAAGCGGTAGCTACCCCCTGGCTCAGGCTGGATGCACTTTATATATGTAAACCGCCTCTCTGCATGTCCGTGCATGCACCATCTACTCCCACAGCTTGGGCCTCCAGAGCAGGAGAGCGGTGGCCTCGGAGCTGTTTCTACCTCAGGTTGGCTTGGTCCAAAGGGAGAGGCGAGTGCAGATGCAGCCCAGGCCCTCAGCAGCTAGGAGCGGAGCGGGCTTCGCTGTGCCGGCCCAGCTGGGGCCTCCTTTCAGCCCGTAGCGCAAAGCTGCCGTTTGTTTTAACTCCCGCCCTCCGCCAGCCTGCTGCACAACTGGCACGTGTGGACGGAGAGGTGGGACTGCTCGGGCGCAGCGGGAGGAGGCCGGGTCTCCTGCCTGCAGCCTGCGCTGGGTCTCCGCGCTGGCCCGGGGGCTGCAGGCGCCGTTCCGCGCGGCTCCCCCAGCAGCCTGCGGAGGCTCGGGCCCGGGCCGGCTTCGCCTCCCACCCTCCCTGTATTTCCCGGCGCTGCTAGCGGGACATTGGTGCGGGGGAGCCGCCGGCGAGTTCTCAGGCTGCAGCCGGGCTCAGACAAAGGACGAGCACAAAGATCAGGCCAGGCAGGAGCAGGAAACCTCAACGCGTTAAACGCTGCTCCAGCGAGGCCTGAACGCCGCCACCTGGCCCCGTCCGCCCTTCCCTTTGCACCTTCGCCTTTTCGGACCAGGCAGCGCACCCCGGGCCCTGGGCATGAACCAACCCGCCATGGGCCCGGGCCTAGGTCCAATGGAATCGGAACCTCGTGTTTCCCGCTGGTTCTGCTGCGCTGGCATTGCGGGCGAAGCTCAGGGCTCGGCCCCACGAAGGTTCATAATGGGGCTGATTGTGTTCCACAAATAAAGGGAATTAAATAGTTTACAATCTTCTCAATTTCAGCATTTGCAGTCATTGGAGGCTGAGGATTTATATTGTGAAACTATCTTCGAGTTGCAGCTTTGAACATCCTTGCGCCTGATTGAATTGTTTATCACTGAAGCAGAAATGGTGCATTTGGTATAAGTACTTTACCATGTATAGGAAGGAAAATCTAACAGGAGAAGGTTGAAACTAATGAGAGATCCGTGTTTCATTCATATCTTTTCTCCTGTAGGATTTGTCTCTCTTCTCTCACAATCGGGTTGGGATTTGTGTGCATCTGGGCACTAGGGGGCAATGTGTCTGTTTCAAAGAAGCCATCCCAGCAACGCAATTGCTAACACCAAACCCCGGCGCTCGCTCTCATACAGACATTAGCCGAGAGAGATCCACAGTCCCTCGTTTACACACACGCCCGCAGACAGACTTTAGCTTGAACTGACTGAGCAGAAGACTCGGTACTTGGGTGCCCTCTAATTAGGTTAGAAGTGGGTGGCTGGGGAAGGTTAAAAAAGCGGCCGCACGTCTTTCCATTAACGAGCTGGGTTCTGGTGGGCTTCAGTCCTGGCCCGTAGAAAGGGTATTTTTGAAAAACAAGTTAAGGTCCGCGCTGCTGTAGAATAGTGGGGTGCGCTTGGACAGTCCTACCTACCCCAGCAGGCAGTGGTGAATAAGACTAGACCCTCCAACTTTATCCAAATAGAAATGTTTTGTCTAAACCACTGGTCCGTTCCTGTAACGTTCGGAACTGGGTTAAATTGTATTAGCCGCTGGGTTGGGGAGCTGGCATTTCCTTTTGTCACTGTTTTCCCGGGAATCGGTACCATTTTATTTTATTCCTTTGTATCACTATCAGTCTTTACTTATTGTATTTCCTGCCCATCCTGTGGTATAAACTACGCACCCCAGGCCTTTCACAGCTCTCCTTCTCCCCACCCCCTCACTTTGCTAAGTAATAATTTCCATGTCCAATTCCATTTCTTTTCTAGTTCTGAAATCTCTAAACCATCAGCAAGGAGGATAGTTCACATGAAAACTAATTACACAAAATCAATATTTAATCACAGCCCAGCATCCTGATCCTGCAGAAAAATCCTTTTAAAACTCTACTGCCATATACAAATACTTCTTCTTGGCCGCTTATTTATAGATCTCATTTTTTTGGTGGGAGTAATTTTCATTTTTATTTTTTTAAATCTATTGACATCTAGAAAATGCGAACACCTGAATTGCCTTATAGTTGTAGTTTATTTCTAAATCCAAGGATTTTTAAAAAGTAGCAGTATTTTCCTTTGGAAATGCTGGCGCCTGACGTTCTCCCGTTGCCCAGTGCGTACCCACAAATGCGGGAGGAGTTTCTCCCAATATTTTTAAACCTTTGGATTCAGTTTAATCCCACTTTAAGGAGCAGAGTGTGATGGGGAGAACTGGATAGCTCCTACCATCCCGGCTGTAGGCTTGCCTGTTCGGTTCAAGTCTAAATGGAAAAAGACTTGGGTTGAGAATAATTTCTGTAAAACATTTATTTGATGCGCAGTTTTGAAAAAAGTGGAACGGAACGGACCTTCACCGACCTTAAACACATGTTTAAACGGAGTTTCTGTGTAATAGTTTTATTTATATTTAAATGAGTTAGCGTAATTGTAATTGAGTTTTTTTTAATGTACCCGTTTGCCAAGATCCCCTTTAACTACCTGATTTCAAGGTTGTCCACCCTTTTGCAAAGTTCGAATTGCGGGGGGTTCAGCCCCCGTGGGGAGCCGAAAGAGCTAAACATTTTAACTAAGATTATTGGGATAAATATTTCATAAAGAGCAGAGCAGATATTAAATTACACTTATTGATTTTGGTATCACAACCCAATTCCTCTCCTGGCCCCGCTAGACTAATTGATCTCTTAAGGAGGTTTGGCTGTCTGGCCGTTACTTTGAATGATAATAATAATAAAAAACACTATCAATGTTACAACAGAAATCCTGCTTCGACACACTCGCACTTGGCGCAACGCTTGAAGCAAGTGTAGGACTGAAGACCAGGGATAAAATATGCAGCCTGTACCTTGCACTGGCCGAGCCTAGTGCTCAGAACGGGTTTCTGGTGTCCCTCAGCCCAGGTCCCTAAGGACAGCAGCGAGCAATAGACCCCCCCGGCCCTTTGCAGATCTCTGCCGTGGCAAAGTGACAAGCGAGTGGGGAAAAGGGAGGCGGCGCTGCCCTGAGCCCCGGCCCGCGGCAGCGGCCGGATGCAGAGCTGAGCCTTTGGGACGGGAAATGGGAACAGTTGTTGAGGCGCGTTGGGGGAGTTCAGGCTCACCCGGAAAACTTACCCTCCACAGAACCACTCCCCGCGGCCCGAAAGGCGATAGCCCGGGCAGGCAGCGCTCGCCCCGCGCCTCACGGAGCAAAGGCAAACGTGTGTGAGCTCTGTGTGAACATGTCACGTACATCCCTGCACCGCCGCGAGGAGCCAGCGCACGACCACGGCAACCCGCTGCCGAGACGGTGCACTTCAGCTGGGGTGTCAAAAAGTCTTTAACACCAACACCTCCTGCCAGCCGGGGTGTGCTTTGACCGCCCGCCTGGGGTCCGGCCGCGCACTGTTCACACGGGAATCGGCGCCAGAGCGCGCACCGCCCGCCTGCGCCCAGCGGAGAGCCCTGCGCTCCCCTCGGGCCGCCGGTCCCGTCCGCTCCGCTCCGCTCCTCCGCGCGGAGCCGCAGCGAGCTGCAGGCGCTAACAAAGGACCCGCTTTCAGGCCGACATTTGTTGATCGCCTTGTTTGCAACAGGGCTGGAGGGGAGGGGGTTAAAATGCCGGACGGGGCCGGGTAGGAAGGTGACGGGCACCGAGCGCAGCAGAGCCCGGCTGCCAGGGGCGCGGGGAAGGCGCCACCTTAACAAGGAGCCCCGCCCCGGCCGGAGCACGCGTCCCGCCATTGGTGCAGCGCTAATGGCTGGAATTGATTGCTGAAATGCAAAACTTGTTGCTGTTTCTCCAGCTCTGGGTGAGAGAGGGAGCGGAAGAGAGGGGAGCGGAGACCCTGCAGCGCCCCGAGCCGGGCACCCCGCACCGCCTGCGGCCGACGGGACCCTCGGCGCGCCCAGCGGATCCCGTGCGCCCGCACGCAGAGCCCGCCGCGACCCGCCTCTGCAGCCCGGCGATGCGGAGCGGAGCTCCCGGGGACCGGAGCCGATGAGCTGCGGAGCCGAGTCCCGCCGGACGTCGCGGAGAGCCGGCCGCCGCACCAGGTGTGAGGGAGCGGGGCACTCCCAGGCGTAAGTGCCGCGGCCGCTCGGAGAGCCGCGGGCTGCGTGGGGCGGAGGCCCGCACCCAGGCGGACCGATTTCATTCCCTGGAACTTTGTTCGGAAGCCGGGGCTGACGCTGCCTGTCTCTCCGTGCCCGCCCCGCCCGAGCGTAGCCCCGCTCAGCGCCCCCACGCCCTGGCCACCTGCCCCGCAAGATGTGAGCGCGGGGACAGCTCCCTGGGGACCCGGCTCGCCCCGCCGCTGCCTGCCGCAGGGACACCGTGACTTGGGTGCTCCCGCTCGCTGCGGTTCCGAGCGCGCTCCTGGGGGAGCCGGTCCGAGTCGCGCACCGGGGTGCCATGCCCAACTGATCCCCAGAAGTATGTTTGGGCTGGAGCAGTTTGAGCCGCAGATGAGCAGCAGAAACGCCGGACAAGGAGAAAGAAACTTTACCCAGGCCGGACTGACCATGAGCTCCCACTTCAAATCGGCAGCTTTCCACTCTGGGGGCCCCGCGGACCCGGCCATCAGCGCCCTGGCCGAGCCTCCCATCCTGGGCATGAACATGAACATGGCTGGGGAAGCGTACGGCTTCCATGCCCGGGGCCACTCGGAGCTGCATGCAGGGGGGATGCAGGCTCAGCCGCTTCATGGCTTTTTCGGTAGCCAGCAGCCTCACCACGGTCATCCCACCACCCACCACCCGCACCAGCATCACCCGCACTTCAGCGGCAACTTTGGGTCCGAGCCCAGCGCCTCCTGCTTGCATGGAGGGCGGCTGATGAGCTACAACAGCATGGGCAGCCAGCAAGCGTTTGCGGAGGGATATGAACATATGGCCGAGAACCAAGGAGGCGAAGGCTTTGGACAGCAAAGGTCAGGTAACATGCCTGATTTCCAGCACAACTCCAGCGCCTCTAACCACGCCGTGCCAGCACCCTGCCTGCCCCTGGATCAGTCCCCCAACCGGGCTGCCTCCTTCCATGCGCTTCCAGCCTCCAGCTCCTCGGATTCCCACAGCCTGGAGCAGAGGCGGCTTCCCAACCAGGGAGGCGTCGATTCTTTGGAATACAATTACCCCAGCGATGGCCCTTCAGGACACTTTGATCTGCCAGTGTTTTCTCCTTCCGAGTCAGACGGGCAGCTTCCTCACTATGGTGCTGGCAGACAAGTTCCTGGGGGCGGCAGCTTCCCTGGCACGTCTGTTTTGCCCAGAGCACCAGGCATGGCGGGGATGTCCAAAGTTCACCCGCAGCAGCAACATGGTGTGTTCTTTGAAAGGTTTGGAGGTGCTCGTAAGATGTCTGTGGGCATGGAGCCTGGCCTTAATGCCAGACATCCTTTAATGCAACAGCAGCAACAGACAGGTTTACTGGCCAGACAAAACTCCTGTCCGCCAGCAATTCCTAGGCAACAGCAAACAGAAGCCAATACTCCCAACCCCAACTTGCAGGACAATGGGCCAATAATGCAGAACCAGCATGCACAGTTTGAATACCCTATTCATAGACTGGAGAATAGGAATATGCATCCATATACTGATCCCGTGTTTAATATGCAGCAGCACCCTCCTCCGCAGCAGCAACCAAATCAAAGACTGCAACATTTCGATGCCCCCTACATGAACGTGGCCAAGAGGCCTAGGTTTGACTTCCCCAGTAACCCCGCTGTCGATAGGTGCCCGTCCTGGAATAACAGTCTGCACAGCGCGGGCCTGGAAAACCATCTCTCGCCTTCCGCCTACCCCGGCCTTCCGGGCGAGTTCACGCCCCCGGTGCCGGAGAGCTTTGCCCCGGGGCCGCCGCTCCAGCACGCAGGCCCCGACCCCCAGGCCCTGCAGCAGCGCCAGAACGCCGCCCTGATGATCAAGCAAATGGCGTCCAGGAACCAGCAGCAGAGACTGCGGCAGCCCAGCCTGCAGCAGCTGGGGCACCACGCGGACGTCGGCCCGAGCAGCCTGGTGCACGCGGGCCCCGTCGGCAACATGCCGCAGCCCGGCTTCGAGCGCGAGAGCGGCGGCCGGGGGCCCAGCTTCGAGCCGCAGGCCCCGCACCTGGCCCCGGACAGCGGCTGGTTCCCCGGCCCGCCCCCGCCGGGGGAGCTGCTGCCGCGGCGCATGGGCGGCCCCGCCGAGCCCGGCCCGCACGAGCTCAGCCTGCCGCAGAACGGCCCCGGCCTGCTCTTCCGGCCGCCCGTGGAAGGACACGTGCCGGCCCTGCACTCCCCGGGCGTGCACGCCCCGTTCGGCGCCGGCCTGGCCCCGCTGCAGTCCCCGGGCGGCGGCGTGGGGCTGCCCAGCGCGCCCGCCGAGCGCCGGCCGCAGCCCGACTTCGCCGCGCCCCCGCTGGGCGGCCAGGCGGCCTTCGCCTTCGGCGCCTCGGGCCGGGCGGCCCCGCCGCACAGCGCCAGCGCCTCGCCCGGCGCCTTCCCGGCCGCGCCGCCCGAGTTCCCGGCCGCGCCGCGCGCCGCGGCCAGCAAGCTGGGCGCGCTGTCGCTGGGCTCCTTCGCCAAGCCGGCCAAGGAGAACGTGTTCGGGCAGAGCTGCCTGGCCGCGCTCTCCACCGCCTGCCAGAACATGATCGCCAGCCTGGGCGCGCCCAACCTGCACGTCACCTTCGCCAAGAAGAGCCCGCCCGAGGGCAAGCGCAAGCTGGGCCCGCCCGAGCCCGACGGCGGCCCGGCGCCCGGCCCGGACTTCTTCCCCGGCGCGGCGGCGGCGGCCAAGGCCCCGCCCGGCGCGCCCGAGACCGGCCTGTCGCCGGGCTACGCGCCCGAGGCCCCGGCCGGCGAGGGCAAGGCGGCGGCGGCGGCCGGCGGGCGAGGGCGGGGCCGGCGGAAGCGGGACAGCGGCCACGTCAGCCCGGGCGGCTTCTTCGACAAGTTCCCGCCGGCCGAGGGCGGCGGCGCGGGCAGCCCGGGCCCGCCCGACAAGCCGCTGAGCTCGCCCTCCTGGGCCAAGGGCGGCGAGCTGCTGCTGGCCGAGCAGCCCGACCTCCTGGCCTCGCTGGACAGCGGCATCCAGAGCGCCAGCAAGTCGGACGGCGGCTCCCCGCGCGGGGACTTCCCCGACGAGCCCAGCCCCGCCTACGGCCACGAGGACGAGGTGTCCTCCAGCTCCGACAGCGCCCTGGCCAAGCCCACGCGCAGCCCGCTGCTGGGCGGCTCCCCCAAGCTGCCGCGGCCGGAGCACGCGCTGCTCGGCGCCCAGAAGCCGCTGGCCCTGGGCCTGCTGGGCGCCGCGGCCGCGGCCCCGGACGGCTACGGGGGCGCCCACCCGGGCACCCCGGGCCTGGAGCAGGTGCGCACCCCCACCAGCACGTCGGCCCAGGACGAGATCCACCCGCTGGAGATCCTGCAAGCGCAGATCCAGCTCCAGCGGCAGCAGTTCAGCATCTCCGAAGATCAGCCGCTGGGCATGAAGAGCAAAAAGGCCGAGTGCCCCGGCCAGAACGGGGAGGGCGAGCTGAACAGTTGTTGCTCGGATACCGTCAAAGGTGCCATGAGCACGATAGACCTTGACTCTCTGATGGCAGAGCATAACTCTACCTGGTACATGCCTAGCGAGAAGTCCTTGATGGAGGGACAAGAGGAGGACAAACCTATGGCACCGTGGGAGAAGTCAAAGCCTCAGAACCCCAGCAAAGAAGGTATCTATGTCTGATCCCTTTATGAGCGCGAATGTACCTCGCTAGCACGCCTGCTTCTCTTCAGAAGTTTGCCTAATCAGAATGCTTGGTGGGAACCTTCCTCCCGGCACAGGCCACTCGCCTTGCTTGACTTGGTGTCCTGCAAGGGGAACAAGGGGTGCTGGGGGCTGCCCTCCTCCCCGTGGAAATCCCTTAGGGGGTGTGTTGAAGGTTGAGTCAGGTGGGCCGTCTGTCCTGTTTTGCAGTTTTTCAACTATCCCGAGCAGGCCAGTTTCTAATGAAAACATACAGGCTTTCGGCACCCATTGTTTCTCGAAGCACTGTTGAATATGGAAATATAATTACCTAATCGGGGTTGGTAAAGGGGCGTTAGGATTGTTACCTCTCTCTGGCTACAGCACCCTATATAAACTCCTGTCTCCTGCTAATAGGAAATGCATTGCTAACAGCAGCGTGCTTGGATTGTTGCTTTCCAAGACTAGGCTGGGCATCCCTTCACACACAAAGGAGCAGTTGTTCCTCTGTGAACTCGAAAGAGGAAATATGTTTGGTCGGGAATTTAAACAGGGGAGTTACCTGTAGGTTAGGTAGGTGATTAGTGATTTAGGGAACCTTTGCCTGTTTGGGTGAATGGAATCCACAGCTCAGATTTGGAACAAAACACTGCCCCTCCCCTATAAACCCACACACTTAGAAATTCATTGGCTAAATGAATAGTGGCTCTTTGCTACTTAAAACTAACAGAACTCTTACTGTAGAAGAAGCAGACAACCGGTTTCTTGACAGTGTTTAGGAGGATGGTTTTAAAATCTTAACTTGTTTGTGCCCATGACACATTCATTCTCATTTCGATCTGGCAGTATTCTAAGCCATGTATTTTCCATGTTAACATGGGTGAACTCAACTCATTTTTTCATATTGGATTAATTATGCAGGGAAAGTTTAAATATACATGGCAAGTGTTCTGATGGGGTTCTCAACTTAATTTGCAGAAATAAGTATTTTGACAGAAGAGAACTTCCTGCTGTGGCAATGTTTACTTTTGAAAAAAAAATATATTCTGTATTATAAAGGTTTTGGTGAATCCAGCAAAAATGTTTGGTGTTAGTGTTGCATAGTCTCTTAAGTATTTTCCTGTTTATCTTTTAAAAGAGCTAAGAAGTTTCTACCATTGTTAACATAAACACTGAGCCTGATTTTATATTTTCTTTGTCAATATAAAAACATGCTGAGTTGATGTTTAATATCAACATTTAGTTTTCATTCTTTATTATCTAGAGGGCATTATAATTCTAATATGAAAAATATACATGGATGGAAAACCGTTTTAGTTATAGACGCTCCTTAACAAAGATGATTTCAGATTTAATAATTTCCATTTTATCATTTTATCACACCCTTCCCCCACATACTATATGTGTAAAATTGTCTGTGTGTGTGTGTATATTATATCCTGTATACATATATGTATCATGTATTTTATGTTGATGGTTCATTTTGCTAACATCAGGCTGGTTCAGATCTATATTCACTGTCTCCTCTGAAGAGCTGCTTTTTGTCGTACCCTTGATTGAAGTTGGAATTTAGGTAAAGAGAGATGTTATTAAAATGAAAATGGAGTTTGAGTGGTTTGAAAACTGCCTAACTTCCTACTTGCAGTTCTGGTGGGCTTTCTAGCTTTCATTTTCTGAAGCATGAATGCTAGCCCCCACTGTTTGTCTCTTTGTTCATGTTTAATGCCCAGCATAGGAGACTCTCATTTGAAGCCGGAGTGCTTAGCATGCACAGCAGACTCTAGGAAACCCATCAGCATTCTCCATGCTTTGCCCAGGCAAGGACATAAATTGGTTTGTTTGGGGCCCTTCTTTCCATTTTTAAATGGAGTTGCACACAGCATCCTTCCTGGCCCCTTCTCTTTTATTGTTTCTTGTACACAACATCTAGAGCTGACTGGATCAATAGCTAGTTAGCACAAATCACAGTTCCTGTCAGTTCTACCTTGTCAGACATACACACACTTAGGCACACTCTAATTAAAAGCAGATTGGGGAAAAAATGAAACTAAATTTTCTAGATTTTAATTTATTGGATAAAAAAAACCGAAGTGAAATATTTTTGGACTTTTTTGGTACAGCTTGTGTACATGTGACTGTGGCAGTGGAGGTTTTTTTTTTTGTTGTTGTTTGAGACAACTCCCCTACACACAGTTTGATATTTAAAAAAATGGTCTTGTTTGATAGTCACGAGTACTTTTAAGGAAATAACTCTTCCTTCTCATATAATGATAATCATAAATATTATTACAAGAGCCAGATCATCACTCTTGTGCTGATGTTCCTGGAAGGAAAACTAGGTAACTTGCATTCCTATATAAGGATAAGTTTTAGTACTTAAACCTCTTAACATAAAATAAGATATTGATCTAACTCTATAACACTGGTTAGATATATTCATTTTGCTTTCCATTTTTACCCCTTGGAAGGTTTAAATGGACCAATTCTTCAAATGAGACAAATGATATAGATAAATAGAGAATTCACTTTAATTATCCTTTGAAATGATAGGAGGCAAAGTAGATGAGTTTTTTTCCCTGTCACAAAATAAGTAGTATTACATTTTTAATTAAATCATATCTGTACGTTCTTGAAGTTGCATTTAAGAAAGGGGTTTTGTTCTATCATGTGACTAAAGTTCAATCCATTTTTAGTCAACTGGAATTTGCCTAAAACAATGTAGGTTTCTAAATGTTTCCAGTTGAGCATATACAGAAAATGTGTGTAGGTTTCAAACATCACTATTTAGGAGCCAAGCATTAGTAACGATTAATACAGGACAGTGTGAAAGGTTACATAAGTTTATTAAACCTTTTAATTTTGTTATACTATTAAAATGCTCATATTTCTGAAGTATAGCTTAATCTCCCTAACAAATATTTTGAACTTTTTTAAGTTATACTCATCGGGGTCAGAAAGAACCTCTTCTGTTTTGTACGTAACACACAACTACCGTGACATGCATTGATTCTTCTATGGACTTCTTTTGAAGGTTATAAATAGGGTGAATGGAGAAGTTCTAGCTCATGGAGCACTGAAGTCAGCATTCCATGTTCTTGAGGCCGTTATCCAAAGTGTGTGTGGTTTTTGTGTTTTTAAGATTAGTTAGTTGTACTGTGACTGTTAGAGCTTTGTTAATTGAAGTATTTTCTGTCTGTAGAAGGCAACTTTTTAAATATTCAGTTAATACCCACACTAATGGAAGAAACAACTTGTCTGAATAATTGTTGCAGTGACCGTACAGACTCTTTGCTGATGCTTTGTTTTTTTTTGGTAGTCGTACTAGAATGAGTGTTTGTCATGTTTATCATTGTTTGTGTGAATAGTGAATTTAAGGATAGATAACAATAGATAACACATGCGTGTGTACACATACAGCATGTATGACATTTTGTGATTATGTATTTGGAAGTTTCATCCTATTACAAGATTTATTAAAATATCCTCATCAATTAGGAATATTTCCAGTATTAAGTTCTTTATACTAAAATAACCTTTGTGAGGTGAATAGTAGGGTTTTCCATAAAGCTTGATAGAATTTTATACCTTCTCTGTGCTATTCACCCGGGATCTAGTATTGAGGAACATTAATATTGTCTGTAGAAATACTGATAACTCTTAAAACCCGAGCTAACTGTCATTAGGAAGAGCCGGACCAAGATCACTTGCAAAGCCCAGGATGAACTGAGTATGTTTCATTTTACTTAATTTGATTAAACTAGGAAAACTTTTTACTTCAATGGAATTTTGATTAGTACATTCTGGGAAGCCAGTAGTTAAAGTTCTTGGTTTTTGTTCCTCCCCACCCCCACCATTGAAATTTCTAAGGTCCATATTGGTGCCTTCACTTGACATTTGCACCACAAGAATATGTAACCTAAAACCACACCGGTGTTAATCAGGGAAAATGAAAATAGATGTGGTTACCCTTTGTGGCTCTTACATTGGTGGTTGCCCATGTTCATTTCCAAGTCCAGCTCAGTATGTTTAATTTTGAATCTTTTTGTTCTTAACTATTTCACAGCAGTAATAAACTTGTCTTTGGAACAAGCCAAGACATAAAATGCTAATCAAGCAAACTATTTAAAACTGTACATTTCTACAATATATTAAAAAAGGACTTAGATTCTCTCTTGATACGGCTGTTAGTCCTTGTCAAATTTTCTTTTAGCTCCCAATACATTCTTTGGTGGGTTTTTATTTTAGTAAGCTGCTAACTTATTTGAGAGATTTTACCAAGGAGAATAGATTTGTTTACTGTGTCAGAATTTATCAAATTTCCTGTGTGGCGTTTCTTATGCTGAAATAACATTAAAAGCAATATATGATTTGAAATTGACTTGTACTATACTAAGGACTAGGAAATGAGTTGACACTGACTAAACTTACTTTATAGCAGGGAAACTATGATTCCTGGTGCTATTTTGTTTGCTTGATGGAGGTATTTAAACTTCCATGAGGAATTTTAAGTTACCAGAAATGCAATTACCCTTGCCAAGAAGTTATGTGATATACTCTGCAGATATGAAATACACGTCTTTAATAAATGATCTGGGCTAGCGAGCTGATTTATGGTGAGAGAATACTCCCACTGCAGATTGCAATGAAGATTTCACTGTGCATTTAGATTTGGATTTAATTTGATCTCTTAAACTCTTCTGATCTGTAAAAATCTAGCAAGGTTGCTCCTGTCTGATTCGGCTTCATTTGAATGACAGTTGCACCATTTCATTTACTCTGACCAGCCATTAGCTTTGCAGTATCATTTTATAGAAAAATGTTCCTGTTCAGAAAAACTTGCTTCTGTTTTATCTGCTGTTAGAGAGAAAATATTTGCAGCTTTATATGCTAAATATCCGACAAGACTGGGAATAAGGGTAAAATTTTTAGTATCAATTGCTATAACTAACCTAATATACTGAAATATTTAATGCAGCAAGTATGTGGATTTATTGGCTTCAGTTAATGTTGTACTTGTCTGTATTTTTCTTAGTCTTGCATTTCTTTTTCTTCAGATTTTTCAGTCCAGTGTAATAGATGATTGGCATGAATTCAGATTTGGCTTGCAGTGTTAGTAGGCTAATTTTTTATTTTGGTAACCGTTTGTTATTTTCTAATGACATTTGGTTGTAGGATTGCCTGTAACAGGAATATTATTTAGAGAGAGAGTGTGTGTGTGTGTGTGTGTGTGTGTGTGTGTGTGTGTGTGTGTGTGTGTGTGAGAGAGAGAGAGAGATCAATATATTTAGTATACCCTTGGTCTCTTCAAATTTTCACATGCAGTGTTAAAGGAACTGAGTGAAACTAGAAGTATAGGTTGAAGCAGAGATTTATTCTGTTCTGTGATTCTATTGCAGTATGTTCCTTTTTAATTTTGTGTGTGTGCTGTCTTTCTAACAAATGATCTAGTAGTGTTTGAACAATTTATTATAAAATAGTAATTCAATTTTTTTGTAAGATATCTTGTTCCATTGTTACTTCTACCCATCAAATTCTGATTTTTATAAGGCATTGAACAAAGGAGTGATTAAAAATAAATAGACTTCCGACGATTGTAACAATTAAATCCCAGCCTCCGCGGTCTTCTAGACAAAGTAAGGGTTTTGATACAGCAAAATGCTTTTTATATATTCATATAAAATTGTAGTACTAGACAAATGACTGTACATTTAGTATTTATATGTGTGTATATGTATAATTTATAAGTGTGTATGTGAATCTGTGTGTGAAATATGTATGTGTATAAAGTGCGTGTGTGTGTGTGTGTGTAGTAATGGCTTAGTCAGAACCTGATTATATCAAAGTATGAATTTCTGTGTATCCTGTGGGCTGACTTTATTGTCCTTTTTAAAGAGAAGTTTCATGTTGTTAAATTTTTCATTAAAAAAAGAAAATACCGATCTGACATCCCCAAAACAGTTGTTACTTGATTCTAACATATTTAAAATATCTAGAGTAAGACGTTAATTCTTGGGCAGCGGAATTGTCGCCTGTCTTGTAACTACTGTAAAGTATGTCCTTTTCCTTATTTTCAGGCTGGAATGCTTTATATGCATAATGACATAGATAATCTGTCAACTTCAGAATACTAATCTGTAGTGGGACTGTAATGCAACCAGTAGTAATCATTCCATCAGTTTGTTTTGCCTTTTTTTCTTTTTGAAGGAAGCCCTTGTATTTTAAAGAATTTTTTGAGATTTACTTAGGTTAAGGAGACGTTTAAAAGAAACATCTTTGGTTAGGGATGTACTTAGAACATGATGACTTGATAGCTCCTGTTTTCCTACTCTGTGTTTTATATTGAGGCTCTTAATTTTGAGATCAATGGCACAGCAGAGGGTATCTTCTCAGAAATAACATTGAAGATGCTATCACTTTATCTAAGAAATACAAAATCCAAGCTGACTCTTCTTGCCATCGTTAAATAATCCAATTCTTAGTTTTGATTTAAAATGGATGTTAAACAGCATTTTCCTCAGTATCTTGTAGCTTGGTCCCACACTTGGACCATAGTGATATTACTGATAATTTAGACAAAAACATTAATGTCTTTTGTAGTTGGCTGCTTTATCTTCCTGAGACACTTAAGCCATCTTTCTCTTGAAATGTTGATAATTAGTAATGTGTTAACAATTGTTTTCTTTCCTTTTGTGGAGGAACACCACAAGGAAGTTTATTGCAATGTGAAGTATGTTTAAGGATTATATTCAAGAGTTGCAAAGTTAAATACCTTTTAAATGTAAGGCTGTGAATTTAACAGCTGGAGGTCTAACCCATTAATTTTAACAAGCTAACTTTCTTAATACTTCAAAGAGAACATCTTAGATGATACTGGATTGCCAAAAAAAAAAAATCCACAAAATATCCAGTCTTTATGTTTCACTCTTCTGCTTTCAAATGACAAAAGCTCACTTATGCAAGGAAGGAATTAATGTGTTCCTTAATTGATGTAATCAGTTGTGAGTTTTTTTAACTGCACTTGGTCAGTGTTGCACTAAATATATATTAATAAAAAAAAGAGACGTTTGTTTTATTAGTGTTTTTCTGACACTTAATTTCATTTCTGTAACAGTGCACGGGTTGGTTTAGGAGACCTAGAATTTGTGTTGTGTTCAACAGCAACGGGTAATGAGTTTGTATCTCTTCAGGAGACCTTATTTAAGTGTACAGCCTATCTATCTTTTAGATTGGAGCAGTGCTAATCCAAATGCTGTCATTTCCAAAGAAAGTTTTCTCTTGACTGTATTTGACAGTAACAGATTCAGCATAAGTGAATCTTATTTAAAACTATTTCATTCCCAGAGGTGCACACTGCAGTGTTTACTAGCAGTTACTGAAAACAAGACATTTCTTGTCTGTGTGTGTTTAACATTTTACTGGAAGCATCATTCATGTGTGCTAATAAAAATTTTTGCAAATTTGTTTTTATTTCTGTATAGTCTTTGAACATAAAAAATGCAGTGCATGAAGTTACAGTGTCTAAATTTCTATTAGGTTTTGAGGTTTGTCTGAAGAACCTACTCTGGTTTGGTATGCAGAAATCTGGTCATGTTTAAGTGCTCCAATGATAGATTTTGCATTAAAGTAAATATAGTTCATTTGAGATTAAATGCAAAAATAACAAATGTACAAGCCTTAGAGTTCTGCTGGTGCCTCACTGCAGAATGTTTTATTAGACATTGCACTTACCGTCTTTTCCATACAAGCTCGTTTACTTGAACTTTTGTGCATTTGATTTATTTTATCTTGCTATGTACAGTGTTTGAAGCACCTGAAAAATTAGATGAGGTGAAATGAGTTACAAGCTAATTGCTCCTCCCCGCCCCATTTGTTTGGATACTCCTTGGTAGGCCCTTAGTCATGCTCCCAGGAAAGCATTTCATCATTCAGTTGTTTTGAAATGGCATTTTTATATGGCAAAATACTATTTTAAAATTAAGGCCAATAGTCATGAAATATTTTAGTGAGGTTGTGTTGCTAATGAAAAGATTATTCTAAGGGTGAAGAAGGACTGATAACTAAAAAAAGGCAGCATATTTCTTGGTAAGAAATAAACAAATATAAAACAACTTTTTGGTTTACAATCCAGACTTTTAATCCAGTGAATGAGGCAAAACCCCCTTCCCCCTCCAAGAAAATGTAATTGCGAGGATTTAATACCTTTTACTATTTTATATTTTAGAATCAGTTCATTGGTGAAAGTGCAACACAAGGAAGTTGATCCATTAACACACATGAATGAGAAGTGAACTAAGGATTATAATTGTCTGGTTAGAATCTTAGGGTTTTGTATTTTTCCCCAGAAAAGCTCTTGTTCGCATTTTTACATAATCTCCCATTCAGTGACATTTTGTACCTTTTGATCTTGTGTGTGAGAAATGACAGAAAGGGAAGGATGGGAGTTATTGAAGGAAATTCTAAAAAGTAAAATAAAAATGCACTGTAACCACTTAACTGTTTCTGGAGAGACTATGCTGCATGTGTTCTGCTGTGCACTGTTATGGAGGCAGCTTTTGATTGTCTAGGCTATGCCAGCCAGTGTGAACAGAAAATATGTACAGTATGTCAGTAGCCAGTCTCTTGGCTAGATGGCACAGTTGGTCAACTCATTACCATTTGGCTTGTGGTGACTTGAGTTTATATTTGCTTGTGATCACAATGGAATCTATTTTAAAAAGGTTTCCACTTTATTATTATTTAAAATAATTTTTATAGAGCTATAAATTGACATGAGCACTTGATAGTGCTCTTTACAAACTTAAGAGCTTTTCCCCACCGTGAAGGATTTACAACCCAACTAAGAGAAGATAGTCAAATCCAACACAAGATAAGAAAGTATTGGGCAGTCCTTAGTATGCCTGCAGCCATGTGATGACAAAATGACCACACAGAACCAATTTAATTATTGCATGGTACAGAGCAGCCAAATGTCTTTAACTTGGACGAAACATGACCAGCCTTGTACTCCCTGTTTTAAAAACAAAATGAAAGCAATGTTCTGGAAAGCAAAATAGTTCTAATCAGTAAGATGACTTCTGTGCTGTAATGCCCCTCCCCACCCTAAATATAGACGCATGGTGCTCTTTTTATGATCACCAGAGCAGCCAGCACACCATCTTTCTGTGCTCAACTCATATAATTCCTTAGCTTTAGCAGCAGAGGAAAAATAGGACCGCTTCACATTCAATTAAGACTGGGTTGTCTGGCTGTTTTGACATAGTAAAGATTACAGAAGAACCTGCAGAAGCAAAATCCTTCATTTTTTTTTGTTCCAGTAGAGAGTTTCAGAACATCAATTTTTGTTAATTCTAGCTGTCTACAAAATGGGTATGAATTTAGCTGGATCTCTGACTGTGCTGAGAGATGGAGGCAATGAATATGTAAAAAGTTACAAAACTGAAACGTAAAGAACCCCCCAAATCCTTGAGGTTAATCACAGTTTTAACTTCTCTGTGCACCTAATTATATCAAATGTCCTAGATAAAAAAAAGTGTTTAGTGGACATATCATTCTAATACACTTCATTGGTTTTGCTTGCTTGGACTGATGTACATCCAAGAAATGACACGTGCATGTTTTCAGAAATGAAGAGTGTAGCTTGCTGCTCTTACTTGCACCAGGTCTCAGATATCCACTACTGGAGGAACGATTTGTCATTGGTTCTAGTTCTGAATTCTTTGCCATTGGCAAATGGAAATATAATTTGACCTAGCCTTGTTGCCAAAATAGAAGCAAAGATTCATAGCACCAGCTGCTGACAGACCTGTTGCTTTTATAATTTGTTTGTGTTTTCTGAAGAGAGCGATTACTTTTTAGTTCAAATAATTACCCAAAGCCTCTCACATTTGGATAATTTATTTTAAACCTCTTTATACAAATGACTTTCAAATATTTTCCATCACAGAAAGAGTAGGGTTGAAAATCTCTTCCTTGAATCAAACAGATATGAACTTCAAGAGCTAGAAAAACATACAGTTGGAGAGATGGTAAGACAGTGACATTTTTATGTGTACCTATTAAGCATAATGGAGGGTTGGTTGCTGGCCCTAAATTTGGAACAGTCTTTATCTAAACCCTTAATACCAAAATAGTTTCTTGTAATTATTGTGTTGCAGGGAGAACTACAGCTCGGTAAAAGGGATAAAACCTGTCCAATTGTATCAGCCATAATTACTGCATTTCTGAACTTCTGTTTTGAGAGAGAAAATTTATTGCTATGATTGTCAAAAATAAGTAGGTTAAAAGAAGATGCAGAAGAAAATCGGAGATGAGGACTATCAAATGAATAATGCTCAGAAAATGGTTTAGTCTTAGCCTCTATTTTTTGGTGATTATTACTTTATCTCAAACGTTTAAGGATCAAATGTTTTGTTTTTTTTAAACATGCACACGATTGTTTTTATGTTGGTCAAATTTAGGATATGGAGTTATAAAATGTAAAACTGAGGATATTTTGTCAGTTTCATGTTAATATCTAATCATGTTGTTCAGGTAAAGCCTAATTAAACAGGCCTATTTAGTTCTGGGTTCTGTTTGTACTTTTTGATGGAGCGTATTTCTGCTGCTTGTTGTATGTGGATAAGGCCACACCATTAGGATAGTGTATCATTTGCTTGAAATTATTGTTTAGATTATATTCATTTTCAGATTGAAGGAAACTGGTTTTAATGGGTGAGGAGCAATTGTTTACAATAATTAAAATAGTTTTTCATGTCCTACATTTTGTTTTGTCTTTGTACATGGTCGTAACTTTGGATTCCTAACCTACCACAGTTAGAAAAAATCCTGTATAATTTTCAAAGTAGTAGTGCCACTTGATTGTGGTATTTGGTCGTATTGGGCTCATATATTCAATCGAACAATAGCTTTTCCTACTTCAGGTCTGAAAAGAGAAGCAGAAAAAATTGCTTTAAACATTTTGTAAAGCCGGTTTGGTGTATTTCTCCTTTCCCCTCCCTATCACCTTGCAAAAAGTACTTTATTTGTCCTCTTCCCTCTCCCCTTCACCCCCTTTAGTGAATAGATTTTAAAGGGTTTACTTTTTTAATGGTTTTTGATGACTGCTCTTGCTTTCCATAGTGATCTGGCCAAAATAAAAAGGGTGAGGAGTGCCCATTACTGAGCTGTAAAAGAATGGGTTATGCAGAAAAACCGTTTAGATAAAAATGTAATTTTCCCTTCCGCATACAGTGCTAAGAATTAATAGTACATTCTTCCTGAGTGGGCACTCTTATTATATTCTTGCCTTAATGAAATTCTTTCCTAAACAGGAGTGTTTCATTTAAAACTTTAGAACAAAATTGATTTCTCTTTATCCCTTCAGAATTGGTACCTCAGTTTTCAGCAGTTTTTTCTCTAGTTAAATCTTGCTGAAAAGGCTGTTATTGTAGCATATCCTGGAATTTTGTTGAAACTTTTTATATGTTAGGTCCAAAGGTGTATGATTCAAATATTAGCACAGTTAGATTCTCTCTTGCTTCTTCAGGAACTAAGTTACTGTGAATTTCTTATGTATGAAATTTCCTATCTTCATTTGTGCCTTCTGATCGATTGATCTGAATGTCAATTGTGTTCTTACTAGCTTTGTTAGGTGCACTCAGCCCATGGCCAGAAAGCAGTGAAGACACCAGTATGTCACTTACTCATTTTTTCAAGAAATACTACAAAAGAAGAAATATGAAAGTCAAAGGTTAGATGGTTTATTTTGTGGTCACTACCTAGTTTATTTGTGTGTGCGTGCTGGGTGATAATCCATCATTTTAATGAATCTCGAGCACAGATGGTTCACTTTAGATGCATTATTATACTATGAGTGCATTGTTTTGTGAAAGTAATACCCAGAACAATTTCTTTAAATGTCTTAAGCATCTTCAAAATGATTTTAACAAACTATTTTCCTCTTGAAATAAACAAACACCTAATGGAAAAGAAGGAAATCGTTGGCTAGAGTAATCGGAAAAACTGTGGTGGAAAGCCCATTGAAAGAGTCACTCTCTCAAAGAGTGCTTCTGAGGAATTTGTCTGTCTTCACTTTTGTGGTGTTTACTGTTTGGCTGGTCTGTTGTTGCTCTTGTTTTCTCATTATTTAGGTAGCACAAGGCCAGTGGTCCCCAAGAAGGATAGTTGTAGTGGCTCTTGTGCCAAGTAGATCAGTGCAGTACATCCTACTAGTATTTTTGGTCCCTAGCCTGTGAGGCATGGCTGAGAGTAGTAAATTTGTACCGGATTCGTCTCCGTTGGACACAATGACAGAAGATTTTATGCAGTTTGGAGGTGTGCACGCACACCCACCCACACACCCCAATTTTGGGTGACAGTAATTCTTTTCCTCTATTAGCATTTGCTGTTTTCTTTTTAGGGCATGTATGTCACAACCAGACTCTGATGTGCTGCTGTCATTGACTCTGGCTTCATGCGGTCATGGGTCATTAGCCAGTGTATGTGAAAGCCAAGGTATTTTTTCTTCCCTGTGACAGCTTTTCCTTGGATTAGAAGGAGCAGTTCTCTGATATGAGTGAGTAATGGTCATTCTTCCATTGATGTAGGTATTCATAAGACAAGCAAGCACATTTGGGTTATAATAGCTTTCCGGCAACCATGCAGTAGTCATAAATAACCAGTCTCGGGCAATAGAAAATTAAACCTTATAGTAATGCTTTTAACATTTTCTTTTTTTAATAAAGGTAGGTGAATATAACAATAGAGAATTATATTTTAGGAGTGGGGCTAGCGGGGAAAAAACCCTGCTTCAAGCAGATTTTCACTGCTCATGCTTACATAGAAAAAAGCATTTAATTAAAAACATGTTTGGCAATGTTCTAATGAGTATTATTAACACACAGTCTATATTTAACAAATATTCATGATGAGTTAAAAAGAATTGGAGTAAATATCCCTCAATGCCCCAGACTTCTCACAAAATAAAAATCGACGTAAGCAATCTCTTTTAGGCAGCCTCTTGGAGTACCTGTTGGAAGAAACGTGTCTTCAGGTGTCTTTTTCTTTACTGCAAATTGTTTTTCTTATGATACATTAGATACAGCAAAAGAGACTTCCTTGTTTTGCAGAGCACCTGCCCTTTGAAATATTTCAGTACTAGACTTATAAACCAACAGCAGACTTAATGTCCATAATACTGCTTAGAAAATACATCTATCCGCAAATTTTATAAGAACTGGCAGTTCTGTTGCAGTGGCCCTGCAACTGGAGTCTTTAACTTCCCTGCCCTTGCCCAATGGTGGGCTTCAATTCAGTTTTTACTCTTCCACCTATATTCAGAGGGTCTGACCCCGTTCCCATTTAGGTCAGTGGCAGAACTCTCGCTGACTCTAATATTATCGATACAAAGAGAAGAGGAGGTGGGGATCCTGTTTGTTCAAATTAGTCTTTTAAAAATTTTATTTTAATTTACAGTTATTCTTCAATTACTTAAACATATTCAGAATAGCCTTGACACTTGTCTGATTTATTTTGGTTTCTTAATAGTAAAAATGTGTATAGTCTGCAACTGGGTATATCTCACAGATAAAATAATAAAATGTTGCAGTTTTGGTGACAACTAAAGAACCCTACGCAGAAGCAACTGCCAAAGCTTGACAAAATGTAATGCCTCTTTCTTGAGGTGTCAACAGTGCTTTATTCAAAACCTTTCATCTATCTTCAAACCCAGTGGGGAGGGAAATTCTACATTCACTAAAAATAAATAAATTTAAAAAATCGTCCCTGTATATAAACAGTATATTCCAAGAGTCTCCTCCCCACCAAGACTCTTGCTTTACCAACTGAAAAAGGTAGAAATCAGAAAACTGGGGGTTAATCTGTTTGACAGGATACAGTTTGTAGACCTAATTTGCAAAGAATAAACTATTTGTTGAATAGTTCCCCCCCATTTGCATATTAATGGTAAAGCGCTAACAGAACTCTGGAATTAAAGATTCAAAATTTCTTCAGCAAATAATTATTGGTTTGCAGATTGTGAATTTGCAACTATTTGTGATTCTCAGTTAGTGTTCAGTCTTGGTTAGCTATGTAAATCACTTAGCATTGTTTGTGCTTTGACTGGAGGATGTATGTACCTAACTAAAACACTAGTTGCAAATTATATTTTTGTGTGTAATATTTACAGTTTGCAAACCCTGCTGTTGACTAGTTAGATTTTCCAATCTATGAAAAGAAAAATACTACGTAACTTAGGTAATTTACCAACACAACTTGAGGTACAGGTTATATATTCAATTGTATAAGTTCCAGTTTCATTCATTTTGTGTGATTCATGTAGCCAGTACAGTTCAGATTACAAATCATGTATTTTGCAATCAAATATGTAATTCACTGAAAGCAAATTTTGAGAATTTAAGTTTTTTAGTTTAACATTTGCTCTTTGCAAGTATTGTGACAATGAAGCATGAGCTCTTGAATTTTGTGGAAAATGAAAATAAAAAGGTCACAAAAATGGTTGAATCAAAATAATTGTAATTTAAACATTTGTGAATCACTATTTCCTATGCTTGCTCAACTCTAGTATTTGAAAGTGTCTAGCAGGGGTAGGCAATCTATGGCAAGCATGCTGAAGGCGGCACATGAGCTGATTTTGAGTGGCATTCACACTGCCCGTGTCCTGGCCACTGGTCCGGGGGGGCTCTGCATTTTAATTTTAATTTTAAATGAAGCTTCTTAAACACTTTAAAAGCTTTATTTACTTTACACACAACAATAGTTTAATTATATATTATAGACTTATAGAAAGAGACCTTTTAAAAATGTTAAAATGTATTACTGGCACGCGAAACGTTAAATTAGAGTGAATAAATGAAGTCTCGGCGCACCATTTCTGAAAGGTTGCCGACCCCTGGTCTATAGTGTAGTATAGCGCGTATGTTACATCTGAAGTATCCCAAAACATGCTATTATTAGTGAATGTTTATATTACTTTAGTAGTCTGAGGTATTGATATTGGCATCCCATTGTGCTAGCTAGCTTATAAACACACACAAATATGCAGTTCTTGACTATGCAGACTCTCAACATGCAGTAAATATCATTGCACAGCTCTGTTCTTCCCCCTGCTCCATTCCCAAAAACAGTGGTTCTAGGACTTGTGCAGCCACTTTGTTGTTGCAAAATGTCATGCTTTACATTTCCTAAGAAAAGTCAAACAACGCTTGTCTTCCAGATTTTAGTGCATTTCTCCCCACTTTTTGCCTAGCTCTAGTTCTTAGAACTAGTGTGCTTTGCAGTCTTGTGAGTCACCTGCTTGCCCTTTGAGAATGATGCATGGAAGTACAGACCTGACAGGAACTGTAGTCTGTGTTCACATTAGGTTTTGGTGGGGTTTTTTTTGTTTTTGTTTTTTTTTAAGGGTAACTTCATGGCTCAAAGGATTGGGTATGGGCTACAGGACCTTTCCCCTTTAGATCACCAGGTCGACTCCAGTCCAGGTCAATAGTGACCAAAGTCATTTCCATCTGAATCATGTTTGTTTGACTTATGTGAAATGTGTTGGTGGTCTGTCTCCTTCTTGATGGACAAGTGTGCACATCACAAAGCCACTACGAATACTGGCATTAACTGACACTCATGTTGGCAGTCTCAGCAGAGAGGCCAAAGACTGAATGGGCCAAGGACTCTAAACTACCCTCTACCTCCTACTAGCTGTTCCTCCAGGTCAGGGGTGAGACAAACTGGTGAGGAATGGTTTTGAGACGCTTGTTTGTCCTTGATGTTCCCTGTTCCATGGCTTGAAATCTGGCCTCCTGAACCAGCATGAAATTTATATTAAAACTAAGCAGAACAATGTTTTAAAACTAGGCTTGGAAGGATTAATTTTTTACCGTAAATGAATATCAATTTAATTGTACACGCCCCCAGACTGACAAAATATTTCTATTGATCATCAACATTTACAGATAGGCAAAGTAAGAAAAATGCTCCTTGAGAACTTCAGAGTTTGATTTAAGGGTATTTACTTTGTATATTTTGGCACATGATGTTGACATTTTGTGTGTGAATGGTTATAAAGCTAACTTTTTGAATGACCAATGTCAACTGTCATTAATTATTTTGACCCTCCCATTGTCTGATTCTGCATAATTTCCTGCAAATGTAAAATTTTAAGTAAATAACAATAGAAAAAAATCTTTAAACCCATAATTTTGAACTGAAAAATTACATCGCTCAAAGTAAAACAAAGCTTAAAAATAAATGTTGATATTATCTGTAGAAATTAGTGTGTGTGTATATATGTGTATATATAAAAATAAAATAAAAAATCGAATTCTGCCAAACCTATTTGAAATCAAGGTAGATGCAACAAATGATCTGAAGTCATAAGAGAACTCGTTAAGAATATTCTTAAAAAGATTAAAAGGAAAAAAAAAACCTTCAGGCAGGAACTGGAGTATGAAATTTCAGCTCAGTGCAAATAAAAATTGCCTGGGTCTGTGATTGCTCCAGGTCTGTTGGGTCTATGAATGAGGTTGGAGCTAATAGGGTGGTGGTACGGGTAGCCAAAGCAGTGAAAACTGGAAGGTACTAGGAGTACATTAGGGCTAGACCCTCTAGTGCCTGAGCTATAACCTCTTTAGAAACAGGTTTTCTAATAAAATGGCGAGGGCTCCAGAGCCTGCATGGGGCCTGTGGCAGCATAACCTGTCTGACAGTTCTGTATTTGCAGATTTTCATTAGGTCAGAGTAAAAATGCATCTGCTTAATATGAATTTTACTGCATAGGTTTAAATACAATTACATCTGAAAATAATCCTTTAATTAGGGTTTGCCTATTAAATCTCATTCGATAAATTCTTTCTTTATCTTTAAATCCTGGTAAGGTTTTTGAGCACGGATTTTTGTTCCCTAGGGTTCTTCAAACACTAAAAAGAACCCACTGTGTCTTTAAACTCTTATATCTTATGAAGGAGAAGGAGGGGAAAGGGGCCCTCTCAGGATTAATTAAACAAACGTCTTGCCAGGCATGCTTTAGGTTTTTACCGCTGAACGTCTACCCCTCACCCAAGTCAGTTGCTTCTTATTATTATTTTATTATTTAATCACAGCCGTTAAAGGTGATTTGAGAGAGATCCCTGTTCTTCTCCAGGGCTTCTCTATCTATCTGCCCAGCCTGTTTGTATATGGTTAAGTTTGTACGCCAGTGAGAAGCAGAGTGGAAATGTCAGAGGTCAGACTGCAGGCAGGCAGGGGAGCAGTCAGGGCAGCTTCAGCTGCAGTCTGAGTTTCTGAGAAATCAGAGATGTGTTCCAGAAAAGGTTAACTCTTTCCAGCACAGCTGCCTCTCTACTCAAGGAGAACTGAAGAATGTGTATAGTAGCAATAATCTGACTTGAACTAGTTCATCATCAGATTTTGAGTTGCTTTTATGTCTGTCACTGATATCCACAAAGGTTCAAACAGACTTTTTTTACAGACTTACCATCTAATTTATGTTGAATAGATCAGGTTTTTTTCAGGCCTCTTGCCTCAGTCAGCAGGCCTAAAAATTTGCCTACCTTGACAGCATTGTGTCTGGAGGATATGTCTGCATGGATCCTGGCATCTAGGAAGGAAACTGCAGAAAAACTTGACTGTGCTGCCCTTCTAAATCAACAAGAGCCAGTGGACATACAACTTACTGCACAAGTCTTGCAGTAAACAAAGCAGTATATGTGCCATAAAGGACATAGCTGCCTTTTAAGTTTTTTTTCAGTCCTGAAGGTTGTGATGTGACAGCCCTCAGAAAGACCACTGTCAAGTGCCAGTTTAGTCAGCCTACCGACCTTTCCCACTAACATGTAGTCTTGAAGTTGTATATGTTGTGCTGGCTTCAGTGTGTACAATGATTAGTAAACAACTGACCAGTTACTCGGTGGAGTCCTTCGAACATTCTGAATGGATGAACCACAGTGTCCCATGTCTGCACCATCCCATTTGCAGGGAAAGGAATATTTTAGCACCACTATGCTCTTGTTATGTTGGGTCAATACCAGGTTTTACACAGCACAGGTTGTCTGTAAATTCCCTTGAGTGAAATCCTAGCTACACTGAGGTCAGAGGGAGTTTTGCCATTGATCAGTGGGGCCAGGATTTTACCCCCATATTTAATAGCCAGCATGATTTCACTTACACCCACATGTTGGTCTTGTAGTTGCTTGGTTGTAATAGTATTGGCAGTCCTGCTGGGGTGACAGACTGGATTAAGGTCTGCTAGATTTTTCTTCTTGCGCTGCTCTGGCAAAGTCAGGAGCCACAAACAGTACACTACAGGAGCAAGTCAAAATGGTGGCGCTGTGAGGTGTGACATACTCTTCCTAATGTCCTCATTATACTGATTTTGATGATGTTGGCCCCAGGCTTTAAACTTTGTGTACACGTGGTTTGAGTGCGCTTGTTTGCACATGCATGCTTTGCGGACCAGGAAGACTGTTAAGTTGTCAAATGTTAGCATAGAACTAAAAATTGCGTTTACAAGGGTAGGCTATTTTCTTTACTCTAAAATACGCAGTCACTTTTAAAAGTAGTTATGAATATGCCAAAGCAGTACACTCCACTGTCGCTTTTCAGAGTTAATTGTATCCTTCATACACACAACAGTTAGAACCATCATGCTACAGCTCAACTTCTAATGGCTCCCTGCTATGCCTAGACTGGGTGTGATGAATTGAGAATATGTCTGTACAATTCATGTGAATTATGAACTCAGTGTGCCTGTGTCAGGCTGCAAATTCCATTTTGAATGTGCAGTCCGTTGCCTTCTCTGTGCTCTGTTTGCCTCTGTGTTGGGCTGGAACTCCAAAGGCTGGTGGCAAAAGAGTGACAGAGAATAGCTGATGCTGGGTACCCTCTTGTTGAAATCTAGTCACATGAGACAAAGGTCTGGTCCTTGCCCAGAAGCACTGGTAGGGGGAATGGGGGACGGGTGTTGCCTTGGCAGCAGTGCCCCTGGCAGGGGGTCGGGCTCAAATGGGAAAGCTGGCAAGAGTGCAAATCACCTGACACAGGGTGGTTTTAAAATTGTAGAGCCTGCTTGGGGGCCTTCTCTCTGGGCACATGTGCCAACCTGCTTGAGGCAGGAGGCATCCTGACTGCTGGGACACAAGTGATCCCTAAGCATTCCCAAGAGAAAGGTGAGCTATTGAGGGGCATTGTGGTTTCAGAGGTTTGTTTCGTATGGTCTGTACTTTCCTTTACTTTTACACAATGAAGGATAAAGAAGCACAAATGTGTTAGACTCTGTGCCAAGTTTTCTGAATGCATCACATCTACTGTGTGCCCCGGAGAGAGTTAAACGGTAAACCAGATGCTTCACGCTTTTAGGGTGGAGCTCCGGAAGGGGGTGTGTTTAAGTAACTGGAGTATGTAAGGGTTCAGTGTTGATCCGGGCTCCTAGCGCAGGTGCCTGAGCTCCATATCTGAGAAGGGGTGAGAGACTGAGCGTCAGTGCCCAGGGAATATGCCAGAGAGGCCAAGGGAGGAACCAGGGCTGCAACCTGCTGTTGCTCTAGAAGCTTAATACACTGCAGGGGAACCGGATTACAGAGTTTTGGACTCCTCTCACAGCCCTCCTTGGGGGTGACCAGCTGGGAGCTCTCTAGAGTCTGTGACACTGGGGCTTACCAACACCTGTGGTGATGCAGGTGCCATTCCCCAGTGTATGTTTGGAGACCTGGGCAAGCTGAGGTGGGTTGAAAGTGATACGTCTCTCACTTTTAATCTTATTTACACATAGTATTTCCTCTAAAATTCCCCTTCCCTTGTGTTAGTTTGTTTAATGAAAGTTCTGGCACTTGGCTAAGCCTTGGGGAGCATGTATCAGAGGAATGCAGGAAATGAGGTGGGGGTCAACCACTAGGAGCAGAGTGATCGTAATAGAAACCCAAACCTTCAAATACAGTGGGGTAGTCTGTGTAGGGTTACCATATTTCAGGTTCCAAAACGAGGACACAGTGGGGGGAGAGGGTACCTGCGGTTGGGGCACTCATTGGAGGCTGAGGGGGCAGTGTTGGTCCCTGTCACAGTGGCAGGGCGGCTAGTGCAAGCCCTGGATGCAGAGGCAGCCGCCAGTTAGCACTTCCCTGTGGGACCTCGCCCCCTCCCCAGGGCTGGGAGTTAGGAGCTGGATGACAGGATCTGGCAGCTGCGGATGCAGGGGAGGAGCCAATTGGAAAGCAGACCAACTGGGGCTCTTTCTGAGCTGCAGCCTCTGCTCTGCAAACACCCTGGACATTGTCTGTTGTTTGAAAAATCTCCATGGACAGAGGGCGGAGGCTCAAAAAAGAGGCTTTATCTGGGAAAACCTGAATGTATGATAATCTTAAGTCTGTGCCTCTGTTATGAATTCCATAAAGCACATGTCTGCAGCCCTCTCAATGCCTGGGCTGAATAGCTAGATCGATCTGATAGTTCTGCTTCCTAAATGTAGACATTTAATGCCTTCATAGATTCTCTGTAATTCCAGAAGCCAGCTTGGACTTTGTGTGGTTAGGTGTTGATGTTGATTTCAGTATTTAAATACTCAAACTACACTTAACCCAAACAGTTCTATGCTTTTCTGTCTGCTTAGTAGGCTGTGCATTTGTAGGGCACCTCAAATCTCTGACTTGTGTAGAATGGTCATAGCCAGATTCAGAAATGTACAGAATCTAACCAAATTCAAGCCCATGGTAAAAATGGACTCTTATCTAGTGAGAGCCAAAATGGCACCTGGGTCATAAAGGAAATCTTAATAACTTAAACTCCTATATGAATGGTCCATATGAGGCTGCCAGAAATACTATGTGATTTGATGTTTCAGCCTGACAGTGTTCCATTTATGCTTGATTCCACACTTTCTATCTGGCATTTCTATGTGGCAATTCTGGGGAGGAGGACCCATGTCACCTCATTACTTTAAAGCAGAAAAGTGCCACCTGGTAAATGCCAAATTTAATTGCGTTTAGTTATCACTGATAAACCCCCTAAATTTTACTTGCAATTATTTTGTGAGACTTTTCTGCAGAAAGTCAAAGGCCTTATGATTGGAAGGAGAGCTGGATCAGTGTCTTTCTGGTTTGCAAGTAGATGGAACTGTGTCCCAGATACAATCTCCTGGCACATCTCCCTGATATGCTGGTTTTGGAAACCCTGTACAGTAACTCCTCGCTTAACATTCTAGTTATGTTCCTGAAAAATGCGACTTTAAGCGAAATGATGTTAAGCTAATCCAGTTTTCCCATAAGAATTAATGTAAAGCTGGGGGAAGGGGGTTAGGTTCCAGGGAATTTTTTTTCACCGGACAAATTACTAATATATATACACACACACAGAGTATACGTTTTAAACAAACAATTTAATACTGCTTACAGCTATGATAATTGTGAAGCTTGGTTGAGGTGGTGAAGTTAGAGGTTGGAAGACGGTGGGATGTTTCGCAGGGAATGCCTTGCTGATAAATGATGAACTAGCACTCGGCTGAGCCCTCAAGAGTTAACAGGTGGTTCATGTAGCCTCACACTCTACAAGGCACCAGGAATGGAGGGCAGGGGAGACGGCATAGCAGACAGAGACAGACACACACCTTGTGTGTGGGGGAGAGAGAGAAATGCACACTGCCCCTTTAAGGAAGCTGACCCGTTCTTAAGTGCATTGTCTGTTTAAGTGGATCAGGAAGTTGAGACAGCAGCTGCTGCCCCAGGCGCTCTTTGTCTCTCTCTGCCCATGTCCTCACCCTGCTCTATATGGAGAAGGGATAAGCAGGGTGTAGGATCAGAGGGGAGGGGGACACCTTGACATTAGCTCCCCCTCCCCTCCGCACAGCAAGCAGGGGGCTCGGGGAGCAATTGATAGCCTGCTGGGTGGCTGCAGTACAGGGAATTTAGGGGAGCTGATGAGGGGCTGCCAGTGCACCCTGATTCCAAGCCCACACCAGCTAGCTCCAACGGCTGCTCTTTCTGCAAGCAGTGGACAAAGCAGGAGGCTGCCTGACGACGTTAGAAGGGAGCATTGCACAACTTTAAACGAGCATGTTCCCTAGTTGATCAGCAATGTAACAACAAAACAATGTTAACCGGGATGACTTTGAGGAGTTACTGTGGTTGATTTTGGTTCAAGTGGTGAATGCTTGAGGAGAAAACATAATAAAGCTCTCTGAGTTTGTTTCCGCTGAGCTTGCTCCCCTTAACAGCTGCCTGCGCCTGCCCTGTTGCAATTTTGAGAGTTAGCTATGTGGACTCCATGGAGATATGGCTATTGGAGAAAAAATAGGCTTATTTTTTTCCCCTTACTCTGCAGTGAAACCCTTGGACCTGGTTAACAAATTCCATTTTTTTAGAAGTGAATTTCTGTCATCTGTGGCCCTCCTTCACATAACTGCATTCTTCTGTCTGATTGTTTTTCATTTCCTCTTTAGAGAGATTTCCTATAAAAATGTTCAATACAAACAAACCTTAAACCACATCAGTTTGAGCTTCAGCTACCTTGCCCGCCAGATCTGTCCATCAATTTCACCTGTCTGTTTCGAGATGGACCAGCACTTGGTGATGTTGCCTTCATCTCCTTTCCTGAGTTGCAGCCAAGCTGTGCATATTAAATTTGGGATTTTTAGCCACTTAAAATAGCTGGAAAATGACTAACAAAAACACACCTAAAAATGCATGTTAAAACAAAAGCTATCGCTGTGCCCTGCCCACTATTGCATTCTATCTGCGTGAATGGTGTATATCAGTAGCATACATCCATGCAGTCTGCGCTGTGGTAGATTCCCAGCCTTTGTATTTGTGTCTGATCTGGTTACTTTTCCTTGCTGTGTTGAGTGGTGAAATTGATTGAACTCCTTTTGATATTAGGGCAGACCATTTGCTAGGGACTCGCTGTATAACCTGCTTCTTCTGAGAAAACAAATTACAGTGGAGGCCCCCTAAAGAGGATTGGGAGATATTTCAAGGTAGTACTAAAAAATAAATGGGACAAAAATAGCTAAAGGTACTCTACACTTTCCTTTAGTTATTGTAAGCCTGTTGTGAACCACAATTATATATTCACAAATATGCCTGTGCAGCTTAACCCAGACTCTTCACACAAATGGTCATCACCTCATGGCACTCGAAGAGCTGAGTTGCACAAGGTTCATGGGAGCTATAGCCTTTGCTTGTGGCAGTTGTGTATTGCAGTCTCTTGTGATTGTGAATTATGGGAATGGCAGAGGCGCCTACAGGAGTTGCAGGCAGAACTGGGGAAAACATTGAGAGGTGTGGGAGGGACTGAAAGGAAATCCAGAAACACGTGGAAAACTTTTCTTCAGTAGCCAGTGGACTCTAGAGACACCTGCTCTAATGATTAGAATAAACATTGTGCCCAACTCTTCCAGGCCTGGGAGATGTGCAGTACCACAGGAAAGGAAGAATGGATACTAATGTGATTCATTTTTACTCTAGGTTAATATGAGCTCATTTAATTTGTGTCCTAAAACTAAGCAGCCACAAACTCCCGTGAAAGGAGTCTCTCACCTTTCCCTTCAGTTTACTTAAGAAAGTAGTGATTTCAATATGTAATGTGCAGGATTCACAGTCTCCTACTTAGCGTTGCCATATCTGCATTTCCAGCAATTATGTAGAAGCTGCTGTATGAATCTGGGGAGAATAAGCTGAAATGTACATTTCTCTCTGTGCATAATGACCATTTATTCGTTGCTGTTACCAACTCCATTAATACACTCACTTCCCTTGCCAGTATGAGTGGGCATTTTAATGCTATTTTTGGAAGCTCATTCTGTGCGCTGAAGCCCACATTAGACTGAAGGTAATATTAGTACTTTTGACCTGTGTGCCCTCAAGATGAAATGAGCTGCAGCAAAGCTTACCAAAATGATACCACTGGTTATAGAATGAACTGACTGTTAAAGTAAATATTGCTCTTTCAGTTACCATTTTCTGGCTGGTGTTAGTGGTTATGGCTGTGCTCTAGCCTGCAGGCCAGAGTTCACAAGCCAGCACTGGGCCCTTTTTTAATTTCACACATATTAAAGTAATTTAATAACCAAAAAAAGCACACAATTTGATAAAATCTGTTTTCAAGCCTATGCTTCATTCACAGGACAGCCTTCTTAAAGTTGTTTAAAGCTTTTCAGTGAGTAATAACTTGCTTTCAAAAATGTTGCACTGTTGGTGGTTGGTTGGTAGGTGGCTCCTGGAGGAGGGCAGGGGGCTGTGAAGTAGAGTCAAGTGCATTGAAATTGAAGGCATTAGTCATCATTAATAGGCTTAGCTTCTTGTTAAATGTCAAGGTGGCAATTTAAAGCAGTGCATTTAAACATAGTTTCTCTCAATTTCAGTCTGTCCTGAAATAATGCTAAGCAGCCTCTGGGAACTGGTTTCAGTTAAATGAACCAATGTTTAACAATTCTTTTCTAGCCTTGGTGGGGTCTGAAAAATTCCACCCTGAATCTTATGGAAGTTTGTAGATTTTCTCTGAGTTCTGGGATATCATGAGATGGAATTCACTGGGTTTGGATTGTTGTGGAAAGTTGCCATGTAGTGATTTGTTTTGGAAGCACCTAGGGAATACAAGGCAAAGTTACAAATGTTGGATGCAAAAGTCAGCATCCCATCTGTTCTGGGTACACAGGTTGTAATGTAAAATGGGCTCAAAATATTTAAACTGCAAGTGAGTGAAGTAAACCAACAGCATAGGAAACATCTTTCCAGTCAGCCAGTATTCACTGCAACCATGGAGCTGACCCCTCCTCTCTGCCTTAAATATAGGAGTGGCTAGGTGACTGAGGCTCCCTGGAAACATAGTTGTCCTGATCTGCGTGCACAGCCAACAACCCCAGTTCAGGATGCAAGCATAAGAGGGGATGTGTGTGTGTGTGTGCACGCGCGATAGACTTCCTGCCAAGCTGATGTAAGACCCTGGGCTTAATTTCCTTTTCTGTGTCCCTAAGTGAGAACATTTGGAGAACTTGAAATGCAAGACACTAAAAGTCGACAGATTAGAGAGAATTTTTTCTTTGCCTTTGTCCAGTCCTGGCCTCCTTTCAGAACAGCAGCAATTTCGGAGTTCCTTCCAGGGAGTCATGGACAGTAAAGAGGAGATGGTGCTTTGTGTGAAAGTTTGCTTCCCAAAACTTGGAGCTGTTAGGGAAGGTGGCAGTGTTTCATCGGAGGGGCTGTGCAACTCATAAACACCCATCTATTCTTTATGAATGGCAGCTTCTTCTGTGAGTGCAGGTATGTTATTGGTGTAGACAGTGGTATCCATTCTCATCAATAACAGGTTTACACAAATGAGGTTTCATGCCTCCCCAAAGTGAGTCGTCAAAAAAGTCTTTATTCCCTGTTCTTTGGCACTTTCAGTTCTATGGTGAAGGGAGGCATTGGGAAATAACTCAGAGCGCCCTGTGGGTTTAGTGGCCTCTGGTATGACATAAATGGCAGTGTACAATTGAATCAACAGTAATGGGGCATATTCTAATTTCTAGACTGTCACTTGTGTTCTCCTAGGACTGTACAAAAGTGATTTAGTCTCTGGGGGTTTTCTTTTGAGCAGGATGTCATAACTGGGACCCAGAAGAAGATTCTAACTGTATGAAGCTCTTTTGCAAATTCAGGCCTGTATTCAAGAAAAGTACGGAATGTCTCCAAGGGTCTGTTCTCATGTGGGAGCAGATAAATGCTTGACCTCTTGTTCAGGAGACCTACAATGATGTCTGACTAGATAAAGTTTTGTTCTAGGTTGTTCAGTTTTTAGTGAACATCACAGAGTTAGCCACAATTTGCCAGTTCAGGAAAAGGCCAGGACTAGAAGCAAGTGCATGTTAGCAGAGATGGTTTGTTGGAGTTGTGGAGCAGGTTTGTCTGAATTGTCTCTGGCTTTGCCACATAGCTTTTATTTCATGAGCACTAAAATCTCCCAAATTAGCCCTAAAGAGAGGGCAGAAAGAGCTTTTCTGTGGGAGTTGCATATGATGCAGTAAAGAGTTTGTGTTAAATTGAAAAGAGGAACCGGGGGCAGTCAGAAAAGAGGAACGATATCAGTTAAAATCTGTCCATTGTCCCTTGCCATTGTCACCTAAGGGGAAGCAGAAGCTTGTCCTGTTCCAAGGAAGAAAACTGAATTTTCTCCAGAATTCCAGACCTTTCAAATCCAGCCCTGTGGATGTGTTGCTTCTCAGGGAGCCACATAGTTGGGAGAGAAATAATGTAATAACTTCCATGGAAATAAATAGGTGGAGGCTTTCACTCTTGCTGGGCAGTGGGGGAGTGTGTTCGGACAGGGAGGAGCCTGTCACCCTTCCCTGCTAGGTGTTGGGGATTTCTGTGTCTTTTCCAGTGATCTTGATAAAAAGAACAAATCTGTTTAAACTGCATCTCTCCCTCTTCCTTACCCCTCCCCTCCCCCACACCCTTCTCTCTGCAAACTCAAGGTCATACTGTGCTGTAAGCTGACTGCCGCCTCAACTAACAGTACAAGTCATTTTTCCACTTCAGGCATTCGCTACCAGGTACTGCACACACTGCATCTGGGCATAATGTTAGTGCCTGAATGTGCATCCAAGAGACATGCCCCCTTTTGTGCACATTGGGGCTTTTAAAGCGGGAGATTGTGAAATGACTCCAGCCCATGGTGAGGGAGGTAATGACTTGCTGTTAACTCTGCCATGCACTCTCAGGATGTCTTTCCTCTTCCTGCCATTCCTTGTGGAAATACAAACAAAATAGAAGTTAAGAATAAAATAAAAATTCATATTTGCAGCAAGTGTTTCACTGTGTTCTGTTGCCTAACTTCTGGGCAGGCAGTGAGGATTAGCAGAGCCCCTTGCCAGCTCTGACTACTTAAAGCAAAATAAACATCTTTGCAACATGGTCTGATACTTGCTCCCTTTAGAATTGCATGCACCTCCAATTAATCATCCTGTCCACAGAAGAGGAGTCAGTGAAGATTAGAGGATGCTTGCCAGATTTGACAAGCTGACAAGGAAGTGGTGCACTGATGCAACATTAAGGGTAAATAGGTGATGTTCCCACACTGGGGAGCGGTGGTGGTGGTCCTTGCTTTTCTCTCTCTTCTAGGTGAGTGATGTCTCTTCTAGCTGAGGCAAAGTCTAATGCTTTAATGAGCAAAGCTTTTTAGTCTTTGTTGTGGGATATATTAGTGGTCTAGGACAATGCTCTGTTTTAGGCACACAACTTTGACTACAGAACCTTTCTTTCTTTGTGAGAAAAGGCTTCTGCAGTGTCACTCTGCTGGTTATAAAAATTCTTAGGTTAGGTCTCTAATAAATCCATGGGCTGGCCAAGCCAAACGAGTTCTTAAAATGTTAATGATGAAGATGTGGCCTATACATTGCAGTTGAGGAGTTCTGTGCATGCCATTCCTGGGCAACAAAGAGGAAATCGCCTAATCCATATTTAAACTGCATATAATTATGAGTCATAGGCTTTATCCGCTCATCTGAGCAACCACAGAAACCTCATCTTTTTCTTTAATTTTATTCATATGTAGATTAAACAGTAAGTAAAAAGAATGTTCCACATATACTTGTTTTATTGGTTTTAAATCAGAAGTATAGATTGCACAAGTTGCAAAAAAAGATGGAAGCCAAAAACCATACTAGGGAGAATAGGTCAGTGGTGGAACAGATTACACTTGTGGCAGCAGAGTGCTTGGTGCTGTGCAGAGTCCAGAGCAAAACACAGTTCCTGTTCTAAGGTGTTTAGTCACAATAGACAGTCGAGTGCATGAACACAATGTGCTGGGGGCGGGGGCGGTGGATTTATCACACTGTTTTTTAAAAATAAATCTCATGTTATATTTCATCGTATTTATAGATGAAAGTGGAAAAAATAGCATATACTACTTCTCTTAAGGCTCAAGAAAATATTTTGTCCAACAGTTTATAAGCATTAGGTTAGTGAGCAGTTAAGTAGCTCATTTGTTTACAAACATGAACAGACTGATTCTGTTTTACATTTCAATTCTAAGAGTAAATTGATCTAGAGAGACTAAATCCAATGTGTAGATAAACATGAAATGTTTTCAGATGTTTTTCTTGAAAACTGAAAAAGATTGTTCTGTAGCGTGCACAGATGCAGAGCCATGTGCCTGAACCAATATGTCAAACTGTCATGTGGGAGATTTGGTGAAAAACATCTTGTCCTAAGGGAATAATTTTAAACACCCTATGTAGGGTTGTAGTCCATAAGAGATCATTATTGAAATCTAGTCCCTCTTAGACTAGTTTGGCCCTTACTTAACAGGCTCAAAATGAACAAAAGCCCATTAATGTAGCCTTTGAGTTGTTCTGGAATAGTAGGAGGAAACTGATCTTTGATCAGGGAGTACCGGATTTTGAACCAAAACATCTGATTTAGCCTTAACAAGATCAGTAGCAATTTGAGAGCTTCATGCTTGGCTAGTCATTGAGGGCGTGCTGCTGTGCACTGGGCCCACGCTGTGCTGGGTAGATGGGACTCTGGGGCAGCCAAGGAGCAGTAGCAGCGGCTTTGTCAGAGCCTTTGAAGCAATGTAAGGGACAAGCCCTGAGGCAAGTAGCCATTCCAGGGATCTTCACCTCCTGTTTGTCACTTTAATCTTGCAGTAATGCTGCAATGTAGAGTGGAACCCATTCCAAACCAGACCGTTACCAGACTGTGATCGTACGCTCTCTCTCACTCCTTGTCTGCATCTCTCTCCCCCCTCCTTTTTGTTGTTGGCAAAATTAGAGAAATGACACAGGCAGGACTCTATATTCCGAGGAGCTTAAACTCTCATTGCCTTTATACAGCATCTCATATTGCTTTAGCTATGAGCTCCTCTAATTAACCTCACCTTTGTTGTGGGGATATGTAATATGTGTTCTACCAGAGCAGGTGGAGATGTGTTTTAATGGAATTAGAGTTTCTGGAAATGAAGTCAGGGCACATCTTTGGTTGAGTGTTACCATCCAACTGAATAGAATAGGTGTTTATTTTTAAAATGTCTTTTGTGTAGCATCTTCATGTGCAGAAGCTTCATGGAGAAGTTGCGGGTTGAAGAGAAAGAGAGAAGATGGAAGCTCTAAAGAAAGGATGTGGTTCATTGCCTCATTAGAAAAAAAAGTGTACTTTTCCTAATGTGGATGACGCATTTTGTCATTTTCACACCGGACATGTGTAGTGAGTTTGCTGCTCGAGATGAAACCTGGGCTTCTCCATAGTATATATATTAACTTGACCTGCTCACTCATGTGAAAGCTACTGTCTTGTCCACGCTAGGATTTTACCTTGTGTTAGCTAACACACAGTTACAAAATACAGCTCCTCTTTTAGTCTGGACGCAATGCTAGACGGCCCAGGAGAAGCAAAAGAGCAACTTCCTAAAAGTGTAGGATCCTGGCGAATGGGTGTATCTGAGGTATGAAAAGGGCTGCATGAAGTATGCTGTTATAAAGCCTCAAAAGATCAGGGTTTACAACTTGGCCATAAAGAGTGTCTGGGCTGAAGCTTGGTGTGTAGTCTTTTTGATAAATTTTATTATTAAAATATGTACTCTCTCTCATCCCTTTGCTTACTGATGCTATGTGTATACATTCTTCTCTGCCTTCATTTGGTTGTCAGTCCTGAAAATGCCATTTTGTTAGTTGAAGAATGCAAACATGGGAAAGGATGGAAGAAAAATGTGGTATTTCTGTTCCTTCATTGATTGAGCATGATTTTGAGGCTATGCCTACGCTATGCCACAGTGCGGACTGTAGGGCAGAGCCCTGCCTGGGCAGTGGGACTATTTTTTAATCCTGCTCCTGCCCTGAAATACCTACTCCTGCATTGTTTCTTGCATTTTTATCCCATTTCCACCTGCAAAAACCTTAGATTTCACGAGAGACTGATTCCCTTATGCTACTAAAAAACAAAGTCAGTTTAATATATTGTATATAAAAAAGAAATTCAGACATTTTTACCACTAAAAGAATAAAACAGATTTTGCTTAAAATACTTCCTGTTATAATGGACATCAAATCTTTTTCTATCCCTCACTTAAATTTAAGTATTAAGTTTTGAAGTGTTTTCCACAAATTACCATAGTCTGTCTCCCCTCCCTCCGCCCCTTCCCCCAATCCCGCCAGAACAAAGTGTTTTTTACCTGCTCCTGTTGTTATGGCAGCAGGTCCTGCGGAACCCACAGTATCCCATTCCTGCGGCAGCTGCACTCTGACTGCTCTGTGTAGACACTTCTGGCACAAATGTTAAGGTACCTAGTTTATATTAACATAGTCCTCTTTCAGACAGTGTAGACAAGCCCTTAGAATGTGTGTGAATATTCATGACTTCATAAAAAAAAAGTCTTCAGTGAATGTTCTGAAATACTTGCTTAAAATTTGCAGTTTGGACAAATATCTCTGTCAATAAACAAGTTAAGCAGAATATTTGTTGAAAACAAGCACGTGCTTGTGAACGTAGTCAGGCTTCATTCATTTAAATGATTGCAAATAATTTTTTTATAGTGTTTACCCCGGTCTTCAGATGTTGTGTCTGGCTTTTGGAAAGATCTGTGTGCAAGTTGAGGATAATAATTGTCCATGTTAACTTCCAGGGCATTTAGTGTTTGGTGCAGGAATTTTCTCCATCGTGTACAGTGTGGTAGTATTGGCCTGGGGGGGGGTGGGTGGGGGTGTGTGTGTGTGTGTGTGTGTATGTATGTATATGTATGTAATATTTTTTTCATCTTCCTCTGAAGTACCAGATGCTGGATGCTGTTATATGCAGGATAATGGGTTTGATGGGACATGTGTGTTCCTCCTTACTATCCTCTGAACATTTTCCGAATGTTAAACTTGGCATTTGCAATAACTCTGCATGGTAGGTTTAGAATTATCAGAGCTTTTCCCCATTCCCCCTTCAGGTGAGAGAGCCGGAGGACCCTAGCTGCAGCCAGAGGCAAAATGATCACCTTAGCCCTGCAGTTGAGTGTCTCCCCCAGACGTAAAGGGCTAGAGACCTGGAGAATATGCTTGGAAGTGCTCCTTTGAAAGGGTAAATGCAGGCTGGGAACTCAGCAGGTGGTTGCGAAGCAGGTAGCTCTTAGGTACGGGCTGAGTGCCCACTGAGGATCTGGATGGAAGAGAGCTGGACATTTCTAGAAAGGAAGTTGGTATGCTATCAACTTGACCTCATCTTGCTTTTCTTTTGTTTTGCTCTGATGTCATGCTGATGCAGTACATATCCAGACTCCTTTTTGGACACTAATTGCTTCATTTGGTTGAGGTATGGCACCTTACTCTGCACACATAATGTATCTTAAACATTTCAGTTTTTTTCTGTAGTTAAACATCGACCAACAAGAGATGATCATTTTCAAGTGGCATGTCCTACAAATCAGTTTTTTTTCCTTCGCACCCATCCCAGGTTCTAACATACGATAAATGTCACTGTTGAGCAGGGAGTCTCCAGCACAGTTGCCAGGGATCCAACAGGCAACACAGCTCTGTTGATGCCAGGGTAACAATCCCATTGCTTTTATGAAGAACTTTTACAGCTTTCTTGCAGTCGTTTTCATAGGATTAGTTTATTTTTTAAATATAACTCCTGTGTGAAAAGCATCTTTAAAATTCTTTGCTTACAGAAAGTTAGGTGCACACTGTAATTGACCATCGTTTATCCTGAAATTGGCCACTCTGAGGCAGTGAAAGGCTGATGACAGCATATTGCTTTATCTGATTAATTTTAACCTGCTGAGTCCCATCAGTCTCTGCTAACACCCCCCCTCAGGATTGAGCGTGCATTGCATAAAGCAGGTGGTGTGATGTGGCGTGGTTAGTTTTAAGTGAAGCAATGAAATGCTGGGGCAGGCCTAGTGACACAGATTTGCTGAGGCTGCATTGTTGTTTTGGGACAAGTGTCGTAGTAGAGTTTGCGATGTTACTCATCAAGTGGAACAGACTCCCTTCCATTTTAAACACAGAGTAGGATTCCCACAGGAAAATATTTGCTTGCTGATTTTAAAATATTGCTGTTTTTATCAAGGAAAAATCTATATTTAAAAAGCCCCAAACACACAGAAGACCCCGTATGTGAACTTTCACCCCATAAATTGCTCTTGAATGGACTCTTGTCCCCTGAGGCCCATCTGGAGCACTCGCCGTCTTCTCTGCCACACCTGGTATTTAAGGTGACCAGATGTCCCGATTTTATAGGGACAGTCCCAATATATGGGACTTTGTTTTGTACAGGCGCCTGTTACCCCTCACCCCCATCCCGATTTTTCACACTTGCTGTCTGGTCACTCTGCTGGTATTAGATCTATATCATATTCAGTGTCTAACGAAAGAGCAGCCAGTGCCAGCTAACTCCGTTTACTACCCATCCAGATGATGCCTATAAATGATACTTCACCAGTTTAGGGCTTTACTTACTTGAGTAGCCGCACTTCAGTCAATGACTTACATTCGTCTCTGGTGTAACTTCCCTGGGACTGCTTATGTGAGGAGAGGAGCAGAATTTTGTCCTTATTGCTTTGTCAGGGGCTGACTTTGACACACTGAGAATGAAAAAGTCTGTATTGATTTAAACAAACATAACTGAACCTCCATAGCTATCCCTTTGCCAGCAGAGATACACTTCCTCTTTTTTTTCCCTCCAGCAGAGGAAGAATTCTGCTGTCAAACTGATCACAAAGCACTGGCTTTTCCTGTACTGAGACCAGTGTGTCCTGCACTTAAAGAGAGACCTAAATAGAAAAAAATTCAGGTCCTGTGTATTATGTAATAGGCATGAACAAGACATAGTTGAAAAAAATAGATTTTTCTATTTGATCCTTTTTTATTCCTCTGTTGCCTCAAGAAGGTTTTTTTTTTTTAATCCAACATTGCGAAAGTGTTTATAATTTGGGCAAATCATTAAATAAAAAAAATTCATTTTTTAATGTTCCTAAAAGAAACCTGAGTCCTTGCCTTGTAGTTTTCTTGGAGTGCCAACGTCTTAGTATTCTGGATTCCACCTGATAGGCTTTGCAATTGATGTAGTTAATAATAAATCCTGAAACTGCTGTTTGCTATTCTTTGGCCTGGACAGAGTGTGGCTTTGGCATGGCCCATGCTGCAGGATGCCTGAGGTGGGCCAACTCCACAGCAGATGGGTGACTGTTGTGCACGTGGCAGGGGTTGGGATGTCTAGAGTGAGGTAACTCGTCCTGTTGTAACTGTTCAGGGAAGCAATATTTTTGGGAGAGGGTCGGAGAATCACCAACTGGGGAAAAACCGTCACTCAGCTCTTCCTGACCTTGAAAGGAGGTATGCTTTGTCTCTTCTTTTAACCAAATTGGCTCTCGGGTGATTTCGTTATAAATAAATTTCTATCAGGAGAGGAGAAGCAGGGGTACATCAGTGACAGGAGGCGACATAAAACACCCGCTGATGACCACTGCTAAAAACAGAGTCTATCTTTGAGTGCCCTTTATTCTCTGTTTATCTCCTGCTCTCAGCAGTTCCTGCTATTTCCCCATGCTTTTCCTTCCTTGTGGCCATCCATCCTTCATTCAGATCCTCATAAGACTTGTCTTTACCGTGATACCTACAGGAAATAAATCAACCAAGAATTTTTTAAAAGGAAAAATCAGTCATGTTTTGTGCACATCTTGTTGAATACCCACATTGCCTGGATTATTGCCTTGGCCACTGTCTCTTTTCCTGCACCTTCACTCCTCCAGCTTGATGCCCGTTTCAGTCCATGTCTCTTATGATGGGGAGGGGAGGACTAGCACAACTCTGGGTGTTCAGTGAATAAATAATTTTTACAGCTCTGTAAATTACAAGGCACTCTCACCTGCATCAGTGTTTAGAAAACCTCAGCATCTTTGACCTAATTATACTTTTTGTTTATTATCACAGCAGAGAGTGAGGATGTCTCATTTTAGCTTAGAAATTCAAATTGAAAACACCAACATGCTAGGCAGGCAGCCCTGTAATATTGTTTTGTGTTGCCTTTACAAATTATCATACTGAGATAGCACCTCGCTAAGTAGGTATCTAAGTCACTGATCCAAAACAAAGCTCACATTATTTTCTTGTATAAAGGCTACATAGAGTGTCACTGTCCCCAATTCTGACCTATTTCTCCATGTTGTGTAGTGATCCTGTAAGAGTGAGAATAATCCAGCATTAAAAGCATTTTCAGTTTTAAATCAGGTACTGTCAGATTGTGTTGGGATTTTTTTTATGATTAATGTAAAATTGATATCCTCATGATTTTGTAACAATTCAGATCCTCTTCATATATGGTTGATTTAGCAGCAGGTTAAATGAGGGAACTTTAACTTGCTCCATGACATGTAATAAGCTAATACTAGTTAAGCGTATGGAATACAAGTGAGAGATAGTGGGGGAAAGCCTTAATAGAGTTCAACATTCACACCAGTTTTCTGACCTTCTCATCATTACTCATGCAAAGGGGATAGTGTGGGATTTCGAATGGGACTTTGCTCTGAGTTATATGTAAAGGTTTATACAGATCCCTGCTTCCTAAAGGAAGAGGCTCTCCTATCTGCTGTTGATAGTTATGTTTTGTTTTTGAAGAATGGTCATTTGATTCAAGCTCTGTGGTGACCCTGAGCATTGGCTGGCATTTGGGTAGCAAGTGAGTGTGTTGTGGTTACGACTAATAACCCAAAGAGAATTCTTGTAACTAATGTAATGGGTCATAGAAGCAGTGAAATTCCATGTTGCTGTGAAGGTCCAGCAGTCTCTGCTGGCATGCTGTTCACGTGTGTTACTCATGCTGCTGTGTTTGTGTGTGTGTGTGTGTGTGTGTGTGTGTGTGTGTAAATGTTGGGTGAAATTGTCAAATGTGAGAGAAAATGAAGACTGCCAGCCTAGATTTGGTTTTTAGCCTGCATTTGTAATGTAAAGTACAGGGTGGGTTTTTGAGCTTGATCTCTGCAAGGCATACTTGCAGGGGCTGGAAAGGACCTTCTAAGCCAACTAGTTCATTCTTCCTCTCTCAGGTCTCAAGTAAATTTAAAGCTGGAGTGATGCCAGAAGTCACCTCCTGTTCAGGAGCTGGTATGCCTGTAATGGAAGGTGAAATGGAATGAAATTAATCTGCCCTCTTCCCACTCCCCATGTCTGGCAATTGAATTTTGACCCAGGTGTGAATATGTAATTCATTTTCTTTTCAATGACTGTCAGCTGAATTTTAGGAAGCTTGTTATTTAATCAGTGTGCTGGGCTATCTCCAGATAAAATCAAATGAATAAGCCACTCCTTTCTGTTTCTGCACGCCGAGGCCACATATAAACTCTATTGGGTCAGCCCAGCTCTAGTAGTTGAAACCTCAGGGTTAGTGCTTTGTTTCTCTGATGGCAGGGCTCTGCAAATAAGGGATGGGAGGCAGTGCAATTTGGCTGTTGAGCACCTTGTGTAACTGCAAGCCAGCCCTCATCTGGTCCTTTGGGGGAGCTGCCTCGTAACAGGCTTCAGTGGAGAGTTAAAGGGCACTTGTATCTCGGGATGGGAATAAAAATGTAAAAACTGAAAGATGATGGATTGCAGGATTAGCTGTGATTTCCTCCAGAAAACAGAATCTTTGGCTGTCTTACTACAGAGTCCACATATGTTCTAACTGCAGTGGCTTTTCTAAATTAAAATGTAACTCATATTGTGCACTGTCCTGGGTTTTACAGCTAGCAGTCTGAACTTCTCTATGAGGCAAATAGTTTTAAATAATAATTAGAGTTCTAAGACACCTAAATGAATGTAATATGGGGGGGGGGAAGGGGGAGAGGAAACCAGCACGGCTTTTGTAAAGGAAAATTGTACCTCTCTAATCTGTTAGTATTCAACACAGTAAAGCATTTTCAGTTACGTAATTGGCTGAACGAAATGAGACCTAACGCAACCTTGGTATTGCCTTGTTTGTAAGGTGGTAATTTTTGGAGGCCATATGCAGTCTGTTCCAGAACTTCAGGGAGTGTTCCTGGCATCAGTGGAAAGAATCTTTGGTGATAATCAGAAAGCCAGAAAAGCCTGATTCCACTGAAAGCAGGTGTAGTTGTGACCTCAGACGCCTATCAGCCAATCACACTGCGGAGCTGGGTGCTGAGAAGAGGGAGAATAGGGCAGTGTTTTTCAAACTGCAGGTTGCGACTCAGTAGTGGGTTGTGGAATGTAGGGCACTGGGTCGTGATGGCTCTGGTCAGCACTGCTGACCCCAGGCCATTAAAATTCCCATCGGTGGTACTGCCAGGCTAGTCCCTACCTGTTCTGACACCACGCTGCGCCCCGGAAGCGGCCGGCAGCAGGTCTGGCTCCTAGGGGGAGGGCACAGGGCTCTGTGTGCTGTCCCCGTCCCAAGCACTGGCTCTGGAGGGGATGAGGGGTGGGGTGAAGGGTGAGGGATGGTGCCTGTGGGCAAAAGCCACACAGAGCTGCTTGCATGCTTCCATCTAGGAGCCGGACCTGCTGCTGGCTGCTTCCGAGGCGCAGTGTGGTGCGTGGTGCCAGGACAGGCAGGAAGCCTACCTTAGCATCCCTGCTGTGCCTCTGACCAGGAGCTGCCTGTGGTAGCCCTGCACCCCAATCCCCTGCCCTAGTCCTGAACCCCCCCCATACTGGAGCCCCTTCCTGCACCTCAGACCCCTCATCCCAGAGCCTGCACCCGGAGCCCTGACCTGCTCCTGCATCCCAACCCAGTGCCCAATCCCTGAGCCGCCTCCCACACCCTGAACCCCTCATTCCTGGCTCCACCCCGCAGCCCTCACCCCTGCACCCCAACCCTCTGCCCCAGCCCTGAGCCCCTCCCACACCCAACGCCCTCATCCCCAGCTCCATTAGGTCGCAGGCATCAACTATTTTCTTCAACTGGATTGCCAGAAAAAAAGTTTGAAAACCACTGGACTAGAGGGAGCGGGGGCTACAGCCTTTTGGGGATGGGAAGATGCGACACAAGGTTAGGGGTTGAGCTAGTTGGAAACTTTCCTATGGGATGTTTTGTCAGAAAATGCTGAGTCATCAAAATTGACATGTTCTGTGGGTATATGCTGATTTCAACAAAATTTTACTTGAAATTATGTAGGTTGGCTGATCCTGCCTCCTAGCCGGCCAGCCAACCTACCAACCAGGAGCTGTTGGTATGGGCCATGAGTTTGGTCTACAGAAGCAGTAAAGTGTGAGAGTCTCTAGTTCATTTAGATTTTGAAAAAGTGTTTGACAGAGTCCTGGGCATATGGCTACTAAGGAAACTAAATGGTCACAGGGTCAAATATAAGAGTCTGTTGTGAATTGACTAAGAAACAAAGATAGAAATAATCAATCAATTTTCAGGATGATAAAAGGTTTGGGGGACTACAAATATCTATTTTTAATATAGTTATTGATGGTCTACAAAGCGGGAGAGGTGAGCAATGAGGTGCCAAAATTTGAAGAGGCCATAAAATTATTTAGAATTGCCAACACTAGAGAAGGTCGAAGACCAGAGCTAGGCAAATTGGTAGCACAAGAACAGATGAAATTCACTCATGACAAATGCAAGGTAACATGCGTTGGAAGGAATAATTTGTACTATCATATTACTGGGTACTAAACTAGCATTAAGATCTCAGGGAAAAGATGTGGGCAGCATTGTGGACAGCTCTTTAAAATCCTCTTTCTTGTATATTGGTGATTAAAAAGGGAAGAGATTGTTACGGTGAATAAAGCATGTGATAGAAAACATTATAATCCCATTCTATTCTATGCGAGCCCATTTATTAACAAATCTATAGGATGCCATCACCTGAAATGTGTGTGTTCATCTTTGGTCATCCTATCTTAAAAGGAAAGCAGTAACAGGAGAAGGGACCCACGGACAGGTGGTAAACAAGATTCAAGGATTGTGGTATAATGAAATATGTTGAAAAGACTGTTTTTAGGTCTTTATCATTATTTCAAATACCTCTACTGAGATAGAGGTATTTAAAATAATGCATGGTGCAGAGGAGATGCATCAGGCATTCCTAATCACCAGTTCTTATACAAGAGCAAAACGTTATTCAATCAAATTGAAAATCAACACATTTAAAACCAACAAGAGGAAATACTTTCTTTGTACAATGTACAATTGACTTGTGGAACTCACTGCCACAAGATAGTAAATCCTGTGATTTGTTTGGACTTGATAAAGTCATTTAATACATAAATAACAAAAACCTTTACAATCATAGAAATAGAGATCTGGGGGGACCTCAAGTGGTCATCTAGTCCATTTCCCCCACACTGAGGCAAGACCAAGTATACTTAGCCAGTCTCTGAAGGTGTCTGTCTAGCCTGTTCTTAAATACCTCCACTGCTGGAGATCGCACAACCTCCCTTGGTTGCCTGTTCCAGTGCTTAACTGTACTTACAGTTTTGAAAGTTTTTACTGATATCTAACCAAAATCTCCATTGCTGCAAACTGAGATGATTACTTCTTGCCCTACCTTGTGTTCATATAGAGGACAGCTGACCACCATCCTCATTATAACAGTCGTTAAGGACTTTGAAGACTGTTACGTCCGCCTTCATTCTTCTTTTCTCTAGTCTAAACATGCCTGTTCTTTCAACCATTCCTCAGAGGTCAGGTTTTCTAAATCTTTGATCATTTTTGTAGCTCTCCTTGGGACTCTTTCCAGTTTCTTGACTGCTTTCTTAAAATATGGTGCCTAAAACTGGACAGAGTACTCCAGGTGAGGCCTCACTAGTGTTATGCAGAACAGAACAGTTACCTCCTGTGTCTTGCATAGGATGCTCCTGTTAATACATTACATTACATACAGTTACGTCAGACAGGAAAAAAATACAAGGGCTGTAAACTCTCATGACTGAAGGATAGAAGTCTAATGATGAAGGTTAGGAAGAAACTTCCTTTAAGGGCAGCTTACTATGTCAGTATCGATGATGGGTTTTCTAGCTCCTTCTTAACTGGCCACAGTTGCTGATAGTATACGGGACTAGCAGTGTGCACCTTCATATATGTAGAGTCCTGCTGTAAGTCAGGAGTGGCAGAAGGTCCCTAAAAGTGTGGGGGGGGCACTAGCTCCTAAGCCATGGCCCTGTCCCCAGCTGCCCTTTCCCCCGAGGCTTCCCCCCCATGCCGCCACTTCACCCCCAAGACAGCTCCACCCACTCGCTCCTCTCTGTCCCTCACCCTGTTGCTCGCCTTTATGGCTGTTAAGAAGCAGGAGGGCATAGCCCTCTGGTCCCCTCTGTTCTGGCACCCCTGCTGTAAACCCTACAAACAGAGCACTACTGAGTAATAAAACTTGTGTTGAGTTACTGAGAGAAGCAAGAGTTTCATCTTCTGTAGGCCAGGCATGTCCCCTCCCTTCATGGTCAGTGCTGCAGCTGGATTGTTTTGATTCCAGTTCTCTCTGTCTCCTGTACTTTGATTGATCACAGAAGTATTCAGTGAACTGTGTTCCTTTTTCTTTGCTGCTGTTTTAAATTTGTAAGTGGTTATGTTGCACAGACCTTTATAATAATCTCTCTATTAACCCTTTCCAGCCCACGACCTTCCCCAGAACAAGACCTCAGCTGCGGCGCAGACTGGCAGCCATTTGCAATGCCTCTCGGTCCACTGCACGGATGACATGGGCGAGTCGAAAGGCCGGACTGCGGTGCCGACATGGAGATCCCTGCACTCAGACATCTCCAACAGATTTGGGACTTTTGTGGCTGCCCTGACTTGAACAAAAGGAAATTATTTTTTTCTCTTAATTTTAAAGGGTCGCTACTTCTACGTGGACTATTTTTCTAGGTTGGTACCTGCTTAGTGGCATATGGACTGGAAAGGGTTAATTTAAAGTAAACCTCAATTTTTTTAATCTTCTGCCACAGTATGTTACCAGTGTTAACCCTTCTGCAGTTAGGACACTTTTGTTTAAGATTTTCTGCTAGATCATTTCCCCCATTATTCCGTGATCTTGGCATACGTTTATAGATGAGGCCTTTTCCTCTCATCTCAACGTATGTCCAAGTAGTGTGTCATAATAAGACAGATACTTCTCCTTCTTTTTGTTTTTTCTTTTCTTCTTTTTTTTTTTTTGCCCCACCCCCTCCTCCGCTTTGTTCAGTGCTTATTAAAATGGAAATCCTGAAGAATGGCAGTTCAGGAATAAATGCCGGTTGAAGAGAAATTGTCATCATATTATATATTGACACCAAGCTTTCGTCAGTCACAACCAAACCAAACAACCAAACCAAACAATTAATGCTCTATTAAGTATTCAGTCTGTGATTTTTGTCTCTCCTGAGATAATTTATTTTTTATTATCAAGAATACATTCAGCCTTCATATCTGCTGTTAAGTGGAAACAACTATTCAGTTTATTTGCTGACTTGAAGCCCACATATAGAGTGTTATTCTGAACAATAGGGCCTGGAGCGGTGAAGCCTGGTTGACCAAATGTGTTTTAAAAAAAATTGAAACTGCTAGTTAAAGCATTTTAATCCCTTCTCCACCAAGGGCCAAGGTTTGAGTGGGATTCCTTACACCCTTCTTTCTCTTACTGGGGAGGCTTGGGGAGTGCAGATCACCTCCAGGACACAGTGTGTATCTAAAGTCCCCACATCTTTAATTTTGCTCCCAGAAGAAGGGAAGTTTAAATACCACATTATCTCTATAACAGTTGAAGCAGGGGCTCCTTTTAAGGAAAATCACATACCAAACACCGTTTGTACTGTACTCTTCCTGTGAAACAACTTCCTGGTTACGTGAATGTAAAAAAGCTCTGATTCCTTGACATGAGGAACTCCCCTGTGCTAGGCTAAATTTAAATCCGCCATCCAGCCGTTACTTAGGCCTTGTCAACACTACCACTTATGTTAGCAAAACTTACGTCGCTCAGAGGTGTGAAAAAAACACCCCCTGGACGACATAAGTTTCGCCAGCATAAGTGACAGTGTGCACAGTGCAATGTCAGTGGGAGAGCTTCCCCTGCGGACACAGTTACCGCTGCTCGTTGGGGGTGGTTTAGTTATGTTGACGGGAGAACTCTCTACCATCAGCACAGAGTAGCTATGTGGGAGATCTTACAGTGGCACAGATAAGGGTTGCCACATTTCTTATTTCCCTTGAGGCCCAGCACCCTTCTTTGCCTCTTCTCCCCCCTTCCCCCCCCTCCAAGATACCTCCCCCTGTTGCTCACTGGATCATCTCCACCTCTCACCGCACCCAACCCCACCCACCAGCTAGGCTCCCTCTGCTCCCGGGCTGGGACAGGAGCTGCTGCAGCCTGACAAGGAGCCTGTCTGCAGGTAGGAACGGCCTCAGCTGAGCGGGGGCTGGCAGGAGTTAATGACTCGGCACCTCCCCTTGCCCTGCGGTAACTGGATTGTTGGTGTCTGGTCAGTACATCTGACCAGACGCTGCCAGGTCCCTTTTTCAACCAGACTTTCCGGTTGAAAACCAGGCACCTAGCAACCGGACACAGAAGCCAAAAACCGCACTGCCTGGGTAAAACCTGGGTGGGTGGCAACCCTAGTGCAGTTGCATCGATACAGCTGTGCCACTGTAAGCTCTCTAGTGTAGATGTAGCCTTAAATTACCAAAGTAGTCACAAGTCAGCACTGAAGCAAAGGCGTCATTTTTTGGCTAAAGAAGAAGGTGCCTCAGATTGCTGGTAAAGTTTTTAGTGTAGCTGCTTGTCCCCTTTTTCCACAGCAGGGTATGGTGCCATTACTCAAAGTGCTACCCTTTAATGTATGTCACTGAGAATGTTGAATATGTGAGATAAGGCATTTTTAGGAGTGGAACCAAGCATGAAGCTGGGAAATTTGGTACATATCAGTACGTACTGATGGGTATCCTTTTCATTCTAGCCAGTCCTCACATTTGTGCACCTGTATGTCAGAGATTAGCATTCTCTAAACTGCCCAGGGTGCTGGTGGAGCCTAAAGTAGATCCCATAATTCCTGCTGGTAAAGACAGTTTATTTTTGACGTTTGTTGTGTTTTAAGGACAGTATTATTAGATACATACAATAAAAGGAAACCATTCTTTCCTGCCCTTCACAGATAATACTCATCAGGACAGAAAACTGGAAACAAATGAGCTAAAAACAAAAATTAAAAGATGATCGGACACTGGTGTGGTTTTACGTAACGCTATCTATAATTTGCGTAGCCTCTGCTTACAGTAGGACTAAACGCTCCCACCGTTCTTCAGACGTGTCAGTCCAGTGATGCTGGAACAGTTTGTCTAGTGGGGGTGCTGAAGGTGGAAACCATGTATTTGGGTGGTTGTTACTATTTCAAGCCAGGGGGTGTGGCAGCACCCCTACTTCCAGCACTCAGTCTCCTCCACTCCTTTGTGGTTACTAAGACCGCTGGAGGATTAGATCATAGCTGTGAAATAAAGGACTGAAACACCATGGTTATTTATCACTTGCTTCATGGATTCACAGTGTGCCCCTTTTTGAGAGTTGGTGTTCAGAGGTCTGTCTTGAATTTATCTTGGATGGTCGCATTGGGCCATTGGTTTTTAAGCAGAGTTCTGTATTGATACCACTGGGGAGGGAATTGTGCTTAAAAACTCATGGTATATTGTGGTACTGAAATCTTTAAATCATGCTGTTTCAAAACTCTCAACATATTAAATGATGTTACAGATGGTATTTAACTTGTCACGTTCTCCTAGCTCTCTTATTTGGAACAAGCTCTCATTGGCCTTACGTGGATTTATTTTCCAGTTGTGTAACTGCTTACTGAGTTGACTTGGGTAAAATTTTTTTTTAAACTAGGAAATTATAATAAGGGTCCTTGAGTTTTAGTTGTTCTTTGTTTCAGAATTTAAAAAACATCCCTGATTTTGAGAAACTTTTAATCTTTTTTTAAAAAGATTTTATTGATGCTGGAACGGTTACTGGAAATACGGCGTTTGCCCCTGCTATAATTTGGTGAATATGGAGTTAGCTTGTATTCACGACACTTGGCTGGATCCAGATGAAAGGCTCAAATCTTCTACCCTTCACCTACTCTAAATAACATTGTATGAGGTAATATATATCCCGATGTAACAATTGTTACCCAGCTTCACTTTTAGAGAACACGCCCCAACCCAAGAAAGCACAGTTTAAGTCCCAGTTCCACAGAGTACTTAATTTTAAATATAAGTAATTCCATCTCTAGTCATCAAAGCACTTATGCATGTGCTTTCCTTGAAGCACGTGTTTCCCTCGTTAGCTTTAATGGAATTTAAACCACGTTTTAAAAAAAAGTAGGAGGGGGAGGAAATATGGTTCGGTCTCTGGAACTGCCTGTTTATTTATCAGAACTGTTTGGACAATACTACAGATCTGCTTAACCTTTTTGGTAGCTTTGTTCCATCCACCATGTCTCCCTGGCTTGTAAATGGCTTATTCTCACCTTAACTGAGGGACAGAATGCCAGCTGCCTAATAGTAATTATTGAGGTGATACCAGCACATTGCAGTGGGATTTCAGGGTGCCTATTTGCAAAATTCTGGTGGAATAAGGTGTATGCATTTATTGACCAGGTCAGTGTTTGTTACTAAGTTTTTGTTACCTGTGATAAGTTTCCTGTCCAGCTTCTCCATTGATTTGATGACAAGTGCGCTGATTTTTTTAAACATATACGAAATATCAGCAAAGCAGTAGATTATAAAAAAAATAATTAGTTTCTGGAATAATACTTGTCTTCATTTTTAAAATGCTTTGAGAGCTAAAGATGAAAAATGCTGTGTGAGAGCTAGGTATCACTATATCTCTATTTTATAGGGCAGGAAAGCTACAGGGTGGAGAGTGACTTGAGATGAGTCCCAGACTGGGACTGTAACACTGTTCTCCTAACTCCTAGTCCAGTGTAGTACCCATTGGCCTATCTGCTTCTTCAGTATAATTTTAAAACTCCTGCCTTTTGAGGACAATCTAATCCAATAAGTAATGAAATTCAGTGAATTGCAAATGCTGCAAAAGTGGCTGCATAAAGACAAAAATTAATTTTAAAGTGCATCCGCATATTTTGAAAGACTTCATGGGGGTAAAAACAATAGTTTTATGGTAAATATGCATTTATCATGTGTACAAGTTTCATTTCGTGTTGCAAACAGCTGCCTGAAATAATATGGCTTCATACTGCAGTGTCCACTTTGGTCTGCCTGGCATTTTCAGTTGCTGTACACAGGCACGTAGTCTAGGCAGCAGTCTAAGCAGCATTTTAGAAATTAAATCTTTTAGTTCTGACCCCTTGAAGGTAAATTTCTCCCTGCACAGCGTTTGCTGACTTTTTTGATATGTATTAAAAGAAATCTCATACTTACACTTCGAGTTTAAGTGTAGTAGCATATTGAGCAAAATATCTTTTTTTTTTTTTTTTTTTTGGTTTTAAGTTATGGGGAGTAATGAGTCATCTTTGTCAAAAAAGAATGAATAGGCCTTATTTAGTAAATGCTCTTTGGGAGTTTTCCCCAGGTCATGTTCTCATGGGGTTAATATTTCTCCGTTACTATAGTTAAGCTGTTCACTCTCCAGTGACATGAGTTTAGATTCATTTTCATTTAATTAAGGTGAATTTCAGCAAATGTGGAATGATTTCAGGATTAATATGGTATGGTGGGTGGAAGGGAAATAAAAATGAAAATTTTGTCATCTACTTCATTTAGCGAACTACTCTGAAACCTGTATTTAGAGGTGGTTGTTCTAAGGCTAGTTAACCTTTCCAACCAGGAAATCAGTTTGAAGGCTTTCTGGCACAACACCAAGGCTAAATGTTCATTAATTCCTTAATGAAGAGCTGTGTAATATGACCACAAGTCTATCTGCTGTAGAGCAAGTCATGTTTGCTCTAATACTAAGAAGAAATAGAATTGGTAAATTTGATTTTTTTTTAAAGCTGCAGTGTACCCTTTTCTTCATTTCTAGACTCACAGCTGTTCAGTGGATGGGATATAAGAGCTTAATCCATTCTTATAGAATTGTTTATCCTTTATTGCTTAAGGCTAATGGACGAAACAGTCTAATTTTGTCTTAGAATTTCTCTATTAAAATTGTTGGTTTGAGTCCATCCGTTCATAGATTTTGATTGATGAAACTGCAGGCTGTGAATTCCGGCAGTTATAACTTTATCACTATTCACTACCCAAGAATATTACAGCTTTAAAACAGCCTTAAGCAAAAGGATGTTATTTCTTTGTACTAAATTTGGTTCATGGATAAGAAAAAAGAATCATAACACTGGTAATCCGTACTGCATAGCAAACTCTTCTGAAAAATGTTATTGCACATGTAAAATATGAAAACTTGACTCTGCTGTGTGTTAGGCAATCCTGTAATCTTTTTTCTCTCTTGTTAAATTCATTTCTTAAATGCTTGGTTGGAAGACTGTGACAATAGCTCATGAAATTGAGTGTTATTTTTCTTTCTTTTTTTAAATATGTAAAGTGCAGTCTTCTGTATTCATGCATATTGTATATATCTGTATATGTTTTACTGAGCAACTAAATAACAATAAATATGATGTTAATGGTGGCTATTGTATATTTCATGCAGTGTTTTAAAATTATTTGAATAGAGTCTTTCCTGAGATTCTTGGGAATTGTGAAATGATGCAGTTCAGACATTGTGAGAGTGAAATCTTTGCTCTGTTGAAGTCAGTTGTAGTTTTGCCATTGACTTCATTGGAGCTAGGATTTCCCTCTGCCTGCCCGATACCTGTTTGTTTTTTTTAGGGTGAAACTTGCTTCCATGTGGAGGCAGGACTAGATGGTGCTGAGGCCATGTGCTGCTCTCTGGACAAGGGTGAATTTCATCCTTGGTGAGTCTTGCTATACTTGACAAAATACACATCAAGTTTCCTTCTGTTCACATAGTTTTATTATTCAGCAAGATGTCAGTGCATATAAATCCTTGTTAGAGTTCCTTAGCCAAATTTTGTGCTTCTATTGCAATTCTAAGGATCTTTGATTCTTTTATATCTGACCTGTGTCATATTGGACATACAATTTAGCACAGGTTAGGACTAAATTGGATGATTATCTCTTAGAAAAGTGTTGTGTTTAATCTTTATAATATCTTTCCTGATGTTCCAGGGAGTAGTTCTTTGGCTGGAGCACATTGACAAGCATGGCGTAGACTACTAAATCCACAATAAAGGTGGCTTGTACAGGAAAAAAAATATAAATTTAAGTAATATCAAGTCTTATCTTCCCTGTTTTCCAAGGGCTTCCTTGGAGGACCAGAGAACTGAAGTGTTCTCAGTCAGAGGAGCAGGCGTATTGGATTTTTCACAAACCTAGCTTTTTCTCCAAGTGTTTCTCAGGATTTTGAGTGAAACTGGTGGAAGGAAAAAGCAAGACAGACCAGAATTCTATATGTATGATCAAAATCTCTTCTCCTCTCAGTTCAGGTTTAAACACTTTTATGCTACTATATTCCTATTAGTCTTCCAAAGAGTTCTCCAGCAAAAAAGGGAGAGTGAATACTGGATATTTTCTAATGTGGAAAACAAGCAAAAACCCACGCAACCCCCATAAATATATAATTGGGGTGGGGAACAACTTTTTACGTCTTTATACTTATAGCACAGCAACAACAACAAAAAAGTGCAACCAATTTTTTTTCCGTTTGGGAGTACCTTTAAGAGTGATTTTGGATAATGCTGGAGACAACTCCACAATTTTTTCCAATTAGCAGCTTAAAAACTCAGAATTTCACTTTTTGGTGAGCAAGTGTGACAGGAGGAACCAGCTACTGTGCCTATGTCTTACCAGGATCTCTTTATGCTTCATTAGGTAGTTAGTAACTCACATAATGCATCTGAGTATCCGTATAACTAAGCTACCAATATAATATGTCCCATAGAAGGCCCTCTAGATTTTTCGTAATCACCTCTGTTTTCTTTAAACCAAAGTCCCATTGAAAATGCAAGACCCTCAGCTCAAGTAGAATAGAAAAAACAAAAATTGTATTGAGACCCTCTTCAAGTCATTGTAGTGAGATTGCTTTATTTCTTTTAAACTCTTGCTTGAGTAAATTAAACATGTAATTTACCTGCAAAGATATGTGATCATCTCTCATTGAATTGGTTAGATCCAGGGATCAACAGGGAGAGGGATTTTTTAATCTTACCTGTGAAGATCTCACTATCTTTACAATACTGCGTTATGTTAAATCTGGTAATTATGCTTTAAATAGTTTGTAATGCTGAGCTCTTAAAAATCTTGTTCGTTTTTATTTTTTGAAGCCCTGTTGAGGGTATGAATTTTAATATTCTTCATGACTCTATGGACTCCTACTTCTTGCCATGAAAAGTACAGTCTTGTACTCGCAGAAGGTCCAGGGAAAACATGCAAAGTGGTGATACAAAAACACACCTTTCACTTCCCTGGTTTTATTAAGATTTTAGTTAATGTGGTTTTAATTTTCTGGTTCATGTGCAGTCTTGAGAGAGAACTCTAGGCAACGTTTCTGGAGTTCTTTCCTTAAAGGTGAAATGAACATAGGATGAAATACATCTTATACTACCTACATTTTCTCCACAGAACCCGATTAAAAAGGTGGATTTGCTGAGCTGCTCCTACAAGCTGTCTGCTCCTTTTTTCTCAAGTCCTTGCTCTATAGGTTCTAAGACTAAATGGGCTTGTCTGTATGTAGGGTTTAATCTGCAGATTTTCAAATTAATCTGCTTTGAAAACATTTGTGTGCGCATGAGGCTATTCCTTGTAGTTCTGACTCTGCGTCTATTGTGAATTCAGGAGTCCTCTTTCACGGTGAGTTAACTTTGCTGTGAAATGAATTAGTTTGGTCTGTTCAGATGTGTGCACTCCGTGTCTGCCATGCTGAAGGTGCTGAACACTAGGAAGATCTCCTACTGATCTCCTAGAACCTTTCTGAGTAAGGTCATTCTCAGCCTCCTAGTTGCCTGCCTTGCTGTAATGGCACCTAGAGCCAAGTGAGTCTAAAGGAGATGCAGAGAGGATTACATCCAGCTCACCCCAGATTTACTCAGCTAGCCCCTCAGACACCATATAGGCACCTCCAAGCAAATGCCAGACTAGGAACTTAATTCCCAACCCTTTTCCCCCACAGTCTCCAACACACAACAGCAGCGTCACCCAGCCTGTACCACATGGTCAGAAATCTCAGCACACGCATCACTGATCATCTCCAAGGTTCTCCCTGTTGTTAATTGCTACCAGTGTGTAGCTCTGCTCTTGTTCGATGATGATAACAGTCGGCTGCGTGCGTGTTACCTCTGTGTGCTGCCCCGGCTTTGCACAAATAGCTGACACAGCAAACCCTGAGAGAATCCCCAATGACCACAGACTCTAGTAAAGTACAAAGGCACCCAGCCAGGTTTATTGTCAAATGAAGCACAGTAATAGATTCCTATAGACTCTACAGGACATACTATGGATATGTGCCCCCTGGCAGTGGACACAGCTCAGTCAGTGGCGGGACACTCCACTGCCCTCTAGACTGGACAAAGATGCACACTCTGGGACCTACTTTTATACCGTTACAGGACAGATTACTCATCCCTCCTGATGTATTGAGGTACAACCCCTTGGCTCATTAGGTTGCTGTCTCCCCTTTGATCATGTTGTTTCAGACATACAGATCTATCCATCATACTGTCCTGTCTTTAAGATACACCTGCCTATTCCTTGTTATGTCTATGGAGTGTCCTTGTATCAGGCTGTCCAGGTGCCATGTTGGCACAAGTTCATCTTATTAGCTCTTATGTGTGAACGCACCTGCTTCTAACAACCCTCTTCTCGCCAATTTCTGTGAGTGAGGCCTGCCTCTGGCTCACACCCCAGCTTTTGCTTAGCAGTGCCTGGAAGTACTTTGGTTCAGGCTTTAGGCGTCAGACTAGGCCTCTGACACAAGAGTTTGTTTCAGGTCCTCATCTTACTACACCCCCAAAACTGGGAAGATTGTCAGGGAGATAAAGCCAGAAATGCACGTTTAAAAAATGCTATCAAAGCCTTGCTGCAATATGAACAATAACCACTTGTCATTTTTCAAAATACCCCACCAGTTATGGCAGTTGCACTAGTCAGTCCCTTAGGGAGATGGCCATTCTCCACAGCCGTGCACCTGGGACACCTGAAGGGGAGAGAATGGAAAACAGGATGAAATGTTCATGGCCATTGTTACAGAGTGCCAACTCCCCCACCCCTCAAAAAAAATACGGAGAGGTGGAGGGAGTATCTGAGGGGAAATCTGAGAAGGAGCTTTCTAGGGTGATTGTTGCACGGGCTGAGGACAGCATGGCAGTTGCTAGGGCCTCAGTGTTGCCATGGCCAAAGACAATATGAAAAAGACTGGGCGATGCAGAGACAACTCCTGGAGGCAATGTAAAGTCAAAATGCCCTGCTGCAGTGCAGTACTGGAAACCAGCACCCAGCCTTGTTCTACAGCCTCTGGACAATTCAGGCTACTGGGAACAACTTCTCGCAGTACCCATGCAGTACCCACTCTCCCCTCCCAGACCCTTTCTTCATTAATTTAAGTACAGTTGAGTGCCCAAAGATCCTAGCATCAGCTACTGTTCCAGACCACACAGCATGTATGTCTGTAATCCTGCCACAGTGGTCAACCAGTCCTTGAAGCACCATGGAGAAATACCTCATTCTGAGCCCTGATGGAAGGAGGAAGGCAAATAATAGGCACATGGGTCCCATCAATTGCCCCAGCACTGTTTGTGAATCCTATGGGTGCAGTGTCATCAATAACTTGAACATTACCAGGTTTTATAGCACAGTGCCATCAGTACCTTTTCCCATGGCATCACACCTCTGCATGCCAATGACCCTTGTAGCCCGTCTCCCCACACTTGCTTAGTTTGTTATGGACCTGTAGCATTTGAGGGTGGCAATTGCAACCTGTTTGTCCATAGGTTTAGGTCCCCACATGCTGGTATGCAGCACTTCATGGGGATAGGGCACTGCATGCCTATGTAGTTCCAGGGTTCAGCACGTATTTCTGAAAAGGTTGCTTTCTGTATGCTGAAATTGTTTCGCCACTGCTGGTCATCCCAGTGTGCAGAACAATCAATTCCCATGAATCTGTGCTGGTTTCCCGGGCCCAGAAACAAGTCCCTCTGTATGCTGTGAAGCTGCTCTAGGAACTGGTCCGCTACTTTAACTTGCTCAGGGTCTTCTGCGTCTGGTTCTGCTGCTGCTGAAGACCTTGCTGCTGCTGGAGGAGCTGCTTCTGCCGCCACATCATCTGCTTAGTGGGGAGAGGGGAAGTCCCAAGCTGAATTCATCCAGCTTTGAATGCTGAAATACAGTCCAAGCAGCCGCTGTGCATTTGAGGCTGCCAGCAGAGTGGCATGGAGTCCATGCTGGGTCCATGCTGCTGACAGCAACTAGAAAATGGTGCTAGCTTGCCCAGAAAGGAAGTCTGAGGTGGAGACATAACTCTTGAGATTTTGAACTAGCTTTGCTTCAGCATCTGCAAAGCACAGTAAGAAAAATCCCAGCAGCAAAGCAAAGGAGCCTGGGGTATCCTCAGAGAATGCCATGCCCTCAGTTGGCAGCAAACTGCTGCTGTGTATACACCATGGTGCACGTGAGCAGAGGACATGTAGTCATAGCATGTATACCGGACAACAACTTGTCATGCACGTTACCTGATGTACAGCAAAAAGCTGCAGATTAACCCCCTCCCACTATGTAGACAAGCCCCAAGGATTTTATACTCTCCATCACCATAGTATCTGAGTGCCTGCCACACAAAATCAATAGCAATAGTAAAAACCCTAGTGGGTTTCAGGGAGTCTGGCACTTCTGCTTTAGATTGGGCAGATCAGAACTGTTAGTGTGGCAGCATTTCTGCATCTGAGCGATCCTAGTTTTGCAACTGCATCTAAAAATCCATAACTCCAAGCAATGGCCGCTGATTTCTTAAAGGTTTCTGAGTTAGTGCTTTTTAGGCCATTTTCTCAAGTTCTGCATAGAGGGAGAGAAGACCCAGTTAAACACTAGCCTAGGTCACTTACTGTGTGTTTCAGTCAGGTCAGCTGAGGAAAAGCAGAATCTCACTAAAATCGGATGCTGTAGCTTACACGTAGTTATCCTGAGTGAATATGTTACAGCAAAATTGTAGCCCATGGTGCCCTCCAGAACAATTCAAGATGGATACCCCATAGCAGAGCTCTGTAAGCTTTAATATTTTCTTTTTTTGTCGCTGAATTAGGTTTAACATGGGCTAATTTAACTGGTCTCTACGTAGTAGTTTAGCTTTTAATTTGTACCTATATTGGAATCACTTTTTCTCTTCTCGCTATTGTCTAGGTTGCTACAGCTGTTTGTGTCTGGCAGTGATTCTGTGGCAATGGCGTATTGAAAATAAACAGTTTGTTTTGTACCTGGAAGATTCCTGCTTTCCTCAGTTCATATTGGTGGCTTCCAGCTCCTTTCCAGCCCTCTGTTTCCAGGAAAAATATCTGCATGATGGCACCTTATTGCCATCTGGCTCATTCCTACTTTGCCAATTCTGGGGCTATTTGAGAGAGATTGGTCTGGCATTTAACATGGGCTACGTCAGGCTGCGACCTACCATCTCTGTCTTCAGGTTTTGCAATGGCTGTCATCTTGGCATCTCTTGGTTTTTACTGGGTCTCTTTACTACTTTATTACTGGGGTCCTGGAGCTCATATGAAGAATGTTGACGTCTTTACAGCTGCATCTAGTGCAATCTCTATATGGCCCTCAGTGAGTTTGGCCTGGTCTACACTACGTGTTTAGGTCGAATTTAGCAGTGCTAAATCAAATTAAGCCTGTACCCATCCACACAACAAAGCCATTTACTTCGACATAAAGAGCTCTTAAAATCCAGTTTATGTACTCTTCCCTGATGAGGGGAATAGTGCTGAAATCGACATTGCCGGTTCAAATTAGGGTTAGTGTGGACACAATTCAATGGTATTGGCTTCCGGGAGCTATCACACAGCACACCATTGTGACTGCTCTGGACAGCAACCTGAACTCGGATGCACTGGCTGGGTAGACAGGAAAAGCCCCGCGAACTTTTGAATTTCATTTCCTGTTTGCCCAGCGTGGAGCGCTGATCAGCACAGGTGACCATGCAGAGCGCATCAGCACAGGTAACCATGCAGTCCGAGAATTGAAAAAGAGCTCCAGCATGGACTCTATGAGAGATACTTGATCTGATCACTGTATGGGGAGAGGATTCCATGCTAGTAGAACTACATTCCAACAGGGACTCAGTACAGTGCCGTGTGAAAGTTAAGGAGCTCAGGCAAGCGTACCAGAAAACCAAAGAAGCAAACAGACGGTCCGGTGCAGAGCCACAGACATGCCACTTCTACGCTGAGCTGCATGCAATTCTAGGGGGGGCCCGCCACCACTACCCCACCCCTGACCGTTGATTCCGAGGAGGGGGTACTCTCAGCCATGCCTGAAGATTTTGTGGACAGGGAAGATGAGGAGGACGACGACGATGAGCTTGCGGAGAGCACACAGCACTCGGTTCTCCCCAACGGCCAAGATCTTTTTCTCAGCCTGACTGAAGTAGCCTCCCAAGGCGGTAACCCAGACCATGAAGCCATGGAAGAGACCTCTGGTGAATGTACCTTTGTAAATATAAAACATGGTTTAAAAGCAAGCTTTTTTTAATGATTGATTTTCCCTAAGGACTTGGGATGCATTCGCGGCCAGTACAGTTATTGGAAAAGTCTGTTAACGTGTCTGGAGCGGAAATCCTCAAGGGACATCTCCATGAAGCTCTCCTGGAGGTACTCCAAAAGCCTTTGCAGAAGGTTTCTGGGCAGAGCAGCCTTATTCCGTCCTCCATGGTAGGACACTTTTTACCACGCCATGCTAGTAGCAAGTAATCTGGTATCATTGCATGACAAAGCCTGGCAGCGTATGGTCCCGGTGATTGCTGGCATTCAAGCAACATCCGTTCTTTATCTCGCTGTGTTATCCTCAGGAGAGTGATATCGTTCATGGTAACCTGGTTGAAATACAGGAATTTTAGTTAAGGGGGCAGAGGTGGCCGTTCTTACGGGGCTGTTTGCCTGTGGCTGAAAAGAAATCCTCCCCGCAGTTAGCCAAGCCTGGGGGCAGGGGGGAATTGGCACTGAGCTGTTTGCATTTGGCTAGCAGGGATCTTCCCTGATACCAGCCTCGCAGTGGTGGGAGGGGTAGAGTGATCATCCCAGAGAATTGGATTGGAGGGTGGGGGTTAGTTTGGTTTCTGCTGCTGCACGTTAATACGAAAACCGCAGCACTCAACGGGCTTTGCTTGGTATGGGAAAGGAGGGTGCTGCTTTTATGAAGGTTGAAGAAGCCTAAAGACAATAGCTTACCATGGCCACATACAAGCTGAATTCTGTTGCCTAGCCCTGCGTCTGTGATTTCTAACACCAAATCCGCAGGCACTCAATATTAAGATGCAAAATGCAACCTTGTACCGAAATCACATGTGCTATGTAATGTGAATAGTGGTGTTCACCGTGAAAGAGTACACACATTGTTCTGTAAAATATATCTTCTCTTCCTTTTTTCCCTCCCACAGCTGCAAATTTTTCAAGCCTCTCTCCTCCATCCCGAAGGCTATTTCCGATAAGGTGGCGAAAAAAACGCACACGAGATGCAATGTTCTCTGAAATCATGCAGTTGACCTACAGTGAAAGAGCTCATTTGAATGAGTGGAAGGACACAGTATCACAGTTCAGGAAAGCGGCCAACGAACGTGAGGATAGAAGAGACGAACACGAGGACAGGAGGGACACTCGAGATGAGAGGTGGTGGCAGGAAGATCAGAGGAGGCAGGATGCAATGCTGCAGCTACTGCGGGATCAAACAGACATGCTCCGGCATCTGGTGGAGCTTCAGGAATGGTAGCAGGATCACAGAGTGCCGCTGCAGCCCTGTATAACCGCCCTCCCCATGTTCCATAGCCTCCTCACCCAGATGCCCAAGAACGTGGGGGGAGGGAGGAAGGGGGAGCCTCCGTGCACCCTGCCACTCCACCCCAGTGGACAGCCCAAACAAAAGGCTGTCATTCAACAAGTTTTGAAGTGGCCTTTTCCTTCCTTCACTCTTCCCCTCCTCCCATACCCCACCCGGGCTACCTTGTCAGTTCTCTCCCTATTTTTATAATCAATTAATAAATAATACATGGTTTTTAAATGATAGTGACTTTATTTCCTTTGAAAGCAAGCTGTGATCGAAGTAGGGAGGGTGGGTGGCTTCCAGGGAATGAGTCAATCAAGGGGGCAGGTTTTTATCAAGGAGAAACAAACGGAACTCTCATACCTTAGCCTGACCTGTCATGAAACTGGTTTTCAAAGCTTCTCTGATGTGCACTACGCCCTCCTGTACTCTGCTAACTGCCCTGGTGTCTGGCTGCTTGTAATCAGTGGCCAGGCGATTTGCCTCAACCTCCCACCTCACCATAAATGTCTCCCCCTTACTCTCACAGAGATTGTGGAACACACAGCAAGCAGCAATAACAATGGGGACATTGGTTTGGCTGAGGTCTGAGCGAGTCAGTAAAGTGCACCAGCGACCCTTTAAACGTCCAAATGCACATTCTACTACCATTCTGCACTTGCTTAGCCTATAGTTGAACTGCTCCTGACTACTGTGTATGGCTTCATGAGCCATGGCATTAAGGGATAGGCTGGGTCCCCAAGGATAAAAATAGGCATTTCAACATCCCCAACGGTTATTTTCTGGTCTGGGAAGTAATTCCCTTGCTGCAGCCGTTTAAACAGATTAATGTTTCTGAAGATGCGAGCTCCATGAACCCTTCCCGGCCATCCCACGTTGATGTTGGTGAAACGTCCCTTGTGATCCACCAGTGCTTGCAGCACCATTGAAAAGTACACCTTACCGTTTATGTACTGGCTGCCCTGGTGCTCCGGTGCCAAGATAGGGATATGGGTTCCATTTATCGGCCCACCACAGTTAGGGAATCCCATTGCAGCAAAGCCATCCACTATGACCTGCACATGTCCCACAGTCACTACCTTTTGTAGCAGCAGCTTAATGATTGCTTTGGCTACTTGCATCACAGCAGCCCCCACAGTAGATGTTCCCACTCCAAATTGATTCCTGACTGACCGGTAGCTGTCTGGCATTGCAAGCTTCCAGAGGGCTATCGCCACTTGCTTCTCAACTGTGAGGTCTGCTCTTATTTTGCTGTCTTTGCACTTCAGGGCAGAGGAAAGCAAGTCGGAAAGTTCCATGAAAGTGGCCCTATGCATACGAAAGTTTCGCAGCTACTGGGAATTGTCCCAGACCTGCAACACTATGTGGTCCCACCAGTCTGTGCTTGTTTCCCGGGCCCAGAATGGCGTTCTACAGCATGAACCTGCCCCATTAACACCATGATCTCGAAAATGCCAGGGTCTGCAGTTTGAGAGAACTCTGTGTCCATGTCCTCATCAGTCTCGTTGCCGCGCTGTCGCCTCCTCCTCACCTGGTTTTGGAGGTTCTGGTTCAGCATAAACTGCACAATCATGCGTGAGATGTTTACAATGTTCATGGCTGCTGCGTTGAGCTGAGCGGGCTCCATGCTTGCCGTGGTATGGTGTCTGCACAGGTAACCCAGGAAAAAAGGCATGAAACAGTTGTCTGCCATTGCTTTCACAGAGGGAGAGGGGAGGGGGCCTGATGACTTACCCAGAACTACCCACGACAATGTTTTTTGCCCCATCAGGCATTGGGATCTCAACCCAGAATTCCAACGGGTGGGGGAGACTGCGGGAACTATGGGATAGCTACCCACAGTGCAACGCTCTGGAAGCTGACGCTAGCCTCGGTACTATGGACGCACACCGCCAAATTAATGTGCTTAGTGTGGTCGCATGCACTTGACTTTATACAATCTGTTTCCAAAAATTGATTTCTGTAAAATCAGAGTAATCCCATAGCGTAGACGTACCCTTTGTCTGGCTAGGCAATGAATACAAAGAGGCCTTTGCCAAGAGCACAGGTTCTCAAACGCAGTCAGGACCCCTCAGGGGGTTGCGAGGTTATTACGTGGGGGGTTGTGAGCTGTCAGCCTCTACCCCAAACCCTGCTTTGCCTCCAGCATTTATAATGGTGTCAGGGGCGGCTCCAGGCACCAGCACGCCAAGCATGTGCCTGGGGCGGCAAGCCACGGGGGGGCGCTCTGCCAGTCATTGCAAGGGTGGCAGGCATGTTGCCTTCGGTGGCATGCCTATGGAGGGTCTGCTGGTCCTGCGGCTTCGGTGGACCTCCCGCAGGTATACTGCCGAATCCGCGGGACCAGGGACCTCCCACAGGCAAGCTGCCAAAGGCAGCCTGCCTGGCCTGCCCGGGGCGGCAAAATATCTAGAGCCGCCCCTGAATGGCGTTAAATATATAAACAAGTGTTTTTAATGTATTAGGGGGGTTCACTCTGTGGCTTGCTATGTGAAAGGGGTCACCAGTACAATAGTTTGAGAACCAGTGGCCAAGAGGAGTGATTGAGGGTGCCATGGGCTCTGTTGAAGCCTGTTTCATTTATCTTTTTTCTGGTAAATGCTCTTTATTAGCTTTGTTCTCTGGTAAGTAATCCAGAGTCATGGAACTCTTCTAGCAGGCTCCTGCAAGGGTTGCTGCATGACAGCTAGAACTGCTTGTATCCAAAGGCTTCTCTTTACTGGTACCAACTATAAACTCTCAACAGCTGCTCCTCTGCTTTCAGTTGTTAATGGTGATCATCTCCTTCCTGTTTCTGGGTCTGAGAGGCTGGGAGCTGCTTTTCATTCCATGGCAAAGTTAACAGCTGAAAATAAGCTGATGGGATTTCTGTGATTGGCTAGGCTTTATGGTGGATTTACAGACAGCTTTTAATAGATTCAAGATTTTTGTAGTCATTGCGGTGCTTAGCTAGCTCCCTGGACATTTGTCTTGCCATCCTGTGCTGTGATTTGGAGTCCACGGGCACTAGTTTCCCATTTGTACTGGAATTTAATGAAGAAATCATATCCCCATTTAGGAAAAACCAATAGCTGGTTCTAGAGCTTTTGTCAGTCTGACCTCCTGCTTATTGCTTGCACTGTGTTGATTCTGTGCTGAAGTTTGAAAGCTGGCTGTAGACTTGCCTGTTTTCCCAAGCTATTTAACTGATGTAAATCTTGTAATTATGTCCTTTGAATTGTTTTCTGCACAAGGCTTTGGAATGCTTGTCACAAAAGGGCCTCTCTAAATATGTGTTGTACACATAACACTCAGAGAGCCATCCATATCCTAGCTGGGTCCACTGCAGAGCATCTGTGGGGCCCTCAGCAGTCACCTGATGATGCACTAACTCTAACAGCGTGTAAATCGTGTAGCTGTGTGTGCACGAGCACACACTCAACATGTGTGCACGAGCACACACTCAACATGCATGCTTCTTAGAGGAGGCTACTGTGAATGTGGCAAACAAACTTTTGGTACTGTTAATGTTGTTTTGGGGTAGTAGGCGTTTAGGTCTGATATCTCAGGGGACCCTCATGTCTGAAAGTCTTTGGCCTTTGAAACATGCACATCTTACCCAGCACAGCAGAAGGAAGAACAGATGATCCTAATACTGCATTTATTACCCCAGCATATATGATTTCTCAAAGGTTCTTTTCAGACCATTGTGTTTCCAGGCTCCCCTGCATGGTGGTGGATATTTTGAGAATAGCACTGACTCTGTGTTAGCATGGATGGGGCTCAGGACACACATGTCACTAGCAAACTAAGGAAAAGAAATGCAGCAATGGAAATTTGAGTCAAAGGCTTCATTTTGGCAGCAGAACTTGTAAACTTGTTAGAAGATGGAATCATGGTTATAATCTGTTATTTTAATAAAAATCATCAGGTGTTTCAAATTTTTCAGGTGTGTAGCTTGGAAGCAGTCAGCTCCTTGCGAGGGCAACATGGTTCATGGTCTCTAACAATCATTGCTTTATGGCTAATGCACATTGCGTATGTTTTGTTTATGAAATATGTGAGAACTATTTGTGCAGACACCATGATGTGTCCGTCTGGGCCTCCAGGTGCAGGGCAGCTCTCAGGTGGCTGATCTCTCTGTTCTGCACCTTACTTGTGTTGGTGAGATGGCGCCAGAATTAACCAATTACGTTGTAGGAATTAGAGATGGAAAAGAGCTAAAGCAAATCATTTAATTCATCCCCTGGTGACTGGTGCAGGATTCTTTCCTGTAGTCTAGTTCTCCATCACTCTGTCCAGCATAGTTAAAACTGATCTGAGCAAATAGGATTCCACACCCTCCCTGGAGGCTCTGTCACACAAGTACAGTTGGGCACAATTTTTAAACGTTCGGAATGTGAAAAGGTTTTGTAGTCTCATTGGCTTTCCTGGGGCATCCTGTATAGATTATCCTTTTGTGTTAAGCAGAATTTTTCCTGTTATTGTGACATACATATTTCAGATAGACAAACTAATGCTATCTGAAGAGGTCTTGTTCAGTAACTCTAAGGGACACCTCCATTTCCTGAAGGCAGAAATAAAATTGAATGGGGGAAAATATCCCCTGACCCTAGCCTTGCCTTGGGAGCCAGTGTGTTTTAGTGAACTGAAGGTAGGATTGGGAGCCAGGAATGCCTGTTATAAACCCTCCTTTGACACTTGCTACATGGCCTGTAGCCAGTCATTTAACCTGTGTGTCTTGAGTGTGCAACCTAAAATTGGGATAGCAGGGATGTTGTGAGGCTTAGTCAGTGTTTGCAAAGCACTTCCTACATGGCAAATATTGTTATTAACCCCTAGACAAAGATTCTATTTAAACATGATGTAAAGTTTACAAACAATTAAAAAAAACAAACTGCATTTTTTTCTTTCCAAGCAAGGGTAGAATCAGTTCTGAAGTGTAGCTCTGCTGATAGAGGGACCCCATCTTCTGGTGAAAATTCCTTGGAGGGTTTTAATACATTGGAGCTAACTGGCACGGAGGTGGGAACGTTTCTCAGTTTCCTTTTATCCCCTGTAAAATGCCCCCCATACACTCCCCTTTTCTCAGTATAAAGCTGGAATTCTTCCAGACCCTGCACTGGGCTTGCAAGAAAACTTTACTGTGTAAATTTGCTCTTTGTGTCCGGAGTCCTTTGTTTAAATAGCATTGTGAGTTTGCTGGGGAGGGATGGAAAGGGGGGGAGCTGGCAGGGAAGAATTTGAAAAGCCCTGACCCCTGATGAATAAAATCCAGCACATTAACACATTCTTCAATAAATTCATGATTGCAGATAAGGTGGGAGTCCCCAGGGTTGGGCTTTTCATTAACCCCCTGCTGGCTAACCCAAACACAGTGCAGGGTTTTGTTAGTTCACTAGGACAAGCAGAGCCCTTTTGTGGCTGAGAGGGTGAGTGTGCATGGAGAGATCTCATATAGGGAGCCAGGTTAAAAAATGGGACACTCTGTTTCAGAACAAACTCCTTTTGGTTAGTTTGATGAGATTACAAAAGGGGAGAGGCTTTAACAAGGGGCTGATTGAAGCTAAGTAACTGTTTCTGAATACAGTAAGAGCCAGGGTGGAAAACATCTGACTGTCAAGTAAACAGAAGTCTGTGAAGTATGGCTAAAACACCAAGCCTGGACATATTCAGATGGGTTACCGTGCTGCTCACTGGAAACGTTTGCAGTGATACAGTTTGGAGCTTCTGCCGATAACTCGAGGATGGCATTAGGAGAGGAGGCCAGATGTGCGATCCTTTGTTCCAAAGATGAGTTACATTATTTTGTAATGTAACCTTTATCCCTAATGGGAGGTATCAGAATTCTAGTGTGTGAGAGAAATACGTCTGAGGAAGAGGTGAAAATATATACACTTTGCATTAAATATAATTGAATGTACAAAGTTTCTAATGTCACTTTGTGATGAGACGGCATTTTATTGGTTTGAACTCGTCGCTATTTCTTATTTTGATTAGCTGGTATTTGACACCACTCCCCGAGTCTCAGCAGAAAGGGCTGTTGTAGAACTACTGTGCTGCTGTAGAACTTGCATCTAAATGGAGCCACCCTCCTGCTGTGCAGTTCTGACTGGGCTCTGGGTTCTAGAATCTTTGAAAGTGCAAACTGCTCTGACCGTCCCCTTGTCCTCCTAGGTGCCATGGTAACACACAGTATCATGGCCAATCAAATAGCATTGAAATACCCTTTGGCCTAAGTGGATGTATGGTGGGTTGGGAACCATGAGTTCAAGTCTCACTTTTTCTACTGCCTGCTGTTAATAATTCTATGCCCTTCATGTCCCTTATTGGTGTCCAAGATCTCTTACATCACTGTTTACATAAATGGGAATAGACTCCAGATCTCTAGCAGAGAAGAGCCTAGCCTTTACCACACTATTCCCCAGAATGAAACCGCCAGATCCTAGTATTTGGCCATGCTGTATGTAAACCGGGGCTACTCACGGAAATACAACCTGCTGTTTCAGTCCTTTGCTAGTGGCAATGCACTGAGGATAACAGCCCTCTCCTGCTGCCAGCGGTGGTAATTAATTCGTTAGCTCACGTGGTAGAGGTCTGTGCTGCATTATTGAAGGTCTAAGGTTGCCTGGACAGTCTTAATTATGGTATTTCCTAACTTTACAGAGCTTGACTTTCCAACCTTGACATTTGTTAACATAATCTTTTGGTATGTAATTTAATTTACATGTGATATATAATTCTTAATTATTCCTTGAATTTCCATTATTAACTATTTGGTGAGTGGCACAAAACTATCTCCCACTCAAAAGAGGATACATGAATGCTCAAGGTAGAATAATAGAAGATTAGGGTTGGAAGAGACCTCAGGAGGTCATCTAGTCCAACCCCCCTGCTCAAAGCAGGAGCAATCCTAACTAAATCATCGCAGCCAGGGCTTTGTCAAGTGGGACCTTAAAAACCTCTAAGGAAGGAGATTCCACCACCTCCCTTGGGAACCCATTCCAGTGCTTCACCACCCTCCTAGTGAAATAGTGTTTCCTAATATCCAACCTAGACATCCCCAACTGCAACTTGAGACCGTTATTCCTTGTTCTGTCATCTCCCACCACTGAGAATAGCCAAGCTCCATCCTCTTTGGAACCCCCTTCAGGTAGTGGAAGGCTGCTATCAAATCCCCCCTCACTGTTCTCTTCTGCAGACTAAACAAGCCCAGATCCCTCAGCCTCTCCTTGTAAGTCATGTGCCCCAGCCCCTTGATCATTTTCATTGCCCTCTGCTGGGCTCTCTCCAATTTGTCCACATCATTTCTGTAGTGGGGGACCCAAAACTGGGCACAATACACCAGTGCCGAATAGAGGGGAATAATCACTTCCCTTGATCTGCTGGCAATGCTCCTACTAATCATAGAATATCAGGGTTGGAAGGGACCTCAGGAGGTCATCTAGTCCAACCCCTGCTCAAAGCAGGACCAATCCCCAATTTTTGCCCCTAATCGGCCCCCTCAAGGATTGAATTTACAACCCTGGGTTTAGGAGGCCAATGCTCAAACCACTGAGCTATCCCTCCCCCCAGTGGTACAAAGACCCTGTCAGGCTATAGATCCTACATGTGTTTGATCAGCCAACTCTGGCAGTAAGAAAATACTGCAAATTTTGTTGAAGGAAGGGGCCATAAAGTGAACTCCCAGCCTCCTGTGCTCTACTCTCACCAATCCCTCCGTCCCCACCCAGCCCTGGCTGCCCAGCCCTGTGAGAACCAGTGCTATTTCGTTCCCAGGAGCTAACCCAGTCCTAGACTGGAGTGAGATGGCATTGTGGTGCTGGTTGGATAGGATTGCTTGGGGGACATCCTCTAGTTGGGGTTGTGAGTATCGAGGGTCTGGATCACAGCAGGGCTCCAGGAGGGGCTTCTCTGCAATCATTCTTTCGGCAGGGTGGTTGCTTTGGGCTTTGCATGGTTTCTTATGTGCTCTGCTTTGTTGGCTGGCCGGCCTTACTCTCTGGAGAGGGCACACTGGAAGACTTCAGCCACTGACACTTGCAAGGTTTTTCCCATCTGATGATGTCATCTGTGGGCTTCCCTCACAGAGCTGCCTTGGGCAGTAGCTGCAGAGGTTGTCCTTCCCAGTCTATTTAAAACAGTTTAAATTTCCAGGGTTAATAAAGATGCAAAGGGATCATGTGTTGTATTTATAATTAAACCAAATAGTTTTAATTGATGAACCCCCAAGATTTCTGTTCTGGATGTACTGAGATTAGGAATTAAAATGCCAGGCTCCCTAATTAACTACCACTATCCTCTGAGTGCTCGGTTCTTTCCATGCATAGTGCATTTCAGCCCTAAATAACCCCGGAGGCTTGCACCGCTTTGTGTGAATAACCTCCTAGATATATTTGCCCTGTAAACTTGATACACTCTTATCAACTTTCTTTCTTACAATCACCAGTAAAGGCAATCCACTGTGGTGAGAGATTGCTGCTGTCTTAGTGCAATTTAATATTTTACCATTGCTGCTCTGAAGTGAGCAAACGCGATGTTTCCTTTGGATAAATTAGAAACAATAAAGGCACATTCTGCTGATAAATTGTTGCATGTTTATATTGTCCTACTGGACTGGGTATTTTTCTCTCCAAAATATGCAAAATCACTTCCCTACAGAAGCAACACTATCCTAGCAAATGCAGTGGATTTAATATTTTACAAGCATGGCTCTGAGGATCTGACACATTTGACTGAAAGGAACAGTCACAGCTCTTGCCCATGGAAAATCCATCTGTTCCCCTTGTATTCAGTGGCACTTTTTTTTCCCGGGGGGAGGGGAAGAGTCACTGTAGCTCAGTTATTACACATGCACCCTCTGCTGCTGGGTAATTCTGTAATGCTCTGGACTTGGTTAAGAAGGTTCAATCAGGCATATGCCTCTCCCTCTTTATTCGACCTTTTGCTGTGCAGGAAAGCTGTTTTTTACATGTTGAGGCTACTGTTACTTATTCCCCTTGGCTGTGTGCATGCTTAACAGAGAGCTGCCGAGCCTTGTGCTGGAGGCATGGGGCCCAGGTGCGGAGGCCAGTCACGGTGGGGGATGGGGGCTGGAGAAAGGCCCTTTCAGAGGAGGTTCTCGGATTAAATTGAGGGGGGGAAGGTTTGTTTTTTTTAACTCGCTCTCTGGCAGGATTGTAACATGCCTGGTCAGACAGAGGGGAAATGCAGCCATGCTGCTAGCAGCCCAGGCAGAGGGAAGGTGAGAAGAGCAGTCTGGAGTACTGGCTGTGGCAGCAACTCCCTAAGCCATCCTGCACTCTGTCAGTACTTGGCTAATGTTTGCTTGTTTAGGCCAAGATTTCAATTTCAGATTGACCTCCTGAATGAAAAGGGACCGAATACGGCTGGCAGCTGTGCGGCATGGCCATGGTTTGTTTTGTTCTCTGTCTTGAATGGGCTGGTATTGAAAAGTCATTAACTAATGATAATTGGCCTAGTCCCTGGCTCTGAAGCAGTGGGCCAGGGCACTGGGGCAGGAAATCACTCCAGTCTGGTGACCCTACCAGGCCAGTACTTAACATTTACTGTTCATCCCCAGCCAGACTGACAGGCCCATGTGAAAGTGACCTTCCTCCCTTTTCAGGATTTAGAAAGAGTAGCTTGTTTCTGTGCCACGCTGTCACAGAGCAACAGAGCACAGTAAGGCTGAGGCCTGATCCCTTTAGAAGTAATATACGGCCTGGGGACAGCACAGGTAGCTGTTGGCCTGATAATTAAGGCATTTTATCTTAATTTGAGCTGTTAAGAAGTATCCCTTTTTCTGTGATTTATGGCCTCAAAATCTGGCCAAGAGACTTATCCAGGGTCTAATACAGCTTACATGGAATGTTCCCAGTTAGACCCCAGTGGGCCTATTACACAGTATATAACAGGGGCTGGCTCAGTCTTTCAGCACTTTAAAGGCTGTTTGTCTTTGATTGGCTGATGCGTATCAAATGCAATCCAGCTTCCCACTGTCTGCTCTGTCAGCCCCCTGGTGCTGCCCTTTGACAGAGAAAGCACCCCTTCCCCGAATTTCTGATTTCACACTGATGCACAAACATTCTGTGGCAATTTGAGCCTATTGTATTCAAGCTAGTTAAATTCCTTATGCATGTGCCTCTCCCAGAATGCAGAGGCAATATTTATTACAGAAATATCAGTGTAGCAACCATGCCAGATAGTCCATCATCTCAGGAGACTCCATAACTATAATGGTTCCACTGGACTTAGAGATAGCAGATATATTCCTTTAATCTGAAAATACATCAGGGTCACTGATACTGTAATACACTAGATCAAAGACAATCATTGTAACTTTAGAAATAGTCCAGTGTGTGCACTACAGAGCGACAGTGTGAATGTGTGGTCTAGCTAGGTATTTATATTGTGCTCATCATCTGTGTATTTGAGCACCTTAGCACAAATATTAGGATCAAATGTTCAATAAGATATTTATTTTCAGCCTACTCCCTTTTTTAATTTTTTTTTTTTTTAAGGTTAAGAGGAAATTTCTGCTCCCTCCTTGGCACAGTAGAAATGTCTTGTTGCAATGTTTTGCTGTCCCTGGGCCTTCTGTATACAGAGTGAGAGCAGAACTTCAGAATCCAGATCTGCTGCGTGCACCTGGGAATAGAGCGTTGACCTACCAGTGGAGCTGCTGCCTCTGTCTCCTATGGCACAGCCCAGATCAGAGCAGGACTTCTTGGGAAATCCCTTGAGTTGAGGAAACCTCCAGGAGAGAGTGTGCCACAAGCATCGAATCAAAACATATAGCCCAAGGAGTTTGGGGTATAGACTAGAGTATATTCCAAACTGATGTACAGGTGGTACAGAGATTTGTGGATGGGAGGGATTAAAAGGCAGGGTATTCTTGCAAAAATATATCCATCCATTTGAACCTGGGCCACAGAGGGCTTTGGCTGGGCTACCACCAAACAGTGGATAAGACCCTATCTATCAATCTTCCTCTTGGTGTTTCTCTCTGAGCCAGATCAACTGGGAGGAAGAATTTAATCAGAAAAATATGAATAATTGTGAATTAGTTAAGAACAGCTTACTAGATGCCCCAAAAACCCACAGTCCCAGAAATGAGGAAAAAGGCTGTGCTGGTTAAAAAAACAACCTGGTTTAGAGTGGCAGTAAAGGCAACTATAAAAAATAATATATAACAACTGAAAGAAAGGGGAAGTTGAGTAAGGAATATAAAGCAGAAGTTAGGAAGTGTAGACAATTGATCAGGGAAGCAAAAGGACACAAGGAGAACTCTCTAGTCAGTGGCGTTAAGGACAATAAGAAGGAATTTTATTAAAAGATATTACCTCATCCACCTTGTCTCTCTAATATCCTGGGACTGAGCCAGCTCCAACTACACTGCACACATAAAATTAACATGGCACACATCAAATGGATTAAAAACTGGCTAACTGACTGATGGGTCTCAAAATGAAGTTGTTAACAAGGAATTGTCATGAAGTGGGCGTGTTTCCAATGGGGTCTTGGCCCTACGCTATTTAACATATGTATCAATGACCTGGAAAAAAAGATAAAATCATTACTGATAAAGCTTGCGGATGAGACACAAACTGGGGGAGTGGTAAATAATGAAGAGCAGGGCCAGATCAAGGCACCAGCATTCCAAGCTAGTGCTTGGGGCGGCATTCTGCAAGGGGAGGCAGTCCCTGTTGTTTTGCCCCCAAGCAGCGCACTGAAATGCTGCCGCAGGCAGCAGGGGCGTCCGTGTGCCGTTAGGGCGGCAGGTGCGTTTCCGCGGTGAGGGCAATTCGGCGGCAGCTTCTATGTTTAGCTGTCCGGGGCGGCTTCAGCTAAACATAGAAGCTGCCGCCAAATTGCTGCCACCGAGGAAACGTGCCTGCCGCCCTAAGGGCACACGGACCGCCCCCTCCGACAATTCGGCGCGCTGCTTGGGGCGGTGAAAACTGTAGAGCCGGCCCTGATGAAGAGGACAGGTAATTGATATAGAACCATCTAGATCTCTTGGTAAGTTGGGTGCAAGCAAACAATCTTTGTTTTGATATGGCTAAGTGTAGATGTCTACATACAGGAACAAAGAATGTAGGCAATACTTAGTGGATGGGGGACTCTGTCCTGGAAAGCAGGGACTCTGAAAAAGCGTAGGGGCCCGTACTGGATAATCAGCTGAACATGAGCTTCTAATCCAATCCCGGGATGCATAAACGCGAGGCTGAAGTACAAGCTGAGACGTTATTTGTATATTTGGCACTGGTGTGAATGCTGCTCCAGTAATGTGCCCACTGCGGAGGTCCACAATTAGAGAGGGTTCAAAGAGCCCTGAGAACGAATAAAGGATTAGAAAACAGGCCTTAGACCCACAATGCTCAATGTATGTAGCCTAACAAACAGAAGGCTAAGGGCTGACTTGATTACAGTACGTAAGTATCTACATGGGAAACATAGTTAATAATGGGCTCTTCAGTCTAGTGTAACATGATCCAGTGGCTGGAAGTTGAAGCTAGACCAATTCAGACTGGAAATAAGGCATACATTTTTAAGAGTGAAGGTAATTATTCAAACAATTTACCAAGGGTCACGGTGGATTCTCCATAACTGACCATTTTAAAATCAAGATTGGATGTTTTTCTAAAAGCTCTGCTGTAGGAATGATTCTGGGGCAGTTCTCTGGCTGGTGTTACATAGGGCAGTGGCCTCCAAAGTGGGGTGTGTGCACCCCAGGGGGTGCGCGGCAGGAGGAGCGTTTTTTTTTTTTTTGCTTCATCTTCAGTTCGAGCAGGAGTCTGAGTGGCGGGAGTGCGTGCTCAAAAATTTTTTACTGATAGGAGTGTGCGATCAAAAAAGTTTGGAGACCACTGACATAGGGGGTCAGACTAGATGATCATAATGGTCCCTTCTGGCCTTGGAAGCTGTGAATCTGTGCAGGAAGGGCTCTGGGCTGGAGGAGGAGGAGTTAGCCGTAACCTTCACTGCTGAGAAAGGACAGTGGCACTAGTGAATATGGGCGTTTCTGCAGAGGATGGTACTTGCTCTTTGAGGAATGGGTTGGGTGGTGGTAGTGAGGTGCTGGGTTTTTTAACTGGGCCATGGCATCTGGATCTGTTATGATTCCATATCCACTATGCTGGCCCTCGTTCCAGAAACTACCTCATGTTATGTGGTCACTTGTGAGCTAAGATTCATTTTCAAATGGCTTAAATCATTATTGATGCTTAAAAAGGTTACATCTGCAACTCATTTTCTGTGTCATTGACATTCTTTTCTGACAAATAATTTCAAAAATATGCAGTAAAATGTTTTGGCCTATGAATGCTGCAGTCCAAGATGAGAGCTGCACAAAGTGAGTGCACAGCTCAACATCTTTACTTCATCTCTGGAGGAAAAACTTAAATCCTTGTTTGCTCCGGTTGGGCATGGCACAGCCATTCGTGGAGGCCATGTGCTGCGTTTGCTGCTGCTGGCTTGGCTGGAGAATCGTTTGCACTGATTGACTTTCCTGCGGTAAATGTGCTCACAGTGGGATTGCTGTCTGTGGCAACCAGTGATAACTTGTGCAGATTGCTGGTTCTGATGAGCCCTTAGAAGTGGAGTAAGAGAAGGTGGAAGACAGGCGTGGTGTAGGAGGGGAGAACCCTGCACATCTGCATGGCTGAGAATGGAGGGAGTGAGCTCTTCAGTTTGGTGCTAAGGAAACTCTAATCTCTCTCCTCACACTATTCAAGTAAAACCTTCCTGGTGGACAGTGCTAGACGGGATCCAGCTCTGCCTGCCAAGCAAATGGTGAAATGGAGAGAAGAGGAGACCGCCCTCTTCATGTTTTGACCTTTAACTTTATGCTGGAGGTAAATGTACAACACTGGGTATTGTGTTGGAAAGTTGAGTTGCTTGTGAATGCCTCAGAGGGCACTAGTGTGAATGGACATTATTCAGTGTTCCTGTTCTGGAGAACTTTTAGGAAACCCTTCGTGTTCAGTGACCTCTCCAAGCAGCAAGGGACCCATTCATGTCTGGGCACTGCAATTTAAAATGTTGCCTTGAGCCCCTTGCTCTCCTTTGCTGTGGTGCCCAGCATGGCCTCACTGCACTGGAGCAATCTAAGCATGGTGCGTTTGGAAAGATTTCTTCTCTTCCTCTTATTTCAGCATTGAGAAGAGGTCTGTTCTGATGTGGTGATAAGAGATGCTACCTGCCATTGATCTCTGCTACACTCACAGAAGCACAGCACTTGTGGGGTCAAAGGAAAACTTGCAGAAGGAAGCAGCTGCCAGGCAGAGCTCCTTAGCCCTGCTGCAGTTGCTGTGCCACACTCCCTCATTCATCTAGCCTTGCATAACAGAAGACTGCATGCCAAAATGTGAATCTTCTCACCAGCATCCTCCTCAGTGTTGTTCCATTCACCCCAATGAGGTATCAACTCTGGAGTTAAGCCTAAGAAATGCTCTATCCACCAGCGCTCCCTTTGTCTCCCTTCACTTTCTCACCCACTTCTGGGTGGACTTTACAGTTTCTAATTCACTCACTTACACAGGCATAGAGAGAATCATCTTTAAATGGTCTTTTCACTTTTTTCAAAGGTTTGTCCATTGTGGAAATACTGGCAGAACCAATAATATAAGCTAGTTCTGTGCTTTCATTTTGTAGTGCATTTTAGAGACTGTTCAATGAAACAAAGGTTATTGAATGATTTTGTGATCAGTTAACCTTGCGGACAATTCCCAGTTTGCTTCATCATTCTTTGCTGCTTTAGCTGCATAATGTATGTCTCACAGGCTGTGTAGCAGGAACTGCCATGCGTGTGGCTGCATTCCAGTGTTTGTGCTAAATGCTTCCTATTTTATTTTCTGGAAAGTTGAATTAAGTTTGCAACCTCAACATGAGTCGTCAATGTGATGCTGTTGCAAAAAAAAGAAAATGCAATTTTCGGTTGTATTGACAGAGGCATAGCTTGCAAATCATGGGAGGTGATAGCACTGCTCTATTAAGCACTGGTTAGGCCTCAGCAGGAGTACTGTGTCCGGTTTTGGTCACCAAAGTATAGAAAGGATGTAGAGAAATTGGAAAAGATCCAGAAGTGAGCGACAAAGATGATCAAAGGGATAGCATGCAGCCATCTGAGCAAAGGCTGAAGGAACTGGGTATGTTTAGTTTGGAAAATAGGAGATTAAGGGGGGGACATGACAGTGGTCTTCAAATACTTGAATGGCTGCCATGAAAAAGATGGAGAAAAGTTGTTCTCTCTTGCCACAGAGGGCAGGACAAGAGGCAATGGTTTCAAACTACACACAGCAGATTTAGGTTAAATCTCAGGGAAAAACTTCCTAACTGTAAGAACAGTGGGACAATGGAACAGGCTGCCTCGGAGGTCATAGAAGCTCCTTCACTGAAGGTTTTCAAAAGGAGGCTTGGAGCCACCTATCTGGGATGGCTTAACACAACAAATCCTGCATCGTGGCAGGGGGTTATACTTGATGACCTTTGTGGTCCCATCTAACCTCATGGTTCTATGATTCTGTGATTCAAAGAGTTTTATCCACACAACTTGCATCAGAGTCACTGGGATTCACACTACAAAACCCATTGCAGATCTTCGGCAAGGAACAGGTTAACATCTGGGCACAATAGCATCCTCTTCTAAAATGGAAGTGTTTTCCCCAAGCTGAGGCTGTGGGGATTTCCTGCAGGCTGGGCAATGGGACCACCTTTCCTTCCTTGTGCAAGGAATTTGTTTGATCTCATTAGATGTTGGGCCCCACTTTGGCCTTGTCACTTCTTGTAGTTAGGGAGCTTCATCCCCACTTCTGCTGCTGCTGATGTCTTTGTATTTGTGTCCCCTAATTCGTGGCCAAGTTAAAGCTGATCATTGTATGATTCTATCTTGATGGCTGTGGCGCAAGGACATTTCCAGTGTACTCCCTAAGTTAGTGTGCAGTTCTGAGCCTACTGCACTGGGCTGTGGCCGGGCCTCTATTTTACACTCTGATCACATGAGCATATCTGGCAGCTGTATAACTGCAGAGTGAAGTGCTTTCACAGGGCTTCCCAGCTGCTGTCACAATGTGGTAATGATTTCAGAGAGAGACAATCCAGATTGTTTTGAATGAGAAAGCAATAAATGACCTTGGCTCCCTGGTTAATGCCCAGGTGTACGCAGGGGAAATAATAGAGAATTGCCTCACAGGAATCCTCATCAAAGCCAAACATCATTTGTGTAATTTGCTTTGGAAGGTGGGACTTGTCTCTTTATTTACCGAAGGCTGCTGATGTCCAAGATAAGGTTTACATCTGATGGAAGCTTTTAAAGTGCTGCTCAGACAGGGCTGCTGACCTTCCTCTGGCCTTCTTAGGCATTATGCCTTTGACAGAGTCTCTTCACTTATCTGAATTACAAGCCTTGTTGGGAAAGGTGGCTCCGGTAGCTAGGTGGGTGAGGCTGGATGTCCTTAGAATGTCTGCTCGGCTGTGCCCTCACAGGTAGAGCTCTGCTGGAAGTTTGTCTCCTGGGGGAAAGCAGTAGCTTAACCTGCTGGGAGGCTTGAAACGACTGCTTTATGGAGCTGTCCACAGGAAAGGTCTCCATTGCTGAGCTGGCCTCCCTATCAGATGGCCCTGTGATCTTCCTGAGGTGACTGCTCAGAGAGGTGGCTGCTGTCCCATCGAAGGAATTGCTTCCGAGCCCCCCACTCCACACTGTGTCTCCCCACAGTGCTGTCCCCTCTTGGGTTCCCTGCCAGCGTGGGGCAGCACTGGAAATCCAACAGAAGCAGCAAAGTGCTCTGTTCACCAGCATGCACCACCGCTCAGAGCAGAGGACTCCTCTTCCCAGCACTCTGAGCAGCCCCACTCACTGCAGCCTAAGCAGGGCTAGGGCTTCTCCTGGAACACGAAGAGGAAGTCCAGCTCAAGACCCTGCAAATAAAGCCTGGGGAGTCCAGTGGCTGACAGGAAAGCCTGGAAGATGTAGCTGGAATAACTGCCTGGGGCAAAATACAAGAGTCACAGAAACAAACTTTGTAAATCAGATTCACTGGAAATGTGGGTAAGAGTGAAGAACTCTGCAGTAAATCACCTAAGAGAATCCTCCCTGAGGTTCACAGTCAGAGTGCCCTGAGCCGCACACATTGTCTGTATGCTCGAGTGTCTGTCTGCCAGTCACTTTTTTAAAGCCTGGCTCTTTCTGTGTAAACGATGCTGTTGCTTGCATGCTCCATTGCGATTACAGAGCCCTGTATGCATCATTCATTCATTTTGGGAAAGACAGAGAGGGAGACCTGGCTTGATGATGATGATGATGATGATGATGATGATGTCTTTTCTTGGAGACCATGATAATCTGTGAGCAAGCCAAAAGCTGCAGATTCCTCTGTGTTCCCTAAGCTGGTTTTTGAAGAAAGCTTTGGCAAGTTCCAGGGACGGGTTACCGCTTAGCATCGGTTCCTTGACTTACTGCCATGCCTGGGGGGACAGAATGCCACACAGAGCAGGCATGGCTGGCGTGTGCGTTTGTGGGTGTAGTAGGAGGTTGGCAGTGGAATCTCAGCTTGACTCTCTAATGGTATGAAAGGGGTTCGAACTGCTTGACTCTTTCTTCGGCAGGAATTGAAGAGCTGAGATTTCAGTGGTGTGGAAACCAAGACCCATGTTTTAGAAGCGTAAGTTTAGTCATTAGCATTGGGGACCTATGCTGAAATGAGTTATGGGAGCATTGGACTGTTCTTAAGAACCACACGTTCTCTGTCTGCCACTGGATTTGGACTAGGTTGTTGATTTGTTGGTCAGTAACTTCACAGTGGGAAGAGATTCTGTGGTACAAGTGGCTTCTCCTGAAAAACATGGAAAGGGCAATTTCCCACTGCCCTGGGTGCTTTCTTCTGCCTCCCATAAAGAATGTGAGGGGCTTGATCCAAAGCCCACTGGAGTCAATGGGAAGGCCTTCATTGTTTTCAATGGGCTTTGGATCAGTCCCTGTGTCACTAGATCCTACACAACCCACTAATACTAATGAGACCGACATCCCTGGACTTGACATCATCATATCAGTTAATAGCAATGAGGCCTCTTTGTTTCTCCTCTGCATCTTTTGGCAGCTGCTCATGCAATGACTCTTGCTTGCAGGCCTAGAGGAGCACATCTACAAGAGGGAGCCCCCAAGTTATTTCTAAAAGCTGGGCAAGTGTTCATTGAAAACAAGGTCAACCAGCAGCAAGGTACAAAATCCTCTCACCCATTATTTTCATCTCCTTTTCTATGTGGTGGTTGGAGTCACTCACAACAATCAGTCTTGGGGTCTCCAATGCCACTGTGGAGAGGAACTCAGCCAGAGCTTCTGTGGTGCTACCAGGTGATCAGTACCCAAGGTTCCATCTTAATTCCATCCTGGGACTCGCTCACACATGCACTATGCACACTTCATTGGCTCTACGTTGGGGATGTGTAACCTTGTGCGTTTGGGGCTAGGTGCATCAACATGGCCACACCACCTCCCCCAGCTTGTTCTGAAACCACAAGAGACATGTGGGCTAAGAAGTGTCAGTCAGCCAGGTCTCAATTATAGATGCTAAAGCAAGGACCTGAGCCATGGCCCGATCACAGATGGTGAAAGCCTCATCAGAGGCAGACTTTTGATCGAAGAGCATGAATGACGTATGGTTTTGGAGTCGCATCCCCAGAGCTAGAGAAGGCCACCTTGGCTGAAATGTGCCATGGATTCATACAGGTTAACTATCTGTGCACATGTTTGCTAGCTTGTGCCTGATGCTTTGGCTCATATCTTCATCCTGTAGACAAGGGGTCCCTGTGCCGGGGGAATGCCTGATGGCAGCTATTAAATTGCTGTTATTAATAGTGTGAATGACTTTTTTTCTGTGAGTTTGGTTCATGAGAGTTGAGTAATTGTATTGTTTATTGTGCTTAATGGGACATAAATCAACAAGCCTGGAGGAGCCAATGCACTCCCAATAGGCTACGTTCTCTGCTTATTATCTTTATAGCAGGTGTAGTGAAAATTATAGTATAAGCTGTAGAAGCAATTCAGTCTGTTTAATATCCATGCTCACAATCTGTAGCCTCACAGGGAGATGCTGGAATCTAGTGTCCAGCTTCATGTCTCTTATTTCATACCCAGTCCCTAAGCCATAGCTGTGGACTGCATGGAGGAGCCAAGAGCTGCAGGGTTTCCATGTAGGTGGAAACATGGAACAAGAAAGAATTTTACAGTCACCTATGGTACAGCGATGGGAAAGGATAACAGGCTGATTCCAGCCCCTGAAATTGCAGAGATCAATGAACATTATACTTGGTGCTCAAAGTGGACTTTCATCTAATGGCCTCAAAGTTCTTGACAACACCAATTAATTGACCCTCCCAACCTCTGTGTGAGCTGGGTAAATAATCATATCCTCCATGTTACAGATAGGGAAAGGCATGTAGGAGCTGCTAACAGGGAGTTTCGCAAGGGAGTTCTCCAGGTGAAGGAGGAGCACATACAGCATCTGTGGGGTAAGTGACTGTCTGCAGTGTTTGTGTTTGTGTTTGGGGGTTACTTGCTGTGTGCTGAGCTTGCGTTTGTCAGTCTGTTTGGTTTGTTTGTTTGAAGGACCGTGTGCTGTAGCTGGCAGTTGGAGGCGGAGCTACCAAGGAAGGTTTGAAAGCTAAAAGCCTCTGGTAATTGGCTGAGCCTTAACCAGTGGGCGGGGCATTCACTCAGGCCAGGGCTGTATAAAGCTGCGCACAAGCGACCAGGGAGCTTAGCAAACAGGAGCTGCTAACAGGGAGTTTCGCAAGGGAGTTTGGAAGGGGAGTAGGAAGGGAGTGGGGGTCCCTTGTCGGTCTCATCCGTGACCCATTGGTCCCCTGAACCTGTAAACCAAGCCCCATCCTAAACCTTTCTGTTTAAAGCATTGAAGAGTGGACTGGGAGCTGCAGACGGGAATTTGAGAGAGTTTGACAGAGGGAGGCTTACAATGGTGAGGAGGACCCGCAACACCTGTGCCAGCACTGCTTCTGTCTCCTCCACCTGCGCCTGTAGCCAGACAGAGCACCAAAGCATGGATGCTTTTACCCAGATTCTGGTGTGGGCTTGCAAAGACTGTAATTTGCAATTTCCACTTACTGATATCCAGGCTGGGGGTGGCATCCAATGTGAAAGGTGCCTACTGGTGGAATCTCTCAGGCAGCAGGTGGGAGAGCTACAGGAGGAAGTGGCTAGGCTGAGGAACATCCATATCCATGAGCAATTCCTGGACAGTATCCATGTGGAGACAGCCGACGTAGCTGTCCCAGATCACAGGACTACTGACACACCAGTGGAGGAGGAGGCTCAGGATGGACACAGCCAGCTGGTTACTTCTAGCAGCAGGCAGTGCTCCACCCCTGCTGTGAACCCTCCTGCTGTGGTAATAGATAACCGTCATGCTCTTGATACAGGAGAGAAGGAATCACCCCCAACAGTTAAGGAGGCGAAGCCTCGTACCTCTAAGGCTGGGAGGTCTGCTGCAACCACTGATAATAAGAAACGTAGGGTAGTGGTGGTTGGAGACTCTCTGCTGAGGGGGATGGAGACACTCATCTGTCGCCCTGACCGTTCATCCCAGGAGGTATGCTGCCTGCCAGGGGCCCGTATCCGAGATGTTACAGAGGCATTGTCGAAGATTATCCGGCCTTCTGACTACTACCCCATGCTACTCATCCATGTGGGCACAAATGATACTGTGAGGTGTGACACTGAGCAGATCAAGAGTGACTACAGGGCTCTGGGAGTACGGGTTAAGGAGTTTGGAGCGCAGGTGGTATTCTATTCGATTCTTCCTGTTGAAGGTAGGGGCCCGGGCAGAGACAGATGCATCATGGAGGTGAATGCCTGGCTGCGAGGATGGTGTCGCCAGGAGGGCTTTGGCTTCCTCGACCACGGGATGCTATTCGAGGAAGGACTGCTAGGCACAGATGGCGTTCACCTTTCGAGGAGGGGAAAGGCCTTATTTGCGCACAGACTGGCTAACCTAGTAAGGAGGGCTTTAAACTAGGTTCGACGGGGACAGGTGAGCAAACCCCACAGGTAAGAGGGGAACAAGACCTGGGAGATGGGTTGGAAACAGGAGGGAGCACGGGCTATAATGGCAGAGAGAAAGGAGGGTCAGGGCAAAGCTGGGAGGCAAGATCAAACCAGTATCTTAGATGCCTATATACAAATGCAAGAAGTATGGGTAATAAGCAGGAAGAACTGGAAGTGCTAATAAATAAATACAACTATGACATTGTTGGCATTACTGAAACTTGGTGGGATAATACACACGACTGGAATGTTGGTGTGGATGGGTATAGTTTGCTCAGGAAGGATACACAGGGGAAAAAGGGAGGAGGTGTTGCCTTATATGTTAAAAATGTACACACTTGGACTGAGGTAGAGATGGACATAGGAGATGGGAGTGTTGAGAGTCTCTGGGTTAGGCTAAAAGGGGTAAAAAACACGGGTGATGTCGTGCTGGGAGTCTACTACAGGCCACCTAATCAGGTGGAAGAGGTGGATGAGGCTTTTTTCAAACAACTAACAAAATCATCCAAAGCCCAAGATTTGGTGGTGATGGGGGACTTCAACTATCCAGATATATGTTGGGAAAATAACACCGCGAGGCACAGACTATCCAATAAGTTCCTGGACTGCATTGCAGACAACTTTTTATTTCAGAAAGTTGAAAAAGCTACTGGGGGGAAGCTGTTCTAGACTTGATTTTAACAAATAGGGAAGAACTCGTTGAGAATTTGAAAGTAGAAGGAAGCTTGGGTGAAAGCGATCATGAAATAATAGAGTTTACAATTCTAAGGAAGGTTAGAAGGGAGTACAGCAAAATACAGACAATGGATTTCAGGAAGGCGGATTTTGGTAAGCTCAGAGAGCTGATAGGTAAGGTCTCATGGGAATCAAGACTGAGGGGAAAAAACAACTGAGGAGAGTTGGCAGTTTTTCAAAGGGACGCTATTAAGGGCCCAAAAGCAAGCTATTCCGATGGTAAGGAAAGATAGAAAATGTGGCAAAAGACCACCTTGGCTTAACCACGAGATCTTGCGTGACCTACAAAATAAAAAGGAGTCATATAAAAAATGGAAACTAGGTCAGATTACAAAGGACGAATATAGGCAAATAACACAGGAATGCAGAGGCAAGATTAGAAAGGCAAAGGCACAAAATGAGCTCAAACTAGCTATGGGAATAAAGGGAAACAAGAAGACTTTTTATCAATACATTAGAAGCAAGAGGAAGACCAAGGACAGGGTAGGCCCACTGCTCAGTGAGGAGGGGGAAACAGTAACGGGAGACTTGGAAATGGCAGAGATGCTTAATGACTTCTTTGTTTCGGTCTTCACTGAGAAGTCTGAAGGAATGTCTAATATAGTGAATGCTTACGGGAAGAGGGTAGGTTTAGAAGATAAAATTAAAAAAGAGCAAGTTAAAAATGACTTAGAAAAGTTAGATGCCTGCAAGTCACCAGGGCCTGATGAAATGCATCCTAGAATACTCAAGGAGTTAATAGAGGAGGTATCTGAGCCTCTAGCTATTATCTTTGGGAAATCATGGGAGACGGGGGAGATTCCAGAAGACTGGAAGGGGGCAAATATAGTGCCCATCTATAAAAAGGGAAATAAAAACAACCCAGGAAACTACAGACCAGTTAGTTTAACTTCTGTGCCAGGGAAGATAATGGAGCAGGTAATTAAAGAAATCATCTGCAAATTCTTGGAAGGTGGTAAGGTGATAGGGAATAGGCAGCATGGATTTGTAAAGAACAAATTGTGTCAAACTAATCTGATAGCATTCTTTGATAGGATAACGAGCCTTGTGGATAAGGGAGAAGCGGTGGATGTGATATACCTAGACTTTAGTAAGGCATTTGTTACGGTCTCGCATGATATTCTTATAGACAAACTAAGAAAGTACAATTTAGATGGGGCTACTATAAGGTGGGTGCGTAACTGGCTGGATAACGGTACTCAGAGAGTAGTTATTAATGGCTCCCAATCCTGCTGGAAAGGTATAACAAGTGGGGTTCCGCAGAGGTCTGTTTTGGGACCGGCTCTGTTCAATATCTTCATCAACGATTTAGATGTTGGCATAGAAAGTACGCTTATTAAGTTTGCGGACGATACCAAACTGGGAGGGATTGCAACTGCTTTGGAGGACAGGGTCAAAATTCAAAATGATCTGGACAAATTGGAGAAATGGTCTGAGGTAAACCAGATGAAGTTCAATAAAGATAAATGCAAAGTGCTCCACTTAGGAAGGAACAATCAGTTTCACACATACAGAATGGGAGGAGACTGTCTAGGAAGGAGTATGGCAGAAAGAGATCTAGGGGTCATAGTGGACCACAAGCTTAATATGAGTCAACAGTGTGATACTGTTGCAAAAAAAGCAAATGTGATTCTGGGATGCATTAACAGGTGTGTTGTAAACAAGACACGAGAAGTCATTCTTCTGCTTTACTCTGCGCTGGTTAGGCCTCAACTGGAGTATTGTGTCCAGTTCTGGGCACCGCATTTCAAGAAAGATGTGGAGAAACTGGAGAGGGTCCAGAGAAGAGCAACAAGAATGATTAAAGGTCTTGAGAACATGACCTATGAAGGAAGGCTGAAGGAATTGGGTTTGTTTAGTTTGGAAAAGAGAAGACTGAGAGGGGACATGATAGCAGTTTTTAGGTATCTAAAAGGGTGTCATCAGGAGGAGGGAGAAAACTTGTTCACCTTAGCCTCCGATGATAGAACAAGAAGCAATGGGCTCAAACTGCAGCAAGGGAGATTTAGGTTGGACATTAGGAAAAAGTTCCTAACTGTCAGGGTAGTTAAACACTGGAATAGATTGCCTAGGGAGGTTGTGGAATCTCCATCTCTGGAGATATTTAAGAGTAGGTTAGATAAATGTCTATTAGGGATGGTCTAGACAGTATTTGGTCCTACCATGAGGGCAAGGGACTGGACTCGATGACCTCTCAAGGTCCCTTCCAGTCCTAGAGTCTATGAGTCTATGAGTTTACTTACGGCCACACAGTGACTTAGTGACAGAGACAGGAATAGAACACAGGAGCCTTATTCTCCAACCACAAGATTCTGGTATCTTCTAGTGAAGCCAAACTAGCCTACAAATATACTAGAGGTGAGTGCAAAGGGCTGGGGATCAGATCCTGTGGATGCCTATACTCTCACCACAACGTACCAGTAGTGCCTGCTGACATCTGACTTATTCCCAATCCTTTGTTCTAACTCTGGTTTGTGTCTCCCACATTCTAAGAAAAGGTACTGAATGAGGTAAGAGGACAACTGTTAACATTTAATTGTCTCAGTAACAGTGCAGTTTAGGTTGGGAATTCCTTATTCAGGGCTCATGTAAAGTGGTCTCAGGATACTTTTTAAAGAAGCATAATGTAGAATGGAACAAAAACTGTTTCTGTCTCTGAACTATCTCTATTTTGAGCTCTCTTCTTATGGGCAATGACATTGGTGACTCAGCCCTAGGAGTGTGACATTATACCATGCTCATCTAGCCATCTTCCATTCATCTGGAATCACGGCAGTGTAGGAAAAATTACCCCTGCTCTGATAGTACATGCTGTGCAGCCTCTTTTGGGAGAGGAAAGCAGATCATGAGTAGCTTTGCACAAGGTCCCTGCCCTGTCAAGACTCGAGAGTGTTTGAACTGGTTTCACTATTTAGAGGTCTGCTTCATGTGCTGTGGAGCAGTCAGAGAATGTTTCCTATTTCCCTACATTTTCTGAGGACATTCTAAGAAGGTTTTCCCATTAACTAAGTTTCTTTCAGAAGCGCAGCACAGGGCTCATACTGCTTAAGAGAATCTGGTTGCAGTATTGAAGCATTATTTGTGAACAGCAAGGAGATGCTGGCTGAATTAGTAATGAAAACCCAACTGGTGCAGGGTATGTGTAAGATGGTAACACACAGTGATTGTGTTACTTATTTTGTGTTGCAAATATGCTAGCTGCTATGATTGTGAGGCTCTTTAATGTTTCTTGATACTAAGGAAAAAAGTTTATTTTTTGTTGCTAAAAAGAGTATCGCCAGTGAAACAAAGACCCTTTCAGCTGAACTGAGTTTGATATATTAATATGTGCAATCAGATACCATGGTGATGAGCACAGCTTATATACCTACATAGATAGATGTACTGGCTCTCTGCCTTCTTCTTTGTGAAACCAGGGCTGCCCGGGGGAGGTGAGGGAGAATGGAGCAATTTGCCCCAGGCCCTGGGCCTCGCAGGGGCCCCCACCAGAATATAGTAGTCTATAATATTGCAACTTTTTTTTTATGGAAGGGGCCCCCGAAATTGCTTTGCCCCAGGCCCCCTGAATCCTCTGGGTGGCCCTGTGTGAAACCATGGGTTTGTCTGTCTGTCTGTCCAGGCTGTCTTAAAGTACGATTTATGATGGTTTGTCAGTAAGATACATTTACCTGAGAGCAGGCATATTACTTCTAAAAGTGCCTGTAACGAGGCTGAATTGCTCTTCCAGGCCATTCCATTGCCAATCAAAGGTCAATATTTACTCACTCAGTCACTTATGCCATCTTGAGATTGCTGCAGTTATCACAGAATCACAGAAATGTCGGATTGAAAGGGCCCTCGAGAAGTCATCAAGTCCAGCCCTCTGAGTAAACCTGGACCTCCCCTAGCAGGTGTTTATCCAACCTGTTTTCTCTCTGTCATGCATGTGGCGTCTGCAGATCAGCATTCTATAGATGCAGTTGTAGGTCCATAAGCCATTCCAAGGTTTGTTCTGTGACACTGTGGCTATCCCCATTTCACCTTGAATCCATAGCTGGGGCACTGCATTATGACATGTTCAATGGTTTGGATGTTCTTGCCGTAGCTGAATGAAGGGGAGTCTTTGATTTTCTGCTTGTACATCAAGTAGCTGCATCTTCCCAGGTTTATTCAGATGCGGTTCAGTGTGGTCCAAAATCTGCATGGAAGGTCAAAACCAGAAGGGCGGCTTGTTGGGTTAGTGCTAACGTGCTTGTTTGGAACAGTGGATGAGGGCCAGACGCTTTGCCATTGCCTGTCAGGATCCAGACTCATTACTTAGTCAGATGTGGTCCATGGTGGGTTTTGCGATTTCAGGCATTGTTGGGGTATGTTGTCCATAACTTGCTGGATAGGAAATTCAAGGTGGTCTTCAGTGCGTGTAAGTTCTTGTGCTGTGGCTCTATCTCGGTGGGTAGCTGGAGGTCTGATGTTTGCTATTATAGAAAGCCATGGCAGAGGCGTTGTTTTAAAGTTCCCAGGACAATTTGTGTGGTCTGATTCAAGTTGCCTATCTGCAAGGTGGCTATGCAGCTCCTTGTCCACACCGGTGCACAGTACTGTGCAATTGAGTACACTGGGCCCAGTGTGATGCTGCAGCTTCAGTGGAGACTCAGGCTAGTCACCCACGCTCCAGCCCAGGGGTTCGTGTGGCTTGAGAGCCCGAGTGGCTGCCTGAGCTGCAACATCCGCACTGGTACTCGTAGTGCACTGGTTTGAGCCCTGCTAGTATGAGTCTGTCTATCCGGGCTAAGAGACTCACTCCCCGCTGCGGTGTAGACAGACCCATCCAGGCCTTCCCATGTCATCAGCTGTTTTGGTTGGTTGGTTTGTTTGAAGGATAATTTCCTGTCTCTCATTAGGCTCAACTTAAAAATGCTAGATACAGTCTCTTTTGAGTTTCCCCTTATGCCTGTTTGAGAATCCTTGGCAGTCAGATTCTCAAAGTTGTTCATCTCTGAGCCAAGGAGCCCAGCTCGCTGGCCCAGGTCCTAGTGTTTTCCAGTGGGAATTAATAGAGACCACTGACTATATAAGTATTCCAAGTGGAACTTCTTTCAGCTATGGAGTGCGCAGCGTGTCAGAGTGAAGGCACATATTATTGCTTCCTCCTGGGCTCCTTCCGCTTGCTCCTGGAGTACGTGTTTGGTGGGTAGATTTAAAGAGAAATTCATAGATGCTAAGTTACTTATAATATAGTTCTCACCACGACCAAAGCAGATAGTATCCAGGTTAAAAGTTGATATATAAATAAGTCCTCAGAGCTTTCTGCTCCTAATTGGGAACACATTGTAGAAACTGGCACTGCAGAGGTTTTTATTCCATGCTTTATGCTTTAGAAGAAACTCGTAACTAGAAAAATCTGAATGTTCTACTCTCACTGTCTGACTTAAATGTGGCTGTTTCTGTAGCCTAATTTCAATCAAATGGCTCAGGTATGTCATGAAAAATGATGATTGTATTTTGGAAGATCCTCTCTGCTGGGCCTAGATGAGAAGAGGAATCCAGGGGCAAACAGCTTTCTTATTTATTTACGTTAACAAAACTTTTCACTCAAGTGTGAGGTGATGGACAGATTTGTTAGCCTGTTAAAAGCTGCAAGGAGCAGAGCGGTGCAGAGGGCTGTGGGACTGTTACCCACTGTCCCACCAAACCTCCTTGTGCAGAAAGCTTTTCTGACCTTTTCCTGCTACCAGACTCCTGGACTTTGCACTTCAAAGAAATACATGATGTGATGAAAGATCAGAACTTGCTTTTGAGAACTTCAGGTTTTTGTTGAATCCATTTGCCTGGAAATGCCCTGCTATGGGCCAGGTTCCTGCATGCAGGGTGGTTGTGAAGCCACCTGATTCTCAGCATTAGGGTTGGTTTGAGGGCAGTTTTCATAACAGGATCCTGAAGTTTCTGTTTTCAGCATAAAAGCATCAGACTTGAATGTGCTGGTGACCCAGGGGGTCTCTGAAGTCTCCCAGGAATGCTTGTGGCAGCATTACCCCTCCCCAGTGTTATCGACAGGGGGGTTGCAGTGTAGGAATAAGCCCTCTGCCCAGTGCTAGGTAGACCCTCCAACTGACTTCACATGGACCCCCAAGCTGCCATCGGTCACTGTTAAGAGAGGTCACACTGTACCAGTGATCTACAGGTGAAAGCTCTGCGTTGCGGCCAGTGACGAGTGACATGACACTGCACTTCCCAGTCCCCTAGCTCAGGGAGCCCATGCTGATTCCTCGCCCTGATCACTCGCTCAATGCTCGGAGCCAGGGATGCTCCCAGCTTATGTTAGAAACAAGGAGCAAGTCACCACTTCCACATCCAGGTAGGAAACTGACTTTTTGGGAAGAACAGCCATACTGCAAGGAAGATGGACATGGCCAATCCCTTCCCTTTGTGATCGCAGCTGCTGCCGTGGCTCTGTACTGCTCCATGTGTGTGGGAGGAGATGTCAAATCCTGTGCTACGCTTACAGCACCAGACGCAAATGTATTTCCAGAAATAATACTGTTTTTGAACAGACTGAGAGAAGCACTCTGACACACGTCTTTGACTCAGTCCCATGGGACAAGAGCCTGAAAAAGAGACACTGGAGAATGTCAGCAGCTTACTGCAGTCCTCATTTCCAATAGTCCAGAGGTAGAGAATAATCATGGGAGAACAGAAAGGAAACCTTAGTAACAGTGTAGGAGCTACTCTTGGCCGGAAATGCGGACATGTAGGAATACTAGCTGCCAGGCTGCATGGCTACACAGCCATGCGTAGGAGCATTCCCCAGCCACCTGTTGGGCAGGACAGAGTTATCTAAGTGTCCGAGCAGTCGTTATCTGCACATGTCCTGTGACAAAGGGTTCCTTGGTTTGGAAGTTGATGTGCTGTAAATGAGGAGCACTGGAGGAGGAGGTAATGACATGGGAAGAGGTGGAAGAGGAGATGGCACGAGAATGAAACCAAGTACAAAAAGAGCTTTTCTTTGCTAGGTTCAAATCCTTGTGCTTTTGGCAGTTCTGTAGGCAGTGTGACTACTTCCGAATGCTGCTCTCTGTGCTCCAGGATGAGCCTTGCTCTTGGTGCTCGGGGCAAGACCTGTTCTCCATGCCTGGGGTGGGGTCCTTGCTCTCCACCACAGTGGCTTGACTTTAGCCCTGCGTGTAACCCTTTTGGTAGAAATTCCTTTCCCTGAACTAATTCTAATTCTTGCTCGGAAGGATTTTCTTGAGCAGTGACAGGGATGGATTAACAGGCATTAGCGAGGGAATCAAATGGCCCAGACGGGCAAAAAGGCAACGGAGGCCCAGCATGAGGTTAGGTGCAGGGCCAGCAGAATCTGAGGCCTTTTGCAGGGCCCAGGGTGGAGCTGTGGGTGTTTGGGGACAGGAGCATCTGGGGCCAGGGGCACAAGGCTGTGGAGGGGGCAGGGAATATTAATACTGCTCAGAACTCCTAACTTGGAAAACATTAAGACTCAGGGGCTCCCCCCCCTTTTATTTGTCACATTTCTAGCAGTGCAATTTAGGAACAAGCAGTTGCCCCTGAACACAAATATTTTGGCCCTTTGTCAGTCGTGCTACTGGGTGAGGCATCCTGAATGGGGCTTTGCTATATTGGCTCCCACGGGGATGGTGTGGCCATGTCTGTGTGTTTGTCTGAGAAATGTTATATCCTTGGGGGGAGCCAGTTTAGGAAGAAATCACTAGAGGCCAGAGAGCAGACAGCTAACAAAACTACCATTTATTTACAGACACAAAGCTCACCTAACCGGCCGAAGCTGGCTGGGCTATCTCCTAATAATCTAACTCAGTTGCCATAGGAACAAAAACCATGACAACCAAATACACAACATATTCCTCCCCCCCAGTAAGAACATCCCCTAAATAAAACACACACTAGATTAGAGAAGGAGGGTAGACTGCCTCCATTCCCGGCTAAACCCTGGGGATTATTTTGCTCCATAACCGTGAGTTTGCCCTAGCTAAAGATCCAGCTGATGAGGAGGCCTTCTGTCTCTAGGTGGATTATGGCGAACTTCTGGTGTTGTTGCACCCAAATGTACCAAGGGCTCAGGGTCCGCAGCACGAACAGATGAGGAGGTGGTATCAGCTCGTGCTGGGCAAAGGGGTATCTCAGCCACTGGCAGTAATGGAGAAGAACAGTCAGGAACAGGTGATTCGTAATTCCGTGTCTCACCAGAAGAGGTGAAGTCATACCACTCAACTGCAGATGTGTCCTGAGGACTGGCATGACCTGGCAACAGCTGATCTACATGTCGCCGCCAGGTAAGATTCTCTGCAGTCCAGACTGTGTAGGAAACAGGTCCTGTTTGAGTGATGATCGTGGCAGGGACCCATTTAGCTCCGGTAGTATAATTCCAAGACAAAATTGGCCGTCCCAAGCTAAAGGTTTGGTCTTTTGCTGTGGGTGCCCCTCTGATGACTTGATATTGCTGCTGACGTTGCACAATTTGTCGGGGTTCAGAAGGTTTCAGCAGATCAAAGCAAGTGTGCAGCTGTCTTCCCATCATTAGAAAGGCCAGGGATGCCTTGGTCGTAGCATGAGGTGTGTTTCTGTAGGAAAGTAAGAAGGTATCCAGATGCTTTTGAATGGAGTGTTGTCCCCTTGCTGGTTTCAAAGCGTGTTTCATTGTCTGCACAAATCTTTCAGCTAATCCATTGGTGGATGGATGATATGGTGCTGAAGTGATGTGGTGTATCCCATTTACCTTCATAAAATTTTGAAACTCCTGAGAGACGAACTGCTGTCCGTTGTCACTCACAAGTTGTTCTGGCAGACCGAAACGACTAGAGTCCCTGTAGTTTTTGGATAGTACTCTCTGCAGTAGTGGACTGCATTATAGAGACTTCTGGCCATTTAGAATGGGCATCTACCACCACCAAAAACATGCTTCCTTCAAGGGGGCCAGCGAAGTCAACTTGAATACGTTGCCACAGGTTTTCAGGCCAGTCTTATGGGTGCAGGGGTGCCCACTGGGGTGCATTCCTCACACGCTGACATGACATACAAGCTTTTGCCTTCTCTTCAATAGCACTGTCCAGTCCAGGCCACCAAAAATAGGTTCGTGCAATTTCCTTCATGCCCACTATTCCACAGTGACCAAAATGTAGCTGTTTTAACATCTGTGATCTCAGTGGTGGTGGAATAATGACACGTCTCCCCCACAACAAACAACCAGATTGGACTGATAACTCCTTCCTCCTGGACATGTAGGTAACAAGGTCGGGTGAGACCGGAGAGGTTTGTTGAGATTTTCTATGCATCACTAAGTCCATAACTTGGGACAATACTGGGTCAACGCAAGTTGCCTTCTTTATCTGAGTAGCAGTGATGGGTGTATTCTCTACTTGTTCAAAGAAGAAGTTTTCCTTTTGGGCACTATCTTGATGTTTGACCGGCAAAGGCAACCTTGAGAGGCCATCTGCATTGCGTGCAGAGTGGATTTCCAATATTTGATTTCATATGTGTGTGCTGAAAGTAACAATGCCCAGCGTTGCATATGACACGCAGCTAATGGGGAAATACCTGTGTAGAGTCCAAAAATTGATGTCAGAGGTCGATGGTCTGTGAGAAGAGTAAACTTCCGCCCAAACAGGTACTGATGAAACTTCCGAATTCCAAAAACAATTTCTAATGCCTCACGTTCGATTTGGGCGTAGTTAGTGTCTGCTTTGCTTAGAGTGCGTGAAGCAAAAGCAATAGGTCTCTCTTCTCCCGAAGACGTAATGTGTGACACAACTGCTCCCACTCCATAAGGGGAGGCATCGCAGGCCAATTGTAGGGGTAAGGATGGATCAAAGTGTGTTAGAACTTCAGAATTTAGCAATGCAGCCTTAGCTTTGTTAAATGCAACATCACAGGCTTCAGTCCACTTCCAGGCCTTGTTCTGCCCAAGGAGCTCGTGAAGTGGTTTTAGCAGTGTGGCTAACTGTGAGATGAACTTTCCATAATAGTTCAGTAGTCCTAGAAACGAGCGCAGCTGGCTTACATTTTGAGGTGGGGGAGCCTCCACAATAGCCTTAACTTTTGCAGGGGCCTTATGAAGACCTGCAGCATCAATGATGTGTCCCAAATATTCAACAGAGGGCTGGAAGAATTCACACTTGTCTTTGCAAACTCGTAGGCCATACTCTTCTAGTCTTTGTAAGGTAGCCTCTAAATTCTTTAAGTGATCCTCTTCATTCCTTCCAGTGACCAGGATATCATCCAGATAGCACTGAACTCCTGACAAGCCACACAAGATCTGGTTCATAGCCCTCTGGAACAGGGCGGGAGCAGATGTTATTCCGAAGGATAGGCGACAGTATCGATAAAGTCCTTTGAGTCACAATAGTCAACAGCTCTTGGGACTTTCCATCAACGTGCATCTGTAAATATGCTTGACTCAGATCAATCTTACTGAACTTTTGTCCCCCAGCAAGGCCTGCGAAGAGGTCATCAATGCGGGGAAGCGGGTATTGCTCTGCACACAACACTGGGTTGACAGTGACTTTAAAATCACCGCAAATCCAGAGAGATCCATCTTTCTTCACTATTGGAACGATAGGAGTGGCCCATGAGCTATGGGTAACTGGTATTAGGACTCCATTGGTGACCAGGCGCTCCAGGTCCACTTCAACTTTTGGCCTGATGGCATATGGCACAGTTTGGGCTTTCAGATATTTTGGTGGACTGTCAGGTTAATGTTCAATGTCACAGTGATTCCCTTCATACTTCCCAAATCCTCTCCAAAAACAGCAGCATGTTTCCTTAGTATAAGGGTTAGACTGGCTTCTTCTTTAGTCATCCGGTGCACTTCTGCCCAGTTCAGCTGAATCTTCCCAAGCGAAGACCTACCCATTAAGGCTGGGTAGTTACCGCTCACAGCAAACAATGGCAATTTAGCAGCCTGTCCATTGAGCTCCACCTTAACATCAATAGTGCCCAACATGGGCACAGCTTCTCCCGTATACGTCTTCAGAACAGTTTTTGTTGCCTTAAGCGGAAGATGCTGTAGCTTTTCTTTATACACAGTCTCAGAGACCAGCGAGACGGCTGCACCGGTGTCCAGTTCCATGCGTATAGGTTTGCCATCCAACAACGGGGTTACCCAGTATTCATGTGAGCCCACTGCCAAAGACAAAACATGCAGTGGCACTTCCTCTTGCGATGAGGTGTCACCTTGATCATCCTGGGTCTGCTCTAGGGTATGCAGAGTTCCTCTTTTTGTCGGCCAGACCACAGGCCTCTTTTTCTTTTGTTTACAGGCACACTCAATGTGTCCCTTTTTGCCACAGTGTCGACACACCAGGTCCTCACACTAGCATTCTGATGCCTGGTGACCTGGCTTACCACAGCGGTAACATTCCTGACTCTGCACAGTTTTGTGGGTAGGTTCTTGTGACACTTTTTGCACCCTAGGGGATGCACCAATGTATTGCGCCTCCCTTGTAGCCAGTTCCATGGAGACTGGAATATCAACAGCCTTCTGTAAGGTAAACTGAGCCTCTGTCAGTAGGCGCTTCCGTATAGCTTCACCGTAGAGGCCACACACTAACCTGTCACGCAGGGCATTATTTCACATCTCCTTAAATTCAGTGTTCTGCTAGCTTTTTAAAATTGCTACAAATTGTACAACTGTTTCATCTTCTTTTTGGTCTCCTTTGTGGAACCTTGATCTTTCAGCAATTACCAGTGGGGTTTGGGGGAAAAACGGGACCCGAGGATTTCCACAATGTCACTGTAAGATTTAGTCTCAGGCTTACCAGGGTGTAGTAAGCTGCGTAGCAGGGAGTAGGTTTTAGCCCCTACAACACTTAAGAATATCGGCATCTTCTTCGCTTCTGTAATGTCATTTGCAATAACAAAAGCTCAAAACGCTCAGTATACATCTGCCATTGCACTATATTCTCATCAAAAGGTTCCAGTGGCCCAGGCAGAGCAGCCATGATTTTTAGTTTCACTTTCACGGTCAGTGCAAACAAGCAGTTTTTTTGTTTGTTTGTTCTGTACCTTGACTTCTGCTTCCTTCTGTTCCTGGAGCAGCACTGGAATCCCATCCTCGTTACCACTTGTTATATCCTTGGGGGCAGCCGGTTTAGGAAGAAATCACTAGAGGCCAGAGAGCAGAGAGCTAACAAAACTACCATTTATTTACAGACACAGAGCTCACCTAACTGGCCGAAGCTGGCTGGGCTATCCCCTAATAATCTAACTCAGTTGCCATAGGAACAAAAACCATGACAACCAAATACACAACAAGAAGAGAGATGATGAACCTGAACTGCAGTACTTCGTAAAAAGCTAAGGGGAAAAAATAGCCTTACTGCACCATTAAAGCTGAGAATCAGGCACCCAAAGAACAGGAGACCCCAGCATGCCAGTTGCTCCAGCGAAGGCAGCTCCATCTCGGGGCATTGGCTCTGCTTTCCATGAGTATCTCAGAAACACAACGAATGATAATATTTAACAGGACAAACAGGCATAGCAAACACTACAAGCCAAAGCCTGCTGTCCTGGCCCTGGGCCCCATGGGGCCAATCGGGCTGGCTGAGCTTGAGGGATGGGTGAGGGCAGGGCTGGTGGATGGGGAGCTGGGAGGGCTTGGGAGAGGCTGGGTGAGCCAATGGAGGGAGAAGGGAGAATTTAAGAAAATTTAATATGATTTTTGGACACCTTTTCAGTTTTATAAGCTTTGTATCTGCAGCCAGAGTATTAGATAGGAATATTTTAAAAAATCAATAGAGATACAAATAAATAATTTAGGAATCTGAGAGGCGCTATCTTCCCTAAGGGTGTTGTAGGGCATCCCATTCTAGTGCCTCAGAACAGCCCTGAGTCCATCATCAGAACAGGAGTCTTCAATCCACTTTGTGCTCTTGTCTATTCTCAGGGCGGAAATGCTGCATTCTTGCAGCCTATTGCTCTCTATCAGTTGCAGCCTTGCTAGACTGGAGGCTAGTACAACAGATTCTGCCTTGGAGAAGCCTTTGCCTCAGTACTCCATGTTGGGGTGTGATGGGGATGGCCCCAGTACCAGCAAACCTGTTCTGTAAGCAAACTGGGAAAGAGCTTTTGTGAGTTTGAACTTCCTCTGACCGCCAGATCCAATGGAAGCCCAGTGCTGATAGACTGAGCAAGAGTGTGCATTGCTGGAATGAATTTACACGGCACTGAATCCCTGGGCATTCTGCACCACGGTCTAGAGTAGATGTGGTTCTGAGGCCTTGAAATATCTAAACTAGACAAATAAGGATGAGCTCTGTCTATGGGGATTACAGCATGCTTTGGTCTAATTGTTCTTGGCACCTTGCCCATCCCAGAGCTTCTTCAGTGGAGAGAAATAACAGCTTGACTAGAAAACACTCTAAAGACAAACTGCCATTAACACATTTTTGTTAACTCCCTACTGTGGCTCCAAGTGGAAGTTGTAAACGTTTGTAATAGAAGGAATTAAGGCTGATACGAACTCGCTGCAGTGTGCAAACATCATTTGCAAATACACAGAAGCCAAAGGGGCCAGGGGTCTGTAGGCCCTGGACTGGGGCAGACAGCGCTGCCATTTTCTAGGTCTCTTGTCCCTAGAAATGCCATTCAGGAGAGTAGGAGCGCTGTCTGAGTAACCCTGAGCTGTCCTGGCTGGGTAAGGGGCCTGCTGCAGTGGGCAACGTGGAAGAGCTATTCCACTTCTCTGAGGCTCTTGCTTGGGGGGAAAACACCTGCAAGTATGACTAAGGAGCAAGGTACAGTCACATCTCTGCTTTAAAAATAAATAAATACATAAATAATTTGGATACTGTGTGAACAGGAAGAATGTATACTTTGGCTGAATGACCTCCTTTGAATTCTGCTCTCAGTGCTGCTTTCCAGCAAGGAATGGCAAAGTGATTGATGTTGCTCTCAAATGCATTTCATTGTTTGTTTTTGGTGAGGAGCACTTTTGATCTTCTGAACTTTGACCTGACCTGAAGGAGTGAAGTGGGCAGACAGTCCTTGCAATGGTCAGGTGACGGGAGTGTGCTTTGGTCAGGACTAAAGGGAAACTTGGATTTCTTTTGACTGACAAATTCTCAAATGTGAGGATTTTCAGAGAATCCTTAGCTGACAAGCATTGGGAAATAGCCATCACTTTCTGTTAGAAGGGTACGACCATTCCAATTGGACTAGCAGAATGTTGGAGCAGGGGAATTAAGTAAAATTAACTGATGGATTTAAATTAAATCCAAGTGAGAAACTATCTTCAGAGTGAAAGAAATCTTGATCTATTGGAGAACTTGGCTCAGAACTGACAGTCATTTCCCCTTGTTGCGCAAGGACTGAATGAGCATTCACGGTTCTTATGAGGTTGGTGTGCAGGAGGGTTTGATGGCGCTAATCACAGATTGTGCCTTTCCCAACCAGAGCACGTTATCTGAATATCCAATGTCAGATCCAAGTGCTGTCTTCAAACTCCTCCCAGCAGCTTATAAAGGGCAGAGAACCAGGCCTTTTGGGACACTTGTGTGAGCCCCTTCCTTGGGGAAGCAATCACTGAAATCAAGCAGAATTAACATTCCTGTTCTTTGAAATCCACATTCTGAAATGAACCCGGTCACCCTGTCCCCCCAATAGCAAGCATAGGCCAGACTTCACTTCTCCAGTCCACCTAGCAGGTCTTGACATGGGTATTCTGCACTTTCCCTGTCTGTCGATCTTCCCATTGGCACTACCAGGAGATTCCCCTGGTGGAGACAAGGGCTTATTGGAGTTGGGACTCCCCTTGGGGAAGGGAGAAAAGATTTTTTCCCTCAGAATTTTAAATGAAATTTTTGCACTTTCTTAAACAGCAATTTAGAGAGAATTTCCTTGTCATTCCCAAGCTGCATGTCTCTGTGGTGGATTTAAAGCTGGCCTGTTTTCCTCAGTATTTTTCTCAGTGAGATAATGGAAAATGCCTCTCTTGACTGAGGTTAGCTCAGGGCTTGTGGGAAGATCATTAATTCAAAGCTATAAGCATTACTAAAAATATATATTGCTCCTCACACCTCCGCTTCATTGCCCAAATAAAAAATGGCAACAAACAGGCGTTCTAACAGAGAGACTTATGGCAGGGGTTTACTGTGCTGGAGTGAGACAAGAGACCTGCATGTTTAGCTGGGTTTTAGGAACTCGGCAAAGTCTATGCAAATGTCATTTGTGGTTGAAGAGAACTGACACAGTTACTGTTGCATGCAGTGTTGTTGTAGCCATGTTGGTCCTAGGATATTAGAAAAGGTGGGTGAGGCAGTATCTTTTACTGGACCAGTTTCTGTTGGTGAGAGAGGCAAGCTTTTGAGCCACACAGAACTCTTCTTCAGCTCTGTGTAAGCTTGGAAGTTTGTCTCTCACCAGCAGAAGTTGGGCCAATAAAAGATATTACCTCACACATCTTGTGTCTCTAATATAGTTACTGTGTTTTTTCGAATCAGTCCCTTTACTTGAAATGATTGTCTCGACCAGATCTGCCCAGTTTCCTAGCCTACTCTCCCTCAGCTTTCAGCTTGGTAATTCTTCCAGAGGGGCATGGAGACACTCTCATGGTTTGTGATCCTACCCGCAAGCGGAAACCCCAGCGTATCCTCTGAGTGCAGGGACCCAGCCAAACTTCTCATTACCAATGAAAAAATGCTGTTTGTTTTTTATTCTGGTCATTGCTTTGTAATTGGCAGTGCAGGGCCAGGATCAATAGGGTCTCTTTGTAAATTGGTGATAGGAAACATAATTAACAGTGTTTGTGATTTAGTTAATGACACTGGTTAAGAATTCTAAGTAACCTAATTTGTGACTGTGCTTTTGAGTGCATTTTTGTCTTAACTGAGCGTATGAAGCTAGTAAACGAGACAGCTGTCATTTATGTGTAGAAGGGAGTATGGAATAACCTGAAGCAATAAACAGTTCTACGCAAGTGTGTGGTTCTAATAGTCCTGAGTGCATCTAAAGATGTGTCGTTATAGGAACCTTTGGAGAATATATTTAAATCCTGTGTGGAAACAAACAGAAAGCTATTATTATGCAGGCAGTGAACAGTTCTTTGAGTTGCTGATTGTTGTTGTTAAGCAACTGGATATCTCCAGAAGGCCTTCTCTCTAGATCAGGTTTCAAACTGTTAATAATCTATGAGGTTATCAGGTGGACAAATGAAGAATGTCCGGAGCCAGCATCAGCCTAAGTACAGACATGTGTGGGTATGTTGTGAATATGGGGGAGGTCATTTCGCTTGTCCTTAGAGGTGCTCAGCCGAGCTGAACTATCGTTTAAATGGAGAATATAAAGGTTTCCGTGTATGCATAAGTCTCTTAGGGTTGCGCTTTCATAACTCATTTAAAACTGTCTTCTGTGAACTATGGGCTATTTCCTTACTGGTCAAAGAGTTTCATATAATACAGGTTTTTATGAATTAGACATACATTCCACATATGTTGAAAATTAACTTTCTAGTATATTTTGATTTAAAGAAAATTGTGGTTTGGTTTAATGATTATATAATAAAAGTCACCTAAGCTGATTTTAACATGCAAAATGAGAGATGAAAAGACACTGGAAGGTATTTCTGAGATGTCTCGAAACTCCAGAACAAGTATCGCTTCTGAGCTCACAGGATGTGTCCTCAAAGCCCAGCAGACGTGGTGCTACTGAGCTTCTAAAGTGTCATGCTCCATTAGCAATTTTGTCAGTTCTCCTGCCACAATCCCACTTGACATAATATAAATAGTGGCCTGTTTCCAAGAAGATCCGTACAGATTTTGGGCCTGACTTAGAACTCACTTAGACTGATGTAAATCAGAAGTAATTCCAGTGCAGTCAGTGGAGTTACAGCGGTGTGAAACCAGTGACGGGACCAGAAGAATCAGACCTTGTGTTCCTTTCAAATGGGATATTTACAAAAGACCATATAGCATCCCTTCCCAGAGGGAGAAAGCAAAACTGATTCTCTTCTAAGAGACAGTCAGGAGGCTTTTTTTCTGTGCCAGCTTTTTATTGGAGTCTTCATGTGCACTATTGCACGGCAAGTGCTAGGGTAATTTTAATAACAACACCATTGGGATGGAGAGAGCTGTGTCCTGCTGCTGGATGTGGCTCTCCTTAGTCTCTTCTTTTTCTTTTCTTGTGTCACTCTGATCTTTGCAGACAGACAGACATGGGTTTGGAAATCTAATTTACAGGAGAAATGGTGATGAATGGTCTGTTTACATGTGAGGATATTCTACTGATCCCCTAACCAGGGATTTCCTCACAGTGGCATGTAGTCAGTTGACCTTAGCTGGACTTAACTTGCAGGGGGCTAAAACACAGTGACTAGGTTTCAGTTTGGAAGCTTTATTGGGTGCTGTCTCCTGTGCTAGGAGCTGGCATTGTCTCCTACACAGGGGTTGGGCACTGGGTGTTTTTTCCATGTGGGCCCTGGGGATTATCTCTAGATGCTGATGTTCTGGCTCCTCTGCAGCCTCTATTTCAGGCTGTCATGGTATAATTCCCCACTCTGAACCTTAGCGTCCAAAAGATGGGGTACCAGCATGAATTCCTCTAAGCTCAATTACCAGCTTAGTACTTGTAGCGCTGCCACCAACCAGGAATTCCAGTGCCTGGTACACTCTGGTCCCCCCAAAGCCTTGCCCGGGGACCCCCAAGACCCAGACCCTCTGGATCTTAACACAAGGAAAGTAAACCCTTTCCCCCACCGTTGCCTCTCCCAGGCTTCCCCTCCCTGGGTTACCCTGGAAGATCACTGTGATTCAAACTCCTTGAATCTTAAAACAGAGAGGAAAATCCAGCTTCCCCCCCTCCTTCTCTCTCCCCCTCCCAGACTCTCCCTGAGAGAAAATAACCCTGACACAGAGAGAAAATAACCTTTCTCTCCCCCTTCCCTCCTTTCTCCCCACCAATTCCCTGGTGAATCCAGACCCAGTCCCCTGGGGTCTCACCAGAATAAAAAACAATCAGGTTCTTAAACAAGAAAAGCTTTTAATTAAAGAAAGAAAAAACAGTAAAAATTATCTTTGTAAATTTGAGATGGAATAGGTACAGGGTCTTTCAGCTACAGACACTGGGAACACCCTCCCAGCCTGAGTATACAAGTACAAATTAAAATCCTTTCAGCAAAATACACATTTGCAAATAAAGAAAACAAACATAAGCCTAACTTGCCTTATCTACCTAGTACTCACTATTCTGGACATATAAGAGACTATATCAAAGAGATTAGAGAGAAACCTGGTTGCACGTCTGACCCCTCTGAGCCCCCAGAGAGAAAACCACCAAACACTAGCGGCACACACACAAACTTCCCTCCCTCAAGATTTGAAAGTATCCTGTCCTCTGATTGGTCCTCTGGTCAGGTGACAGCCAGGCTCACTGATTTTGTTAATCCTTTACAGGCAAAAGAGACATGAAGTACTTCTGTTCTATTAACCCTTAACTATCTGTTTATGACACAGGCACTCAACTCTGTACAGGGATCAGTGGTCATGTATTTCCCATGTTCAGGAGACATTTGATGTAGTCCTGATTCAAATTACTCTCCTCCAGTTCCAGTGTGGGTAGGAGTGCTAGGGGTGCGGCAGCACCCCCTGGTTTCAAGTTGCTTCCATCATATACAGGGTTTACAGTTTTGTTCAATGGCTTTCAGCACCCTCACTATAAAAACTGTTCCAGTGCCCCTGGTTGTGGGTGCCTCCCAGCCCAAGGTGCTTTATAAACCCCATATGAATATGTGATCCTTGCCCCAAGGATCTTACACAATGCTGCTTCCACCCCCGTTTCATGTGAGGCACACTGTCAGCTAGGCTTGTTCACAAGTTGCACTGAAGTGAAGAAGAGCCATGCTCCAGGCAATTGGGAATCAGGACACCTGGCTGTTTTCCCTGCTCTGCCACTGACTTGCTGGATGACTTTGAGTAAGTCATTTACCCTCTCTGCCTCAGTTCCCCAATCTGTAAAACGAGGAGAAGGCCTTTGTCCTGCCTTGGTGTAGTGTTCTGAGATCCAGGCATGACAAGCCCCTCCTAAGAGCTAAGTATGATAGTCTTGTGTTATGATGCATAAATACTGCGGACAGAATTTGGTTTAGTGCTTAAGTATTTGCATTTCTTCTCTATGTAAATTCAGGAGAGAGCCCTCTGTGCGCGCAGTTCACAGTGCAAATGGCCTTTATTGCTATACCACTGAGAGCACATACTCAGCTCACCAGTAATTGTACCCATGCCGTGTGCTTCTCCTGTGCTGACTTGAGCAGGACCTTGGTTCCTGTCTGTGCTGCATGTGCTGTTCTTCCTCAGAAGAATCCTGCACTAATAAGTGGTACCTTTACACTTCCTTACATTGCGCCTTATCTCAGCCTGGTCCAGCCAAAGCTCCAGTGTCAGTCTGGTGTATCTGTGTCTTTGTTCTGTCTTCCTTCAGACTAGTGGGTCCCTTGGCTCTGTCACCGGGGTGTGATCGTGGTTGGATGTAAAATGACTGGGTAATACTTTTTATTTAATTGTATTCCAACCACTGAAAATCACATACCAATAAAGTCACAAACAGAAACAGCAAGAATGATCAGCAGGAAGGTCCTTGCCTGCCAGTGGTGTCAGAGTGCGCCATGCCTGAGCTCCCACTTGGCGTATCTGGGTACGTGGGAGGTGACATTTTCCCCATGTCTGCAGAGCTCATGGGTGGAAGTGCTGGGGAAGAATGTTCCCCCTGCTAATATAATACTCCTCATGGGTTACTGGCGCTCTGAGCAGCAGGACGTTCACCTCAGTACCAGATGACCCCCACTGAGGGAGGCACGGGCATGCTGCTGTGGACACAGAGCCAGTGGCAGTAGGGGCAACATGCCACCTATTTAGAGTATCTGCAGCATTTGGCAAATCTCAACCCCATGGGTCATTTTCCTGACGATGCCCCCACCTCACTCCATGCTGCTGCTGCTGGTTCCTGGCTTCTGCGGGGCAAAGCACAATGGTGGAGCTCTCCCTCGTTCTGACCCCTCCTTTCGCACACAGGAAGGGGGAATTGTTCTATTGACTCTTCTAGTGGTGCCCATGGGCCTGAAGGTAAAGCTCTGCCAAAGCTGCCAGAGCACTAGGATTCTAGATTCCTGTCTGGGTGACTCTCTCTTGGGGCCGCAAAATCCTCTTTCAGAAAAACCAGGGTAAGCTATTTAGCAGTGGCTTAAAAAGAGAATGAAAACATTGTGGGTCCTCCGGGAGATGGTTTGTACAGAGTGAAAGGAGAAGCTCTGTATCACAGCGACTCACACTAAAAGGGCATTGTCCTCCCGCTCCCAGGCCAGGAACACCACCACCACCACACTTAGCATTATCTCTGTCTTCATTTCTAATTGATCACATTTCACACCCAAAGTTTCTGCTGCCTACAGTTCATGATCCTGTAGTAGTCCAGAGATCAGCCCCTGGAGCCTGTGGTGTGTTTACACAGTACAGGGTGATGGAAGAGAAGATACACACTCATACTTTTTTCTGAGGTGGAATACGGACTTGGGGGAATAAATAATGTGATGACACCAGGACTTAAACGCTTGTACAGCTGCATTGATTTAGTCCAGAGGGTCTTGCAGTTCTATTGATCTGTCTTTCTCTGCTCCTTGCAGCACCTGGGGAATTACAGGGCCAGTCCCTAACACGTGCAAGTAAATATGATATTTCACTAGAGCCCTCTCTGCTCTTCAGGCAGCTGCCTAGCAGCATGGGGTTTGCTCAGGTTCCTGTGTGGGAGAAGGAATTCTTCCAAAAAGATTGTGGAGTTAATTGTTACCATCTTTTGCTAAGGACATGGAAACAAAAACCTCCTTCTTTACATATTTTAGTCACTCCACTATTAACAAGGCAAAAGCAGATTTAAAAAATAATAAAAGTAGTGGTCGTCTTCGAATAACCACTTTCTGACCAGGAGCATTGCCTTGAGGCTCGTTTGCTCTCATTCGACATTAGGCCTTGTGTCTGCTTTCTTCCTACAGCCCCTTCCCACTAGCCTCCGTATTCTTAACGGGGCTCCGCTCTTGTCTTTCAAGGGCTAAACTTGTTAAAATGAATCACATTTGGCATAGCTCCCTGTGGTGCCTCTCCAAATAAAAATGGGTCCCAGCTCGCATGCTCTATTTTTGTTTTGTTTCTGTATGTGGCAATTTTCTCTATACAAAACCCTCTTTTGTCAGTTTGCAGAAGAGATTATGGGGAAACAAGAGCCTGCCTTTTTATACCCATCTTGCATTTTCTCAGGGCTCCGCGAATGGCATTGTTCATGGCCAAGGAACAATGACATTTTTCTGTTCCCATATCTGATGTGATTAAAGGAGCTGCAGAGCAGAAGTTACACAGAAGAGTATAATTAACAGCGAAGAAGCTGCTACTGGATGTGAAATGCAAGGGGCCCAAGACTTAGTTCCTGTGACAGAGAACCCTTTTCTCTGGTCTGTAAAAGGGAGTAAAATTGTGCACCTGACAGAAACTGTACCTCCTCTTTCAGAGCCTCCTCTTTCAGAGCCCTTCGGAGTCACGGGGCACTCCCAGCCACCTCTGGTGCTTAGCGTGCTGCACGGCTATGAGGGGGAAGGGAAATTTCTGGCCAAAATCACAAGGAAAAGCCCTAGCTGTTATGCAAAGTGAGTTGGGACTTCTACAAGGGACCTCAGTTTAAAGGTCTCATCTGAAAGGAACCTTTCAAACATCTTAAGAGGCAGAAATGATGGAAAGGCAGGCACCTTGGAGCAGTCAGTCACACAGCCCTAGCTCCCTCCCTGTACAGCCCTTGGCAGAGAGCAGTGTCCTGCAGCAGGGAATGGTTTAAAGCCTTGTAAACCCTGTGAAGATTTTTAGCAAGTGGCAGGAGAGCTCATGAGCTGAGCAGTGCTGAGAAGAGGTACAAACGGATTTCGCAACAGGCTGTGATTCTAAGCTCTTGTACACTGTTGTACGTCTGCTGATTTCAGTGGAGTCACTCCTGATTTGCGTTAGTTTAAGTGAGAGCACAATCAGGTCCTGTGTTACCAGGGTCCTACATACCTGAAGCTGGGAATAACCCAAAGGTAATACAGTGTGTTGGGAGGAGGAACAGCAGTGCACCGTGGAAGCAGGTTCTGGGCTGATGCCCTGTTTCAGCTGTGAAATTCAGGAGGTGATGGAGCAACTGAGAGAGGCCATAAAAGGATTAGGGGAAGGATCAAGCAAAGGGGTAAACCTGCAGCAGTGAATGTGCAGGGCTGTCAACAGCTCTGTGTCCAGCGCCAATGCAGCTCCAGCAAAGATACAGCGAGAGGTCACATACACAGAATGTGAAGTACAGTGTCTGTCTTCCTGTTATTTCAGATGTTGGGATTACTGTGCGGGAAGGGACTAGTTCTCCTTACAGCATTGCTGTCACTGCCATTGCTGTGCGGTGTTTCACAGTGCTCACAGGAGAGCTGGCAACTTCAGGGAAAGCAGGTGAAAGGCAGATGGGCATCTGCTCAGCAGAGCTCATGGTCCTGTCTATGAACTTGGCAGACAAGCATGGCTCTGATGGATGTCAGGAAGGGAGGGGCGAGGAAAGTGTCCGTCACGGAGCTCTGCTGACATGGTTACTCAGCCAAGGCAGCGTATGTACATGAGGAAAACTTCCTTGTGCTTATGGAGGTGATGTTGCAGGAGCCGGTCGGCCAGAGTAACTGATGCATAGAGTGGGCGGGAGACTGCTGATGAGCAGGTGTGGGAGGGTGTTCCAAGCGGTGCAGGTGAGGAGCTGACAGGAGAGTGGAGGGAATGGGGAGGAACCTCCTCCTGTAAGACTCTTCCTTCGTCTCCGTCCCCGTCTGACTGTTCTGGATGGTAGATACTCTGTCAAAGGATCCCTGACAGGCCAGCTGGCAGAAACTGCCACGCCAGGCAGCATCCCTTTCTCAGTTGTTACCACTAACACAGAGCAGTATTATTCCCTCCAGAGTTGTGGCTTCCCTGAGTGCCAGAGCCCCTGGGGCTGTGCTGAGAGGCTGTGGATTCAGATGGTCCAGTTCCAAGAGAATCTGAATTCCCGACTACAGGAGGCTGAGAATAATCAGGACCAACTGTGCCTGGTAATGGGAATCCCTGATGTTCTGTTTATGTGAGCTCTGTACAGCAGTGATCTGCAGGCAGCACAATTAGAGCAGCAGTGACAGTGTGTATCCAGGAAAAGCTGTTGAGAGCTTCCTGTGAGTGTGAATAAAGAACATGTGGGTACATGCTTGCGGTGCCAATGAGGGGTGCTGCCCCGAGAGCCCAGGAGACTGGACACTGCAGTTACACCTGGGACATGCATGGAGCATGGGGGCCAGATGGGCCAATGACAGCATCCACCAGCCAAGAGGAGAGATGCACAGGGGATTCTCCTCAGTGGCTTTTCACGTTGGGTTCATATATCTCTGCTGCGTATTTGGTTCCAGAGTGCTGGGTCCAATGGGTCACCTGGCTACTCCCAGCGACACGCTGTCCTATGGGCTCCAGGTCATGCTCTTATCCCCAGGACAGTCTGCAGACAGAGGCCAAGGACTGAATGGGCACCTGAGTTGACATCCATCAGAGAGAGCCGTGTTTACCCACAACACAAAGCTGCCATCACACTTGGAAGAGGAGTGAGATCATTTCACACTGGGCACTGAACAACCATCTGACGCTGGGTCACCCTTCTCCTGGGTCTGAATTGGAGATGCTGACCCAGAGGTGAAAGACCCCCTTATCTCATTCCCACTTCCCTGAGCCCTCCACTCCTGCTGACCCAGATGGATTGGAATTGGTGACCTGGGGAGAAAGGCTCTGCATCTCATCACCAGTTCCCTGAAGCGTCCCAGTCTCCTGACAGTTAGGTACTTTTAACCAGCTCCCTGTAGTGCTTGCAGTACTGAAAGCACTTCCAGTCTTTCAGGCACTCAGTCCATTGCACTGAAGTCCTTTTTCCTTGAAGCTGTTCGCGTGCTCTCTGGGGGAAGCTGCCTTTGTTCCATGGGCAGCACAATGCTGCCTGGAGACAAATGAGAGTCCTGGAGGAGAAGGACTCAAACTTCCCAGGCTTTTGGCACAGCCTCCCATGTCCCCCCAGAATGCGGCTCTCCCCTTGTGTCCCCTCCCCCCTCTCTGCTTTTCTGTAGTTTACATATCAATAAATACACACCTGACAACGCAGAATGGCCCCTTTGTAAGGGCTCCGGCTCTGCAGAAATGTTCAAAGGACAAGGGTTTCAAGATGTAGCTGTGTAAGGGCCAGCACTGACTGGAACGAATGCACCCCGTCTCTCAGTATGGCAGTGTCTGTGGAAACAGATACACTTTGCAGTGAGATCGAAAGGCAGCAGACTTGGACTGTGTCAGGCCAATGGGGTACATGAATTCCACAATCAGACAGGTGACTGCCTAGAAGCCTTGGGGAGCCCCCAAAAGGGCTCTCTGGCTAAAGGAGTAATTGCCTAACCGCAGCCTCTGGGCTCTCCCTAAGAGGCATGGACTGAACCCCTCTAATGCAACCTCTGCACCTGCAACAGGGCCCACAGTGCAGGCAACAGAACTTGGAGGTCACAGAAACAAAGAGTGCAGATAGCGCTGGTAAAACACACATGGACAGCTGATGTGTGCACGTCACTCGGGACCAGTTAGAGCCCCACAGTGCACCCACATGTCCACGCTGAAACCAACCTGTTGGGGAAATCTGAGCAATCCAGATAAACCCTTGCTGCCTCCTTCTTATTAGCCGTGCCTTGGAGGGCAGGCTAGGAGCCTGGCAGTAGTTAGCAAGATCTCCATGTTGAAAAGATGATTTTTTGAGCAGGAACCTAGTGGGTGCTGACTTCAGGGGAGCTGGCACCCTGCCCTCCCTTAGTGAGGCATTAGCAATCTGCATTTAGCAGGGCCCCACTGCCTCTCTGCTAGGTTCTATTTTCTGCCTAAAGCTTCCCAGGATTGACGATAACTCAATGTGCAATGCAGGTGAAACTCAGCCGAGCTGATGATGTTTGTCCCTTCTGGACACCCATGAGCAGCCCAGCCATTTTCGCTGTGAATATGTAGCACCTTACCACGCAAGCCTTGTCAGCTCTATCTCTAGGCAGTGCCAGCCTGGATTCACTAGTATGTCCTCTGCCTGCAGAGTTTGCTGGCCAGGATTTCCCAGATGCTGACACAGTGCAGAACAAAGACTCCTTTGCTTCCCAATTTTAAATGCCTTCTGTGCCACAGTTGGCTTTAGATTATCCCCTTAACTTCCATCTCATGTGTTTAATCTGTTGCAGATCATCTGAATACCATGGTGACCCATGAGTATTGACATATGGGTAGAAGATGTTTAGGAGCCGTCGTATAAATGGTTGTGGAAAACAAATACCCATAATGATCCACCAGGCCACTGACTGAATGGCTGGCTAGCTGGCTGTACAGACCTATCTAAAAGAGAGGTTCTGGAGCTGTCTTGTGTCTGTCAGTCCCAGTGGGCAGAGGTAAGGCTTCAAACTGAAGGTGGCAATAGTGATTACTTGACAAAGAGGTAACTCTCACTTTCCCAATCACCAGGCCCAGGTCACAAACCAAGATTCAAAGTGTTCCCACAATGTGAATTGAGTCAGGCGCTATCTGGAAGAATCCTACAAGAGCTTGAATCCAATAGTTCTGGGCAACTCCAACCCCAGGCCCATTGAAAACTCTGTTCTTCTAGGGCAGGGGCTGTCAAGCTTTCCTAGGGTGGGACACCTCTTAATGGAGAGACTGTCTCATGGACCACTCCTCCCATTCACAGTTGCACAGCCTAATTCCCTTCCCATCAATGATTAAACAACATTCCTGTGGCAGCTGCAGCAATTACTTACATGGCAAAGTAACATATGCAAATGTTTAATATCTTTTTAGTTTCTTCTAATGTCATTGAGCAGGTCCCATTCATCCTCCTTCTCTGGACTGCTGACTAAAGCTGGGAAATGGTTTTCCCTTCCCAAGCTGGGATGAAAGGTCAAATTTGTAAAATATTCATTCGTAAACTGAAAATTCAGGTCAATTGAACCATTTCGTTTTGATAATTTCAAAAATTTTATTTCAATTTTGATCTTTTTAAAAAGAATTACAAATGTTTGTACTGTAAGTAGCCTCAAATTTGACATGAAAAGTAATTAAGAACCAGAAAACCGATATTTTTCATAAAAAAAATGTTGAAATGGGACAGTTTGACAATTGTGAAACTTTTAGCAAAATGTTTTGAGTCAATAAATTTGTTGAAACTGACTGTAGCTAGGGGGTGTGGTTGCTCTCAGAGTTTGATGGGGGGAGACGTCTATGCACTCCAACACTAACTCTTCCCTTGAAAGTATTCAGGTTAGAAGAAAAAACATTTAGTCAAACAATTTCTGACCAGCTCCAGTGCTGACCCTCCAGAGGTCACACTGCAAACCACTGAGATAGGCAATCCAAGAGGCAGCAAAGCAGCCTGTAAATCACAGCTATTCCTAACTGGAACCTACCTACCTGACAAAGACCATGCTATGTCATCCAGCTTGGGATGCATACAATTAGCAAAAACTAGCTGAATTATGATATACTATTTACTTGAGTCCATGGCTTTGAGACCTGTAACTTCCTCCCCTCTAGGCATTTTTCAGATCGATCAGAGCCATACACTCCATATGTCTTTGGGGAAATTGGGTTCAACTACACTGCAAGCGGTGGTTGTCATAAACAGATAGCTAAGGGTTAATGTCTCTTTCACCTGAAGCACCTGACCAGAGGACCAATCAGGAAACCGGATTTTTTCAACTTTGGGTGGAGGGAATTTAGTGTCTGAGTCTTTTGTCGGTCTGCCTGCTTTCTCTGAGCTTTGGAGAAGTAGTTTCTACTTTCTAGTCTTCTGTTTCTAAGTGTAAGGACAAAGAGATCAGATAGTAAGTTATATGGTTTCTTTTCTTTGGTATTTGCATGAATATAAGTGCTGGAGTGCTTTGATTTGTATTCTTTTTGAATAAGGCTGTTTATTCAATATTCTTTTAAGCAATTGACCCTGTATTGTATCATCTTAATACAGAGAGACCATTGGTATGTATTTTTCTTTCTTTTTATATAAAGCTTTCTTTTAAGACCTGTTGGAGTTTTTCTTTACTTCAGGGAAATTGAGTCTGTACTCACCAGGGAATTGGTGGGAGGAAGAAATCAGGGGAGATCTGTGTGTTGGATTGCTAGCCTGATTTTGCATTCCCTCTGGGGGAATAGGAAAGTACTTTTGTTTCCAGGACTGGGAACAGAGAGGGGGGAAGGGAAAAAGGATTATTTCCCTTTGTTGTGAGACTCAAGGGATTTGGGTCTTGGGGTCCCCAGGGAAGGTTTTTCAGGGGGACCAGAGTGCCCCAAAACACTCTAATTTTTTGGGTGGTGGCAGCAAGTACCAGGTCCAAGCTGGTAACTAAGCTTGGAGGTTTTCATGCTAACCCCCATATTTTGGACGCTAAGGTCCAAATCTGGGACTAAGGTTATGATAGTGGTATGTTTCATCTCTTAGTGCGCCTCACCCCTTGTAACGTGCAGAGAAGGGACTAGTAACAGATCCAGTGTGCACATGTTCTAATGGTGATGTTTGGCTCTTGAGCCAGTCTCCTTGTGGCACCAAGAGAGCACTGGAATGAGTCATTCTGGACATGAGGGCATGTGTCTTGGACGCATGTGTGGCTGAGCAGAGCGTTAAACTGGTTCCATTGGAAGGATGCCTTAGATCTTGTTTTTATTTGTTTTTTTTTTACATTTTCCTTAAGAACCAAAGTGCTGAATTTGTGCTGCTTTTTGTGAAGTGAGATAGGCCCTGGGTGGTTTTGATAAGTGGAAAGAGCTGGAATTTCCTGTGGTGGACACTTTTTAATGGACCTAAGGTACGCTGATCATATGCTGCTCTTTGCTGCAGCCATCTGTGCAATGCAACGAATACTGGAGTCTGTAAAAGCAGTGAGGAATATGGTCTGTTCTTGAATGTGGTGAAAATGAGATGCATGGACGTTGACATGATCAATAACAACAGGATGGAAGTGCACATTGTGATTAACAGTCAAGTTGCAGAAGCAGCAGATGAATTTGATTATCTGGGATCATATGTATCCAACCAAGCGGGCTGCTCCTAAAAAATTGAAAAAAGACTAGGAATGGCTCACTCAGCCATGGGCTCCTTTACGAAAGTGTGGAAAAACCCTGGTATCTTGAAATGTCTGAAGGATTGACTGGTGAACAGCTTAATTTTTTCCACAATGACTTATGGATGTGACTCCTGAGAAACTAATGCTGCTGGCAAGAAGAAAATTGAAGCATTTGAGATGTGGTGCTGGTGAAGATTGTTGTGTTATCTCCTGTATGGAAATGAAGATAAATACTTATGTTAGAAATGTTATTGGAGAGAAGGGGACTCTGCTCTTGGAAATCAACAGACAGAAACTTATGTGCTTTGGTCACATCAAGTGTAGCGGTGGAAGTAACCTTGAGAACATTAGCATGGAGGAACGGTTGTGTGTTAGTGTATCACAGAATGACCAGCCAGGAGATGGATAGATGGTGTGCAGCAGATCACTGGGAGGTCAGCTGCCGAGTGTGCGAAGTTAGCAATGGATCAAGAAGGCCTCTGCAAATTCTGCTGTGATGTCACCAATATTCAGACTTGAATAATTGGAATTAACTTACTTATGTGAAGTGGAAGTGATGGGGAGAACTGAATATGAAACAGGACAAAGGCTGAATGGATTGAGCACACAGGAGTGTCTCCTCCAAGCCAAGGCATAAGGACTGAGTGTGAACTTGACCTTGGAGTCAAACTAGGGTGACCCAACAGCAAATGTGAAAAATTGGGTTGGGGGTGGAGGGTAATAGGAGCCTATATAAGAAAAAGACTCAAAAATCAGGACTGTCCCTATAAAATCGGGACATCTGGTCACCCAAAGCAAAACTGTTAGTGGTTTGAACACAGATGACTATGGGAGTAACTGAGTGAGTGATAAATCCTGTGGGGATCCTATGGGCACCTTACCTGCTGGGGTAGAAAACTATCAGCTTAGAGCAGACTTCACTGGAGTGTAATTACAAGGATCGTTCTGTCTCAGGTCTTTCCTGGACTTACTCATCTTTCCTCATCATAGGAAAAATAAGAGAGTCCTGAAAAGAATTGCCGCTGCTTTAGTGTGTGTTGGGTCTGAAAGCAACGAGAAGGTCCCATTCAAGAAAAGTCAGATGAAGAGCAGAGCTTGAGTGTGTGTGTGTGTGTGTGTGTGTGTGTGTGTGTGTGTGTGTGTGTGAGGAGTTCTTGGGAATTACTGGGTGTGGTGTATTGTATTGTGGGGGAGAGTGTCAGGGAAGGAGAGGGAGGTGTGGCATACTACTCATCAGATTGGAACTGGCACCTCCTGCATCATCTTCTATTGAGGAGGCTACAGTGCAGGCAGAACTGATTGTGCATGTCAGTGAGTTGCTAGTTAATGAGTTGCTTTGTGGTCCCTGAGGTTTAAATAATGAACCTTCTAAAGAGCTGGTTACACTTGCCAGATAGGAAGCTGAAATCTGCTTTTCAATTAATTTAGTTTTTGAAATATAAACACAGCCAGAATTGCTGGAACCACGTGGAGGGGTTGAGCTGGATTCAGTCTCACGCTGGGAGATGATGAGAGCATGTCTGGGTTGTGCAGTATCACTCTCTTGCAGTGCCTCCTAGTCTGGACCAACGTTAGGGAACTTGGCTGAATTAAACGGTCACGCAAACTTGAACTTGCTCTAGGGTGGAGCTTGATATTGGAGGCATGAAAGGGCTACTCATGCCATAAGCTCTAGGATACTCTTGCTATTTGGCATCTGCAGACTCTGCTTTGGACCAAATTGCTCTCACTGCCTTCAGTATCTCCACCAACATTATGTGTGATGCTGAGTTAGATCCTCCAGCATTTTAATCTTGTGGGAATTCTTCTTCTCAGAGCCTAAATATCCCCCCACTAAACCTCTTTCTGCCCACGAGTCCCCTATCCTCTGGCTGAAGTCTGCATGGGACTCTACATTCAGAGTCTGACCTGAACAGGTGGCTGTTGAGGGACACTCCCTCCCCTTGGGTTTCAGCTGAGCAGCGTCTGCAGCATGGCAGTGCAGAGCACTAACAGGCACCATCTAAGGCTCTGCTTGCACATCTGGCTATCACCAGTGCAGCTCCACCCACTGGCAGCAAAAGTGACAAGGTGCCGGGGGTACTCAGGGCTGGAATGAGAGCTGGAGGATATAGCAGGTCAAGAGGAGGCTGCATTGGCAGAGCTGTGCGAGCGCTTTGTTCCAGAAGAGCAGAGTGGTGCAGGTCAGAACTGAGGTGCATCAGCAGGGCTGTGTGCTTAGGGAGTTGGGGGTTCCCAGGATGACTGTAGTAAGAGTGTATCAGGTGATTTAGTCCCTCCCTTTTAGTTCCCTTTTCAAACTGACTTTTTCCCTGTCGAGAAGTGGTATTTAAGCCCTTGGTTAGTGATTGTTGTTACCTCAGTCACTGTGCAGGATAAAAGGCTTGCTGAAGGATATGCTTTGTAAAGTAATTGTATTTTGCAGTAAATGTATTTGTCACCGTGTACAATGTTTGCCCTCTTTGCCAACGTCTCTACTTAATCTCACACCAATGTATGACATTTATAAATGCACATTTGATACAGTTAATAACATGAAAACGTAGCACTGAAATATTAAGCCATTTCCATAACTAGACACAGCTGAGTATAGCAGCACTAGCCCTTGGACCTTTGATCAGCCCAGCAGTTTGAAGTCTGAGTTGTTAATTGTTCCCTGGTGGTGAGGGGTGGAGCTGAGCTGAGCTAAGCAGGGAAGACTTGGTATAAAAAGTCACTTGCTGGGTGAACAGAGGCAGCCAATGGGCATTTTGAAGGGAGTTTGGAAATGGAGTGTGAGAAGCTTTCTTTCCAGGTTCAGCCGTACATGTGGTATCAAGATGGCCAGAAATGGAACAGTGGTGGTTACCTGCAATGGATGTGCCATGTTCTCTTTCCTGCCTCAAGACAGAAGGAATTCCCTGTGCATGAAGTGCAAGTTGGTGACTGTGCTAAAGGAAAAGATTTTTGGATTGGAGAAGCAAGTTGAGAGGCTGCTAAGAATCAGAGAAGCTGAGGAGTTGCTAGTTAACTAGGTTTGAGGAAACACCAGTATTTCAGATTCAAGGAAGAATGGAGTGGCCCCAAAGGAACCAGTGAGTGAGGAGGCTTGGCAGTTTGTATCCACCAGAGACAAGAGGTCACAGTGGCATTCTACCCAGCTGGAGACAGATGAGCATAGGCTCTCTGTAGCCACCAGAGAGAAGAGAAGCAGGGGAAATTCCACACAGCTAGAAGTTTCATACCAATATCAGGTTTTCAATGTGGACATGGTGTAAGAATAAATAAATATATGGGGATATACCTATCTCATAGAACTGAAGGGACTGTGAAAGGTCATCAGGTCCAGCCCCCTCCCTTCACTAGCAGGACCAAGTACTGATTTTACCCCAGATCCCTAAATGGCCCCCTCAAGGACTCAACTCACAACCCTGGGTTTAGCAGGCCAATGTTCAAACCACTGAGCTATCCCTCCCCCTCTCAAGATCCAGCAGGTCCAATGAAATGGAGAGATGTATGGGACACAAGTGTATATAGCAGCTCGGCCCAACCTGTATGAAATCACACTTCTCTGCAAAGGGTTCTCCAGTCATCTAGACCAGTGGTCCCCAAACTTTTTGTCTGGTGGGCACCAGACGAAGGACCGTGGCAGCGGTCGAGCATCCACCAAAATGCAGCTGAATTTCTGCGGCATTTTGGCTGCAAGGCCTCTCGATGACACGGTTGTCAGCAGCAAGCAGCATCATTGAGAGGCATCACTGTGATGCAGTAGGGACTGTCTGTGTGGGGAATGGGAGAGCAGGGGAGGACTTTAGGGGATGGACGATGCCAGGGCCTGTAACCTGAGCTAGGTAAGGGAGGGGAAAGGTCAACACCTTTGCCCGGGAAGGGGACAAAGGAAGGGGGTGGCAGGAGGGAAGCAGTTTGAGTTTGGGCTTGGGGCTGTGTGGGCGGAATTCAGGGTATCCTAGCTAGGATCCAAGCACCCTGAAAGCCCAGAAGGACTCGATGGAGGGGTCCTGACTGTGCCTGCAAGCTCTGCTGTAACCTGTGTTCCTGTTGTCCAATAAACCTTCTGTTTTACTGGCTGGCTAAGAGTCACTGCGGGTCCCAGGAAGAGGGGTGCAGGGCCGGACTCCCCCACACTCCGTGACAATCACCACCGAAATGCTGTAGAAATTTGGCAGCATTTCGGCGGATGCTCGACCGATGGCCAGGACACGGGCTCATTTAGATGCCCCCGCGGGCACCATGGCGCCCACGGGCACAGTGTTGGGGACCTCTGATCTGGACAGACAATTCTTATTGGAAATTCATAAAAACAAGAATGGCCATATTGGGCCATCTTGCCCAGTATCCTGTCTTCCAACAGTGCCAGATGCTTCAGAGGAAATGAACCAGAACAGGGGAATGTATTGAGTGATCCATCCCCTGTTGTCCAATCCCAGCTTCTGGCAGTCAGAGGTTTAGGTTTAGTGGCACCCAGGGTTGCATCCCTGACTGTTTTGGCTAATAACTGTTGATGGACCTATCTTCCGTGAACTTATCTAATTCTTTTTTGAACCCAGTTATACTTTAGGTCTTCATAACATCCCCTGGCAAGCCCACAGGTTGACTGTGCGTTGTGTGAAGAAATACTTCCTTATGTTTGCTTAAAACCTGCTGCCTATTAACTTCATCGGGTGACCTCTGATTCTTGTGTTATGTGAAGAGCTAAATAGCACTTCTTTATTCATTTTCTCGCACCCTTCATGATTTTATAGACTTCTGCCATATTCCTCCCTTAGTTTTCTCTTTTCCAAGCTGAACAGTCCTAGTCTTTTTAATCTCTTCCCATATGAAAGCTGTTCCATCCCCTAATAATTTTTGTTGCCCTTCTCTGTACTTTTTCCAGTGCTAAGGTATCTTTTGTTAGATGAGGCAACCAGAACTGCACGCAGTATTCAAGGTGTGGGCTCACAGTGGATTTATAGAGAGGTATTATGATATTTTCTGTCTTATTATCGATCTCTTTCCTAATGGTTTCTTACGTTCTGTTCATTTTTTTGACTGCTGCTGCACACTGAGCAGGGATATATCCACATTTACTCCAAGATCTTTTTCTTGAGTGGTAACAGCTAATTAAGACCCTATCATTTTGTGCATATAGTTGGGATTATATTTTTAATGAGCATTACTTTGTATTTATCAGCATTGAATTCAATACGCAGAAGAACAGAAATAACATTCTGCAAGGGATAGGTGGACAGTAAGAGAGTTTGCTGGGTTCCTGGAGCCAGGACATGAGATAACTCGTTAAGACTGGCTAGATTTCTGAAGTGTCCTGGCAAGAATCCATTTGATGATGGTTGGTATCCTGCTACACAGTGTCATTAATGCTAATATCTCACAAACAGTAGATGACTTCAGGGAACTCAAAAGTGTGCTGCAAAAGAAGAATGGCTAACAGTCTTGTCAGAGATCTTTTCTGTCCCATGAGCAAAGGAAGGCAGTAGCTTCTGGAAGTGAATCACTGGCTAGGTAAGTTGTGTATAGTGGAGGGTTTTGATTTTATGGAATGTTGGTCCACCTTCTGTGAGGAGAAGGGGCTGTATAGTTTGGATGGCCTCCATCGCAGTGGAAGGGGAACAAGACTCCTTAGGGACAGGCTGACTAGAGTAGTCAGAAGTGTGTTTAATAGCCAAAGGGGAAGATAAAAAGAGCAAAGACATAAGCATTCAGTTAACACAACCTTGAGATGTTGAGAACAAAATAAATCAAGGAGCCAACGGACATGAAAAGAAGAAATTGTTTAATTGCTTCTACAGTAATGCAAGGAGCCTGGGTAACAAACAAGAGGAACTGAAATTGCTAATTTATGAGCATAAATTTCATCTAGCTGGTATTACTGAGAGCTGGTGGGATGATTTGCAGGACTGGAATGTTAAAATCAACGATTATAACCTATTTAAGAAAGATTGAGTTGGCAAAAAGGAAGGGAGAGTAGCATTCTATGTCAAAAATAGGCTGACCTGTTTCCAAGTTACAGATAACTCAGATGCAAATGTTCTTGAATGCCTATGTAACAGCTACAGCACAAGGTGGGTTACTAGTTGGTGCCTGCTACAGACCCCAAATCACACTAGGGAACAGGATGACCACCTCCTTATACAGCTATCTATAATGAGAGATGTACTTGGACGTCTGATGCTGCCAGTATTAAAATATCCTTGGAATTTCTAAACATTATAGGTAATAATTTCCTAACTTAAAAAGTGTTGCAGCCAACACAGGGAATTCTGTTATTAGATCTTGTCCTAACAGATAAAGAGGAACTGATCACAGAACTAAAAGTTAATGATAGCATGTGTACAAGTGATCGTGACTTGATCATATTTATAATGTGCAAGCAGAATAAAGTTCAGACCAGTAATAGCTATACTTGGTGCTTTATAGGACCAATTTCACAAAGCTGGACAAAATTATGAGCCAAATCAGTTGGGGGGAAACATTTAAATCACTAAAATATGAATGATAATTGGCAATCATTTAAGGACACCTTATTAGATTCCCAAAACAGCCCCACAACTGAAGAGAGAGGCTGTGCTGATTAAAAAACACACATGGAAGAAAGGGGAGGTTGATAGCAATGAATATGAATCAGAAGTTAGGAACTGTAGAAAATTTATAAGGGAAGCACAGGGAGACAAGAAGAAATCTATGGCCTGCAGAGCTATAAACTATAAAAAGAGGTTTTTTTTTTTTAAATATTAGGAACAAAAGGAATCCTGACAATGGCACTGGTCCATTGCTAGATGAAAATCTTAGACTGATCCCCCAGTTATAATGCAGAAAAGGCAGAGATATTCAATAATATTTCTCTTCTGCATTTGGGGAAAAAACAGATGATACAGTCTCTTTCCATGCCACTAGTATCTCTGGAGGATGTTAAACAGACACTACTAATGTTAGTGATTTTTAACTAGGCAGATCCAGATAACGTGTAGCCAAGAGTTTTAAAAGAGCTGGCTGAAGAGCTCACTGAACCATTAATGTTGATTTTCAATAATTTTTGGAGCCCTGGGGAAGTTCCAGAAGACTGGAAAAAAGCTAATGTGCCAATTTAAAAAAAGGATAAATGGGATGACCCAGTTATTATAGGCCTGTGAGCCTGACATTGATCCCAGGCAAGATAATGGAGTGGCTAATATGATACTTGATTAATAACAAGCTAAAGGAGGGTATTGTAATAATGGCCAATCAACATGGGTTTATGAAAAATAGATCCTGTCAAACTAATTGGATATCTTTTTTTGATATGATTACAAATTTGGTTCGTTAAAGGTAAGAGCATTGACATACTATACTTAGGATCTGTAAGGCGTTTGACTTGGTGCTGCCCAATATTTTGACTAAAAAATTAGAATGATATAAAATTAACATGGCACACATTAAATGAATTAAAAACTGGCTAACTGATAGGTCTCAAAATGTAACCATAAATGGGAAGTAGTCATTGAACGGGTGTGTTTCCAGTGGGCTCTGCAGGGACTGGTTCTTGGCTCACTGCTGTTTAACATCTTTATCAATAATATGGAAGAAAACATAAAATCAGCACTGATGAAGTTTGCAGATGATGCAAAAATTGGGGGAGTGGTAAATAATGAAGAGCGATCTAGATCATTTGATAAACCGGGTGCAAGCAAACAATATGCATTTTAATACAGCTAAATGTAAAGTTATACATCTGGGAACAAGGAATGTTGGCCATACTTACAGGATGGGAGATTCTATCCTGAGAAGCAGGGACTCTGGAAAAAAATTGGATGTTGTGGTGGATAATGAGCTGAATATAAGCTCCCTGTGTGACACTGTGGCAAAAAGAGTTAATGCAATTCTGTGATGCAGAAACAGAGGAATCTCAAACAGGAGAAGAGAGGTTATTTTACCTCTCCGTCTGGCCCTAGTGTGACCGTGGCTGGAATGCGGTGTCCAGTTCTGGTCCCCACAATTCAAGAAGGATGTTGATACATTGGAGAGGGTTCCAAGAAGAGCCTTCCAAGGGGAGCAATGAGGGCAAAAAAACAAATTGGCTTCAGGACTAAGCTTGGTAAGTTTATGGAGGGGATGGTATGGTGGGACTGCCTAGAATGGCAGGTGGCCCGTCAGCGACTGCCAGTAGCAAAATTCTGCAACGACCGGATACAGAACACTAGATGGGGCGGGTTCCGAGTTACTGCAGAGAATTCTTTCCTGGGTATCTGCCTGGTGGGTCTTGCTGATCTAACTGGATCTAACTGACTGCTGTATTGGGTGTTGGGAATGGTTGGCAGAAACCTTGGGGGTTTTTCACCTTCCTCTGCCGCATGGGGCATGGGTCACTTGCAGGTTTAAACTAGTGTAAATGGTGGAGTCTCTATAACGTGAAGTCTTTAAATCAAGATTTCAGGATGTCAGTAACTCAGCCAGAGGCTGGGGGTCTGTTGCAGGAGTAGCTGGGTGAGGTTCTGTAGCCTGCAATGTGCAGGAGTCAGACTAGATGATCATGATGGTCCCTTCTGAGCTTAGTCTGTGAGTCTAAGAGCCATGAGAATGATTAAAGGATTAGAAAATATGTCTGACAGTGACAGCAGACTCAAAGAGCCCAATCTATTTAGCTTTGCAAAGAGAAGGCTAAAGGGTGAGTTGGTTACAGTCTATAAATATCTACCTGCGGAACAAATATTTAATAATTGTCCCTTCAATCTACCAGGGAAAGGTCTAACGTGACCCGGTGGCTGGAAGTTGAAGCTAGACAAATTCAGACTGGAATTAGGGCATGAATTTAACAGTGAAAGTAGAACATAAGAACGTAAGAATGACCCTATAGGTCAGACCAAAGGTCCATCTAGCCCAGTGTCCTGTCTTCTGACGGTGGCCAATGCCAGGTGCCCCAGAGGGAATGGACAGAACAGGTAATCATCAAGTGATCCATCCCCTATCACTCATTCCCAGTTTCTGGAGAGTAATGAACCATTGGAACAGTTTACCAAGGGTCGTGGTGGATTCTCCATCCCTGACAATGTTTAACTCAAGATTGGATGTTTTTCTAAAAGATCGTCCATAGAAATGATTTTGGGGAAGTTCTATAGCCTGTGTTACACAGCAGATCAGACTAGATGGTAGTCATGGTCCTTTCTGGCTTTGGAATACGGGCAGTCCTCTACTTGATGATGTTCAGTTTACGAACCTGCCTGTATATGACTCATGGCACACTTAGCCATGGCTGCAGAGTTCTGTGGATCCTGCTCAGGGAGGGTCTCTTTCTCCAAAGGCAATGGGTATTCATGGAAGTGTTTGTCCCTTTCTTCCTGACATGGTGAAAACTGTGGATATAAAAACCGACAGCAATAAAATGTCTTTAAAGAGCTAGCTTCCCATTGGCTTTGAGTCGCCTTTAGAAAGGTAGTGGTCAAGAAAAGAGACTGTACTCGGGACTTCCGACTCCAGCAAAACTATCTGCCTTGCTGTGCAAAGTGACTGCTGGCTGGGTCTATCAAGAGCACCTCTTTAACAGGGACACTGTAATTGCTAAGGCACAGTCATTGTGTCAGTGTTCTCTGACAGTATCCTGCTTTTCAGTGCCTTGGAATTTTGGAGTGGTTTCCATGGGTTGCAGATTTACAGCATTAAATGTTTCCAGCTGAATCTCTGAAAGTTGCTTCTTGCAACATGCTTCTCTTTGTTTTCCTGGAGGCAGCTGTGCCCATTACATATGCATGAGCTAATAAAAGAGAGTTACTAATATTATTAGCCATTATTACAGTAGTGCCTAAGGGATAGCTGAGAACAGGACTGCAGTGTGCTAGGTGCTGTACATAGAATCAGAGGAAGTCCCTTCCCTGAAGACCTGACAGTCCATAGATCAGATAGATACAGGATGGGGGACGGGAGCTGACATTCAAGCAGAATGAACAATGTGATGGTGGCAAACATCATGTTACTTTCATGACTATTTTGGCTTTGTTTTGTTATTTCAATCCTTTCAGTGATGTTATGTCAGCAGGGGTAAAACCCCAGTTTGCAGAGCACCTGGGACTGAGTCTGGCAAACATCATGCGTGTGTTAATAAAGCTAAAGGTCTTACAGGTGGGGAGAAAAGCTTTTCTACCCACAAGGTGAGGCAAAAATAAAATGAATCAAAGACAGGTATTTCATAAAGCGTGTGGCAGGAGGCAGCCCTTGGGTTACTAGAAGTAATGTGATATATTAGCCCTTGATTTAGCAGAGTCTGCTTTATACTAAAGAGGAGGTGACTGTAAATTGTGATGATTTGTGTAGACTTTCTGGTGTTATCTTGGCAAAAAAGGGCCATCTCTACAGATAAATGCACTTGATCGAAAATGTGTGTATGAATTTTTATGTATGCCGGTTTTCCATGATTACACAGTCTAGGGATGGGTATTAGCAGGTCTGTATAAAATGATACTTTGTAAAAACATCATCTGCAACCTTGGGAGAGAGACTCCAATATGTTTTTACCCCTAGTCCAGAATCTCAACAGATCTGGTGCATTTGCCCTCTAAGGACATGATTTTACCATAGCTAGTATCCTCAGAATTTTAACTATAAGGAGAATTCCGGGTGAGGGGCTGCAGGTGTGGTGGGAGAAGGTCTCCTGCCTGTTTGAAGAGAGGATGAGAACTTCTGGGTAAAAATGGGAGAGGAGAGAGAGTGAAAAACAGGTTTTAACCTGAAAATATAAAAAGGGGATTTGCAAAAAGCCCACTTCCTCCTTGCAGATGCTGAAGGGCCAGGGACAGGAGTGAAGCATTGTGAGTATTCAAAAGTTCCCAGCACAGAGCAGCTCACAGACATAATCCACTTTGGAAAGCGTTTCTGGAATTCTCCTGATCAGAGATTTTGAAGGGAGAATAAGAGAACCTTGCTCCCAAAGTGAGACAGAAGTGAAGCGTGATTCTAGCAGCCAGTGCTGGTGAGAACCCCACTAATGAATGAGGAAATATCCTGCCAAAATGTTTATCAGCACTAGGTTTGATAGTATGTTTCACAATGGTAATTGGGTTATTTACTTTTCACTACAAAGCTTCCCAGTATAGACTGTAGATTAAAATAAAGTCGCTTATAAATAAAGGAGGCTTCTTTTCCTTTTTCCCCCTTATTTTAATTCAGTGCAGTAGTGCTGCAAATACCACCAGATCTGTGACTGTGAAAATAAGCAAGAACCTTTGTGTTCCCAACTTCTTCCTGATTCTGGTTCTGAACACTCCTTCTGCCCCCAAACCCACATTTGTCTCATTCTTCTTAATCGCAGATTAGAAATCCCAACATCCTGGCCCCCTCTGAAACTGAACATATCATCAGCTGAGGACTAAAACCATCATTTTCAAATCAGCGTATCTTAGCTCTATTGTTTTGGTTAAGAAGATATTCTCTAGTTCAAACAGGAATTAATTCAGGAAGTCCTATGACCTGTGTTATGGGGGAGGTGCCAGAGCGGTCCCTGTTGGCTTTATAATCCATGAAACTATATTTAGGTGCCTAACACCAAGCCCCCACAATTTTGACAATTTTGGTGTCAATTTGTAATTCAGGCTCAGACCTGCCCAGGTTTTTGTAAATATTTCAAGCTACGTTTTCACAGCGTGGGGAATTAGCAGAAATTAAGGCCTGAGTTATGCTGTGTTATTACTGAGTACTTTGATATTGCAGCATGGCAGGTTGTTTGGGGTTGTGAGGTACGAGCAATAGATGAATGGTTTTGCTAAAGTACCCATCAGTGAAAAAGTGAGTGATGTTGATATTTTAATAGCCACCATTGGAGTTCAGAGTTAACACAACATTTAAATGAATGGGGGTAGCTCACAGCTCTGAGCCATTGTTTCAGGGTAGCCAGGGTGAGTACTGCATCTTGTATGTTAAAACTATGCACAAAGTCTGGAGCAACAGCTACAGGCACCTTATTTATTAACTATTTACATGTATACAGGTATAGAACACTCCTGTAACTGTGTATGCAGTTGCATTTGGAAGGTTTTCTTTGCAAACATAAGGCCTAGAAACAATATTTTAAAAAGAAAATATTCATTCTGGAGTTAAATTCTGCAGCAAGGTGGTGGATTCCACTTCCAGTTTTGTCACTATGGAATAGCAGACAGCATGAAGCCCTGCCTATAGCATGTATTGCTGTGATGACTGCTACAATGAAATCCAGCAGAAAATAAGGCGAGGAAGGATATTTACTGATTGTATTTAACTGCACAAATGCTCCTTGCTGGGCTCAGCATGACATGTTTATTAGACCAAAATATGCCACTCTTGAGCGGATGTGGCAATAAAGGAGACTTTGGCTGGTAGGAGGAGTAGGTGGGTGCCGATATCCTACACTGCCAGCCCACAAATGGGCTGCACAGAACATTTTGAACAGCTAATGTGGCTTTTGTGACTATAATTCTTTCTCATCCATTATTTCATTGGCTCGAAGTGTTCCCGCTTCATAGAACCCAGCAAAATCAACAGTTGAATTTAATATGACTGAGTAATTCACATGGAACAGGTACTGACAGAGGTAATTCAGCCTCTAAATTATGATCATAAATTTCCATGGCATGGCGCTTCTGGGGGTGGGGGTGGGGGGCGATGATTTTACTGGGCAAAGCAGTCACTAAACTAATGAAACAGTGTAAGAATTCTGCAGTTGACATCGAGTGCAGCCGGACTGCTTAGTGTGCATGCAGTTGGCACGCAGCATGGGTGACCAGTAGGGTGTGCTTGCCTGGCACCAGTCACCAGAAATTGCTGCGCTTGACACCGAGAACTTAACTCCAGAAGAGCTACTGATCAGCAGATGAGCTCTGAGCTCCCTTACTTAGTGTCCTGATCGGGAACAGCAAAGCAAGAAACCCTGACAGCTGAATCTGCCTCAGGAGGTGCAAGGGACAGAGGGGGTGGGAGGGAGGAACGGAGGGCGTGGTAGGGTGACCAGAAATGGCACACATGGAATTGTTGTCATTTCTGACTCCCTGCATGATGACTCTGGGCTGTTTGTACAGCTGGGAAATGCAGTGCTAACAATTGGGACTGGTGGGTCCGGCCTGGTGTTGAGTGAGCTCTGAGCTTCTGTGCTCTGGACTATGGCTCAGCACCTGCAGTGCCACGCCTGTGGATGTAGAAAAGAAAATGTTTGACCAAGCAGGGTATAGCTGGGAATGAAAGCAAACACATTTGACCCTTCACCTGCTATGTTAGAAAATAGCAGCTTTGGCAAGTGCATAAAATGTGCATTGGGCTGGCCTATGGCCTAATACAAATGGATAAATACAGTAAATAGTTAGAACAACAAGAAAGCACGAGACCCAGAAAAGGAAAATGAACATCTCATTTCCTTGTGGAAGCTGAGTGCAAGGAAGAAACAGCATAGCTGATAGCAAGTGCGTTTGATTGTTAACAATATTTCAGTGTGATCTGTCAGAGGTATTGTTAGTTACACAGGAAACTGTCATAGTCTCTGACTTCCATCCAGAGCATATCAATTTAAAATGCACCCAGCACCCTGAGTGACTTGGAGCGGATCTCCTGCATTGCTCCCAGGAAGCCTATCTCACTAGCGTTCGGGGAGAAAGTGGCCTGATGCTCCAAAAGTGGAGATTTTCTTTTCCTTTTTGCTGTTATTACATGGATGCTCCCACTTAGCTAACTCATTCCTCTCAGACTGCAGCGTGTTTGAGCTTGTTGGAACCGCAGCTGACAAACTCCCCACCAGGGTGGTGTGAGGTGAGCACTCCCAAACTGCAGGCCCGGTGGGTGGGACCTCTTCTGGGGGGCTGCTGAGTGGGAAATTATCTCAATACCTGGTAAAGCTGCAGCATGCCAAGAAGGAAATGCCTACCAATGTTCAATGCTGGTCTGGAGATTCAGCCTCAGGAGTGGGGCCCATTCCTTACTGTGTGGCCGTAGAGACGCCAACCTCGCAGGTTGCTGTATTTGTATGGTTGTCCTGTTTGGCCGATTCACTTCTGGGTTCCATCCTCGACGGATAAATATAGACAGACAATAAGTTACTGAACCATGGCAGAGGTTTATGAGCCAGACATGCAAGAATGGTTGAAAGTTAGAGAAAATGTATTTATTACAACACTTTTCATGGGCAAGTTATCATTTTGTCAAACTTTATTAGAGGAAGTAATTAATGGGCTGTAAAAGGTGCTAGTGCGTAGCCAGTAAAAGAGCTAGTCCTGTGCAAATTGGCAGTTTATAGATTTATGGTTCCTTCTTTCCCCATTTATTAATATGGAGAATGCGCAGGACATCTGTTATATATGGGCTTGTGAGCCACTGCGCATCTGCACAGGGGCCATGACTCCGACAGCCCAGCAACGGGAAGGGGAGGATGAGTGCCCAGTGTGGGTGGGATTCCTATGCTTCTCCTTTGTTCACCACCAAGTTCTGTCTTTATGTGGCCGAAAATCTTAAAGATATGTGGGAATTAAATAACCCCCTTCAGATCTGGGGTGAAATCCTGGCCGTGCCGACATTGGGGGAGTTTTGCCAGTGATTGCCATGGGGCCAGCCTTTCACACTTGGAGACCTTGGCAGGATGCAGACCCACAGCCTGCAAGCACCTGGATGCTCATTTCGCACAGATTTTCCAGGCAAGCCCTGAGCCCAGGATTCAGTGTTTCCTCTGTGAGAATCCCCTGGCAAGGGGCACCCAGGCTCTCCCTCAGAGACCACCCTTTCCCCTACTGGGGCACTGGGGCCAGCTTACTGCCCCTTGATGTGTCTGACAGGGGGCAGCTCTGTCCGGCTGTTGGGGTGTTGACTGGAACGTTGGGGCCCAAAGGCTCCCTGGCAGTTGAGGCTGGTGGTTAGGAATTTAGGTCACTATGTGGTGAAACGCTGTGCTGTGAATGTGCTAGCAGAGACCATGTCCCCAGGTCTTGAACCTGCCATCCCATTTTTCCTGCCAAGAATCTCCAGTCAGAGCAGAGTGGCCCGCAGCAGAGGGGGTCAGGAGGCAGATGGGAGCCTGTGGTCCAGAGGTGCACCCAAAGTGATGGTCCTGCATGGTTCAAGGAGGCATTTGGTCCATCGGCCTGGGAGACCTGAAAGGGGGAGAATGCTGAAACCACCCTAGGGGGACAGGAAAAGGGAGGTGGCATGTCCCTGCAGAGGAGGAGGAGAATAAGCTGCATATTAAAGCCTCTGAGTTTGAAGTTTGGGTCTCTGCTCCAGGAGGCATCACCTGCTTCGTCTGGCTCTGATGAGGTCCCTGCAGGTTGCTTCCTATGAGACATTGGCGATATATTGCTCATCATAGCAAAGCTCCTTTTAAACATGCTAATTATAAACACCACTTGTCACAAGGTTGCTTGTGAGAACTGGGTTATGAACAGCTTGTTCCATGGTTACTCATGAATGCCTGTCTGGACACACTGGTTTGTTGTTATAGGACTGTACGTGTGTGTGCATTGCTTTGTTATTGTAGAGTTGCACAGGAGCTTTTTTAGTTCTATTATTTTGAAAATAAAAAGCATTGGATTGATTGTTCAAAGTAAGGCTTTACTTAAGAGCTGCATGGACTTTGCAACCAGATATTAGTTAAAACCCCCCAAATAAGGTGCTGTAGGTCAGAGACTGGTCCTCTTGATCCCTCAGTGCCCCTTTTAATTAGGGCTGCATCCTGGCAGTTTCACACCTTCGCTGTTGACCTATGGGGTTTCTTTCCCCAGGCACAGCTTCCAGCACATCAGCGTGCTCTGCATGCCATTTCTGTCTTGGGTTGGGCTGATTGTCATTTTGCTTGGCTCAGTTCTGCAGGCTGTTCTCCTACGTTATCGGACAAGTTGATATTCAGAGTGGCTACAGCAGCAAAACTAAACCCTTTGCTTCAGATTGTTTTGTAAAGATGCTCATTACAGATGGGACTCTGTAAACCAGTTCAGTGCCCAGGCTCATCCTGTTCCTGAGTGCAGTTAGGACAAGATGCTTGGCCCTCTTCAAGAGTAAAGAAAAGAGTGCAAACCACCATAATTTCACCAATTATTTCACTTTTCAAGCTGTAAATCTGGATCTTTGGAACATCTGTTTCCAGATACCTGCTCCTCAGTGTTTACAAGTTCAACTCCTTCCCTTGTCACCACAACCAAGCAGCATAAACGGTGTTAGCTGCAGCACAGCAGAGCTTCCTATCCTCTCTTCACTGCCTCAGCGTCTTTTTGAATCCCTATGTGGGACTTGCTCTCCATACATAGAGTACAGTGTTAATGTAATGAAATAGGAAGCAATCATGCCTGCTGGTCTTACCTATGGATTTCTCTCTCTCTTTCTCTCAGATATTTAAAGGAAATTCCAGTGTCGCTTATCTGTGATCAAATGGCGTAAAAGAACTGGACCAGTTGCTGAAAAGGATAGCGAGTTCCAAGCTATTATTCATCTTTTCTTAGGCAGTGAATAGGAGGAAAATACAATGTCCAGTGTTTAACTGCAGGGAAATGTTAGGGATGCCTGTGCCAATCAGAGTGATGATGAATTCTCCCAACCTCTGTCGTATAACTTCTGAAAAGAAAAGACATTGTCAGTGCCTTGAACCTGCCCTCCCCAACACTGTGGGTTCTGGTTCTGTCTCTGCCACATGCTTTCTAGGGGCCCTTCAAGTCACATGATTTTTCTGTGCCCTGGTTCCCCTCTGTAAAATGGGGGTACTGACGCTTCCCCCCTGGCAGGACTCTTCTGTGGATAAATCCCTGCGGGAGTGAGTTACTGGAGATGATGGGCATGAGAGAAAAGACTGGAAGGGACCCACATTAGGTCTCGTCATTGTCAGATACTGCACATCTCTCTTGCTGAGAATTGCACATGGGCAGCTATCGCTGTAGTATCTGAGCATCTTCCATAGAAAATCAACAGGGATTCCCAAGCCCTTGCTGGACTCCATGGAGTTTCCAGCAGAAGGTGGTCTGGACAGTTTCCCATTGCCTCCCTGTGTGGCTGGAACCTGTTTACAGAAGGGTTCTGTGCATCAGCCAGGATGTATCTAGAGCCCGGAAGACACAACCGGATATTATTTATGGGTGTGAGAGCTGCTGTGTCTCTTCACTGACAGGGACCTCAAGGATGCTGTTCTCCTCTCTTGAAATAATGGAAATATTTAAAATCAGTTTTGAAATGAAGCTAGACCTCTTCCCCTTGGTGTTGTAATGCGTTTCCCATAGCACCAAGCATGAGGGTGAGATTCATCCTGTTTAAATATATCTGCCAGGCCGTCTTTTTAACGTGACCTTGGATACAAATGCTGCTGATTTTCGGCAGCAGGAGAGTTACTGCTCTGCTTTCCTCCTTGATACCTCGGGTGTCGACTTCATTTAAACCAAGTCATTCATTTTTTTCCTGCAGCTGTCAGACTTCTGATCTCAAAGCCCCCCAAGACTCCACAGAGTTCATTTCTATGTTGATAAAGCTGGCATCTGATAAACTCCCTGGATGGAGAGGGTGCCTTTGCAGGAGGTTGTGGTTATTAGAACAGTATTTGTAAGGCGTGCAATAAGCAGAGCCATGAACTTTAACAACTCTTTCAGCAAGGGAATAGGAAATGGTTCCAGCTTAAACAAGCGTACCTTTTTACAGCCACACTAGCCACTGCTGCCCCCTTTATGCTTCTTTCACAAAGACAGAGGGGTTGGGAAACTGGGGGATATAATCTTGGTGCCCAGGACAGTGAAACGCCTGATCACAAAGCTTATGGTTGAACCGTTGCAGTTAAAATAACAACAGGAGCTTTCTGGAAGCAGAATGACTCCCTGCAGCCCCGGCTGTCCCATCTCTGTGCACAGCAGCTGGCTTTGGGCACAGTACCCCATGGCTACCAGAATGATTCCTGGGTTTGGGGTCCTGCCTCCACAGGTACCTGCTCCACCCTGGCAGGGTGACAGTTTAGATGAGAGAGAGAAGTTTCCCTATAGGATCAGGCTACGTTTCTGCAGCCTGGGTCCTGCTCCTGGTGAGCCTGAGGAGCTGTGGCTGTGTTCAGCTGGGAGATGGAATGGTGGAAGGCAATTCATGCTCTACACCAGCTGTGGCCCTGCAGCAGGAGGGCTGATCCTTGTAACAAGGGGACTCTTCCCATTGGTCTCTCTTGGCTTTGCCCAGTGCAGTCTGTCAGCCAAAGGTCCCTCTCTCCTTGGCCTGCCCTGGGACCAGTTCTATGTGTGGTATCTTGTTTTCTCCTGGGGATTACGTTAATACAATTGATTGTTTGTTTTAAATAGCTCTGGCTGCTGTGTCATTATTACTAGATGCTGCTGCATAATTTATTGATAGAAATATTGGCTGACTGGCGGAGGGGGGCATTGACTTTCACCTGTTAACCCTTTGCCTGCCCACATAGCCTCTTGTCGTTTGTACAGAACCACAAATAGTCTTGCTTCTTTCTCCCTCCCCGACAGGAATCAGGCAGGTGGGCTCTGGGGGCTGCTCTGGGGCCCAGGGCAGAGGGCGGGCAGGTGAAGCAGAGTATCTATCTATTGTGAGTCTGTTGAAAGCTAGGAGTGTGTTAGCACCCCGGGGCCTGAACTGCTCCAGTGATCCCCATTCCCAGAGATGTGCCGGAAGGAGCAGCACTCTCCATTAGGGGCTTCCAGCCATGATGGGGGGGAGAGAAAATGCTTTTTCCTCCAGGGAACAAAGCCTCCCTCCCTCCTAAATGACACTGATGATTGATGGGGAGTGGGGATTGTTCCCCAGCTCCTTGCTTGGAACTGCAAGTGTTAGGAAACCTCACCACGCAACTCAGCTGCCTGGCAGCAGAGTAATGAAAGCCACTTTGGGGAGCTGCTGGCCAGATTCTGCTGAGTACCTGCTGTTTAAAAGATCAGAAACATGAAACCAGAACTTAGCGAAGGAGCCAGTTACAGAATCTACAATTGCTGCCTGCTGTTCCTGGTTCTGCTATTATTGCTCCTCTTGCTAAACCAAGAGCCTGGCCAACACACCACAGCTCTGACGGACCTCTCTCCACTCAGGGTGAGAGAGCTGCTGAGACTACAGCCAGTGTGTTAGCAACTGCTGCAGGCACCTGTTTGCTAGAACCCAGGTGGGACCACTCGCTGGTTTCAGGTAGGCCCCTGAACAGGTATCAGATGGCAGCCTGCCATCTTGGTCTAGATCTGAGCCAATGACCTAGAGAGGAAGGTCTCTGTCTGAGTTCTGCTTTCATTGCTGGAGACCAGCAGATAGCTTACAGCAAAAGATTATTGATTCTGCATTAGTCTATAGGAACTGGGAGATAGCTAGTTATATACCATCCTAAAATGTCTTCCATCTCTCATGATTTCTGTTTGCTCTTTCTGCAATGCTGACATTCTTGTGGATGTTAATTTCTATTTCCCCAACCTGTGGGTCCAGCATGGAGAAAATATTCCAGGTATCTTTCCTGTCACTTCCTTCATCTGGCTGATCTCCTGTTGACCACTAGACCACCCTGGGTGTATTTCCAGCTGAAGTTTTGCTGCTGTCAACAGCAGAGATTCACTCAGTTGTTAGAAGCCAAAAAGCTATTGCAGAGGGAAGGCAACCGGACCTTATAGAATTGTAGGACTGGAAGGGAACTCGAGAGATCTTCTAGTCCAGTCCCATACACTCATGGCAGGACAAAGTATTATCTAGACCAGCCCTGACAGGTGTTTGTCTAACCTGCTCTTTAAAAACTTCCAATGATGGAGATTCCACAACGTCCCTAGGCAATTTATTCCAGTGCTTAACCACCCTGACAGGAAGTTTTTTCCTAATGTCCAACCTAAACCACCTTTGCTACAATGTAAGCCCATTGCTTCTTGTCCTGTCCTCAGAGGTTAACAAGAACAATTTTTCTCCTTCCTCCTTGTAACAACCATTTTTCTCATTCTTCTCTTGGGCTCAGGAGTCAGGCAAATGACAACAAAGCTTGGCCAGCACTCAGTGTGGTTCGCATTTCATATTGCCCACATGCGTCACTGGGCTGATGGATGGCTCCCAGCAACACAGCCCAGCCCACGGCCTCAGCACGCTGCTGTGAAAGGACACAAATGTATCAAGGGGTGTGTGTGTCCAGATTCAGCTTCCTGTGATTTCAGTGGGAGATCAGTACATGCATCCAAGGGCAGCGTTTGGCTCTAGCTGGGGCAAGTTTGCAGGCAGCCATGGGTGAACTTGAGGGGTTTTACAACTTTAGTTTGGGTGCATTTTGAGCCTCGCCTGAATCACCTGAACCTCTTGAGTGTGTAAATGGGGATGGACTTTCATGTGAAATGACTGGAACTGCATTTAGGCCAGAAAGGCTGTTTGCATGGTATCCTGGTGCTTCCAGGCTCCCCCAGAACCTAGGATGTGAGAATGAGTACCGGTTGTCAAAGCTATCTGGATTTACTTGAGCTACCACAAGGCCTTGTATTGTTCTTCACTGCCCAGCCCAAGCTGGTTCCCCCTTCCTAGTCACTGGCTCTTAAAGCCCTGGAGAAAGTGTTTTGGGATGAATCTTTTCAGATGGGCAATATCCTCCCTAAAAACACATTAAATATGTTTAAATAGCAGAGGGGCAATTAACGTAAAGGTGGGGCCCAGTTTCTGCCAATGGTGACAGTTTGATGACAAATTCCTGTGCACCAGAAATGTGGTGAGCCTCACTAGAGGCCCCTGAGGGAGGAAGTTTAACCCATTCACCAGGACTGAATGGGATACATGAAGTTTGTAGAGATCCTGGCACTCACTCCTGGCCTAATACACAAGTGTTTCCATTGACTTTGGTTTTCATTGCTCCACTTCCCCTGAAAAGTGCATTTTAAACCCCACGGGGTTGTTTTTCAGTTAGTTGTATTGCTTGTTGCTTTGGTGTTAACGCTGGTTTTGATTGCAGTTTGTTTTTCACTCCGTCATTGCAGTGAATGGGCAGTGCAGCCACTTGCCCAATGCTCGGTACAGAACAGTGCTGTCATGAATAAGTTGTTCCAGCCTGGAGTAGTCTGACTTGGATGGGCCTCCCCTAATGCCTGTGTGTGTGTTATTTTGTTCTTCAGACTTGTTGCTGTGAGAGGGTAAATTCATCATTGTGGTGAGCCAATGTGGGGACCACATTCGTAGGAGGCAGTTACTGTATTTTCTCAGTTCAGAGCTGTATACGTGATATTTAGAGCATTTCTGGTGAGTTATGGCATGTGATAGGTTCACGCACCTTGGCATATCCTTATCCAGTGATAGCAGCAGCTATTTGACTTTCCATCTCAGCCCCCATTACTATGAAAGGGTCAGAATTATAGCTGAGCCGTGTCACCAGCTGCTGCAGCCAGGCTCCACATATCAGCTCGCTGTTTTCTTTAGAGACAGTAAAGGGGGAAACCAGCTCTGGCCTTTCATCTCTTGCTGCTAATCCTGCCCCAGGGTTAGCGCTCTGTGTCAGACCAGGGATTCCTTAATTCACAGCATCCTTTTCAGCAGCTCTGTTTTTCTTGGACATATTCCTAGCTCTAGGATCAGAAAGTGCTCACTTAAGAGATCCATTTAGTAAGGGGGTCAAGAGCTGGTTTTCTCACTTCTGGCGCTAAGCGAGAGGTAATAGGTGGTATCCATCTTTGTGGTTTGAGTAAGACATCTTATGGGTCAAACTCTGCTGTCAGGTGCACCCATGTGACTCCACTGACTTCACTTCAGTGATTACAGAATTTGGCTCCAAATACCCACTCCTCATCCTGATTACCACACCTCTCTATCCACCTCCTCACAGAATACTGCAGACTAGCAGCTCACGATTAATTTGCCAAAGAGGGTGATGGCATGTTCTCTGACTGAAGAAGCAGTGATTGCCTGGACACTACAAACCCCTCTGCCATTTTCAGTGGAAGATTTTATATGCATAATTTATAAATACTTTGTTTATTGCCATATTATTTTGCCATTGTGTATTTACTACCACCAGTTATAAAATCCCTATATGGACAAGGAATTTGAAAAAAATCAGACTGTGTATATTGAGGGATAAGACTGTTTTACTTATTCTAATAAAGTTCCTTGTTCACTGTTTGAAGAAAGAGACTTTGTGAGTCTTTACCATTGTCACATGACAGTTTCCATTACTTCTCGTGGGACACTAATCCACCGCCGTATTGTTTTTCTTGTATGTTTTGTACTTACTGTATATAGTGCCATAGGTGTACGCTACTTTAGAAACAGAAAGATACAACTCCTTGCCTAAAGGAACTTAAAACCTTAATTTGAACAGAAGCAGTGTAAAGGGATGCAGGCAACTTGGACCCTAGCCATTAAAATAAATAAAGAGTTACCAGTAGTTTTAGGTGCTTCACTTGCTGCTGAGTTCCTCTGCCAGTTCTTGTGGGTTTTAAAATCACATTCTTCTACTTTCCCCCTCTACATTTGCTGTGTGAAAGACCCCGACAAACAGGGGGAATTGACTGAGCAGGGAAACAGCCTGATTGCCTGTATACAGATTAGAGGAGCAGAGAAAAATATTTTTCTCTTTTTTTGTTTTAGTGATGAGTTTAATTTAAAATAATGGTAGATGAAAAAAATGTAGAGGGAGGTGTGATTTATAAGCTGATAATGTCCCTTTAAGGACAATGTGTGAAACTCAGCTACACCTGTGCTGCTTCATCACGTAAGGGTGGGATAGAGCCTGGAGTTTAGGAGATATGAATGTGGAGTTATTAATGATGCAGATTAGAACCTATCTTTATAGAGTGCCATGATCTAGAAGGATCCCAAAGGTCTTTATAAGCTGTGTAGTGTGTGCGACCCAGAGGCATGAGAGGATGTCCCAGTGAGGGTGTGGCTGAGGCATAACTACCTATCGGCAGGATATTGCAGATGGGAGCACGTTACAGTCAGTGATTTTTAACAGCATCTGGTATTTTTAAATTTGATTTTCCTCATTATAGTCTATATTTTTAGAGTTCTGAAAATTTCAAAAAGGAAGCTTGGGCTATTTACCCTGAACGTCTAGGTTTAGCAGGAAATGTGGACGCAATTAGAAAATATGTCATCTATTGATGGGATACTTGAGAGCGCAGCTTTACTCAGCACCACAAATGTCTCATTTTGGCTAACCTAGTGCATCATACACAAAACCCCCTGGGTTTAACCAGTAGCCCATTCGGGGGCGGGAGAGGGGGATTTCACTCAATACAGATGTTGCGTTTCATTCATGCTTTCACTTTCAAACCAATACCCATGGATCCAAGCCACAGATTTCTACCAGCGATGAAGAAAGCACTGGACATACCCAGCTCACTTCTGTCATAAACAGATAGCTAAGGGTTAATGTTCTTTTACCTGTAAAGGGGTAACACCAGTAACCTGAAACACCTGACCAGAGGACCAATCAGGAAACAAGACTTTTTCAAATCTGGGTGGAGGGAAGTTTTGTGTGTGAGTTCTTTGTTCTTTGTCTTGTGTCTGACCCTCTCGGCTCTGAGAGTGATTTTTCTATCTCCTGCCTTTCTAATCTTCTGTTTCCAAGTTGTAAGTACAAAGATAGTAAGACGATAAGGTTTATATTGTTTTCTTTTGTATTTACATGTGTGTAGTTGCTGGAATGTTTAAATTGTATTCTTTTTTGGATAAGGCTGTTTATTCATTTTTTTCTTTTAAGCAAATGACCCTGTATTTGTCACCTTAATACAGAGAGACAATTTTTATGTATTTTTCTTTCTTTTATAAAGCTTTCTTTTTAAGACCTGTTGGAGTTTTTCTTTAGTGGAGACTCCAGGAAATTGAGTCTGCAGCTCACCAGGGAATTGGTGGGTGGAAGAAGTCAGGGGGAAAATCTCTTTGTGTTAGATTTACTAACCTGACTTTGCATACCCTCTGGGTGAGGGGGGAAGTACTTGTGTTTCCAGGACTGGAAACAGGGAGGGTGGAGTCCCTCTGTTTAGATTCACGGAGCTTGCTTCTGTATATCTCTCCAGGAACCCAGGGAGGGAACACCCGGAGGGGGGAAGGGAAATGGTTTATTCCCCTTTGTTGTGAGACTCAAGGAATCTGAGTCTGGGGGTCCCCCAGGGAAGGTTTTGGGGAGACCATGGTGCGCCAGGCACTGTATAGATTCCTGGCTGGTGGCAGCTTTACCAGGTCCAAGCTGGTAACTAAGCTTGGAGGTTTTCATGCTAACACCCATATTTTGGACGCTAAGGTCCAGATCTGGGAAAAATGTTATGACAACTTCAAAGCTGCTTGATGAAGAATCAGAACTAAAGTGTTTGTAGCTCAGGAGAAAGTGGGGTGGTGACCCCTTCATGACACTTCCAACTGCTGCTCCAAAGTCATTTTGGCCTGAATCATCTGAACACTGTGATCTATGATTGCCAATTAAATCAATTCAAACCAATCCCTTGTATCATAGGGAAGAGGAAAGCACATCCAGCTGTGAAACATGAGAGAACTGAGATGCTGCCACATAGATTCACACAAAAGAAAACATAAAACACATCAGACGCTGGAGAATTCTGGGCAAGAAGGCACTGTACATTTTGTGGAAAATTCAAGAGCCTCTAAATTCCAGAAGAACGCTTGGAGCTCTGGCCTCTGGAAACACAAATGCAAATCGCAAGGTACAGTTTTAAAGCTGTGCACAGGAGATGCTCACACAGAAACTCCAGCTCCAGGAGCTGGTAAAAGGATTTATGCCTTAATGCCCACACACTGCTTTGTAACTGTACCCATTTAAATAGCCCAAGAGTGCACATCTCCTCCTAACGGGGCTGGAGCTCAGTTGTGTACTGTTTGGGATTTCTAGGTGCTTAATAACAGAAATCAAACACTCTTGTAGCAGTAGAGATGTATAAAGCAGACTTGAATACAGATTGTCCTTACAATATGTTGTTAGTTAGGGAAGAGTAACTCATAAACCAAAATATTACCAGGCTATTTAGAGATTCTTCAACTGTTATACACATATCAACAACAAATAAATGAAGCATTTGATAGTGTTTCTCCTGTGCCAGAAAATCCTCCTGTTTCCTTTCCTGACCTAAAGAAAGGGCAGACCTAAGGCTGTTTGGATGAATGCAGTGTGCTGTGACAGTGGATCCTTTCCAAGGCACTGCCAAGAATGTGTAATCTGACTGCAGCAGAAAATACATGTAAATATCTTCCCCTCTAGAAAAAAAGTGAGGGAGCAAAACATCTTGATTAAGCAGCAATGCAGAGTGTATGGACAACATGAGGCAAAAGCAGTTTCCCGGTAGGTGTTAATAGGTGCCAAGACTGTCAAATGAAGTGTTTGATTTCTTATAGTAGTAAGAGCCAGTTACTGCCAAGCTTACCTAAAATCCTATCTCCATGATACTATGTGAGCTAATGTGCCTCGTGCCTTTCCCGTTTCACGGCAATGCGCTGTTAGAATGGAATAGCTCTTTCTCTGTCTCAGCACAAGTCAGCATCACAACTTCCTCCACTGACGGAGCAGGCTCCTAGCATCTGTCTTCTTGCTAGAGATGATGCCCCGCACTAAATTCATTTCTGGTTCTCTTCTTCCCCAGGTGCGTTGATTCTGCGCCCTGTGCAGAGAAATGGAGAGCTCCCTGCAGTGCTAACCCTCCTGCCAGCATTCTGACTCCTCCTGCTCCAGCCTGTCATGCCTGACCCCTCCCTAGAGCTGGCATGTCATGTGTGCAAACTTATTCTGATACAAAGGCCGGGGGTGGAATTTGGATTCCTAGTTGCTGTACTGATCCAGAGTATCGGTCTGTCTCATTGGGTATCGCATCTCCTGCTGTGCTGTTAGACCATTGGCCCCTCTAGCCTGTTTATATAGCACCAGAAGTGTGCTTAATGCTTTACAGATGGCGAGAATTCAAGGTACCTGCCTGAACATTTGAAACCTACATTCAATACCATATAGACAAAGCGGTTGGAGGGGCTGTGCCATAAAAGCCCAGTGGTACAGCTATGGGTATGGCAGCCCCTTGTGTTTTGTGTTTGTGATTGAGGGGGGCCCAGCAGCTCGACACCTTGTATTCCAGGCGGGGGGGAAGCACAGGTTCTGAAGGGAAGGGCAGCCCTTCCCCCAGTAGAACAGGGAAGAATGCTTTCCTCAGGCTTCTGATGCAAAGTGTCAGCGCCATCCCAGGCCCGTTACAAGTGAGTGGAGCACCAGGATGCACTCCGATTCTCAAGGGGGTATCAAAAGGGACACTCTGACCCTGGGCCAGGATTGGCAGCACTTACTTCCTGCCCACAGGGCAGCTGGTCCCTATGGAAAGGGATGGGGCAGGACTTAGTCCTCGAGACTGCTCGGTGGGATGGAAAATGGCAGAGAAGATGGATGAATCTATGTTATTGTTGCCCCTTTTTGACCCGAGCAGCTGCTAGTCAAAGTTTGGGGCCCTGTGGTGTTTCAGCTGGAAGTAGAAATCTGTGGTAGTTCTTTGGTGCAATTTTGTTTATTTACAGAGAATGCACAAAGCCTGCTGCCTCCAAACATAAAAGGAATCAGATATCTTTTCAGCCTGCACCTCAGCCCAAAAAACTCTCCCAGGATTTTTCCAGGGTCAGCCATCCACTCTTAGCTGAGTCTCCAAGCTGTCTTGCTCCCTCAGTCTGTTATTGTCTGACTGCAGTTTCTGAGATGGCATTCTCTCTCTCTCTCTGCACGCAAACACACCCCCTTCAGTACTCAGCCAAGGGCGCCTAGTGGGTTGACACACACTTCTTGTCTTAGGTGGGGCTTATGCTTGCAGTTATATGAGTAAGTTCACACGTGCTAATCTCAATGGGGTTCTAAATCAACCTATAACCTCATAACATTAATTTCTAGCATCCATTGCCATTGCTGTTCAGGGCTCCCAATATGAAAACTCTACATCAGACCACTCAGCTTCACATAATGGCCCTTGGGGTGACATGCTGCATCTAGGGCACAGCACATCCCCAGTAGCCAGGTTGCACATAGGGTGTGTGGGGACAATGCCAACCGAGCATACGGGAGCAAATTCTGTGGTACCTTCATGGGACTGCATGGAGTGTAATAAGCCCTGAGTTCGGCCCCAGGATGTGAGTGAGTCACCAGCCCCCAATTACGTCATGAGGTGCTGCTGGGGAGGGCGAGAAAGTTCTGTCCCGTTTTTGCCCATGGGTTTGGAGCCATGCAGCCAGAAGCACTGAGCATTCCTGCTGACTAGGGCGTAGTGCCGGGTGTACTGGGAAAAGTGAGACCACTGTGAAGAGACCAGTGCATTCACTGTGCTTGTGCTCCTGCAATTGGTGCTTTACAAAGGACACATTGTCTTGCCAGTGTAAATAACACAACAAAAGCATCAGGCTGACGACTCCATGTGCTCTGGAATCAGTGCATGCAGGGGCGGCTCTACGTATTCTGCTGCCCCAAGCATGGCAGGCAGGCTGCCTTCGGCGGCTTGCCTGCTGGTCCCTATCCCGTGGATTTGGCGGCACGCTGGCGGGAGGTCTGTCGAAGCCGTGGGACCAGCAGACCCTCCACAGGCATGCCCCCAAAGGCAACCTGCCTGCTACCCTTGCGGCGACCAGCAGAGCGCCCCCCGTGGCTTGCCGCCCTAGGCACACACTTGGCTAGCTGGTGCCTGGAGCCTCCCCTGAGTGCATGTGTGTGAATCTGTCCCTGCTGTGTAATGTGCAGCCCATCACACCCACAGCTTAGACTTCTCAGCAGGCAGAAGAGCATCTCACGCACATGCATCTTTGGGTTCTGTTTGGGGGTGGATTCCTTTGAGCCCCTAAATGTTGTTTTCTTGCCATTCTGGCCTGTGAGGAGCTGAGAACCTGTGACCTGCACATCCTGATGGTGCAATGGCACCTTGCTGCTCTCAGCCACTTCTCGATGACCTGATGGGAGGCTTCTCTGCCTCGCCCACAGTCCTACTGGTGGATGGTCCCACTCCTATGCGGTATCTGTTAAATCAATAGGGGACAATGCGATGGGGCCAATGTCAGCAATATGCTAATGGTGCACAGTTACACGTCTTCCTCATCTAGCCCCTCTGGGCTCATAACCCTGTGGGAGAGATTGGCACGTCAGTGGGCTGGACACCCCAGGGATGGGCTGGTTGTCTTGGGCATAAGCTGGTTGTCTCTCAGGGGCTGGTTACCCCAGGGCTGTGCCTGGCTGTACACTGGTGGTATTAAGGGAGGAATAAAGCAGCTCATCTTAGATTGCTGGTATTTTTTTTCAAAGATGCTGTTTGTATTGATAGATTTTTGGATGATGCTCTAGCAAAAAAAATCAATGTCCCACTGATTGTACCAGGAAGGGCAGTCGATGGGTGAAAAAGCTGCAGCAGGCGTATTGGGAAATAGATTTTTCTGCCCTCCAGACATTAGCTTGAAATTCTTTGAAATGAGGGGAAAACAATCTGTGTCAGAAATGAAAAATTAAGGAGGTTAATAAGTGGCTCCTTTTCTCCTTTTTATTTTTGTTTTCCAGGATGTCCTTAGACTTGCATGGGGGGCCTTGGCCAGTGAGCTCCATTCACAGGCTCTGCTTTGCCCCCCTGCCTCCCACTTCTCTCACGCCCTCAGTCTGGGAGGACAGAATTTCAGTGTATATAACTGTAGATGTGTCACCTGTAGAAATATAAATTCCTTGGTGTCCCCCAGACCAAGGGCCAGGGCCATAGCTGGGCCGTGTACCCATGACTACACAACAACAGATACACCTGCATGCGCACATTGGTAGTAGGTGTGGGGCAAATGGTTCTGTTAGTTTATCTGTTGTTGAAGACACCAGGTTGTTGCAGCTTTCAAAGGATGGCTGCTTAACTGAGGTTATTTGTTGTAGGGCATGAATGAGGAATTATTTGAGGTCATCCTAGGGGAAAAGCAGCATAAAGTGTCTGTGAGCTCCTTAGTCCATAAGAAAATGTTCATACTCAATTGACACACATGCACACAAATTCACAACCCCCCACATATCCACCCAGGGCAGTTTGCTCAACTTCAAAACAATGAGTGCCCAGAGTCTGCTGAGCTCTCTGTTGGTTATCAGCTCTCAGAGGGAAAAGCAGAGCAGGAAATTTCATGCTGTTGTTTTTCTGCTTTGGATAATTGTCTGTGCCTCAGCCTTTCCAAACAAAATGCCTCTCTCTGTCTTTCTTTCCTGTGGGACCACTTGTTCCCAGTCCCTTGGGTGGTCTTTTTATGCAGCTTTTTATCCACTCTGTGGTAGGCTTATAGGCATGTCTCCAGAGAGTTGGAAAACCTGCTTGCTCTACCCTGCTGCAGAGAGAAAAATGAACTCCCAGAGCCTCATCCAGATGAAATTAAAAAAGGGAAGAAAATGAAAAGAGCTTAAATAATGAGAGGATTTTTCATCCCCACTGAGCTGGGGGTTTGATTTCTACCTGCTCCTGGCAGCTGCCTGAACGAGATCCCTGCAAATGTGTGCACACCACAGAGCCATGCGTCCACTGGACTGCAAGCACGTTGTTGTCTCTGCAGAATTACCACTCTAGGCCACCTGAGCCTGCTAACGCGGTCACACACCCATCTTTACTGGGCAGGGCTCTGTGAACAGGACTTGCCACTTTCTAATACTGACGACACTATTAACAGAGAGTCAGAAGAGGGAAAGACTTGTTGGGTCCCTCTCAGTGAAGAGAGAGCTATCCATGCTGGATAATTTATTCCCTGACACTCAGTGGGAACCTAGGTCAGCCCATGGGCTGTTTGAAAATTTTGGCCAGGCATATTGTACAAAGTTTTGCCAGCACAGAAAAATGTTGGTTACGGGTATGAAAAATATCACCTCCCTAACTCACAGAGCTATGCCAGCAAAATCCCTGCTGCAGACACAGCTTCTACCAGCACGAGACTCCTGTTCCAGTGTGGTTGTCTGGGGAGGTGGTTTGACTGTACCAGCAGAAGAACAGCTGCGTCTCCACTGGAGGGCTTTCCTAGTGTAGCTATGTGCATTGACTGTCCTTTACACTGCGATTCACCGTTTGCTATTCACTGTTCCTGTGCAGCTGTGTGTGTTCGATTGGTCATTTAAGTCACATGGCATTTATTCTGCTCCCTGAATGGAAGAGTGAAACTTCTGTGGCCAGGAGGAAGGAAATCAGAGATTTGAAGATGAACATATTTGCCACGAGCCTTTGTGTGGCCAATCGTCCCAAGCGTCTCCCACGGTTCCCCTCACCCCAGAGGACCCTCTGAGCCTAAACAGTGAATGATTTGAGTCAGCTGTGAGTCCCCTTGTTACGTCTCTAAGCTCTTTAGGGCGCGGTGAAGAGACTTGTGCTTTTTAGTTCTGGAGGTCCCTGCTTTAGTTCTTGGTGTTGGCCAAAATGGAAGCTGTAACATGCAAATTCATGTCCACACTTCGGACACTTTCTGCAGGAAGCAGGAGGGAATTACAAAGATGGCTGCTCCCCCAATCCTGCTTCTCCTCAACACTTGTGAGTATGAAATGCTGTGCAGAAGATTGTTTGTGATTTGTGCGTGATGTGTCCATCCATTGTCCTGACATTTTTTGAAAGAGCGGTGAGTAGTGAAATTGCCGGAAAATCAGTGGAGAATTTTTGTTTGCACAAAACTCTGTCTATATTATAAATGTATCTGCCCTTACTGTCTCTCAGCTCTTCCCCTGTGACTCAGAGAAGTAAAGCCCTGGGTATGTAGAAGACAGCAAACTGGCTAATTAGTTTCCAGAGTAGTTGGGGGAGAGAAAAGGGGGGAAGGAGCCATGATTCTTCTGCATTCATCCTCCTATTCTGCAGGCATGCTGGAGCCTCTCTTCTTCCAGGAGAGGTTCTGTGAGTGGGTGTGAGAAGTGGGCGGTAGGCAGAACGGAGCAGCTCTCTTCATGGCATGCTTGCCTTTGGCCAGGTGCATTTCCAAGGAGAACCCTTGGAAATCCAGTGCTCCTGCCCTAGAGCGATGTATGTGCGTGGCGCAGGTAGCTGTCCCCAAATGTCCCCTGCCTCCCGGTCTGCAAACAGGGGAAAGGGGCTCTGGCAGGGCAGGGCTGCTCCAGCAGCTGTGCAGCCCTCTGCGTGGACACCCGTACCCCACCTAGGAGGCCGTGCCATGGCCCCCCTCTCTGTGTGCAGGTTTCTCACAGGGGAGAAGCATGCGGCACCTGGTGCTTTGTTTTCAAAGCACTCAAGCATGTTCTTTCTTTTCAGCCACCCCTTCCCCTAGAAATAGGCTAATTCCAGGCCCAGGGGCTCACAACACCCTCCGCTGCCTTGCTGTGCTTCTGAAAGTCTCCCAGCTGGTTTCCAGGGTAAGCACGGCCTGCGGCGATGCCCTCAGCCAGCCCTTGAAGGATCTTTCTGGGCACCAGGGAAATGGCAGTAGTGGGCTGTGCTTTTAGGATATGAGTGAGAGGTGGTGATGGGATGGGATGGGTAGCAGGAGGGATGGGATGGGCCGCGTGCTGACACCCACTGCTTTTATGATGAGGGAAGCAGCCCACTGCCTACTGAGGGGCAGGCAGGGCTCGGGGCCTTGCTGCTGCCTGGCAATCAGACAGTCTTTGGCCCTGCAGGACTGGATTTTCATGAGTTCAGCATGGTGGGTGGTGGCCATCAAAATCTGTCTGTCTATCGATCTGTCAGTTGGCTTGTGGGTTCTCGTCCTGATGAGCCACTGATGAAGGAGAGAAGGAACAAAGGCAGAAGCAGACAGGAAAGGACTGGTCATTGCTGTATCACATAATCACCTGTAGGCTTAGGGACAGGATGCAAAACAAATGTGTCACGCAGTTATTGGGTGCTCTACGTCAGAGACATGGAATGCCTTGCTCTGTATTTCACCTGCAACAGCTGAAGGCATTGCTAATGCCTAAGAGAGACAGGGAGGTGCACTGCTGACCTTGCTTTGGCTTGGTGTGAAATCACGCTTCGCTGCAGAGGGCAGCATGAAAACCTGAACTCAGCCTTAACAGGCACAGTGTGTGTGACCAAGTCCCTGCCTCTGTGGTCCTGATTTAAGAGAGGGTTCAGCCAGTGAGTGTACCAAAGCATGGGCAGGATGGTGGGCAAGCGGGATTAGGTCATACAGCTGGGAATCCATTGAAAGTGTTTTTAAAAGTATAAATATGTAAAAGAATAGGAACACGCTTTCCCCAAGAGTCCCTCAGCGTAGGCTGCTGATTGCTTCCGTCACGGCGGAGATGAGTCCCAGGGAAGGAGCTGAAAGAGGAGAGGGTAGTGACTTTGCAGGTTAGTGTGAGGGAGTGCTCCATGTGCGAGGGGCAGCATGCAGCAAAGAATACAGACAGCTCGGGGGAAGCTGCCAAATGGGTGACCGAGGTTGTATATACCATGTGTGCAGAGATGGTGTCCATGTGCTAGATAAAGGTATCACATAATTGAGGACTGTGTCACAGGTCTCTGGCCCCTGTCGCCTGCCCACTAATCCATCTCCCTGGGGCATTCTGTAAAACAACAAGGACTAGCCCTGTAAACAGAGAGGTCACCTGTTTGCAGGCAAGTTGGTCCCTATTTGTCTACAATAACAGAGCACTTGGAACTCATGCATGTTAATGCAGAATGTGGTGTGTGCCTGGGACACCAGAATCAGGCATGTTGTTTGGAGTGGGTGAAGTAGGAAGAGGAATCAGCATTTTTGCAAGACTTGCCAAACGTGTGGCCTTTGATCCTCCATCCCCTCAAAAAATATTAGCTCTGGCCCTCCTCAAAGGAGCACAGACACAGAAGTATTAGACTCTCTGACCACATGGGATTGCGAGCAAAGCACCTCCCCCTTCTGTGCCTTCATTCATCAACTCATCTGCTCTGCTCTTGCTCTAATGAGTTTGGGACCAAGCCATCCTAGAGATCACTGCTTTTCAGCAGGAATGCTTAAGCAAACAAGTCCCTGGTTTAAAAAGAGGTGTCTACAGGCAAGGTGTTCTCTGAAGAGCTCCCTCTCCGCCCTGGTCCTGGGTAAATTGGCTTTGTTTCCCTGCCACAGACCTCATCTCATGTTAGTGAGGGGGGCGTGCACAAATATGGGCCTTTGGCTCCTCGCAATGGTGAACCCGGGGCTCACCCTGACTGGCTTTGGAAGGGAAGGGGACACCTCAGCTACTCTTCGTCCCTTTGCGGATCTCCTTTCTAGCTCTCTCTTCTCCTCTTGCTGACTTGTCTGACCCTGGTTTGTTTAACTGCATATGGGGTGTCGAGGAAATTCGTATAGAGGATGCTCATGGGCTCTCTTCCATGCAACACAGCATTGTTCAGCGCTCCGAGGCAGGAAGCAGACACCTCTCATCACTCAAAGCAGCTCTCACTCCTGCTGGGAAAGTTTCCAGCTGGAATCCAGTTAGTCACCAGAATCCATTTGGTTACCATTGCAGCCTTCCACGCTGAAACCTAGTAAGTAAGTGTCTGTTGCCTTGTGTCCAGCTTTCAAGAGGAGCCTGGCTGGAGGTGGGGAAATCCCGTGAGATTCAGGTTTGAATGTGGACACTTGGATTATGTTGGTGAGCGCACTCGGTCTCTCTCTTCAGCAACCCAGGGTGCTCCCTCCCTTGTGTGGGCATGGCCTGAGCATGCGTCTCCAGGCACTGTCGCCATTGCACCTTGAGACTGATTGGCCTCACCCAGTCAGTTCCCCTCCCCCCATTTGTCCATGCACCTCAGTCTTGCCATATCCCCTCCCTCCACTCTAGCATGGGACCTCTGTGCATTGCAGGAGCAGCCAGAGGCCCCACAGGAAGGACCCGTTCTGCTGGGTACTGCACAGACACATGGAAAGACATGGCCCCTGCCCCAAAGACCTTACAATGCATTGAACGGTGACTGCTGGTCATGCCAAGCCAGCAAGGGTTTAGTGCTGTGTGTGAACAGCTTGGAACGTGGGGATCCGGAAGTCAGCTCCCAGGTCCTCTGCCCAAGGAGGGTTTGGACTGTGTTTTTATTTAGCATTTGACTCGCAGAGCCCAGGTGAGTGTCCCTTGCCAGCCCCCCGCACTAGCACAAGTTGCAGCTCCTCAGGCTGTGCAGCAGCCTGCCCTCCATCTCCAAACAGGACGAAGCAGAGAACTAGCCACCCCGGCTTGCAGCTGAGCTGCTAGGCACTGAGTGCCGGTACATCTCCATCAGCATTACAGCTTGAGCCAAGATTTATTGGTAGGGCCCCTCAGGAGCGAGATGGTGGTGGTGGGGATGGCCTGGTTTTATTGTAGGATTTAATATCTCCTGTTGCATTTATTTGGTAGTGTGCTGATTAATGACATAATAGAACTGAACCCATTATTCTTACACGTAATGAAGAGTTGTGACTAAAAGTTAACGGACCATTTACCACCTTCTGGAGACTCTGCAGCTGCATTTCCACAGCTGCATCCATTTCAGTAAATACACTGAATATTGTTATTGCTGCAGCTCCCTGCTGTACTCAGAGCAGGGGGCGGTGGGATCCCAGAGACGACCGAAGCACCTATCCTGCAGCTCCCCCACCCCGAGCTGCTGAGAGGAGATGGAGTGAGTCTGGGTCACACCTTTGGGGCTACCTGCGTGGAGCCAGTATTTGTCACAGGTCCATTCCCCAGTGATACCTTTGGCTGAGGTGCCTTGCATGGGGAGCCCCTCCATAGTGTGTCGGAGAGCAGCCAATGTGGGCAGTGGGCCGGGCAGCAGCTACACCCTAAAACCTGGACTGAAGGGAGGCTGCCAGCAGAACATGCAATCGCTGGGAATCCGGGCTCAGGCCAAGAGCTGTAGGCTGGCACCGAGGAGGGGTAGGGTGACCCCTTTGGCTGACGGGATGAATAAGCCTCCTGGGTCCCAAAGAGAAGGTCATTATGCAGGTGTCATTGTAAAAAGTTGGAGTCCCCTCCTCCCGTGAACCAGGGGCCTCTGCAGAGACTCCTGTTCAGCTTTTCTGTGGGCTGAACCATACTCCATTTCTCTGCTCACTACTGCTCTTGGAATGGGAGCTGCAGGAGCTTTGGTTGGAAGGCCAGGCAGTTTCACTGCAGCTGCTGTAACCACCTCCATATCCCCTGCTGAAATGTTGCTCTGCACTTTCCCACAGCAAACACTGCTCACTGACAGGGGCGGCACCAGGCCCCAGCATGCCAAGCACGTGCTTGGGGTGGCAAGCCGCGGGGGTCGCTCTGCCGGCGCCTCGAGGGTGGCAGGCAGGCAGGCTGCCTAGAGCCGCCCCTGCTCACTGAATCACCATAGGTATCACTGTGCCTCCAATGCAGTGAAGATGAGGGACTATTTTCTCTTTCTCTGAAAATGCCAGTCCCCAAAGCTGTGTTCGCTAGGGGTGATGAGATCACGTCAGGGCAGATGCTCTCGTTCACAGTAAGATGGTGCTTTATTTTGTTCCATGCACATTCCTGCTGCTGTTCCTTCAGGGACAGTTTTCATCTCCTCCATGCCCAAGCACGTACATGCGCCATCTCCCCAGTCGGTACGACTCTGCCACTCATCCACGAGGTTTCACATGCCCCGAAAGCTGCAGAGAGCTGGGGACATGGCAACGTGGAGGGGTGAGACTGGCTCTGCCCCTCTGCCAGGGGATGGGCCCAAGAACTGTGCTGTCGAGGGTTCATTACGCTTTCTCATGTGATTTAGGGGAGGGCAGTGGTTTGCTCAAGGATGCCTGGGCTTGCAGTACCAGTGTGCAGAACTGGGGCCGGGATTCCATAGCTGAGTGTCAGGAAGGCCCTTCTTTCTGCCACTTTCACTTGTTATCTCTGAAGTGCCTGCATTTCAAGTACTAGACACCCACTTGTTTGTGCTGCTTTGCATCGACAGTTTCATGTGTGATTGCTGTAACTGTACATGCAGACATGGTGTTGGTTTGTGCAGTCAGACCTGAGGGCACATTAGCTGGCAATAAGAAACGCCCAAGTTTCTCCTCCAGCCTTTAAAATCAGGACCCAAATGCAGCAGAGCCACGTGTGCTGCAGGACGGGGATGATTGTGCTCAACAGCCTGCCCCACTCCTCTGAATGTCAAGGCATTGGCATGAATAACCCAGAGGGGGAGAGACATTCCTCTGTCCTGTCACCTAGTCAGGTGAGTTTCACAGACGTAAGCAGGACCAGCACTAGGGTTTTGAGCGCCCTAGGCGGCCGGCAATTTCGCCGCCCCGCGCGCTGGTCCCGTGGCTCCGGTGGAGCTGCCGCAGTGGTGTCTGCGGGCGGTCCACCGTCCGCAGGCACGACTGCGGCCCCCTCCGGACACCCTGGGCTGCCAGCTGCCACGGCGGCACCCTGACCCAGGGTCAGTGCGCCTCTGCGGCAGCCGGCAGCCCAGGGTTTCCTTGGGCTAGGGGACCCCCGCCCCGGGCTGCTGGCTGCAGGGGTGGCGCCCTGACCCAGGGGACACCCTGGGCTGCCGGCTCCTGCCGGCAGCTCAGACTCCCTCTCTGTCCCAGCAGCAGCGGCTGCTCAACCATTTAAAAAAAATTGGGGGGCGCTTTTTGGCGCCCTCAAATCTCGGCGCCCTATGCAACCGCCTAGTCGCCTAAATGGTTGCACTGGCCCTAGATGTAAATGAAGGTAGGATTTGGCCCATTCACTTTTTAAGATGGATCTAATTAAGAGAAGGTGTGTGGTACCCGGATTTCGCCAGGGCTATTTATTGCATTAACTAGGAGGCACAGGCCAGGGCCACTTCACTTGTCCCCATCTGCATGAAACTTTATCATTTGATTCATTCTCTTTATTTTAGCTTCATAGAAGGGAAGAAGAAAATCAGTGATGGTGGCTGTGAGATAGTAGGGGACAGCAAAGGACATATGGGTATGTAAGGGAAGCAGATGGCCTATCTGACTAAACCACATCATATAAGTTTATGAGTCAGGCAGGTGCTCTTTCCTGCTGTTTTATAGTGATGTCTTAAGGATTTCCCTTTTGATATATGAGGAAGAATCGTCAGCCGAGCCCTTCTCTATCAGAGGCTAATCCCAAAGTAAATCACTCTAAAGCAGCAGGAGAGAGGGCTAGCACGGCACCCACTGTACAGATATTCTTTTGCTATAAATCATCAGTCATGTTCTTAAGAGATTATGCTGGAAAAAGCAAACAATATAGAAAGGTCAAATACAAATAGTAAAAATGAAATAGTTTGTTACCTCTCTCTTTCTGCTCGCAGAGGAGAGACTGCTTAGCCCTGGAGCAGGAGAGCAGGCGACTCTTCCATCACAGCAGAGCTCAGGCCGGGGTCAGTGAAGGAAGATTTTCACTCAGGATCAAACTACACAGAAACAGCACGAACCCAGGGGGTGGCTGCCTTTACTGCACGTGCAGATGTGTGTGTTGGGAGAGGAGCTTTCACTCTTAGTCTGCCCTCTCCTGCCCCTCAGTCCTGTACGTCTGACATCACAGCTGATACGAACATAAGAGCGGCTATACTGGGTCAGACCAATGGTCCATCTAGCCCAGTATCCTGTCTGCCAACAGTGGCCAGTGCCAGATGTTTCTGGCAGTTGGAGGTTTAGGGAGACATGGAGCATGAGGTTGTGTTCCTGACCATCGTGTTTAGTAGCCATTGATGGACCTTATCTGATTCTTTGTTGAACCAAGTTGTACTTTTGGCCTTCACAACATCCCCTGGCAAGTTCCACAGGTTGATTGTGTGACTGTGTTTTGGGTTCCTTTTGTTTGTTTTAAACCTGCTGCCTATTAATTTCACTGGGTGACCTGCTGGTTCTTGTGTTCTGTGAAGGGGTAAATAACACTTCCCTATTCACTTTCCCCATACCAGGCAAGGTCTCATAGACCTCTGTCCTATTCCCCTCCTGCCCCCGACCCCAGTCATCTTTTGTCTAAGCTGAGCAGGCCCAGTCTTTTTAATCTCCCCTCAAATGGAAACTGTTCCATACCCCTCATAATTTTGTTGCCATTTTCTGAATCTGTTCATCTTTTTTGAGATGGATCGACCAGGTGTAGGTGCACCATGGATTTATATAGTGACATTATGATATTTTCTATTTTATGATCTATCCCTTTCCTAATTGTTCCTAACATTCCGTTTGCTTTTTTGACTGCTGCTGCACATCGAGCAGATTTTTTCAGAGAACTATCCGCAATGACTCCAAGATCTTTCTTGAGTAGTAACAGCTAATTTAGACCCCATCATGTTGTATGTATAGCTGGGATTATGTTTTCCAGTGTGCATTACTTTGTATTTGTCAACATGGAATTGCATTTGTCATTTTGTCACCAGTCACGCAGTTTTGTGAGATCCCTTTGTAACTCTTCACAGTCTGCTTTGGACTTAACTATCTTAGTCATTTTTGTACTGTCTGCAACCTTTGCCTCATCACTCTTGACCCTCATATTTCCTATTTATGAATATGTTGAACAGCACAGGTCCCAGTACAGATCCTGGGGGCATCTCGCTATTTACCTCTCTCCTTTTTGAAAACTGACCATGTATTCCTCCCTTTGTTTCCTATCTTTTAACCAGTTACTGATCCATGAGAGGACCTTCCCTCTTGTCCCATGACTGCTTACTTTGCTTAATAGCCTTTGATGAGGGACCTCATCAAAGGCTTTCTGGAAGTCCAAATACACTATAGCCACTGGATCACTCTTGTCCACATGCCTGTTAACTCTCTCACAGAATTCTAATAGATTGGTGAAGCATGATTTCCCTTTACAAAAGCTGCATTTACTCTTCCCCAAAATACTGTGTTCATCTATGTGCCTGACAATTCTGTTCTTTGCTATAGTTTTAATCAATTTGCCTAGGACTGAAGTTAGGCTTCTTGGCCTGTAACTGCCAGGATCACCTCTGAAGCCTTTTTTAAAAATGGTGTTACATGAGCTATCCTCAGTTACCTGGTAGAGAGACTGATTTAAGTGATAGATTACATACCAGAATTAGTAGTTCTGCATTTTCATATCTGAGTTCCTTCAGAACTCTTTGGTGAATACCATTTGTTGCTGGTGATTATTACTGGTTAACTTATCACTTTGTTCTAAAATCTCCTCTTTTAACACCTTGATCTGAGACAGTTCCTCTGATTTTTCACCTAAAAAGAATTGCTCAGATGTGGGAATCTTCCCTCACATTCTCTTAATTGCAGAAAGATGCGAATAATTCATTTAGCTTCTTCACTACAGCCTTGTCATCCTTGAGTGCTCCTTTAACATCTCGATCATCATGGGGACCCACTGACTGTTTGGCAGCCTTCCTGCTACTGATGTACTTAACTTTTTTGCTGTTAGTTTTTGTTTCCTTACTTAGTTGCTCTTCAACATCTTTCTTGGCCTGCCTTAGATGTCATACTTGCAGAAACCCCAGAATGGTCAGAAACCTGCCTCTGCAGCACACCACATGCTGAGGATGTGAACGCAGCAAGTATAAAGGAAAGTTTGAGTCGTACATGGTAATGGGGGTAGTAGGGATGCTATGTGAAACTTCCCAAGTGAGCAGCTTTGGCATCCATGTCAAGGAACAGTCACAAAGGTGGGGTGCACATGTATTTTCCTGTTGTCTCTAAGGATGTAAACCTTCACTGCAGAGGATGGATGCAGAACAGAGTTATCAACATTGCACTGTCCAGGCCCAGGTGAACCTTTTGTCTCTAGGTCAGTGGTTCCAATGATGCAGCCCAGAGTGGCAGTGGCCGGAAGGTGCTGCTCTCTCATGGTTGTTCAGTGGCTTACCAAGTGAGCGGCTGGTCTGAGGCAGATGCCCAGAGCAACCCTTATGGGGAGAACTTGGTGCACTGTGAGGGGGGAGCACATGCAGGGGTTTCTGACCACAATGTAAGGATGGTCATGTGGCTGAGACACTGGACAGGACACTGGAGATCTGGCTTCAATTCCCAGCTGTGCCACAGAGTCCCTGTGTGACCGCGGGTGAGTCACTGAATCTTGCCAGGCCTCAGCTCCCCCTCACAATATTCTTCCTGCCCTTCGGGGGCCTGTAATCCATTAATGTTTGTGGGGCGCTGAGACTGTGGAGATGGGGGCCACAGAGAGCGAGCGAGCGATGAGTGCTGTCAAGGAGAGCATGCATGGTGGGGGGAGTGCATCTCATTGGCGGTGGGAATCCTGCTGTGGGGCAGCACATGGAAGGAACTGCCCCGAGCAGCCTTGCCTCGAACATGCCTGCCTCGTGGCGTCACCTGCTTGTTAATGTCGGAGGTGCTGGCTGCCCTTCTCTCTCTTCCCTGATTACATTGACACTGATCCAAAGTGCTGCTGGAGTTTGCTGCTAATGCAGTCTTTACATGTGATTAGCTGCCAGCCTTTAAATGTCCCCTCTGAGAGACATTGGGGTTCTGTCTGCTCTGGCCCAGAAGCCAAGGAGAAAGTTAGCCCCAGGGAGTGTGGGCAGCAGTGCCTCTCTCTGCAATAGAAAGATCTCCGCGTTTATAATTGAAATGATGTGTTTGTTGCTGCCCGCCATATGGAAGTGCCATCTGAGACCTGGGTGGTGCTGTGTCAGCCTATGGAGTGTCCTGCTGTGCTTCAGCACCGGGCTTCGTTCTGTAGGAGAGATTTATTCCTTACGTGTTAGGAGAACATGAGCCTGTGCTTAGATAGGTAGGAGCAGCAATTCCAGGCCCCACGTCTTCCTGTGAGTAAAGAGTGCTTTCCTTCCAGGGAGTGTCCGTCTCCTAGCCCCTCTCACTTCCCTGCAGCCATGGTCCCACTGTTCCAGCATCAGCTGGTTCTGACCCACAGCCATGTGCCATAGTTGTTTGTTCCCTTCCAAACCGTTCTGCCGTCACCCTTCTCCCCCTGCCTTTGTTACTCTGAAATTCACTGTCCCTGATGCTCTCTCAGATCCTGCTGACACATACAGACAGCGTAAGAACTGGGGCCAGGGACACTTTGGGAGGACGTCACCACGGCCCAGCCTCTGCTGCAATAATGAGGTGAAGCTGGGTTTGAGGAGGACTTCCACGTAGACCAGCCCCCAGCTGATGCATCTCCTGGACGGTTGCCATTTACACAGCTGATACAAGCTGGGGCTTATTCTGCACCCAATCCCAATGCATCTTGGCTTCCGAGTGCAGAGGTGTCTGGATTTCTCCCGTTCCTCCCTGCCTCACTCTATCAGGAGACCTGCCTCTTGCTTTGGAAATCCAGTTTTCACTTGACGGCTGGAGTGGGGCAGTGGATGGAATGTGCTTTAGAGCAACTCACTCTCTGCTACAGAAACACCTGATTTCTCTCCCCCTTGATCTGGTACTGGCTGCTAGGGCAGAGAGGTGCTAACACAGTGTCAGGCATTTTAACTGTCCTGGGCTTCGGGACCATGTTCTGCCAAAGGCTCAGGGAACTGCATCTGCATGGCCCACCTGTGCAGGGTTCTGTTGTCCCTCTGGTCCCACCTGACCAGATGGCTCTGCTCTGCCTGGAGCTCGCTGTTTGGCCTTTTGGATAAAATGTAAATCTGTACTTTTGGTTCTTTGTGGCCACTAGACATCCCAATGACCTTGTGCAGCGGTCAGAGGTTGTTCGGGTGTAATTGAATTCTGCATTCTTAAATCCCCCTTCACTTTCAGTTGGCTATGGTATTTACCTTCACTTCCTGGCCTAATATGTTGGGGCCACAAGCGGAGTGAGGGAATATCTTTTATTGGACCAACTTCTGTTTGTGAAAGAGACAGGCTCAAGCCACAGCTCTGTGCAGCTCAAAAGCTTCTCTCTTCCACCAACGGGCGTTGGTCCAATCAAAGATATTCCCTCCCCCACCTGGTCTCTACCCTCCTGGGAGCAGCACATGCACAACACTATTGCAAACTCTAATATGTTGGCTAAGTCGGCTGTGTGCTGTGAAACAGTTGCCATATGATGCCTCAAAGGGGGCTGCATTTCACTGGTGGTGAAAGTGATTCCTGTACTTTATATCCCAGACTTATGTCACAGTTTCTTTGTGAATCTTAACTGGATAATGTCTGTACAGAGCTTTGCCCCTTTCATCCCAGGACCCCCAGGTGGTATCATTATTTATCTGGCTGCAGGGAGGCTTTGGAACATACCTTTGCTCTGGAGACAACATCTCCACATGGCAGGCTGCAAGTCTGCTGTACTGGAACAGATATTACACACACAACTGCGTTTAAAATGGGAACACCCAGCAGTGTAAATATTCCTCCACTGACAGCAGGGCGAGGCAATTCCTTCTCTGTGGCTTCACTGGGTTCCTTGCTGTCTGAAAGTTGGTGTTAAATGTATAAAAACCTCCTGCTCTCTCCCTGGGTGACCCTGACCTTCCCCACTGGCATCTTCTCTAAGAACAGCATGCAGCCAAGCAGCCTGGAGCAGAGGGCAGGAAAGGGGCATCTCCATCCTCTGCGATTCCTGCCCTCTCCTTCCCGTGCTGGTGGTGGGGCACCATGGCTGTGCCAGAGCAGCTGGTTAGACGCTCCAGTGCTTTCCTGGCTCCCGTAGTGTCGCCTCAGATCAGTAGCAGTATCTGTACTGCCAGAACACGGGCATGCGCCTCCCTGCAATTATATTGAGGCTGTTGGCTGTCCCCAACACAGACACAGATTAGGAGCCCCAGTGTTGACATGCTGACAGGTCGGCCTTGTTCGGTATCAAGTTAAGTGTGCAATTCATCAGAGCACAAATGCAGCCAACTGCTGCTACTGCTGCTGGGCTGCTTCAGTGTACACAGTTGCTAAGCAACACTACTAGGCCTGCTTCCTAAATCGATGGTTTGAAGGCATTTCTGTGATGTGTGTCATTGCAAAGCCAGCTGGGGAAGAGGCACATTTGGGTTTATATCAGCTGGGGCCCATCCCCCATCTCCTCCTTGGCTGTGGGGAGACCTGGCAATTCAAGCTCTGGGTGTTCAGTCCCCATGTCCTTGGCTTTGTTTCTTAGCTGCCGCCTCTCTGAACAGTATGATGACTCGTAGCCTCGGGGGCGGGTACCCCTCTCCAGCATGGGACCTGACCTTTCACTCCTGCCTTCCAGATGCTGGCAGCTGTTGTCCAAAATGTGGCTGTGTGCCTCTAACTGCCCCTGGTCTCAGCCTTCAGAGACTGAAAGGATGAGAAGCTCCATATGGCACGTGCGTGGGTTTGGACCAGTGCACCTGGAATTGAGGCCCGGGGAAGCATAGTGCAACCAAGCCATGCAAGTTCTGTAGCGTTCTCAATCTCTTAGGGTATGTCTACATCTATAATTTTGCAGCGCTGGTTGTTACAGCTGTATTAGTACAGCTGTATAGGGCTAGCGCTGCAGAGTGGCCACACTTACAGCAACCAGCGCTGCAAGTGGTGTTAGATGTGGCCACGCTGCAGCGCTGTTGCACACCGCGGGGAAGGAGACCTGCTTGGAGGGGGGGTCAGGGAACGCCAGAGCACACCACGGGGCTGGATACCTGCTTGGAGGGGGGGTCGGGGAACGCCAGAGCACACCGCGGGGAAGGAGACCTGCTTGGAGGGCAGTGGAGTTTGCTTGATTACCAGAGAGGCTTCCTCAGGTATGCTGGGATACCTGCTTATTCCACGGAGGTCAACAGAAACGCTGGTGAGTGTCTACACCTGATGACCAGCGCTGGTGATCCAGCGCTGGATCCTCTACACCCGAGGCACGACCGGGTGTATGGCCAGCGCTGCAAACAGGGAGTTGCAGCGCTGGTAATGCCCTGCAGGTGTGTACACATCCTAAGTTGCACCGCTGTAACCCCCTCACCAGCGCTGCAACTTTGTAGTGTAGACAAGGCCTTAATCCTGCTCTCCCCTTCCTCACTCAGCTTGGCATACATCATCCCCTTTTCCCCCACAGCCTGCCACATATCTCCACACACAAAGAACAGTTTGCACTGTCCCTTGGAGAGAACTGAGACCCACAGATGCCACTGTGTGATAAAATAACTGCTGTGTCTACGTTTTTATAATTTATTCCTTCCCCTTTCTTCTTACTACATTGTTTTTGTAGAATAGTAATGAAATAATGCATTAGCAGTGACCCAGCTCCTATATCCAAAGTGTGCATATATCTGAGGCAGTGGGAGTTTGCTATGGTTAAGTTTCAGAACATTCACAATTCTAATGACCTGCATGCATGTGCTGATAGTTTCATAAGAACGGCCACACTGGGTCAGACCAATGGTCCATCTAGCCCTGTGTCCTGTCTTTTGGCAGTGGCCAGTGCCAGATACTTCAGAGGTAATGAGTAGAACAGGGCAATTTATTGAGTGATTCATCCCCCGTTGTCCAATCCCAGCTTCTGGCAGTCAGAGTTTAGGGACACCCGGAGCATGAGGCTGCACCCTGTCCAACTTGGCTAATAGCATTTTTGGACTATCCTCCATGAACTTTTCTTATTCTTTTTTGAACCCAGTTGTAATTTTGGCCTTTGCACCATGCCCTGGCAACAAGTTTCATAGGTTGACTATGCGTTGTGTGAAGAAGTGCTTCCTTATCTTTGTTTTAAACCTGCTGCCCATCAATTTCATGGTTCATAACATTCTGTTCAGTTTTTTGACTGCTGCTGCCCATTGAGCAGATGTTTTCGCAGAACTATCTGCAATGACTCCAAGATCTCTCTCTGGAGTGGTAACCACTAATTTAGACCCCATCATTGTATAGTTGGGATTATGTTTTCCAGTGTGCATTACTTTGTGTTTATCAACACTGAATTTCATCTGCCATTTTCTTGTTCTTGTGAGAGCCGTTTGTAACTCTTTGTAGTCAGCTTTGGACTTAACTCTCTTGAGTCACTTCATATGGTCTGCAACTTTCTCACTGCTTATCCTTTTTTCTAGGTGATTTATGAATATATTGATATCCTTTGAGCTTCTGTTATGATGTTTTTAAACAGTTTCCATGCAGCTTGCAGGCATTTCACTCTTGTGACTGTTCCATGTAATTTCTGTTTAATTGGCCTCCTCACTCTTGCATATTTCCCCTTTTGAAGTTAAGTACTAGTGTGGTGGATTTTACTGGTATTTTCCCCAACTACAAGGATGTTAAATTTAGTTACATTATGATTGATATTACCAAGCAATCCAGCTATATTCACCTCTTCAACCAGATCTTGTGTGTCACTTTGGACTAAATGAAGAATTGTCTCTCCCCTTGTGGGTTCCAGAACTAGCTACTCCAAGAGGCAGTCATTCATGGTGTCTAGAAATGTTATCTCTGCATCCCATCCTGAGGTGACATATTCGCCATCTATAAGGGGCTAGTTGAAATCCTTCATTATTATTGGGTTTTCTGTTTTTGTAGCCTCTATTCTCCTTGAGCATTTCACAATCACCATCCTGGTCAGAAGGTCAGTAGTATATTCTGACTGCTATACTCTTATTATTCAAGCATTGAATTTTTATCCACAGAGATTATATGGTACTCTTTCATTCATTTAAGATTTTTACTATATTTGACTCTGCTTTATTTCACATAGAGCATGACCTATCTGTCATTCTGATTTATTTGGTACCCTGGTATTATTATGTCCTATTGATTGTCATCATTCCACCAAGTTTCTGTGATGCCTATTATATCAATAGCCTCATTTAATATCATAGACTCAAGTTTCTCTCCCTTAGTATTTGGACTTCTTGCATTTGTATATGAGCACTTATAAAATGTGTCAATATTTAGTTGTCTGCCTTCATGTGATGTAATTGAACTGGATTCTTTTTTTGTTTGACTGTTTCTCTTCAGTCCCTAGCTGCACTTTATCAACTTCTCTCCTCTCCTCTTTAGTAGGATATAGAGTGTCCTCTTTAATAAATACTCCCCTTAGGAATGTATCTGTCTGAACGGTGCGCTCTTCTGCACCTGTCGGCTTTCCTCCAGCCCTTAGTTTAGAAACTCCTCTACAGCCCTTTTAATTTTACATGCCAGCACTCTGGTTCAGTTTTGGTTTAAGTGGAGCCCATCCTTCCTGTATAGACTCCTCCTGTCCCAAAATGTTTCCCAGGTCCTAATAAACCTAAATCCCTCTTCCCTACACCATTGTCTTATCCATGCACTGAGATCCTGCAGTTCTGCCTGTCTAATTGGCCCTGCTCATGGAACTGGAAGCATTTCAGAGAATGCTACCATGGAGGTTCTGGCCTTCAATCTTGTGCGTAGCAGCCTATATTTGGCCTCCAGGACCTCTCTTCTATCCTTCCCTTTGTCATTGGTACCTACATGTACCACGACCACTGGCTCTTCCCCAGTATTGCACGTAAGTCTATCTAGATGTGTCGAGAAGTCTGCGCTACTGTTATCGGGCTCTTCATGGTAACTGGGGTTCTCTCCCCTCACAGGGGTGTCCTCAGTGCTAGAGGATACCATGGCATCATCTGGAAGGAGGGTCTCAACTATGGGATCATTTCTCTCCCCTCCAGGCTGATACTCTCCTTCCCCAAGACTTTTGTCCTCCTCAACACCCCAAAGGCTGCCAGACTGCTGTATTTCTTCCTGGAAAGTCTCCTCTGTGTACCTCTGTGTCACTTTAGTTTGGCCACTCTGGTCTCAAGAACTGGTACTCAGTCTCTGCAGGCCATGAGTTGCTTCCACCAAATGTACACATACACCACCTGGCCACAAGGCAGGTAATCATCCATGCTGCATTCAGTGCAATAAACTGAATAGCCCCAAGTGTGTGCTGTACTTCTGCCTGCATTCTCTTTCCTCTCGCAAGGGTTTTTGTTTGGTTGGATAGTTTGGGGGATTTGTTGATGATTTTTGGTGGGGGAGGGCATTTATTGGCCCAAGTCCAGAGAATGTTTGTTAGGTGTATCTGGCTCTCACTTCCTCTCTAAACTCCTTCGCAAAACTCCCATTGGTTGGTCCTGTTCACTAGCTCCTCTGGTCATTTAAAAGCTGGCTTTTTAAAGCGCTGTTCTCCCTGGGTTAGACCCACCCTCTCTGCAAGAGATCCTAAAGGGATCAGTCATCTCTGGGGCTGAAATGCTCTATGCGTGGACTCAACAATAAATTGGCGGGCGGGCGTGGGGGTGGGGCGTGAGAGAATGGAAGTTTGAGAAAAATCTATTCAGCTATTTGTGACTTCAGAATGGGTAAGAAAATGACACTTCTCAGCTAACCAACTTCTAGCCATGTTGTTTGGGACAGGACTGCCGCAAAGGTGACTGCAGCAGAAAATGAGACATGCAGTCTTGGCCTTTGCTTAGTTTGAAAAATGAGGTTTGATTTACCAAAGACACAGCTCTTTGACAACTGTGCACTGAGCACGTGCAGCAGATTATGTGGTTCAGTTTAGAGCTGCATTCTTAGAGACCTGCACTCTGCATGCATATGTAGCTAGTTACATGTTTGCACACTTCAAAACTTGCCAACTTTAAAGGCTCATAACTTTAAGGTCTCAATAAAAATCTACAGAGCTCGCCAAGCTTGAAGAAAACAGGTTCAGTAGTTTCACAGTCAAGCCAAAGTTGAGGAATAGCAGTTCATCAGTTTAATGCTGCGAATGTTTAAGCTCAGCAAGGGGGCCATTTAAACTCCTATGGACTTTTAAAATTTACTGCACACAAAAAATGATATTAAAAGAACATTAGTAAGGTTATAAAGTCAAATAATCAAACCTTAGGAAATGCCAGAGATAAGGTCGCCTTAATTCGGCCTCCTTGTGCATGTGCCTTAAATACAGTCTTTAACTACACGATCCCATTATTTTTGCACAAACCCCTGCCTTAGTCACTGTACAGGGTGGACGGTGCTGACTTCATAAGCAACTATTCAATATTTTGTTTTAGCCTTGGTATTCAGCTTGTAGCTTCCAGCCTTATTTACTGTGCCCAGTTCAAACCCTGCTCTGAAGTCAGGATTATGAATTTTCTCATGGGTTTTTCTATGGGACTCATCACTGTAGTAGCTGAGCCCAAGCTTGACCCCTCCAATCTGTCTGTGTCCCAGTCCTGCTCTTCCCCACCCTTGGCTCCTCGTGCCAGTCTCCCCTCCTAGCCAGTCCCAGTCTCCATGACTCATCCCTGTTCCAGCCTCTTCGCTCAGCCAGTCTCAGTCTCACCCACTATCCCCAACTCCCAGTCCCAGTTTTCTTGTTCTCCCTGCCTGCTCTAGGCTCAAGCATACTCAGTGCAGATGGATTCTGGGGGAATTTAGCCGCTAAAATCTAAGAAGTCTCTTCTGAGCATGTGCAAACTGAAATTTTTTAAAGTCCTATATCTTCGCCACATGTGGGCAACTTTTCACAGGCACGTGATCCCTGACCCAAAGGACTGTGATCCTCACTTACAAGTCCTTGCTCCAAAGCATGGGGTTACTAGAGCTTTTTAGAGAAAAGGTCACCAGGATTTTTTTATCATGGACAAAATAATGTGTCCCCCCACCCCCTTTGACGTGTTCTTAGAAATGTCAGAAATGTTTTGGCTGAAATTTTCCAAAGAAATTCAGCTGGAGGCAGACAACTGGTATGGAAAAGTTCTGCTTGAACAGTTACTGTTTGGCAAAGTTATAAACAACCAAAAACTGTCTTAAACTGGGAAGTGTTGGACAGCGGACTCACCAGCCATGCGGTAAGTAGGAGTATATGCAGGGATGGAAATGTGAACACATCATGCAGTACTGTCAGGGACCTGTCACACTTTAGCTAACTAGTGGCTGTTAAGTCTACAAATGTGTAAGTCACTAAGTTTGGGCACCGGTAGCTCCAGTTGGCCTTTCCTTGCTGGTGTCTGTTAAAACAAGACAAATCTCCGTTTCTATAACTTCTTCCCTTTAAAAAAATCACCTAGGAAATTAAATGCAAAAATGCATGGTAATACAACTAGGGCCGTACTGTTTAGCATTCAAAAGTTGAGAAATACAAAAATTAAGCTTGGCTGCAAAGCTCTAACTCTGCCCCCTTGTGCATATTCATTAAAATACAGAGTTTATGTGCTCTCAAATTACCTGAGACACACATTTATATTTAAGGCTACAAGGGGAAAAGTGCATTATGGTAAATCGTATTTTATCAATAAAGAAGGCATAAAGGCAAAGAGTTTAAGGCGGAACATTCAACTTTCACTGTGCAACTTTCCCATTGTATCTAGGTCTATGAATATCTAGCAGTCAAGAGTCATTAAGCTGTGCACATTCGTGGGGATCAGAGCTTGGCAAACAACAGATTGTTGGGTTCATTGGCAATTCCAAAAGATAAAAAAAATACTTTAGGACCAGACAAATCAAAAAGTTGAAAGAATTTGTGTTTTGAGTTGAACAAAACATTTAGTTTTGTGAAAATTGAATGTTTCATGCAGATTTTCATTTTAATTTGACTACTTTAAAATGTTTTTGAGTTTTTTAAATACATTTAAAGAAGATGTTGATACAAATAGTTGTTTCAAACAGAGGAATTAGAACATTCCATTTGGAAAATGTTGAAACAAAATATTTACACACACGCGCGCGCGCACACACACATTTCCATAAAAATCTGAACAAACAATTTGGCAAAATTGATAGAAATTCATTAAATGTTTTGGCTTCACTGAATCTGCATTTTCCATCCCCAAACAAACAAACAAGTGGTGCCGGTATCTCTAACTCTCTGACAGCGAGAAGCGTTTATTGTTCAGAAAATACCCCTGTTTCTGGTTGTGCTTGACCAGTGTAAATCAGGAGTAACGCCACTAAGACCAGCATAGTCCCCGACTATAAGTGCACTTCGAATCAGACCCCAAATAATCCTTTGTATGTTGCTTCACAGACTAAGGAAATGCTGTAACATACACCCAGGGCTGCCCGGAGATGTAACGGGGGCTCTGTAGTTAATGATGAATGCACCAACTTCGCTTGCTTTGTGTCCCTAGTGAGCTCAGCTGCCCAAAAAGTGCAATTATATTACAGCAATGCATTCCCTACCAGGATTTCTTGGGCTCAGAAAACGATTTGAAGGATTTTAAAAAGACTGTGCTGTCGTTGTTCAGCACAACCATTGGACAAAAATGAGAGAAATAGCTTCAGTGGTTTTAAAACACAGCTGATGTCCTACAAGCTTTAGAACCATATTTGCTTTTCTGTTCCCAGTTTGCTGTCTGTCTGTCTGAAGTGTGCTCACTGTTGCAGTGTCTCTGTACTGAAGGTATGTCACCCCCATGTAGAGAGGTCACACAAGTGCCGTGCACTATCTGGGTATGTCTGCACAGCAAGCAGGATCCTGCAGCAGTGAATCTCAGAGCCTGGATCAGCAGACCTGGGCTTGCGCTACGGTGCTAAACTGATGGATGGAGGGGGATGGGCTTTGGACCGCGAACTCCACCCTGAGCATTTACAACGTCGTGTTTGGTGTGAAGGGGATGCAGGTAGCTCTCTTGTGTTGAAGCCAGATAACCTCTCTAGTATTGATGCAACTTCAGGTGTTCAGTTTCTTCTGTATCCACCCAGCCAACAGATAGTGACATTCCTTGAACAATGCATAGGCCAGAGTGAATCACTCTGTTATGTGCTGGTACATGCCCTGTATATCTGAAGAAAGGGAGAGGTTTGGACAAAAGTCTTAGGATAATTGCCTAATGTTTCACTTAATGCTCACCAAGGAACCAAAGTAAACTAACATACTTCTGTAGCTTCTCTGTCTGGTTACACATTTAACAAAACACCCAGACATGCATGTGCAGGACCCCAGGCGGTTGGCCTACCACTCTGTGAACAACAGTGATGATGTCCTACCTGTCCACAGAATGCCAGCAATCAGCTGAGCAATCTTCTTACCCAGCCTCATCTGAAAAAAAACAGGGCCCATTGACATCCGAGGGTGCACTAATGAAATTGGCCCTTTGTTCCTTCTATACCGAGAAGAGAATTTAGCCTCCTGATTCACTTTGAGGAAGGAATCCTTTCACTACAGGGAATAATCTTGCTAGGATTGCAGATTTCTCGCTGCAGTACAGAAAACCCCAAACTTTTGCAGTTATGCAGAAACTTCAGTTTTCACAGCATCTGAGCTGTTTCTTTGTACTCTGGCTCTCATGCCTCGGTGTATGTCAGAGACTTGCTGTTTGACACATTGGGATGTATTGAATTGGCTTTGTTGAAATAGAGACTAGAATTTCCAACCTGCTGTAGAGCAGTACCTTTCAGTGCTTTCTTTTTCTTTTATTTTGTGTAACTCAGAACAGAAATTACTAGTTGCTGTTGCACACACTGCCACCTTCTGTAACGGAGACTGAAATTTACAAAGTGCTCCAAAACATTGCCTCCCATGCTAGCTATTCTATGAACAAGTGATGTAGTCTCCAGGATTTATAGTAATTTTACCCAGCAAGTAATGGGATCACTTGGTTCCTTACTTGGACATCTGAATGTGTTAATACATAGAGCTGGTTTATTTGGGTACCGATGCCCAAGAATCTGTTGAGAAATGGAAATCAAGCCCAACAAATTCAGGAAATAGTTAACAACAAAGGGAGCCATTTAGGGACCAGGAAGATTTGGGAAGCATTTCTCCTTTGATCAGCTTTTAAAGAACTTGAATTTGAGATACAGGTGTCCTATGTTATGGAATAAGAAAAAGAAGAGATGGAAAAGCCCTGCTGGGCTATGTCAAGGTGAGGCTGTTGCAGGATTTGATCCCTGCTGTATGTAACCTAGCTTTGAATCCTGTGTTGTTTTATATGAACAATGGAGCGTCCACCACTTGCTTCTTCCATTTCCCTCTGTTTGTTGGAAATATAAATTCTCAGCTGTATCCCACTCCATCTTATTGGGAATACCTCCTCCAATGAATGCAGAAGAATGTGAGGCTTTGTCTATGTGAGAAAGTGGTTGCAGTTTAACGTAATGTGTGGTTTTACATTAACTTGGTTAAACAAGTGCAAAAAACTGTGTGGACACTCTTATTTCAGTTTGAACCATGCTTTTGGTTTAGCTTCGGTCAATGAGGGATCATTTCAGCTAAATTGAAAAGAGCCACTCCCAAATGGAAAAAAGTATGCACACGAGGATTTGCATCTGTTTAAAAATAGTTAAGTTAAACAAGTGCAAGTTCTGTGTGCAGCCAAGTGCTGAGTGAAGTTACCTTTTCCACTGTACCCCCTGGTCTTCGGTCCTAGTCTCCATTCATCTTGGGCCTCCAGAGCCCCTCCATGTGCTACCCCAGGTCTCTAGCTGTCTCCATGTTCAGGACATTGAACAGAGTCCACCCTATCTGAATGCAGAGATTCCCCTGTGGAGCAATAGCTCCAGAGAGATCCTGTCACGGAGTTTGGGGGAGTCTGGCTGTGCACCCCTCTTCCTGGGACTCTCAGTCACACTCAGCCAGCCAGTAAAACAGAAGGTTTATTGGACAACAGGAACGCAGGCTACAGCAGAGCTTATAGGCACAACCAGGACCCCTCAATCAAGTCCTTATGGGGGTTCAGGAAGCTTAGTTCCCAGCTTGGGGTTCCCTGAATTCCAACCATCCAGCCCAAAACCGAAACTGAACTAACCCCCTCCTGAACTAACCCGACTCTCTTCCTTTGTCCGGCTTCCCGGGCAAAGGTGTTGACCACCTCTCCCCCCTGCCTAGCTCAGGTTACAGGCCCAGGTACTGTCCATCACCTAAAGTCATCCCCTGCCCTCCCATTCACTGTGCAGACAGCTCCTATTCCATCACAGATCCTTCTAAGAAGAATTTTGCAGATCTCTCATTTTGCCATAAGCTCCCTTTCCCAGGTGTCTGAGCTGGATGAGACCATGTCTGGAGGAGGGCTCCCTCTTCATACCTGTATGTGGATGTGTGCCATCAGGGTACTACACAGGATAAAGTCTTTGGTTTAAAATCAATATTTACCAGGGACAAACCAGTAAAAAAGCAGAACAAACCCATATTTACCTTTATGGGTTAACAGTGAGAAACAAAGCCACGAGTTTTCATCCTGCTGGTCTTCATAGCAGGACTCATTTTCAGATACACTCTGTCGTTCAGAGCTGTGAGTTCTGATGGGTATTGCCACACAGAGCCCCTGCTAGTGCTAGGGCATGACCAATGCCCTCCTTGCTCACGTCTAGTGCTCACAGTCTATTACAACGTGTGGGTACTGTGTCTGTAACGTTAAAATCATACTCCCTAGGGGCAAAAAGTGAAGTAAAAGCATCATATGTAGAACTGGGTTACTAGGGTGGGGTCCAGAGTCTTGGTTTGATTCATAGAATCATAGACATGTAGGACTGGAAGAGACCTCAACAGGTCATCTTCTTTCAGTATATAGAGATAATGACCAAACATAATGGTTGGAACTGGATTTCCCCAAAGAGCAAGAGTATTTGGATCTAGGATGATGGTTCAGCCCCGTTGCTAGTTATAAGTACAGCTAAAATGTGAAGCTAAATGTAAAGGTTTTAGGAGATGAAAGGTGTGTCTTCGAGCGTAGGCGGACTACAGGATAGCCTCTTCTATGCAGGCTCCACCATGTGATTAAAAAAAAAGTTTCTCTCTCTTGCTGTCCTGGCTTTTTGTTTCCTTCCCCATGGAAAGGACCAAAAGGTTCAATAAGGAGGCAGCCAAAATGAGAGAACATAGTTGAGAATGATGGGTGAGCCAATTCATCGTTCCAGCACGTAGTGTCCAGTGTTTCTAGGTGTGCCCACCCCATGGTTATGTAAGCTGCCAAAATGGTGTTTGTGAATAACATTGATGCTGCAGTCTGCACAGAACCTTGTTATACGAAGTCTCTCTCTGCGGGCTGTGGTTAAAGAACACAGGAACCCTCTGAGCGAGAGAGAGTCCCCTGTGTGTTTTCCTCACACCCTTATTCTCAGCAGGGCTTTAGGACATTTGCTGGATGTTTTTCACTGTCTGCTTTTCTAGTTATAACTGCCAGTCTGACCTGGGGTTTGATGGGATCCAACGGGCAGAATTCCAGTGGCTTTTGTGTTGAAAGGCAGGGACTGGACTTTGAAAAGGGATCATTAAAGAGAGGCTATATTGTGCTACCCAACACTAACATACCTCTGGCCCAGGACCGGTCCCCTCCCCCCAGTCCTGTTCTTTTGTGCCCTCTTAGAAATATTAAGTTTCCGTCTTGCCCATGAGTTCCATATTCTTCTTTGCCACCTTCCAAAGCTCACAGCTTGCACCGAGCTAGAGCCAAAAAGGAGTCAGGAACGGAGGAACCTTTTTCTCTTTTTGATGCATCCACTTAGCTGCATTCAGGCTGAGAAGCTCTTTCCCACGTACTGCATTGCACCCTGGCTCCAGAGAGGGACAACCAAGGAGCTGTAGAAGCTGCATGGGGATTTGCTTTCCAATAACTTGCTACTGCAAGCACCAACCACCCAGACTCAGCACCCAGCTGTGACAGAGTTCTCTTGGCTTGCTCTTCATTGTCTGTGTGCCCCCAAAGAGATGTTAAACACTGAAACCAGCTCTAAGAGAAGCTATGGGAGCAATAAACACCTGCCAGGAAACTAGGAGGGGCAAGAGGATGGTCTGTCCATCTGGAGAACCAAAAGTAAAAAGGGTTAAGGCACAAAGTCTTGTTTTCTAATAGGTCCTTGGCCAACTCAAGTTAATAAAATCAGAACTAGGGATGATGGCAAATGACCAGCACAATGTAGTGACTGGGAAATAATGGTTAATGACTAAGCCTGAGTCCATAATTTTCACTTTCCTCAAGGCCGTTCTTCCTTGGGTCGGACCTTCTTTCACCCACTGCCTCTCTCCTGCCAGTTCCCTGACACCACTGACCTCTTGAGTACAGGACTGGGATAATCATGGTGTCAGGTGAACTAGATGTGGGCTTCTGGAGGTTTCATACTTTGTTGTTCACTACAGCCACTGGGCTGAATCCTTTTATACACCTCACCATTATTCCAGCAGGTCTTTGTAATGAAACTCTATGAATAAAGTGACCATCCTGAGACCTGCACATCTCGTATCCCAGACGTCCTGTCCCAGCCCTGCCCAGCAGCACGACCTTTCATCAGTCACAAAAGCACTCACTACCTACAATGCACTCAATACAGACCCACAAAAGCAAGAGAATGAAAAGTGAAGCCACCTAACAGTAAATACCCACTACTCCTCCCCCCACAGGCACACACCTTACCATTACCACAACTACCATTCACCACAGGCCGTGCACTGCCCCCTTTCACTGTTCTGTGCATGCCCCGCTATCAGGTCACATTGCTCCCAACGGCAGAAGGTGCCTGGTGCAGCTAGTTGTGCTGGGAAGGAATAGTTTGGGAAAGGGAGTGACGGCTGGCTGGAATCCTGAGGGTCAAGAGAAAGAAAATGGACCATTATGTACACACCAATGGAACCATCATCTGTCAAGACACCAGTGGATCTGGGTGTCTAAATGGCGGTAAGTCCTACTTACGGTGACTGGGCTTGAGAAGGAATTTCCCCACAGTGCTCTTGGTGTCTTCTTGCCCTCCGGGGAAACGAGCAGCGATTGGCTACTAGTATCAGATGAGCGAACCCTATGTGATAGTGTCCCTGAGAATGCAGAGGGTCTGGGGCACTAGGAGCCTTTCCAGCCCCTGTCCTTGTGACAGTACTGACATCTGGCCGGAGCAATGTGTGTTCCCCTGCAGCTGCGGGGCCTTCTCTGGGGCCGGAAAGCCAGCCTGCTAACAAAGTGTACATTGCTACATAGCAAGTGTCAATGCACTCTACTACCCAGACTGCTTTCCCCCTTCGCTGAGAGGGATTTGAGCAAGTCTGAACTCTTAAAAAAAAGCCAAAACAACCCACACCTTGTTACAAGCAAATAGGAAATGAGTAATGAAGTGAATGCACAGGGCTCTGGGACCTGAGGCTTTGATGAAGTGTTAACTACTCAGGCTGTTTTTCCTGAGTGTTATCAGCTTGGAAGGGTTTTCTACGCCGGAGATGATATAGCACAAACTGTTGGTTCCTGTTACAAGAAGCCTTTCCAAGAATCACTGGGTGAATCTGGTGAGAGGGGCCTGAGGTTTCCTTGCAAGATGAAAGCAGCTGATGTTCCCATGTGGTAATCAGACTGACTTTCTATGCCCGTCTCCTTGTGCACTCAGCATCTGCCATGCTCTTTGGCCTCTTCTCTTCAACTGACAGGCCACAAAGGGTCTGGCGGAGGCAGTGGAAGGCTTCCTCAGCACCAGCTTCTCAGGTGGCTGTTTGAAATGGACTTGGGGAATGTTACCAGCCAGTAGTGATAATGGGCACTGCTTGGAACGTAGCAAAAGGCTTTGCATGTCTACACATTGTTCATAGAGGGATGTTTGTCGCGAGGCAATAGAACCTGCAGATGGCTACTGGTGGGAAAATATTTCTGTGAGCTTCTCAGAGTGTCTCCATCTCCTCCAGTGAGTGACTTATGCATCTCCCGGCAGTAGCAAGGCCACACTGCCACACTGGGGAAGCAGGGGGACCAGCTGGTGCTGTGTACACTGAAAATCATCAGAATCCTGTGCTCCCAGGGGAGCTCCCCTCCTGCAGGTGGCTGAATGGTTAGCAGATGAAGCACAGTTTGTATCTGCTGGTAACCTGTGTCTGGATGGTGAGAACAGAGCTGGGTTTGTTCCCAGGAATCCAGCGTGCCTGGGCTGAAAGCAGCAGCTGACAGTGCTGGAGAAGGAGGGTCTGTCCGCAAGCAACAGAAGAGAGAAGGTGAAAGTACCACGGGGCAATTCCTGAGCAATGAAGTGTGGGTCAGCACACAGTTGAACTGCAGACGGCAGCAAGAGGAGCCAGGTGAAAGGACAAGACAAAGACAGCAAGAGGGAGTTGGCAGCCACGTGAGCAGACTGCAGCACGGAACAGCCTCATGCACAGGGCCGAGCAGCCAGCTTTGCAGGTTTGAAATGTGTCGTCGAAGTGCCCTGTACAATACTATCTCCGAGGTGGAAGAGACTTGAATTGCTGCTTGAGGGTGCCCCCCTTCCCCAGGAGTGAGTTCAGGCAGGTTGGGCTTGTCTGGGCCAGGGATGACGTGGATTATCTGCCTCTGCAGTGCAAACTCCTGCATGTGGTGAGCCCTGCTGTCCTTCGGAGGGTCTGATGCATGCTGCAGCAGCTTGTGTTTTCCTTCCTAGCTCTCTGCTTCCCATCTCTGCTCTGACACCTGCCCTGAAACTCCAGGCCATCCGTAACAAGGAGACATTTGTGGCAAGCCACCACAAACTGTCCTGGTGAATCCTAAGGTCTGCAAATGGCTAGCAACTGCAGGTAGGCCATAGGCAATGGATGGTTCTAGCCTTTCTAGGAGCTGTCACTGATCTCATTTTTGTACAGTAGCATAATGCGTTGTTCAGCTCTGCTGTCTGTCAGGTGCACACAGCGCACACCTGCCAACAGTTTGCTTAGCTCAGTCTCCCTCTGAAAGTTACTGGCTCTCACAGCCACTGACTGTCTTGACTTGTTGGGAGCCTTCGTTGCGAGCAAGCTGATGGTTGCATTCCGCATGCTGCCTGGTCTCATTATTTCATTATTCCTGCATCAGCTTTTTGAGCATCTCTCTCTTTATTTTCCTCCAATGGCGTAAAGGCGAGGAGGTCAAGCGCTAATGCAGTACTTCGTCCCTTTCATAAAATGTACCTAGCAGATGAGGAGTGTCAACACAGATTTGTTTTTAGAGTGTTTCCGCAGGATTATTTTCTTGTTAAAAGTGACAAGGAGGTGTGGAGCTGTCGGCCTTTAGCCAGAGATGTCATCTCATCTTTGTGTAGGTGAATGGGCACAGGATGACAGAGCGCCTTTTGTGGGAAAGCTGAAAAGTGGGTCTTAGTTTTATTGTTTGTTTCAAAAATAATTCCCCATCCAATCTATCCCCAGGATTAGGTAATGCAGGGTCAGAGATGGGCAAGACCGTTCAGCAACAGCTAGTGCAGGATTGCTCCTTGATGTGTATTTTCCAGGATGCTGTCAATCCAGGTTGGAATGTCTCAAGCAGAGTTTAGTTGTCTATAATCTTCTGAGATTTCACTTCATCTTCCAGCAGCAAAGTCTGATGGTGAATTCAGCAAAAGCACAGTGTTTTGACAACATCTGGGGAGGCAGTTCTGGATTCCTGGCTCTTTTCTGCCTTTGTGGGTCTGGCCTCCCTATGTGCTTGTACAAAATCTCTCATCCAGACAAGGCACAGCTGGTGCATATATAGAGAGGGAAAGAGACACTGAAGAATCTCCTTGGATTCTCACCACATGGAAATGAGTAACAGTATTGCTTTGCCCTGTAACCCTGTCCAAGAAGGCCCTGGTCTCTGCTGCCAAGTGGCACAATACTGCATAAAGTGACCATTGCATGGAAAGGCTGGTGCTGTTTCCATTATCTGTAATGACCTGGCAAAGACAGACCCACAAATGAGGGTGGAATTTAATTGCAGACTCTCTGGCTCACCCAGGAGGATTCGACATAGCCGCTGGTCAGATCAGGCTGCCATGCAGTCCCTTCCTGCAGCCTTGCGCTCCAATCCAAGGGGCCAGCGCAGTGCAAGTGCAAAGTCTTGCGCTCATAGTGCAAGGAGCTTGTTTCCTATGAGCTGCGCACCCAGCCGGACACCACTCAGAGTCTGTGCCTGGGTGCCAGGAAAGCTAAGCCCTGGGCACAGCCATCTGTCAGCCTCCATCTTCTGTCCTGACAGCTCCTTTGTTCAAAAGGGAGCAGTGTAAGAAAAGAAGAGGGGTGCTGGGCAGAGAATGGGTGTATCTGAGGAGACATGGGTTCAGGAGTGACCCTCAGCAGGCTGGTGCTCCCTTCCAACCCAGCCCTCACAAAGCCAGGGCCCCAACCTTTATCAGCATTGTCTGTGAAGGCAGACACATCTGTGGTGCTGCAGAAAGGAGCCATCAGCCAGATGGAATAGGGGAGAAGACGACTACTTGGGCTTCAATTCAGTATGAAAGAGGGGAGAAGCTGGGAAGAACCCTGTCAAGTATTGGTCGCAGTGTAGAGCCCAAATCCAGCTCTTGCTGTTCCTGCTGGCACTGCCTGCCTTGCACCTTCGGGTCCCCGGAGGGCTGAAAGATTTGGCAAATTCCCCGTGGAGAGAGTCAGTTCAAGTGTCTCCAGCAGAGGAGAAGGTGTGCTCCAAGCCTATGCTGCCCTTTCCTTCTGAGCCGCCTATATGCGCTGCCCCGTCGTGGTTTTGCTCACGTCCTGGCCCCAGAGGGGCAAGGAGCAGGGACGGCTCTAGCTTTTTTGCCGCCCCAAGCACGGCAGGAAGGCTGCCTTCAGCGGCTTGCCTGCGGGAGGTCTGCCGGTCCTGCGCCTATGGCGTACCCGCCGCCGAATTGCCACTGAATCCGTGGGACCAGCGGACCTCCCTCAGGCAAGTCGCTGAAGGCAGCCTGACTGCCCCCTCACATGTTTGGAGCGCTGGTGCCTGGAGCCGCCACTGGCAAGGAGACAATGAACATGGAACTCTGCTCCTTCAGACCTGATATTTTTCTTTTGGCAGCTAAGGAGACTAACAAATGGCTTGCCTCTTGATGTAATCATTAAAGGCTTTGCCATGCTGTTAAAATCTTCTCCTCTCCTGCCTCGGACCAGGCCATGAGTGACCCTCTGAGAAAGGGAATGTCATTGATTAATGATGTCATCAGCTGCGTCATTTACGGGATGGAGCTGAGTGAACCTGTCTCACGTTTTAGAGAATCTCTTCACAGCAGCTTCTCTGGGTAACTCAGAAATCTAAACTTTCGTACTAGTCAGTGTTTCCTAAAGGAAACCATCCCCGGGCCCTGCTACCAAGCAACATGCTTTGATAACAGGCTCCTTTCAGAAACTGATTGCCATTAGGTGTGGAAATGAGGCTTCTTATACTTGACCAGTGTCACGGAGTGTGGGGGAGTCCGGCCCTGCACCCCTCTTCCTGGGACCCACAGTGACTCTCAGCCAGCCAGTAAAACAGAAGGTTTATTGGACAACAGGAACACCGGTTACAGCAGAGCTTGCAGGCACAGTCAGGACCCCTCCACCGAGTCCTTCTGGGCTTTCAGGGTGCTTGGATCCTAGCTAGGATACCCTGAATTCCACCCACACAGCCCCAAGCCCAAACTCCAACTGCTTCCCTCCTGCCGCTCCCTTCCTTTGTTTCCCTTCCCGGGCAAAGGTGTTTGACCTTTCCCCTCCCTTACCTAGCTCAGGTTACAGGCCCTGGCATCGTCCATCCCCTAAAGTCCTCCCCTGCTCTCCCACTCCCCACACAGACAGTCCCTACTGCATCACAACCAGTGAAGAGGTAAATCAACACCCCCACCAGACAAATGCTGGAGAAGTTGTTGATAGCGAACGGTGCTGCCTGCAGGATTCTCATATATTAAAGGTCCCACCCGTGGAACCCATGGATTTTTTTTCTAGTCTATGTCTCCTTCACTGTATTGGCACAATTTATATTGTCCTTGCAGTGAGGTGTCTCCCATAGCATCAGAATCTATATGTTCATCCAACTACTTCTGGGTTTACTGTCTCCCTCATGATGTATGCATGAATGCATGAAGAAGCAGCCAGGTGGTTTCCGTTCTGGTTATGATGGGGAGCCTGTGTGGGTACTATTTACTGTGCAGTTTTATCTCAATGTCATCTGCGGATGACTTCAGAATAAACACATCATTGTAAGTGAGGTCTCCACTCACCTGATTCATCTTTCAGATCTTTCCCTCAGTTTCAAAATGTTTTCCATAGTAATCAGACATGGCGATTAAAACCACACAGCTCAGGCTTTGAAACCCAAATTATATGATCAAGACACGTACAAATTGTGAATCAGGTAACTACGTTAACTTTAATGGTGGTGCTGGTTATTTGAAGGTGTTTCTGTCCATAAATCCTCTTTCTACATAGACTGACAGGTCAGTTTCTCTTAGTTTTTGTGAGAACATAAGAATGGCCATGGTGGGTGTAGTGGGGCAGCTGTCCTACTCCTGAGGAACAGGGATGAAAAGCAGCCCTGGAGAGGGCTGTGGCTGTGACGAAAGCCTTGGCTGATTGGGGAACCAGCCAAAAATGCAGCCATGCCCCAATCAGGGCCCAGCCGGCCCTTATAAGCGTGCAGTGGGCCAGGAGCATGGAGAGTCTCTCTCTGGCAATAGAGGGGGATGGGCCTGGCTGCTGAGAGCTGAGGAGGGTACCTAAAGTGGAGCAGGGCTGGGAAAAGGCCAGAGGAGCTGGGGAGCTCTGGCCTGCAAACCCCCGAGCTGCAGGCCTTGTTAAAGGCCGAGAAGGATTCTGGGGTTGCAACAGGGCAGCCCAAGGGTAGGCAGAGGCAGCCGGTCCAAACCCTCCTTGCCGATGATGAGTGGCAATTATATTGCAGTCCACCCCAATGAGCGGAGGCTAGACGGTGACTGGCAGTAGCCAAAGACTGAGATGAGGTGGGGATGGGGCCTAGGGGTTCCCCGGGGAGGGGAGACCCAGCGAGACTGTGAGGTACTGTAGGGGGCAGAACCTGGGGAGAAGGGGCACTGGGGTCCAGGAGAGACATGGGGGCCCAGTGGCAAGTGGCACATCGGCCTGCAGAGGGTGCTCCGAAGGCTGGAAACACTAATTCCCTGGGTGGCCAGCAGGAGGCGCCGCGCCTGTGAGTCATCGCCTGTGACAGCAGGTCAGACCAAAGGTCCATCTAACCCACTGTCCTGTCTTCTGACAGTGGCCAGTGCCAGGTGCCCCAGAGGGAATGAACAGAGCAGGGAATCATCAAGTGATCCATCCCCTGTCGCCTATTCCCAGCTTCTGGCAAACAGAAGCTAGGGACACCAGCCCTGCCCATCCTGGCTAATAGCCATTGCATGAATTTATCTAGTTCTTTTTTGAACTCTGTTATAGTCTTGGCCTTCACAACATCCTCTGGCAAGGAGTTCCACAGGTCGACTGTGCGTTGTGTGAAGAAACACTTCCTTTTGTTTGTTTTAAACCTGCTGCCTATTAATTTCATTTGGTGACCCCTAGTTCTTGTGTTATGGGAAGGAGTAAATAACACTTCTTTATTCACTTTCTTCACACCCGTCATGATTTTATAGACCTCTATTGTAATCCTCCTTAGTGATCTCTTTTCCAAGCTGAAAAATCCCAATCTTATTAATCTCTCCTCATACGGAAGCTGTTCCATACCCCTAATCATTTTTATTGCCCTTTTATGAATTTTTTCCAATTCCAATAGATTTTTTTGAGATGGGGCAACCACATCTGCATGCCATATTCAAAGTGTGGCCGAACCGTGGATTTATATAGAGGCAATATGATATTTTCTGTCATATTATCTATCCCTTTCTTAATGATTCCCAACATTCTGTTCGCTTTTTTGACTGCCGCTGCGCATTGAGTGGATGTTTTCAGAGAACTATCCACAGTGACGCCAAGATCTCTTTCTTGAGTGGTAACAGCTAATTTAGACCCCATCATTTTATATGTATAGTAGGGATTATGTTTTCCAATGTGCATTACTTTGCATTTATCAATATTGAATTTCATCTGCCCTTCTGTTGCCATCACCCAGTTTTGAGAGATCCTTTTGTAGCTCTTTGCAGTCTCCCTGGGACTTAACTGTCTTGAGTAGTTTTGTATCATCTGCAGATTTTGCCACCTCACTGTTTACCCTTTTTTCCAGATCATTTATGAATATGTTGAGTAGGAGTGGTTCCAGTACAGACCCCTGGGGGGACACTACTATTTACCTCTCTCCATTCTGAAAACTGACCAGTAAGTAAGGAGAGTAAGGAAAAAAGAAATACACAGCCTCAAAGATTTCCATGAAGTGCTTCTCAATGCAGTCTGCTGTTTTTTTCACTTGTAAAATCAGTGGAAATGACAGCAACCACACCATATTTCCTAGAAGATGAAGGAAATAACCTCATTCAGCAAAGGCTGACACTCCAGAGCACTGTCGATGGTTATAAAATTAAAAATATCAAGTGAGATGTATTGAGTAAAATATTTTTGTTTTCTAGTTGGTTTTTTCTCTTCAGAAGCGCAGTGCTGTAGTTTCACAGCAGGAATACCATAGTCATTAGGGGAGACGTTTTTATAAGCTGTACAGCTAGCTCTGAAAAAAAGGGGACCCATTGGGCTGAAGGTTTCCCAGCTTGTTTTCAGTCCTCACTTGGTTTGTGTGCATAGAGAGCTTGTTAATATAGATTTTTTTCCCAGTCAGCTACTTCTTGTTACTGTCTCATCACAAGGACTGGGGAGTTTTAGGACTGCCTCTCTGAAGGCGTTTAGTAGTGTGCCTGTTTGTTCAACCTGCTAATAAACAATTTCCTGACTTTGTAAGAAGATGAGTCAAAGGTCGTGTCTGGGAGGGAACCAGTATGAAGCTAGAGCAGAATGTTTCTCTTGCAGCCTTGCAAAACCCTCTCTTGATTTGAAAATCTGTTCAGAATCAAACAACTTTGCCTTTATTTTTTAAAGCAGAGACAACTGTATAAACTGATCTGTGTAGGAAGATTTCAAACAGAGTAGACAGGAGTGTGAAAATGGGAGAATGTCATTGTATTCTTTTGTCATGAATTTAATTCCAAAATTCACCAATGCAGAATAACTTGTAAGTAAAAAATGATGAAAAGGGAACTATGTCACCTGGAAACATCATTGATTAAATAAATACACACAAAGGCAGGCGGGCAGAGTTCAAGATGCTACTGCAGAGACTCTTTGAGCATCGGTGGGAGAAATCAGCATATGAAGATCTATGCAGGGAGAAAAGCAGTATCATAAGGCACTATATGCAGGCATAGCCAGATAAAATGATAAATTAACAGAGGTAAGTAACATCCACGCTACACGAGTTCTGGTTTTATTAGCAGTGACAACTGGTCTTGGTTTTGAACAGCATTTTATAATCTTGGGGCACAATGTCAAAAATCAAGATTGTTCCTCTCTTTAAACCCCCACAAGCCCCGAAGTGACCTTTTTTTTCTAAGTGAAGGCACAGGCAGACTGATGACTTTTTCAGATATGAACGGTCATGGCAAAGAAACCCAAATGCTAGCCAGAGCTCTGACAGGGGAGCGTTGCAGACAGCATACGCTTGGCCCTAGTGTGTCTGAGCTTATATGTACTGGTCTGTGGGAAATGAGGTATTTCCTTTTTGTTGCTTGTATTAAAGGATAGGAGCCAGATCCTGATCTCACCCCACCATGAATCCAACAAAACTCCATTTTCTTCAGTGGTGTTTCCCTGTGCTTACACCAGTGCAGGTGGAGTCAGACTCTGTCCACAGGTGTCTGGGAATCTATGACCTTTTCGGTCTTTTGGGGCATCATAAGTGAAACATTTTCTTATTTGACTGTACAGTGAATCCAGGTTTTTAATACACTCCATATGTGAGAGCCATTCTAATAAGCCAAAGTGTAAGAACATGCAATCTGTTTGGGATGTGCATGCTGATTAGGAGTCAGACTGTGTTCTGTTCCCTGTATCACGGCCACTTGTGTCACCAGACAGACATTTGCGAGTGTGTGTTTAGCTCATGGTAATACCCACTTTTTAAAATGTGAAACTAAAAGACTGTATTGCAGTATTTGAAATGCAATGAAATCATGCTGGTTTCACGCACGCACACTGAAGTGATTTATTAGTGAAATGGCATGTTTGGATAAAGTGACAGTTGTCTCATGGCTCTGGAAGCGGGAGGATAAAGGCACACGGGGAGGGCAGGTTGTGTGCACTGTTGACCTGTTGGGAATGTCTGTATATGTTTTTACTGTAGGCCAGCCACTGAGAGAGCCCAAGCCCTGGTCACCTCAGTGCTGTTAACTCGGCCATCCCGGAGCACTACAGCTGGCCTGCCAGGCCAGGGGAACGGAATGAGACAGACAGGAGTAGGATCAGGCCCTTGTAGTGGCTCCTGTGTTGGGCAAGGAGCTATGAGGTGCGCAGAGCGCTGGGAGACTGGGGTTGCGGCTCCCGTGGCTACCATGTTTTACACCCTCTGGAGTCCCTTCCCAGGCAGAGCATGTCGGGGCTCTCGAGCCTGAGTTTGACAGCTGATTGGTCACTGGGGCCAGGAAAGGTGTGATCTTGCGGCCACTCAAAGAAGTTCCTGACTTCTAAGACCATTTAGGAGTCCAGGAGCTGCAAAGGCTTTGAGCCCCCCCCGGCAATGTGAGGGCACACACCTTCCATCAGGCCATGTCCTGCTTCACTCCAGCATCACTGCTGCCTTGACAGGGCTTATTTCAGCCAGTGGACCTGTGGACAGAATCCTTCCTTCCCCACGGGCTCCTCTCCATCACTGTTGGATGAAGTGCTGCCTGGGCTGACGTGGAAAAGAGGCAGAGCTATGTGCCAGGTGTCAGCTGCTGCCACATGTGCCCACAGTGTTGCATGACTTCCCCAAGGCATTTCATGTCTCTGGTGGGGGACAGGAAGGGCTGTGTGTTCATGGCTCCACGGCCAAGTTCAAGGGAGAAGAGCAGCTGCCATTTTGAGTCTCTGGGCTCTGTCTGAGAGGGACAACCAGCGCCACCTCACTGCGACTCCAGCAGGTCTGCAGCAACTCATCATCCAATGCTGCTGACAGTTCTACCAGCACCTGCATGGATATTTTCCTCAACCCATGACTAGAAGCAATCATCCACCAGTGTGCCCCAGTGCCATACCCAGGGCAGAAGATGTTTGCAATCGGGAGGTGCTGTTGCAGACAGCCCTGCAACAGAAGAGACTTCATCAAAGTCAATGGTGCTAACGCAATGGCAGCGAACCAGGCCCAGTGTGCTCCTGGGATGGACACGTTCCCTTTTAAAACAACGTGGAGTGGTTCATATTCCGAACAAGAAAGCGCTGCGCAGCACTGCCTCAGCCTAAGCACATGGATTCACAAAGTGCATGTTCACACTTGTGGAGGCAGCTTTGCTTGGGAAGGCACAAGGTAGCTCCAGGCCTCATACCTGTGACCTGTCGGTGCTCTGTGTTCCCTGTTCATCTGACGGGTGCTGCACGCTGTAAGCATGCAGCATCAATGGCCATAATAATTACCTTCAGATGAGGCTTCTCTGCTGAGACCCCAAAGGCTCCTCCATCTCTTCAGTTCCCTCTCGGGGGACCTTGAGCCTCTGGATTCCATTTGCATCTATTGTTGTAGCCACATTTTATTTCCTGGGACATTTGCAAAAGGTTGTTAAGGGCCCTGGAGCTGTGTGTCCTACCCTCACTCAGGGGCTTTTCTCACAACGACACAAAGCAGGGGTGAGACAGTCCCTTTCCCTCTCCATGCACTGGTTTTTGTTGGCTTGTCACCCATGTTCACACCTGACCTCTTCTGCAAGCCAGCCTAGTGGAGCTGTTTTTCAGACTGTACTGAGTGTTTCAGGCCTAATTCTGTTTTCCATGGAGTAACTCTGCTTTGCAGTGGTGCAGGGGAGTCCAGGATCCGGCCCCCTGACTCCTTGGCTAGAACAGGACAAGTTGCTAATAGAGTGTATGCCAGTGAGGGCACTAACTGCGGCTTCAGCATATGGGATAAATAAAATACAAATGAAAAGGGAACCAGAGATTTGTTCTCTGAAGGCAACTAGACTCTGGAAAATTGCTGAAGGAAAGGGACAGTTCAGACCATGTTCTGCTCCCTACAATTCAGCCTGGAGATTGAATGATTTCCTTTCTCCTAAAGATTACAAAAACCGATGGCCAGCTAACTGGGGAGCCCTCTGTCGCCATGTTTCAGCCATTATTTCTGTTTCTACCAAGAACACTATGCTGGTCCCTTCATTCCAGCAAAATATTAATTCTCTGTGGATCAATGAAGAGGGCATTGGGCATTGGGAAGGGAAGTCACAAGTGCTCCATTTTCTTTTCTTTTTAAAAACAGACTAGTGTAGTTTTTCCAAGGCTGAGCAAAAGAGTGATACAACTTAGTGCCTGCATAGAGTGCCTGTCCCGGGAAGATCTCAAAGCCAGATGGGTCAGGCATAGTAAGTGTCAGAGCTTGGATTAGAAGCCACCTCTCCTGACTCCCAGCCTTCTGTTCTAACTGTTCTACCCCCATGATCATCTAGAAGGTCAAATCTTTTCCCCACTCCCTCAAGGTATTTCTTCCATAGATGCACGTAGATGAAAACGAGGGAGCCCAAGTGACCCACTTTTCCCAGGATTTTAAGAGCATCTGGACTGAGGTTATAAAGCCGACGGCTTGCACTGGAATCCAGTCAGGCTGCAGGTCTGAAGGAGTGTTGGGAAGCATTTCCAAGTGGGAGTTGCACTCTGTCATCCGTCATTTGTTCAGACTGAGAAGAGAGAGTCAGTGTGAGGTATGGCAACTTCTTCCTCCCTGTCTCCAGCATTAATCTGAATGCCAAAAAGCAGACCTTGTGGAATGCACCGGCATTATTGAAAGCACGAGCTTCTAATTCCATATGGCATGAAACTATCCCCCAGGTAGTACTTAACAGACACCCAGCACTGTCTCACAGCTCGTAGGTTAGTGCAGCCAGCTTGGCTGTTTATGCATTTCGGTATTAGGCCATATTGAAGAGCTGTTACATTAGGCTGCCTAAGGTGACAAGAGAGCACAGGAAGAGACGAATACAGACGAGACAATCAGCACACAGGGCTGGAAATTGTTTATTGAAAGGAAAGGATCATATTACACTCCATTTCTGCTGAGTTTATCTTGGTTTTTATCAGATTACACACAGGATAACTCATCAATATTGTGATCCTGCTGACATGTAGGTGAGCCACTGCATAATTCATGGGTGCTGCAGCGCTCCAGTGATGGGAGGCACATATTTAATTAGACACTTAGCAGTTTCACTCCTTTGGAGAAACTCCTGAACTGCACCTGTTAAAGTGAACGCTGCAGTTCCTGCACCAGGAATGGCCAGAGGCTGCTTGTAGGAGCGGCCCGGTGTTTTCTCACTGTGCTCCAGTTCTTTGTGGGAGAATTGGTAAGTCATCGTTTCTTGGCACATTGATTTCCTGGCATGCTTCTATGCTATATTCTAGAACATAAGACCATGACAGGGGTCATACTGGGTCAGACCAATGGTCCATCTAGCCCAGTATCCTGTCTGGCAACAATGGCCAGTGCCAGATCCTTCAGAGGGAATGAACAGAACAGGGCAATTATCGAGTGATTCATCCTCTGTCGTCCACTCCCAGCTTCAGGCAGTTGGAGGTTTAGGGATACCCAGAGCAGGGTTGCATCTCTGAACATCTTGGCTAATAGCCATTGGTGGACGTATCCTCCAGGAACTTATCTATTTCTTTATTTTAAACCCAGTTATAGTTTTGGCCTTCACAACATCCCTGGCAAGCCCACAGGTTGACTGTGCATTGTGTGAAGTACTTCCTTATGTTTGTTTTAAACTTGCTGCCTATTAATTTAATTGGGTCACCCCTAGTTCTTGTGTTATGAGGAGTAAATAACACTTTCTTATTTACTTTCTCCACACTAGTCATGATTTTATAAGCTTCTAGCACATCCCCCCTTAGTCGTCTCTTTTCCAAGATAAACAGTCCCAGTCTTTTTAATCTCTCCTCATATGGAAACTGTTCCATATCCTTAATAATTTTTCTTGCCATTCTCTGTACCTTTTCCAGTCCTAATGTATTTTTTTTTGAGATGGGGCAACCAGAACTGCGTGCAGTATTAAAGATGTGGGCGTACCAGGGATTTATATAGTGACATTATGATACCTTCAGGCTTTATTATCTATCTCTTTCTTAATGGTTCCTAGTGTTCTGTTAGCTTTTTTAACTGTCACTTCACACTGAGTGCATGTGTTCAGAGAACTTCCCACAATGAATCCAAGATCTCTTTCTTGAGGGATAACAGCTAATTTAGACCCTATCATTTGTATGTATATTGGGGATTATGATTTCCAGTGTCCATTACTTTGCATTTATCAACATTGAATTTCATGTGCCATTTTGTTGTCCAGTCACCTGGTTTTGTGAGATCCCTTTCTAACTCTTTGGAGTCTGCTTTGGACTTAGCTATCTGGAGTTCTCTCTCTCAGGCATCTGTAGAACTGGGTGGTAGGGCATTACAGTCCACTACAGGACTGTTTTTTAACCAGTTATTTTCAAGTATTAAATCACAATTCCAATATATTTATTGTAAAATGTGCGTGGCAGAGCAGAGAAGTCCCCGGATTATGTTGCCCTTGATGTGACCTTGTATGCTCCCATTACACTTCTTCTGTTAGCATCAGAGCGACCTCAGCTCATGCTTGAAGTGGGAATATTCTGACCTTAGATTGTACAATAACCATTAAGCAAGCAATATAATACTGGAACATACCACCTTTGACACTGTTGACCAACCACTTTGCTGCCATAGCGAGTATGTCACCATGGCGAATGCTATTTTATCCACAGAGACTATGCGTGAGCATTAGCTAGTATCTGTTGGGATCTTGGATCACGTGTGAGTGTTAGCTTGCTCTTAGTCTGGATAACACCACCTCTGGAACTTCCTCTCAGGTAGAGCCCTCTTCCAAACGCCTTGTTCAGGCACAGACGGTCAGCATGGAAAGAAGTGAGATTTTCCCCTTGCAAGTTGAGTCCCCTCACCACCCTTGGAATGCCCATTGACATAAGTGATGGTTCCACATCAAGCTAGTTGAAAGATGGGGCTCCAAGTGAGGGGATCAGAATTGGGCCTGTAGGCTTGCATCATTAAATGGCATCATACGGCCGCATACATGTTGCCAGAAAAAGTTCGGAAAAGTCAGTGATGCCATGTTAATTTTCTTATTGCTTTTAACTAGTAAGAAGCATAGACAGTACAGCTAGCCCTGCTCTTCCCTGTGGTGAGCAGTTCCATCAATTACACTCTAAACAAATCACAACTGGATTAGAGTTACAGGACTTCAATTCCATTGCTTCAGATTTCGCCCTAGGGATGGAGTCGTTGCTGAGGTTACGCCCTAATGTCCAAACAGATGAATCGAAGTCCTACTATTCTGTACTTCTCCCACAATGCTGATTATCTCAAGCACTCATTAGAGTCTATACCAAAAGCCAGAAATACAGACAGTGCTCCAGAAAACAGACCGTGTTTATTTCACTGGAGGATGTCTTATTTAAAATATAGATTTGCCTAGCTATCTCTTAATGCTGCTGCCATCCCCACAGTATCTGAGCACTTTCACATTGGTATTACAAAGTATATCATTTAGAAGGGTTTTATGTTGCTTCTATCGACCCTGAAATGCCCCTGTGAAATGAGATCATGTGAAGAGGAACAGGTATGCTACCTCTTGCGTGATGTACAGTAATTTGACAGGTATATTTTGTCCTGTGGGGAGAAATATACTTAAAGTAGGTCAATACAGTAGGAGTGATAATATATACAGTATATGGTATATGTATATTTCATTGGTGACATCTCTTACAGGACTCAATTTTCAAGCATGAATGAATTAGTAGGATGCTCATATGAGTACTTGGACACCTAAAATGGGTATTGATGTGGTTAAGTGCTGCTCCAGATACAGATACAGAATGTGGCTGTCCTATTAATGTTTCTGAATGGTTCCCCCCATACTGCAGTAAAAGATACACAAATTGTCTGCAAACATCCAGTAGATGCTGCTTTAGAGAGCACACTAATGTTATTCACACTGCGTTGTTAGTCTGATCTCCTGTGCTGGCACTTTACCCAGAGGAATCTCTTGGCAGTTCAGCTTTTGCATTGACCGTAGGAGGTGACAGACCTGCATAACCATATATGCGTTCTGCTTCTCTGGGTAGGCACCTGATCAGGTTTCTTAAAACGGGGGTCCACACCTCTCAGCTATTAAAACAATGTTCCTAATTGGTTAAGAGAGTTTGAATTTGTGATGTTCTGGTGTTCCCATCTACACAGCATCATTCCCCTGCCCTGCCTGATCACTGTGGTGGGCTCTCTTTCCAGTGACTTTTCATTTTACATTCCCTGGTGACGGAGTGGTAGACATGCCCAGAGGAGGAAGGAAGTATGTGTTGTTCTCACCTGCACATTGCCCCTGGCACTGGAGACATCTCATTCCTGAAGATTATAACCTGTCCTCCCTTTTCTCTGACCATGTCCCACTTCCCCACACCATGTAACTGCCTACAGAGCCTTGTGCAACATAGGGCTTGCCGGACTGGATCAGTTCTGAGCTCCACCCACTCCAGTGTCCTGCCTCCAACAGAGACTAGCACCAGGCGCTTCAGAGGAGGGTGCAAGAAACCTTACATCAGGCAGATGTGGGGTAATCTGCCCCCCTAACCCCCCGCTCCAGGCCGCCTCTTATTCCTTGAAGCATGAGGGCTTTAGTATCTCTTCCAAAATGTATGTTCACGCTAACTGTTATAACTCTGGATAGTCTCGTACCTTATAGAAATGTTCAGTCCTTGTTTGACTCTTGCTAAATGCTTGGTCTCAGTGACTTCCTATGGCAATAAATTCCACAGCTTAATTGTATATTTTGTGAAAAATTAGTTCCTTTTATCCGTTTTGAATTTCCCACCTTTCTGTTTATTGAGTGTTCTCTTGTTCTTAAGCTGTGAGACAAGAACAAAGTTCCTGATCTACTTCTCTAGGCCATTCATTATTTTATATACTCTTCTAATCCCTTTCCTAAAGTAAACAATTCTGAATCAAAATGAGGTGCCTTTTCAACTGGGGTGCAGCTGTAGATCCCTGCTATACTCCAGAGACCTAAACCCAGTTGTGTTCAATGTTTGCCTCTGCCACAGACTGTTTGAAAGTGTATCTGTGATAGTGAGAGATTTTTTCATTTTTCTGGTGCTTCCCTTCATTAATTTCCTGGTTGTAGTACATTACTCATGGATAATTAAGAGTGAGCTATTAATACAACATTTAATATTCAAGTGCAGCCAAGAGGAGAGAACAATAAGTGAAGGAATTCTATACAACAAGACATTTTGGTCTCGAGGTGAGCTGGGTTGTTTGTTTTTTTTGGATGGCTTTGTCTATCAGAATATAGTGATGTCTATCCATGTAAGTGTGGTTCTGAGAATTTCATTTATTGAGACTACAAACAGGACATTAAATTTGGGGAAATGTGTTTGGATTGCTCTTTGCAGAAATAGCCAGTACTACTCATAATTTTATTTATCTAATTTATCTTAAATTAGGGGAATTATGTTAGATTCAGCTAAGAAATGCTCAGTGTATGTTAATTTTAACAAGATTGAAGTCTGTCTAGGGACAAAATTAATGCTAAAATACCAGCACTGGTGATAAGGACATTAAAACAAAGCCAGAGAGGGTGGTCGCTCTGGGTCCAGGTGAAGAAGAGCTGAGCTGAGCTGGTATTTGGGGAGCCTGCCCTGAAATTGTTCACACTTTGTACAGCATATCAAGTAAATAAATACATTTCAGCCTCTGGTGTTTCTGCCACTCCCACCCCCTTCTCATGATGGAAACAAATGATTTGTTGTTAGAAATGGAGAGGAGAGTGGAACTTACAGTCTGTCTTCTGACTTATTCATCGGTTGGAGAAATGGCTGGGATTTAGTATGTCACAGTCTCTGTCAGTCTCGAGTGGCTGATCCTCAGCATTGAGGCTCATATTTTGACACTTGCTTTTTGACTGAATGGGTCAAATATCTGTGCTTTCCGCTAATGTTACACTATTTGGTGTCACATTATGTATGTGACATCCCCATATACCCAGAGTGTGATAAGTCTGAGCTCTGTGGGGTCCACAGGGTTGCCCTTCTGTAAGCAAGACCTGGTTCTGAACATCACTTCTTTACGAAGATATTATGGGATATTTTAAACCAACAAAGGAGGACAGGAGTGTGCTCACACGCACACATGCACACTTGAGCCCTTGAGGGAACTAATATAGGCACATAAGCAGGTCTTGTATACCCCGTTCCACAGCAGTCAGTAGCGTGTGTGTACACACAAACACCATTCTTCTTCCCCACTCTCCGTTAAAGCAGAGGCTATCCCGGGCGTCAGAGCGAAGCAGCAGGAGTTCTATTCAACAGTCAAGCCCCAATCTTCATGTGCTGACATTGTGGTAATAGCTAAAAGGAGTTATGCCTTTCTGGTTAGGTGGCTGCATGAGCTCTCAGTGCATAGCCAGAAGAATTGCAGTACATGGGATTTGGTCTGTGCAGTGCTGAGTGTATGTGGACTGAAAATGCTTTGTAGAGGGAAGGGAAAAGTCAGACAGGCCTTTCTGCCCAAAGTTTGGATGTGAAATGAGCATCTCTGCAACAGGATATTAAGGACACTCTCCTTTGCCATCTACAGAAAAATTTCCTATATTGGTCCAACCCTGACCTCAGTAATGATGGATGCAGTGTTTCTCATTTCTGCTCACTGGATGTTCCCAAGAAATGGAAAAGCATGTGTAAAACTGCCACCAGGTAAGCACGTACAATAGTTGCCATTTACAAGGCAGCAATTGCAAGCAGTTACTCCATGGGTATATGTGAGCTAGCACCGTTTATTAATATTTATTTCCAGTGCACCCACAGGCTGCTAGAATCTATTCAGACACAAGTCTCTGCCCCAAACAGGAAATGGAAATTTATCTGCTGATAGCAAATGTTGACTTTTTTATGGCAACTACTGTAGTAACCCTAGTTGGCCAGCTGTATTCTTTGTAAGAGGGAGTTCTATTAATTAGAGAAAAGGATACTAATTCCTTGTATCAGTCAGACATCGAGTAGTTTTTGTTTTCCAAATATGACTCAAAAATCTCTCCTAAGACTTGTTCCAGAGTATCTAACATGCTGTCTCCCATGCTCACGCGCACATGCCACACACATGTACACAGACACATGATTTTGTTAGATGAGCTAAATAATTGGTTATTTACAGGCAATAAAGGGTAACTGTGTCTTGGGCCTTTCTTCACACAGCTTGTTTAGTTAATAATGACACCCACTGAGTACATCTATTTGTCTAATGGGGCCATGCTTTTCCACTGGTATTCAGTGCTCCTGGGCTCTCTGAATCCTGAGTACAAGCTCCCTCCCCTCTGCAATGTAGCAAAGGGCGGACAAACCAATTCCTCCAGCTTCCTGCTGAAGTGGGGAATGTAAATAAACAGAGGAACCATATTGATTCCAAATTAAACGGCAACAAAACATATTATTTACTAGTATAATAAAAATGTTGTCAGATAAATAATGTTAGTTAAGCACAAAGCTTTCGTGACCCCATTGCATACACTCATTTCTGTCATATAAATAGCTACCTTTGTCACTGAGAAATCTTACACGGAACTATGTGCTGTAAACTGGATTTGCATTTCTGGACATAAGGGCCTGCTTGGCCATTAGGACAATGATTACTCTCAGTGCTGGCTATTAGCTGATATTGCCATTCCCATTTCCAATCCTCATGCACCTTGCCCAAAGAAGGGGGATAAATACTGAGATGGGTGAACATGAGTGCCTGGTATTTAATGAGGCATCACAGAAACGTGGTAGAATCAAGAGGACACAGCAATACCAGGGTACAAAATATACAGGAAGGACAGAGTAGGTGGTGCTGGTAGGTGACTGGCACTATAGGCGAAAGAAAGAATAAAGTCACATATAGTATAAAATCTTGAATCAAACATTACCACAAAAGCTGTATGGATAGAAATTCCATGCTTGAATAATAAGAGAATAGCAGTCAGAATATGCTACTGCCCACCTGACCAGGATGGTGACTGTGATTGTGAAATACTCAGGGAGATGAGAGGCTACAAAAACAGAAAACCCAATAAGTGTGGGTTCAACTATCCCCGTATTGACTGGGAACCTCTCACCTCAGGACAGGATGCAGAGAAAAATTCTAGACACCTTTAATGACTGCTGCTTGGAGCGGCTAGTCCTGGAACCCACAGGGGGAGAGGCAATTCTTGATTTAGTCCTAAGTGGCACACAGGAGCTGGTCCAAGAGGTGCATATATCAACCATAATGTAATGAAATTTAACATCCTTGTAGGGCACAAAATATCAAAGAAACCCACCACAGTAACATTTAAATTCAAAAAAGGGGAACTACATAAAATGAGGAGGCTAGTTAAACAGAAATTAAAAGGAATATTCAAAAGAATGAAATGCCTGCAAGATGCATGGAACCTTTTAAAAAACACCAAAATGGAGCCAAACTATTTGTATGACTCAAATAATAATAAAAATAAAAACAAATAAGAAGACCAAAAAATGCCACTATGGCTAAACAACAGGTACAAGAGGTGGCTAGAGACAAAAAGACACTATTTAAATATTGGAAGTCAAATTCCAGTGAGGATAATAGAAAGGAACATAAACCCTGCCAAGTCAAGTGTAAAAATAAAATTAAGCAGGCCAAAAAAGAATGTGAAGAGCAACTAGCAAAAGACACAAAAACTAACAGTAACAATTTATTTTAAGTATATCAGAAGCAGGAAGCCTGTCACGTAGTCAGTGAGGCCACTGGGGCTGATTGAGGTGCTAAAAGAGCATGCAAGGAAGAGAAGGCCTTTGCGGAGAAGCTAAATGAATTCTTTGTATTGGTCTTCACTGCAAAGCATGTGAGGGAGATTCTGATAACTGAGCCATTCTTTTTAGATGAAAAATCTGAGGAACTGTCCCAGATTGAGGTGTCATTAGAGGAGGTTTTGGAACAAATTAATAAATTAAACAGTAGTAAGTCACCAGGACCAGATGGTATGGACCCAAGAATTCTGAAGAAATTCAAATATGAACTTGCAGAGCTACTAACTGTAGTATGTAACCTGTATTGCTTAAATCAGTTCTGTACCAGATGGCTGGAGGACAACTAATGTAATGCCAATTTTTAAAAAAGTCTCCAGAGGTGAACCTGGCAAATACAGGCCAGTAAGCCTAACATCAGTACCAGACAAATTGGTTGAAACTATGTAAAGAACAGAATTATCAGACAGCTAGAGGAACAAGATATGTTGGGGAAGTGTCGACATTGCTTTTGTAAAGGAAAATCATGCCTCACCAATCTGTCAGAATTCTTTGAGGACTCTGAAGAAACATGTGGACAAGGGTGATCCAGTGGATATAGTGTACTTGGACTTTCAGAAAGCCATTATTTAGGAGCCTTTGATGAAGGACTTTGTCAAAGTAGGTAGCGCTGGGATGAGTGGGAAGGTCCTCTCATGGACCAGTAACTGGCTAAAAGATAGGAAACAAAGTGAGAAATAAATAGTCAATTTTCACAATGGAAAGAGATAAAGAGCAAGGCTCCTCGAGGCTCTGTACTCGGTCCATGGCTGTTCAACATATTCATAAATTATCTGGAAAAGGGGGTAAACATTGAGGTGAGGTGGTAAAGTTTGCAGCCACTACAAAATTACTCAAGATCATTCAGTCCAAAGTAGACTGCAGAGCGTTACAAAAGGATCACACAAAACTGGGTGTCTGGGTGACAAAATGGCAGATGAAATTAACTGTTGATAAATGCAAACTGATGTAAATTAGAAACATAATCCCATCTATAATACAAAACGATGGGCTCTAAATCCAAATACTCAAGGAAAAGATCTTTGAGCAGATGAACAACTCCATGTGCAGTAGCTGTCAAAAGAGCTAACAGAATGTCTTATTATCTATCCTTTTCCTAATGGTTCCTAAAAATCTTATGATAAGAAAATATCATAATGCCACAATATGAATCCATGGTACGCCCACACCTTGAATATGGCATGCATTCTGATTGCCGCATCTCAAAAAAGATATATTAGAATTGGAAAAGGTATAGAGAGGGCAACAAAAATGATTAAGGGTATGGAACAGATTCCATATGAGGAGAGATTAAAAAGACTGGGACTGTTCAGCTTGGAAAAGAGACAACAAGGAGGGATATGGTCGAGGTCTATAAAATCATGACTGGTGTGGATAAAGTGAATAAGGAAGTGTTGTTTATTCCTTCACATAACACAAGACCCAGGGGTAACCCAATGAAATTAATAGGTAGCAGGTTTAAAACAAGAGGAAGTGTTTCTTCACACAACACACAGTCGACCTGTGGAACTCATTGCCAGGGGATGTTGTGAAGGCCAAAACTGTAACAGGGTTCAAAAAAATAAGTTCACTGAGGCTAGGTCCATCAATGGCTATTAGCCATGATGGTCAGGGATACAACCCAATGCTCTGGCTGTCCCTAAACCTTTGATTGCCAGAAACTGGGACTGGATGACATGGGACGGATTACCCAATAAATTGCCCTGTTCAGTTCATTCCCTCTGGGGCACCTGGCACTAGCCACTGTCAGAAGACAGGATAGTGGGCTAGATGGACCAGTGGTCTGACCCAGTCTGGCCGTTCGTATGTTCTCATTTAACAGAACAAGTGGTAAAGTGAATGGAACCTTTGGAAATCTGTAGATTCAAAGAGCATCTGGAAGTCGTCTTTAGTAATGTGAATATAACCCTTGTGCCAGGTGGGGGGAGCAGTAGCAAGTGCCAGGTTCAAGTGAGGTGTAAGGGCTAAATCACTAAAAATGATGAGTTCAAGATCTCTCATAGAACCCTCTCTACTCCCCAGCTTGAGGGACTGCTCACCTTTAGAGGTGATTCCTTCCCTACCTTCAAGCACTCAGCAGTCCCTGGGTATGTCACTCCACAAATAGCTTTTACTTGGGAGAAATCAAATAAAACATCTGCTTACATTACAAATGGTACGAGCAAACCCCTGAGAGCATGAGAGGGGTGTGGCTGTCCCACTAGTCACTGCCCAGGCACGAGGCGCCCGCACTTCTGAGTCCATCTGCTGCAGGCCAGTGAAGTCAGCACCACCAGGTCTTGCTCCAAAGTCTGGTTCTGCAAAGTCTGCTCCTCCTGGCCTACCACTGTCAGGTCCTGGTTCCATGAAGCCAGCTCTGCTGCTACGCGGCCTAGTCTCACAAAGCCAGCCCCCACCCAGGGGTCTCTGAGCCTCTGGATGACATTGAGTTCGCTCCCTGAGCCGAGTCCAGCTCAGGCTGACCCACTGTCCTAACACTGTACCTTTCACAATTCCCACTCCTTTCATAAATACCCCAACCACCATTTCATATCACATCCCAAACCAGAGCAAACACCAAATGATACAGCCCCAAACTGAGACTAAAACTGCATTGGGCAACATGCCAACACGTAAGTGAAGCCTGCCAGAGCTAGCTCCCGCCTTCTCCTACAGGGGAACAAAGAGCTCCTTTTCCCAAGAAGCCTTCCACCTTTGGGGCTTACCTGAAGAACGTGTAGTGCTAGAGCATGGAAGGCTCTTAAGGAAACAGCTCGATCTTTGCTGGCCAAATATTCCCAGCCATTCTCTGTCCTAGTTTGTGCTGAAGAGAATTTGCTGGCTGTTGGGCTTGAATTTTTCCACGTATGCCTCTTAGCCATGGACTATGCTGCCTGCCTGCTACTAACAGTAATTCCCAGTCAGTACTAGCGCTTAAAAGCAGACTGAAGAGCTACATGTGTGCAGCTAATTGGTCTTAATCATTGAGTGTATATAGTTATAGCGCTCACTCGGTTCTCTCGTGGGAAAGGGATGGTGCAAATTCCAATTTTGTGTTGTAAATACGATATTCAGAAAATAAAATTAACTCCAAAACTAACTTGTGTGTGTGTGTGGGTCAGATAATAGCTCCGTTGTTACTTTTACTTTAAAGCCACTGGACTGTTTGTGTTTTGTTGTGACGTGCAGGACTGTCTATCTGCAGTTTTTAACCTCTCTTTAGCCTGGGGAAGAATAGTTTAGTTCTTGTCTGTGTGGGAGGAAGAGGGGAGAGGAGGGAGCTGGGGAAGGAGAGAGGCCTTGGGAAACGTCCTCGCGACACGACTGATGCTTGCGGGGCCAGATCTGTCTGACACAGCAGACCGAACCTTGCCAGGGTGAAGATCCAACCTGACCTGTTTCAGAGCAGTACATTAGACCCGGTGTTTACCCCCAATCTGTGTTTCTGATGTAATGGTGGAAAGAAGGGATTTGTGTATTAAAGCTGGAGATGGAGGATGGTCCTGCAGTCTCCGGCTTTCCTGAGGTGTAGTTGGGATTAGCACAGATCAGCTGCTGAAGGGCAGGAACGTCACCCATGAACTGTGTCTGTTCAGTTTTACTGCGCAGCCTAGGAAAAGCAGGGTCTCTGTTCAACACATGGACTGAAACACTGCACAAGGCTCATCCAGGGCAACGCGGGGGTGCAGCCACCCTTCGGGCTGCAGGATAGCTGCAGCACCAACTCGTAAAGCTGCTTCAGCCAGGTCCTTGCTAGTTTGCGTTGAGCACCTGAGCAGTTGATAGGACTCTCCTTGCCATTTCCATCATGGAGCGAGAGAGACATGGAAACCACAGGAGAGAAGAGTGCCATTCCTCTCTGGGGCAATCACAAGGAGAGCCGCAACGGGCTGCGCAGAAAGTGGCTGCCCAAACTCACACTGCTGCAGGAGGCCTCCTGGTCCTTTTGTGCTGGTGATTTGTCCCCTAGATATGTGAGTACCTTGATGTCCTGGGAGCATCGAGACAAGAAACTCAAGTCAACTGGCTCCTTCTAAGTCAAGAATTGCTGCAGACTTTGGGAAAGTCATCTCCTAGTCTCCTTGTTGTAGGCCGTGGCCCGCTCACAGCCACTGGCTGGAGGCAAAGGGGGCGAGTTCAAACTGGGTAGTGGCCTGACCGAATGCAAAGCAGAATGTTTGTATTTTGGGGGGAGGTGCCTTCATTTTGATCGCAAACAAGAGAATTTGTTTTTCTGTACCAGGGCCTCAAAGACAGTTAATTGGAAGCAAGCAGGGAGTTTATTTGTCTATACCTACAGTGCACTAAATAGAATCATCATGCTCCAGGGGCATTTGGGGGATCATTGTAAAGATGGATCTTCTCTGCATGGCTTTTCAGCAAACTAGCTGTTAGTTAAAGGAGATACTGTTGTTTCTGTTTCCTGTGGTGAATAAAATTAAACAACTCTTTATTTGTGAATGACAGCCCAGGGACTGCACTAGTGCTGGAGCGCCGTATGAAGTGGCTTCATCCCAGTGCAGGTCCTCTGGGGCCTGAAGCCTTCAATTCATTAGTTGTCAGGCTTGTAGGAGGATTCCGCATTAGGCCTTTAATTTAGTGTATTGCCATGGGCTACTGACCACATGACACTGCTAACAAGGATCTGGGGCTGCTCTTTCATTTGGTGAGAATAACAGAGCAAGTAGGGGCCCCAAGAGTGTTAATCATAAAGGAAAACTAGTTGAAACCAGGTCACTTGGTGCAGGTTTTCAATATAATATGGAGGGAGAAGGTGATACTGTTTTATTTCAGTAGCATGTAATGTAACAATGAAGTTAGAGAACCTGAAACAGGCTCCAGCAAGACTGGCTGTGTGCATCGAATGGGTCGAATCGTCCTTTCTGTTACATTGCAGCAGCAGCAGCTAGTTGGCACATACAGACACAGGATGGTGTGGGGCATCTCAGCATGGCTTTGGGGCAGGATGCATAACTCATGGCATCACCTTGCAGAAGCAATAGAGCCATCCCAACCATATGCCAATAAAACACATGCTCTTTACAGGGCATGCCACAGACGCGCTGTCCCTGGTTTTAGCTCGGTGTCGATGTCCGGGCTTGTGGCGCTACGCACCCAGTGGAGCAGCTGGGGGGGTGGAGCTGCAGAAGTGCGTTGATCATGCGGCACAGGGAAGCTTACACCTACCTGCACTGTACAGTTCTACCCAGTGTCCTAGCTACGCTTGGCAATTGGAGAACGCCATTAGTGCCATTCAGAACATCCAGAACTGTCAGAGAGAGCAGGAAGGTCAGTGCCAAACGCAGCCGAGCTTACACTCACACGGACATGGGTGGTACTTGGACGCCCTCCCTGAAAATGCTCCCTGCAGCCTCCTGCCTGCCTCCTAGCCCACTAAACACCAGTAAGGCCCCAGAGTCGGATTGTTTCTTGCACTAAAGCATTTTCACACAGCACGAGTGTTTGTTCTTCATTTACAAATTCACCCTCCGCTCCTGCTGGCCGTTCCCCAGCCAGATGGGTGCAGCTCCCCTCTGCATGAATTGCACAGATTTATTGCATTATACTGGAGCTTTGCCTTAGCTCAGCTGATTTCTTTAAATCTTCTTTTTGGGGGGATTTGGGGGAAGGAATACAAAAATCCTCTGTAGGAATTCCTGTTGACTGCAGGGACTGGTGAGGCAGAACTGATCAACTGCAGACTTCCCTGCTGCTGAACTCTGCCAACAAAGTGCTTACATCTGCTTTTATACTAATAGGAGCTTTATGGACTGGTTCCCCCTCCCAAGAGTAAATTCCAGCGAGGTCAAACCCCAGAAAGTTGCCACTTGACACCAGCAGTGAAGTATTGACCCAGCTTGCGGAGACAAGGTTGCATCAGAGGTCTTTTGGAGCACACGGTCTAACATTATCACACAGAGCCGATAACCCAGAGCCTTCCCCAAATGTGCTCATTGTAATTCTGCTTGTTTACTACAGCAGCTCCTGATTTATTCCTTAGTGATATCTGCAGTGAGAAAAGGGTTTTTTCCTGTTCAGGAGGAACGGGCTGTGCAGTAAATTGCCACTCTTTGGCCCATCAGTTTCGTTCTTGCGGTGCATCCCCATTAGTGCTGGCAGACAGACCAAGTCAGAGAAGCCAGTCTGCTAGAGGCAATGGCAGGGACACATTCCCCTGGGCAGCGGCCCAGGGCTGTTACCCTGACAGTGCCAGGCTGGGCTGAGGCATCGTCTGTTTCCTTTGAATCTTCCCTTTCTCCTTCTTTCACTCCCTGCTGGTGTCCTGTGCCAGCAGAGCACTGGGTATCGGAGTCGGCGGAGTCGATGAAGCCTTGTTTACTGTCCTGTATTCGGAAGCGGCACACCACAAAGCCCTCTGAGCAGCTTGCATGAGAAGCAGCATATAAATAAATGCCATAGACAGTGAAGAACCCATGAGTCCTACTCGTAAGCTTTGTGCAGGCTGACAGACGGCAGAGCTTAACAGAAATACAGTGGGGAGAGGCAAACCTTGCATTACAAATTTTGTATTTCAAGAGATGTTGGGCCAAGTTCACTTTAGTGTAATGTATTTGGCATCGCTGGGAGGCTCAGTTGCTCAGCATCTCTAAGAATCAGGCCCTGGATTCATGGCCCTGTGCATAGATTTAGAGGGGTAACTTCAGGCGCCCAAGTTTAAACGTTTTAACCTAAATGACTTGCCTGGAGCCATGCACTGAGTCCATGGCCGAGTGGGGATTAGAGCCTGGCTCCCAGGCACGAGCAGTTGTAAAGGCAGAATTCACCTGTTGGATCTGGCCGTGAATTTCTGACCCATTCAACAGATCGCTGTTGAATAATGCCCACTCGTTCTGTACATGAGCCTTGATGGAAACACTGCTCAGGGAACAGCTGCTGAATACGCAGCTGAGTTCGGACATGCTTTGCAGTGCGGGAGCGAGAAGGGAATTCTGTTATTGGTGATATGGAAAGCCTACCACAAAGCAAAAGCTGAGGCTGGAGGGCTTTTTGCAGCCCTGTCTTGTAGAAATCTGGGGGCACAGCGAGAGCGCTCTACATTGCCTTTTTCCTTTGTTTCCCACAGTCAGTCACGAGCCTCATCAGAGGATTCCATTGCAAAGCTGTTCTGAACGCTGAGTCGTCAGAGGCGCTTTGCACACGAAGCCGCTGGTGAAACGCCGTTCCTAACAGACAAAATGTTAGAGACAACCCAGCAGGCCTCGCCGTGCTACGCTCGCTCCTGCACAGAAGCAGGTCTTCCCCAAAGGAAATCTTCAAGATGTGCACTTGGTGCCTGCAGTCCGAGAAGGAACTGAAACTGGGCCTGGTTGGAGGAGCATCTACTGGGCTCTGTCAGACACACTCACCAGCTGAGTTGGAAGCTGTCGGCTTCATGCAAAAAGGAGACGAGGTTTAAAATGATTTCTGCTGATTTTCCTCCCCCTTTTCTACCTCCTTAACTACAGTACTTGCAGTGCTCTCAGGAGAGACAGGGCAGTCAAACAAACAGCTTGTAAGCAGCAAAGCCAGCAACAATGCCATAGCTGCTTGGGTGGTGAATGGGGTATGTGGTGCAGCCGCCTTCCTGAGTACATTTACATCATTTGTTGACCAGTCAATGCAGAACAAAAAGCCTGTGTCCACTAGGTTTTGGAGATGGTGGGTGTTTGTGTTAAGGGGACTCAGAGTGTGAAATGACTGGGCTGACGGTGTATATTTTCTTGAACTTAATAAATGACCATGCGTAGTAATATTTGTTACTGTGATTAATACTTTAATTTGTGTAGAAGAGCGTTTTCAGAAACATAACTTGCATCTCCACAAGAGTTACTGTTCATTTTTCAGGAAATATAATCAGTCGAGACAAGGCCTGCTGAATTGTGGCCTGGCTTGGCAGGCCAGGTGTGAAGGATTATGGACTGTCTCCGATAGAGCTGTCTCTTTTTTAATCTAACTCTGCAGAGCTCTAATTGCTTGGACTTTTAACTAACCAGACGATGGTTTCCAGAATGGCGCCCTATGAAATTGTGCCTTGTGCTGCCTTGGAATGCTGCGGACTTGGATGCTGTCACTCCCACCCCATGGGGGGCAGGGAGGGGAACAAAAGGGGACCACCTTGGTGGCTTGGCACTGTACAAACGTACAAGGAACTGTGGTTCCTTCCCCAAGAAGTTTACAGTCCTGTGCAGAGGCAGACAAAGCAACACACAGTGTGTCAAAGCTGGGGGAAATCTTCATCTGCAAAACAAATTTCCCACTGAAAAATGGGATTTTGGTTGAATTGAAGCTAACGCTTTTTCAGGGTGAGTTGGGAATCATTTTAGTATGTTGGGCTTTTTCAATGACAATTTTTGTTTCATTCCAAATTGACCTTTTCAGTTTGTTCTGAGTTTTGAAAACTGAGCATTTTTCGAAATGTTGATGTTTTGCATCATCCCCTGTATCACACTGGAAGGAACAGTGGCTGGGTTTTGGTTTGTATTTTTTCATATTTTCCTTCTTTTGGTTTTTCATTTCTGCTTGTGTCATTCTTGTTCAAAACATCTTCAGTGCTAGATTACAGATTGGAAGAAGGGAAAACCAAACAAAAACCTGCAACCCTGCTGTGTCACAATCCATGCTGTAGGGGTCAGTGGCAAAAAAGGGGGCGAGGGGTTCAAACCTGAATCAAAATACAAAGTTGTGAATGAAAAATTTGCGTTTTCAATTTTTTTGCAAGAAAAAAGCAAAAGGTTCAACCCAACTCTCCATATTGTGGCCTGTTTGGTGTCATGTAGGCCCCTTCCTAGCTGGGAAAGATGTGCAGCGGGGTGTCCTAAGGGGAGTGCCCAGAGACACAGACTCTGCCTGGGCCCGGGACAGGTGTGCAGGGATGGGCGCAGGGTCTCCCCGGGCAGACGCGTGTGCAGGGATGGGGCACAGGCTCTGCCCAGGCAGACAGGTGTGCAGGGATGGGGCGCAGGGTCTCCCCGGGCAGACGGGTGTGCAGGGATGGGCGCAGGGTCTCCCCGGTCGGACTGGTGTGCAGGGATGGGGCACAGGCTCTGCCCAGGCAGACAGGTGTGCAGGATGGGCCCAGGCTCTGCCCAGGCAGACAGATGTGCAGGGATGGGGCGCAGGATCTCCCTGTGCAGACAGGTGTGCAGGATGGGCACAGGCTCTGCCCAGGCAGACAGGTGTGCAGGGATGGGGCACAGGCTCTGCCCAGGCAGACAGGTGTGCAGGGATGGGCACAGGCTCTGCCCAGGCAGACAGGTGTGCAGGGATGGGCGCATGGTCTCCCCGGGCAGATGGATGTGCAGGGATGAGTGCAGGCTCTGCCCAGGCAGACAGGTGTGCAGGATGGGCCCAGGCTCTGCCCAGGCAGACAGGTGTGCAGGGATGGGGCGCAGGATCTCCCTGTGCAGACAGGTGTGCAGGATGGGCACAGGCTCTGCCCAGGCAGACAGGTGTGCAGGGATGGGGCACAGGCTCTGCCCAGGCAGACAGGTGTGCAGGGATGGGCACAGGCTCTGCCCAGGCAGACAGGTGTGCAGGGATGGGCGCATGGTCTCCCCGGGCAGATGGATGTGCAGGGATGAGTGCAGGCTCTGCCCGGGCAGACAGGTGTGCAGGATGGGCACAGGGTCTGCCCGGGCAGACAGGTGTGCAGGGATGGGCACTGGCGCTCCCCGGGCAGACGGGTGTGCAGGGATGGGCGCAGGGTTTGCCTGGGCAGACAGGTGTGCAGGGATGGGCGCAGGGTTTGCCTGGGCAGACAGGTGTGCAGGGATGGGCGCAGGCTCTGCCTAGGCAGACAGGTATGCAGGGATGGGCACTGGCGCTCCCCGGGCAGACGGGTGTGCAGGGATGGGCGCAGGGTTTGCCTGGGCAGACAGGTGTGCAGGGATGGGCGCAGGCTCTGCCCAGGCAGACAGGTGTACAGGGATGGGCACTGGCAACACTGTACTTTAGGATGGGTCACCTTGTGATGTGACATTAAAGAATCACAGACAGTCACTCTCCTCCCTCACTGAACAAGCAGATTTACTAGCCCCAGGAAAAGGAACCATCCCTACTGCTACTCGGTCTCTCTGCTTCATGGCAGAGCTTCTGGCTAGAATCCTCCCCTCGCCCCACATGGAGCTTCTTGACACACATTGACTGGTCATACAGCCTGTACTCCCAGCTGTGGGGTAGGCCAAGGCGTGTGTCCGACCACCCTGTGGGTGACCTTCCCCCAGAGGTGTGCAGAGGGAGCATTGCCAAGTCCCCGTGTGGCTCGCTGGCACTGCCCAGTGTGGGTGTCAGAATGCCAAGGTGTTGGAGGAGCCTGGAGAGCTCTGACAGCATGGGAGGAGGGGCTTGCTGTAGCCAGGGGCAGGGAACAGGATGGAGAAGTGGGCAGTTGTCTGCAGCCAGCTGCCCAGCCAGGAAGGGGTCAGGGCGTGGTGCTGCTCTAGGCATAACCAGAGCCTTTCTGCATGCAGTTCATGCCTGGCCATCAGCCACAGCTCCACTGCAGCAGCAGATCAGGCTGCAGCCCCATGCACTCAGCTGGGGTGTGCGTTTACAGCCTGAGTTTACTGCTGCGATGTTTATCACCAGCCACTTGTCTTTCTGACCCCGATGAGATGGCAGGGCCATCAGCTCCATCCGCCAGCAGCTGCCCTGGCCATGCCAAGGAGATGGCCAGCATGACAGCCTGGGAGCCCCAGCAAGGCTCTGGCACTGCAATAAATGGGTACACCTCAGTGCCATTATGCAGACAAACCTCAAGGACCTGCCCAGCTTTAATCGGCATATGGGGGCTGCAGAGCTGGGGGCCGGTCAGCTTCTTCACTCACACCTGCTGTCTCACAGAATCTTTCCCAGCTGGCTTGGATCTCTGCCACTCTCCCTTAAAGAACAGTCACAGCTGCTGGGGCCAGAGGTGTCTCCAGACTCTCCTGGCCTATGGAGAGCATGGAGCTTCTGGGCTCTGTATAGCCCTCGGGAAGGCAGCCCAGGCTTCTCCGGAACTGTGCAAAAGCCTGGTCAGGATCATGACCCATTGTACACAAAGGAAGGCACAGTCCCTGCCCTCAAGAGCTTCCATCTAGCGCTGGAGCATCCAGCCGCTGGTTTTCCCAGCCCCTCTGGAAGGACATGCCCTGATGCTGCGCTAGTAAAATCCTTGTATTAAACCTCTGCGGCCCGGACCCTTTTCTGGTGTCACATCCCAGCAGGTTAGTTTCTTGCTCTCCCTGTCTCTGTCTCCTGGTTTCTCTCTGTGTCTCGTGGCTGCAGTCTCTGGCCAGGCCGTGGCAAGCTAGTTAACACGCTGCCTTGATTTGCTGCTTCACATCTTACACACCACCAGGAAGAGCCAAGAGGGGTTTGGGTTTCCGCAGTGCATGGAGAGGCTGGTGTGCCTGCCACACATCACTCCTGCAGGGACAGCGCAGGTAGCCATAGCTTGTGGTCAGTGGTAAAGGGGCTCCCACCTCTATAGTCTGAGAGTTCGTCTTAGTGTTCGATGCATCGGAGATCGATTCAGTGTGTCTCATCTGGACGCGATAAACCAATCCGCTAATCGACGCCCGTACTCCACCTCGGCAGGAAGATGGGTGAGCCGCGGCAGCTGACTTGCCACTGTGAGGATGGCCAGGTAAGTCAAACTAAGATACTTCGACCTCAGCTATGCTATTTGCGTAGCTGAACTTGCGTATCTTAGTTTGAAACCCCCCCGCCCCCGCCTGTGTAGACCAGCCCTTTGGCTGCTTCCAGGCATCCGAGTGGGGCTGGCCGATCTTCATTACACGCCATGTGTCTGCAGCGAGAAGGGGGAGGTGAGGCTTTGGTTCTGAGTGTGGTCTCTCCCCATTAACCCCTGCGGGATCAGCAGGCACTAGGGGATGAGCTGCAGCACAGGCCTGTACAAAATGCATTTGGAAGGTGAGCTACTGGGACTGTGCTCCGAGCACTATCACTGCATGCATGTGACTGAGCACGTGCACACAAATGTGTGTGAACCTGGGAGTGCGTGTGTGTGTGCGTGTGCAGGAATTTGTCTATGCTCAGGTGCCTTGTGGGGTGTGTGTGTGTGTGTGTGTGTGTGTGGGGCTATGCAATCAAACGTGTGTATGCATGCTTCTGTGTCAATGTGCACATACTCTGGGTATGCCTGTGTAATCTCACTTAGTGTGTGCACTTTTTAGTAGATGCCTGCAAATTTGCTCATTTTTTTTGTACTTTAGTGCACACATGTGTATGCTAGGAGTGTATATCTGCGCACTAGGATCTGTGTGTGTTTATCTGGGGAAGCAAGTGTTCGCTGGGTGTGTGTATGTGCCCACTGTATGCGTGTGCGTGTGCACGCACACTTGCACGCTAGTCAAACTAATCTGATAGCATTCCTTGATAGGATAACGAGCCTTGTGGATAAGGGAGAAGCGGTGGATGTGATATACCTAGACTTTAGTAAGGCATTTGATATGGTCTCGCATGATATTCTTATAGATAAACTAGGAAAGTACAGTTTAGATGGGGCTACTATAAGGTGGGTGCATAACTGGCTGGATAACCGTACTCAGAGAGTAGTTACTAATGGCTCCCAATCCTGCTGGAAAGGTATAACAAGTGGAGTTCCGCAGGGGTCTGTTTTGGGACCGGCTCTGTTCAATATCTTCATCAACGATTTAGATGTTGGCATAGGAAGTACGCTTATTAAGTTTGCGGACGATACCAAACTGGGAGGGATTGCAACTGCTTTGGAGGACAGGGTCAAAATTCAAAATGATCTGGACAAATTGGAGAAATGGTCTGAGGTAAACCAGATGAAGTTCAATAAAGATAAATGCAAAGTGCTCCACTTAGGAAGGAACAATCAGTTTCACACATACAGAATGGGAAGAGACTGTCTAGGAAGGAGTATGGCAGAAAGAGATCTAGGGGTCATAGTAGACCACAAGCTTAATATGAGTCAACAGTGTGATACTGTTGCAAAAAAAGCAAACGTGATTCTGGGATGCATTAACAGGTGTGTTGTAAACAAGACACGAGAAGTCATTCTTCCGCTTTACTCTGCACTGGTTAGGCCTCAACTGGAGTATTGTGTCCAGTTCTGGGCACCGCATTTCAAGAAAGATGTGGAGAAACTGGAGAGGGTCCAGAGAAGAGCAACAAGAATGATTAAAGGTCTTGAGAACATGACCTATGAAGGAAGGCTGAAGGAATTGGGTTTGTTTAGTTTGGAAAAGAGAAGACTGAGAGGGGACATGATAGCAGTTTTTAGGTATCTAAAAGGGTGTCATCAGGAGGAGGGAGAAAACTTGTTCACCTTAGCCTCCAATGATAGAACAAGAAACAATGGGCTTAAACTGCAGCAAGGGAGATTTAGGTTGGACATTAGGAAAAAGTTCCTAACTGTCAGGGTAGTTAAACACTGGAATAGATTGCCTAGGAAAGTTGTGGAATCTCCATCTCTGGAGATATTTAAGAGTAGGTTAGATAAATGTCTATTAGGGATGGTCTAGACAGTATTTGGTCCTGCCATGAGGGCAGGGGACTGGACTCGATGACCTCTCGAGGTCCTTTCCAGTCCTAGAGTCTATGAGTCTATGAGTCTCTGTAGCAGTATTTCTGGGCAGGGAGGGTGAATTCTTAGTGGGCCTTCAGCCACCTGTCGATTTTGTGTGGTTAGTGTTGGAATGTTTGGCCGTGTATGCCGGGATGGCACCTTGATGAGGAAGGTTCGTGTGCATAAGCCTGCGTAGAAGGGGTTGTGGAGAGCATCTCTCTTTGGAGAGGTGGTGCTGGTCCAAACTGCTCCTTCTCCGATCCAGCTGCTTTTGCTGCGTTGTGCTGGGGGGCACCGTGCCAAAGCACAGGAGACAGGGGACAGCAGCCAAGTGTGACTTTATTGTGGCAGACAACAAGTCTGACACATCGTGGCACCACAAGTGACCTAACATTGGTGCCCTGGCGGGCTGCTTGTTCTGAGTCTGCTGTGGCCATGCCAGCACTGTGGCTGTGTGTGTCATCTGGTTGTGACACAGCCTTGCCTCCCTGGACGTCTCTTTTCTGATCCCCCTGACAGTCTGGTGAATGGACTAGTAAACTGCAGCTCCAGGAGCGAGATGAGAACGCCGCACAGAAAGGGCTTCTTGCCTGAAATGAGCAAGTTATGCCCTGGGGCTTGTTTCTGACCCAAGACCTGCTGGAGCCCTGCTCCGCCTTGCTGCTCTGGGGCATGGTCTCCAAGGGACAAGGTGTTGGTGGGGTGGGTTGTGCCTGTCCTTTCCTATGCACTCTTGTGTGCTCTGACACCAACCTGCACGCAGGCACAGCTACAGCTTTTCAGCAGCACCTTCGGCTGGCTTCATAAAAGCAAAACACCCCCCTCCTCCACCCTCACAGCCCCCCAGGACCTGGGTAGCCTGCAGGAGATTCTGGAGCAGTCCCCTCAATAGCTTAGCCCCAAGTAGGCTCTCCACCTGCCTCAAGAAGAGATGGGCTTTGTGGGTCTATTTTGTCATTTATGACATTGAACAGAACTAGGCTCTGTTTCGGCTCTGGGCACCCAACAGCAGAGGCCAGAGCCCAAGTGCCAGCATCAGGTATCAGCCATGCATGGACTGTCTAGGTAAGTGCAATAGCCAAAGTGTCCAGCCGTAGCTCACATGTAATCTAGAACCTGCTTACCAAGGGCCCTGCTCTACAGCCTTTCTGCACTCGCGCTGAGCCGCACTCACAGAAGTTACTCCACTGAATTGCTACTCAGGGTGAGAATCATCAGGTCACAGATTCCAAGGCCAGACGGGACCATTGTGATCAGCTCATCTGGGCCCCTGTGTAGAACAGGCCACAGGACATCCCCCAAATCATTCCTAGAGCAGAGTTTTTAGAAAAGCATCCCTGAGAAAACTCCAAGTGTATGGACTGATCCTGTCAAAAAGTGCCACTTCCACCGGACCCAGAACAGGGCCTTTTAAAGAATCTCCTTAAAGGACCATCACGCCTAATGTCACAGTCTTTGTTCCGGAGGGGCGGGAGCTCTTGGAGAAGAGTTCCTACAGAAGTACTCCTGCGCTAGTGAAGTCAGAGATAATTTATTGTAGCTGTACTATACCTCTCACTGCCCTGCGAGGTACGACTCCGGCAGACCTCAGGGTTATCCTGCTTGGGGTAGATTTACAATGCAGTCCTTTCCTGTAGCTCAATTCTGCTGAATGTGCCGTACAAGGCTGGCTTTGTTTGGAGGGGGAGTTGCACCTTGGGGCTGATCAAGTGGACTGCACACACTATAAACAATCTCAGGTTTACAGAACACATATCTGTGGAGTTTCTCCAGGTCAGTGCCAGGCACCAACATCCCTGTTCCGCCCAGGGCAAGGCGTGTTGACAGAAATGGGGAATGGGATCACCCACAGGCCACTGTCAGAATGCTCAGAGCATTCAAAAGCCTTGCTCAGAATGGAGACCAAGCTGGGTCACTGCTGGCAAGCACACAGCTGTGTCCTTTTCACCAGACGGAAGGAACTGGATGGTAGGCAAGGTGCATGCTCTCTCCCGGAGCTGCGCCACAGGCTGACACGTGCCCCTCATTTACATCTCTCCTTGAAAGCTCCCACAGCTGAGTCAGTAACGTCCTTTCCCGTCAGCTCCCTTCCAGCAACACTGGCTAGGTGGGTGAGCACTGGGGCTAGCATAACACAGTTTGTGCCAGTCACGGCCTGCACACTTTGCTGTCTCTCACATTGTTTCCCCCACCCTTGGTCTCTTTATTGACCTTTTAGCTTCAAGCTCTTCAGGGCAGGGCCTGCATCTTCCTGTGTGTCCATCAGCACAGGGCACTCGGTGCGTGTGTGTGCAGGGCTCGGTGTGTGCAGGTGCAGTGCTGGGGATGGCTAGTCAGAGCAGAAGGACTAATGAGTGGGCTGGAAGCGGAGCGTGGGGCAGGCTAGATGCCAGAGAAGGAAACCGTGGAGCAGCCTATAGGCTCCATTTCTGCAGGGGTCTGAGAGCTGGGCAGCCGAAACACCGGTGGGATGAGGCAGTGAAGAGTACGAGCCCTGCAGGAGCTGCCTAGGTGACCCAACTGCTTTGCCCCTCCAGTCTCCGATACTAGCAATTCAGGAAGGGCTGGATCACAGGAGTTCCCTGCACAGAGCCTATTGCAGGACTGGGCCAGAGAGCTCAGCACATGGGGTAGGGCTCTGCAAGGCCCAGTCATGTCCCTGCGCGCTGCGTATTTATGACTGGGCTGCTCCATAGCCTTGGCAAGCAGAGGAGCCCCTGGCTGCATAAAATGCAGGGGTGCCAGCTCTCTCCCTGTGGGAAATGGACTGCTTTAATTGCTCTCCTCCTTGGAACGGGCTCCAGTCTCAGCTCTTGGTCTGGGGGCCTGGCTATTGGAAGGGAGCGCAGAAGAGAGAGGCCAGATACTGGCTGTGCAGCTGCTCTACTCCAGCGCCTCCATGCTGCCAGCGGGGTTTGCAGTGACAGCTGCCTCAAAACTCGCTGAAAGGCGGCTTCAAAGCAGGAGCTCTCCGTGAATTTGGTGTTTCTCCGACATTTAGTGTTGCTTTCCATGTTCTCCCAGCCCCTGTGAGCAGACTGTGCAGCGGGGGGCACGCACATGTGTACAAGGAGCTTCACATGAAAGACAGAGGCATCTCGAAAGCCATAATAATGCTGAGTGCCAGTTAGGGGACTTGTCACCAAGAGCACTTTACAGATAGAAAAAACTTATTAACTAGTGTGACTAACAACTTGCAAGGTTTAATTGATGCGTGTTTGTTGTCCTTTTATATCTGTCTCCTTTTCCTTCCTGTTGGCTCAGGCAGTTCTTGGTGTGAGCAGCAGCTACTCGGCTAATTATATGAGTACAATAAATAAAGGTTAATCTACGGTAAAGCTCACAACAGCCCCGAGGATCTCTGTGTACCGAGCCCCAGCAGCCGGTGCTGCGCAGGTCCTGGCAGAGCTTCCTTTCTGCCCTACTAGCCACTGAGGTAGTGAGGCTGGATTTATTTTTCTGTTATTCCTACCTAAGTGACAGTGAGTTTTTGAAGATAAAGCTTTCCAGTGCATGAGAAGTATGGATAATTAACGTCTCTGTCACACAGACTACTCCCTGCTAGATTGATTGACTGGTAAGGTCATAACGCAGAAGCCACCCACACGAAACAAACAGTCTAATGTTAGACTTCAGCTTAAGCTGAGAGTTGGTCAGCTGTCCACGGTCACAGTGGGGGCTTCCAGTCATCTGTCAACAAGTGATTGATTGATGTGGACACCTTCCAATCTTATTCTGATTATTCTCAGCAGCTTGCCTGGTGGCCATTTTTCAGGAGCTGGCAGCGTTCAGACCTCCAGTGACTGTGTTGGGATTAACTCTTTCCTTTGTTATGGGGGACGGCAGCAGCACACGAGGAGATGATTGTTCTTATGAGCCCTGATTACAGAAGTGGAGTGAATACACTGAGAGAGTCCCAGAGATTATACTAGGAACCCGATGGTTTGTCTTTCAGACATTTCTGATTATCTTGGCCTAAATACTGGGGATCTGTAGAGGCCATTAGGAGCAGAACAGATACTCCAGTTTGTAACTTACTTCTCCATTGGTCTGTCATTGTGGGCAGTTGACTTGAATGTGTTACAGGGTAAGTCGTGCCTGAAAGGCACCTTAGCAGGGGATAAAAATCCTGTAAAGAAATATAAGGATAGGAGTGAGTTTGGAATTCGCAGGAAGAGTCGGGATTCAGATTCAATTATTCTGGGAATGATTCTGAGGAGGAGAAAAGACAAAGAGTTTTAGGACATCTCCATGTATAACTGTGTTTCCATTTCACTAGGAGAAAGGAACTGCTTGTGCGCTCTCTGTGTGTACATATGTAGATGTCTAATGTGTATGTGTGTGTAATAATGTACACGGGGCGGCTCCAGGCACCAGCTTGCCAAGCGCGTGCTTGGGGCGGCAAGCCATGGGGGGTGCTCTGCCGGTCTCCGCGAGGGCAGCAGGCAGGTTGCCTTTGGCGGCATGCCTGCGGAGAGTCCGCTGGTCCCGTGGCTTCGGCGAACCTCCCGCAGGCTGCTGCTGAATCCGTGGGACCGGGGACCTCCCGCAGGCAAGCCGCCGATGGCAGCCTGCCTACCGTGCTTGGGGCGGAAAAATACTTAGCGCCGCCCCTGAATGTACATATACGTTATGAGTCTCAAGGTGTGTACCTATGTCAATCTATATCAGTAACTATAGACTGGTTATTGTGGGTGTCCAGAGCACGTACAGGTATCTCCAGCTACATGAGGGCTGCCTTCTCGCGTTCCTTTCTGGTCAGTGTTTTCACAAGCTGCAGTTTTTCTTTAACTGGTTTTGATGAAGGTCCCAGTGCCCGGCTCTCTTGCTTTCCTGTGCAGTTTCTATTCGTGGTGTTAACATTCAGAATGGACCCAAACGAGCCTGCCCCAGGGAAACGCCGAGTGCCCTTCCTCAACAAAGACCTGAATTTGTATCTAAGGCAAGGGCATCGTTGCAGTTTGATGGCAATGTCTCAATGCTATGACTTAGCTGAGCTGACACTGGGCTATTGTGCACAAGCAGATCTGGAGATCCTGTTGAGAGATCCAGTGCAGCACTGCGCTGAGTGCACATGCACTGACGCTGACAAATTAAGATACAGGTGCAGCCTGCTGGCCCTTTAAGCTGACACAGTGTAAGTAATTGCATGCAAAACTTGTGTATGGATGCTGTGGCATCAGGGGCCTGATCCGGCACCCCTTGAAGTCAGGGAGTCTTCCCCTTGACTACAATAGGCATTGGATCTGGCCTTAGATGCTACGCCTGTGCTTCTCTGACCTTGGGTTGTATTGTACTGATGCTGTCTGCTCTTCCATTGCTTCCAGATTGTGATTCATCCCAGCCTCAAGCAGTCGTGCTCCCAGACAACACCCCCAAGCAGCAGCACCCGAGCCTCGTTGCTGAACGTCTCGTCGACTCCAAGGAGCATAGCACTGTTCATGGCTGTGGGGCAACCTGCTCAGAGATACTGTATCGGGCCGGGTCATTGGCAGCTGCTCTGACCTGTACATAAGTGAGAGCGGGATTCCCAGGCACTGGGTGGATATGTCAGGCTCCCAGCAAGAGGAGCAGTGGGCAGAGATCTCAGCCATTCTTTACTGAGCTGCAGAGGCACTGTGTGCATGCTGGTGGGGAGGGATGGGCCATATCTATACGGATTTGTACGGTATGAATTGGGGAGCTGTATCCATTTATGGGGCGTTAATCTAACATACAGAATTGCCAGCTAGTCTGTATGTCAGAAAGAGGCTGATTCCCACGCGTGTTATCTACAGGTGGGATGTCATTTGCTGTGGGGGAAAGGGGGCAGAAGCCCCTCCAGATCTTGGTTTGCTCCCCCTCAGACATTTCATAGGGCTGTATGCCACGTCTTCCAATTTCCCCCCTTCCCCACCACCCCTACCCTCCCGACTTTGCAGGATGTAATGTAATCCATGATATTTTATGTGCTGACACCCCTGTCTCTGGGGACGATTTGAACAGCTGGCGGGAGGGGTAGGGCAGAAGCCCCGAGGACTGAGGGTCTCTGCTTATCCACAGGCCAGGCCAGGCCAGCCTGAGCAGCAGCAGCAAAAGCTGCCCGTGTGTTCTGCCCTGTTCACTCTTCTAGACTCCCCAGCATCCCCAGGCAGCTGCCAGCATTACTGGGGTCTGAGGGCTCTGAGGCGGGCCCCTGTCCATTCGGAACTGGGCTGAGATGTCCCCAGAGGCAGCCCAGTATTTCCCATTAGCACACTCTGACGAGGCTCTGTTATTGCAAGTGGATCCCCAAGTTAGTGCTCCGCTGGGCTCGTAGAATATTAACTTCTCCGACCCAGCCTCACTCCTTTACAAACGTGGGCTTTTCAGCTGTGGGCTCCAGTGATTTGCCTGCCCTGGAGAAATGGAAGCGCATCCTAGACGGAGGGGTGCAGCTGCAGAGGGCGTGATGCCCTTTCATTCAGTGTCATGCTTGGCACATTACAAGGCTCGCTCCTTCCAGCACCCCTGTGGGTCAGGGAGGGAGGGAGCCATCTGGAGCCTCATTCAGTGACCAGCCCAGAGCCAGAGAGGGAGACTGTGAGAGCCAGAATTGGGATCAGGAGTCCTGGCTCCCTGCTCGGAGGTCAGAGCACTAGCACACCCTCTGCAGTTCCCCTGGCTGGGGGTGTTCAGGTGACGCTCAGTCATCACAGCGTTTAACCCTGCAAGAGCCTGAGCCCCAGTCCGATGTCACTTAGGATGGCTGAGTCCCCCAGGCTGAACACCCCTGGCGCTGCCTTGGGACACCCTGCCTCTGAGAGGCCTGACGGGGCAGCCCTCCCAAGCTGGTGAGCCCTGCGCCATAATCCTCTGGCAGCATCACTGGTGAGTCCTTACAAACATCCCTCCCGCCTGCCCTTCCCCTGGGGCTTGGCCAGGCAGCCCTGCTGGCTGTGGGAATGAGAGCCCAGGAACTGGCCCTCGCCCTGCAGTGGGGCAGGGAGCACAGCACCCGTGTTTGACAAGTCAGTGGGCTCCACATCCCTGAGCTCACGCTAGTGAACGTCTGACCACATTAAACAGGCAAAGGCTGAAATTCACCTCATCACGTCCGAGCGTGTCTGTGTCACCTCACCTGCTGCCCGGGCGCGTGCACACACACACACACACGCGCACTGTGCCTAGGCCCTTGTGGCTGGCTCTGCCTGGTGACCCAACAGGATGTTGGTGCTCAGGGGACCGGAACCCCTGGGATGGAAAACGAAGCTGTTAAAAGCAAATGGATTATTTCTGTATGCAGAGACGTTGCATTGATTAACCCCTCTGCCCAAGAATCCCTGACTCCTGGGGCTCAGCCGGGGGCCCCCATAGCTTGCTGCACCACAGCAGTCAGGAGTTGTGGGGCCCAGCTCTCTGCTGCCTATCCCAGTAAGAACACTAACACGCAAACTGCCCCAGCCCCCAGAGAGCTGAGTGGACATGCCCAGGTCAATGAATCAGCCCCCGAGAGGTAGAGCATCCTCTCACGTGGCAGATGGGGAACCAAAGCAGGGACCAGAGAAGTGACTTGCCCAGGGAGGATCATGCAGTGAGTCAGGGGCAGAATTGGGAGGAGAACCCTGCTGAGCTTCTGCTACCCAGCTCTGTGCTGTGACCACAGAACCCTCTCTCATCGCCCGGAACAATGCCTTTGCCTCTCCCAGTGCCTGCTGGTAGAGGCACACTAGAATATGCATTGCTACTGCGTGCACTCAGTTTAGCTTGCCGGGTCCCCAGTGTGGATTCTCTGGCTGTCTGGTACCTGACTGACAGACCACGAGCGATGGTTTTGAAGCATCGGTGCAAGTTGCCTGTCTAATGGGATTGTAAAACAATGGCAGCAGGCTGATCTCTGCAGTGTCGCCTGTCCTGTTGTGTTTCCTTTGCTCCATGGGCTCAACCTCCACTGCGGTGCTGGAGCCGTGCAGATATTGGGGAGATGCCTCAGAACGAAGCCCCACTGGCTGCGGTCATGTGCAACAGTGACGATGCAACATGGATTTGCATAATTAAAAAATTCCTTTTGAACAATGGTGCTGTGGGCTGCACTGATTCCAGGACCTCGATCCCTTGGCTTTCCATTCACTTATTAATCTACAGCAAAGGTGGCCTACACTTTGAGGAACAAAATGGCCCAAACTCAAAAGTTATTTCTTAGTGATAGACAGAAATAGCTTAACTTACTACCACTGAACAGCTATCACCTGTGGGCCAGGATGATCTAACCACCACCGAAAAAAGGGTCTGAAGAAAATAAAACCAGCAGCCCGAGGGAATGCAATCATCTCGATAGAAGAGTGGAGCAGTATTTAGATTATCGTCCTCTGCACCCAAAGTCTTTAACCTCATATGTTTGCTGCCCTCTCAGGCGCGCCAACAGTTCTCTGGGGAGGTAGGCCCCAGCTGGTTCCCCTACCCGCATGGCAGGCTATGGTTCTAAGTGCAAACAGGAACCAGGCAGGGAGAGGACACAGATGAAGGCAATATGGTCGTGTAGCAGCATAGGAGACTCATGCTCATGTCATAAGGAATAGCAGGGCTTTCTTATTTGCCTTTTTGGCTGATAGACACCTGCTGGGAGCAACTTGAGGGACAGAGGCTGGAGGCAGTGCAGATAGAGACAAGAAGGAGGTTGAGCTTGGAGCCATGTGAAAGGAGGCAGAGGTGGGCGTGCAGAAAGGAGGGGAGGAGCCTGAGAAGAGCCAGGCTTTCCTGGGCCAAGGGAGAAGTGACTTCTTCCCAGGCAGAGATCTAGCCATGCAGGCTTCATCCTGCATGGACGATTACAAAATGTTCAGGGAAGCCTTGTGACTGGAGAAGGGAATGGAGGGCTATGGAGAGGGGGAACCTCCCAGGGGAAAGGCCCGACTGTACAGGTTTTGTCTGAATCGTAGCACTTACGCCAGAATGCTCAGTGTAGACAACCAGGAAGTGAGAGAGAGAATGAGAGAGATAGTGTGTGTGTGTGTGCTCATGCGTGCGCACTCCTATTGTTCCCATCTAGTGCCCAGTTTTTCCACTTTCCGTAGGGCCCAGCCTGAGACTCCGAGAGTCAATGAGACTCTTTTTATTGACCTGAGTGGGAGCTGGAGCTTGACCTCACAGCCCAACCCTGCTTTCACGGATTTCAGTGAGCGGAGCTGTGGGCTGTAGCAATGGGGACCCTGCAGTGATCGCTTGGTGACATCACACCTGTCACTTGTGTGGAATCCTAGATTTCTCAGCCGGAAGGGCCGTTACGCTCAGTCTGACCTCCCGTGGGACATGGGCCAGAGAACCTCACCCAGTGATGCTGCACCAAGCCCACTGTGATTTAATTTGATCGGTATCACTACAGCTCTGCTGCTGGCTTTGAGCAACCCCAGGCGCATATTGTAATCTCCAGCCTTGGCTTGGAGTAGCCAGTGGCACAACCTAGGGGCATGATCTCGCCATACATTGGCCAACTCAGTGAAAGACAAACGAGAGCCTGAGCCTGCATTTTCCCCAAAGCGGCAAAAGGCTGGAAAATGGGGGTGGAATCTCTGTGCTTTGAGCAAAGGCCTTGCCAGCCCTGTTGTCTACAGGGGCGTGAGCCAAGTGAAAGAGGCCTAAGATTCCTTCTCAGGGTGACAGTGGCATAATAACACTGATGAAAGGCTGATTAATCCCAGTCAGAGCAGGCCGCGATAGCGATCGTCTAGAATTGAAGAGATTATCACTGATTTGTCATCCTGATTGTTTCAAAGAGCAGTGCAATTAGTTGTTCTAATTTAGCATCACTTCTCACTGAGTGGCGTGACAACGGGGACGTAATCAGCAGATTGGTACATGATGGCAGCCCCTGACTGGTGCCGCTGTGCCTGTGCCATTTTGTATTCACAGGATGGTCACCAAAATGGCAGAATATTACACATTAGTGTGCAGAGGAGAAAGGATCAAATTCTGCTCAGCAGTACAAATCTTAATGGGGGAACAGGACTTGGCCAATATAAGAAGTGTTCCATGTGATTGTTAGTGGAACCAGGCATGGATGCCCCCTGACTGTTTCAGTGCTCTGACTGGACTGTCGAAGAGAAGCTCAGTAACTGGTTATGGAGCCTGAGCCCAGATTGGAGTCAGGCAGCAGAAACCAGGCTGTTTTCCACGACTGCAATTTGAACTCTAGCCCAGAGAATCAAACTGTTGCTCTCCGTTCCCATAATACCTTTCTTCTTCCATTCACTGCACTGGAGGAACTTTCCTTTCCAGATGTCAAAGATCCCACAGCTCTTAGACTGGCCACTTTTAAAGGTGACTAGTCGGGGGAGTTGGTTCAAACTGGGTGCATTCAGCTACTCATTATATTAAATCTGGGAGCAGTACGTTATTCCACAGTGAGGCAATCGTTCTTAAAGCCTAGCCAATTGTAGTAGAGAATTAAATATCTTTGCCACAATATTTCTGAGATTCCCTAGACATAACCTATATCAGAATCAAAATAGGTCTTGTGGACAGTGGATGGACTCATCTCCATGAACATCTGAACTCAAATTGATACAGGAGTGGAAGAAGGAAACGTACTACAAAGGGCCTGTGCTGAAATCCAAGGGTGATGCTTACACCTGCAGGGAGCTGCCAGCGTGGCAGTAGGCTTCTCACCTGAGACCGTAATAGCAATAGCTCCAGGATGTTCCTGAAGCAAAAGAAGAGGCTGTAGCTTGACCGACAGACAGACATAGGCGATAAAGGGGCAATGTAAAGGCTAAGCAAGTGGAACTGCCAGCTGCTGTGAAATGTAGTGAATCAATCGGGATTAGGCAAGTGCTGTGGATAGAAGCACTAAAGCGTTAATAATAGGGGCCTATGACCCCCTAGTCATGTGAATGAAGCAAGCTACAGGAAGCACTGGGCAATGACAATACTATTGTGGAGACGGCTGCAACCTGCTCTCACTGTGAAATCCTTAAAATACAGAACGTGATGGAGACAGAAATGATGGATCTACTCAGTGAAGGGTTTGAGTCAGGAGCTAGTAAAGTGCCAGAAGCAAAGAACCCCCCTCCTTCCTCTCCTGATGCCACAGCTCTGTGCCCTGGGAGCCATCAAGCCTGAGTCAGACAGCGGAGAATGGACCAGTGCAGCTTTAAAGGAAATGCTGAAGAGTGCAGCTATTTAAAAAAAAAAATCACAAAAGATTTGTTATAAAAAAATTAGGATTTTTGAAATGGCAAATGATTGAATTTTAATTTTTCTCCCTTCCCCCTCTTTGCCACTAAGTGCAATAAAATGAATCAAGTCCAGGGCTTGTCTTTGCAACTTTTCAAAACGTTCTCCACTTTGATTTTTTCTTTTTTCATGTTTCCAGAGTTAGAGCAGAAAAAGGAATAGTGTCATCCTCCATTTCCCCTCATGCCGCCCAAACAAACTACTCAGGCTAGTGCAGTCAGTGTCGAAAAAAATGGGGTGTGAAAAGGGAAAAAAATAAAAATCTTAACTTGAACTTTTTGCTGTTTTTTTTTAAAGTAATTTTTTTTTAAATTTCTATTAAAAATGTATATTTCATTTAGAAATTCCAATGGCAGTTTTCCCCCTTGAAACATTTTGTTTTTGCTTTAACCTGAATTGTTATTGGGAACGTTTTTCAGTGGAACAGTTTGGGCCAGCTCTGTGATATGCATCTGAGCCATAGCAAGTGCAACTGCTAAGCTCAGAGTCCTTTCCGGTCACTGTGGCCACATCACCCCTTCACCCTGTTGTATCCCTCTCCGTCTCCCTCTAGCACGGCATCAAGGTCAAGTGCTTTGACGCACTTCTCAGCCCTTCACGGCGCTGCCCCTCCCGGCTTGTTCTGTCATGTCTATGGCTGTGCCTCACCACGTCCTTTGCTCTGCCTGTGAGTTCAGCCTGGCTTCCCCCTTTCTCAGCCTCTTCCCAGCCTCTTCTTCACACTGTCCCAGCACTGAGCCCCAAGGCCATGCCTGCTCCTCAGACCTGCCTCTGCTGGGAGGCCTGTGAGACGCCAGCCAATGAACAGCGGCTTGTGGGCCCGATGGGGTTAATTGGTACTGTAGTTATGAGAAACAAGAAGACAGTTTCTGCGTGTCAGTACCAAATGTAAACCTCCCGCCACCCGCCCACTCTGAGTACCTCACTTGTCTGCTTGGAGCCTAATCGCTTCACAGCTGGGACCTGGGCTTCGCGCTTGGTCATACAGTGCTACTCTTACTCGAGCCTTTATGCATGGTGCTCACCTAAATATGTGTGTGTGTGTGTGTGTGTGTGTGTCTGTCTGTAGATGGCTGTGTGTGTGTGGAACACAAATTCCAGGCTATTTTGATTTTGAACCATTGGCACTGTATGAACAAGAGCAAATGTTTATTTTTGATAATATCTGACTATTTCGTTTTGATAATGTCAAAACATTAATCTAATACTGGCTTTACTTGTTTATACTTTAATCTATGTGCATTTACCTATTTGTTTATTTGCCCCTCATTACCATAGACTCCAAGTGCCTTTCCCTCATTAAGGACTTTTATTCTCCTAACACCACTGGGAGCCAGGGAGGGGCTCACAAAACCTCAGACAACTCAGCGTTTTCCTAGCGGAGCCCCTGCTCTTGTTTCCTGTCAGGTCTGGAAGCGGAGCTGTTGCGGTAACCCAGGGGAAGCATCTAGAGATGGTTCCAAGGCCTGAAGCTCAGGAGTAGCGGGGTACTGCATGAACCCTGCCTTTGTAAGAGTCAGACTCTAAAGGGGCTCAGCGAAGCTCCTGGATAAGAGAACAAACCTTTGCCTTTTGCTTAAACAAATGGTCCTGGCTGTCCCTTTGCTCGCTTGCAGCGCTCTCACCTCTGGGCCGGAAGGCCAAGCGAGACCAATAATGTGCGAACCAAGACTTGGAGGCCTGCCCAGTGTAGAGCCTGGGAAGGCCCGTGCTACCTTGTTAGTTTTAAATAGCAGCTACTAGAGCATACCACTAAGATCATTTCAATCCCCTTTCTGGGGCAGCCCTTACAGAAGCTAAAGATCCCTAGACTCTTCTCCAAAGAGTTAGAGATACACTGCGCCCGGTTGCTGGGTGTGAGGAGCTGTTTCGGAGAACACTGGGCAATTCTGCAAAGCACTTTGGAGTACTCAGCAATTGTTCTGATTTAGTGTTTGCCGCGCACTGACGTTGTGCCTAGCACCATAGAATGGAGAGCCAGCCTTGCCCTGACCTGCCGGTGAACAAGCACACCCAGTATGAAAGCTGTGTTCCGAGTGCAGTCCTGTGGGCTACAGTCAGAGTCCTCGTTATCGTCAGCGTAACGGCACAAGGGATAGTTTCATTTGGTTATTTCAGCTGAACTGGTGTCTGGAGAACATTGTGTTTTTTGTGCACTCTGCAGTAAACACACTGAAAACCAAGGGGCACTTTCCTCATTGCAGCTCTAGTTCTCGCTTGTCATGGACAGGGGATTTTGCATAGAATTATAGAAAGGTGGGGCAGGAAGGGCCCTTGAGAGTCATAAGTCCAGCCCCTGTGCTGAGGTAGGGCCAAGCAACCCTAGACCATCCCTGATGGGTTTCTCCAACCATCTCTTAAAAACATTCAATTATGGGAATTCAAGCCTCCCTTGGAAGCCTGTTTCGGCGCGTAACTACCATTAAAATTAGCAAGTTTTTCGTAATATCTAATCCAAATCTCCCTTACTGCAGAGTCAGACCATGACTTCTTGTCTTACCTTCAGTCCACATGGAAAACAATTGTTCCCTGTCCGTTTCATAACGACCCGTAACATATTTGAAGACTGATATCAGGTCCCAGTCAGGCTTCGTTTCTCAAGGCTAAACATGCCCGGTTTTGTTTAACTTTTCCTCACAGGTCAAGTTTTCTAAACATTTTATTGCTTTTGTTACTCTCCTTGGACACTCTCCAGTTTAGGAAAGATGTAGTCAACATTTGACACCCAGAATTGGACGCAGTACTCCAGCTGAGGCCTCGCCAGTGCTGAGTAGAGCAGGTCAGTTACCGCCCATGCCTTACAACCAACACTCCTGTTAATGCAGCCCAGAATGGTATTCATGGTTTTCACAGCTGCATGACTCAGATTCCATTTGTGCTCCACTATAACCATCTGATCCCGTTCAGCAGCACTGCTCCCACTCAGTTAGTCCCCATTTTGTAGTTGTGCATTACGTGTTTCCTGATTAAGTGAAGTACTTTGCACTTTTCTTTATTGAATTTCATCTTGTTGATTTCAGAGCAATTCTCCAATTTGTCAAGGCCATTTTGCATTCTAATCCTGCCCTCCAAAGTGCTTGCAACCTCTCCCAGCGTGGTGTCATTTGCAAATGTTGTAAGCTTCCTCTCCATTCCATTATCCAAGTCATGAATGAAATATTGACTGGTACCAGACACGGACTGATCCCGGTGGAACCCCCCTAGATACACCCTTGCAAATTGATAGTGAACCATTGATAACTACGCTTTCAACCAGTTGTGCACCCACCAGATGGGAAATGTGATCTAGATGAAATTACTAAGTTTGCGTTTGAGACTGTGCCAAAAACCTTACTGAAATCAGGAAATATCATGTGTACTGGTTCCCCCATCCACTAGGCCAGTAACCCTGTCAAAGAAGGAAATTAACTTGGGCTTGTCACAACCAAACCGTGCCAAATCACCCTAACGTTCAGTCCAGTTACCGCAGCATTCACCTGCGAGTTGATCTAAAGGGCAGAGTCCTGGGAAGGGCTATGCTGGCTGGTGGTGTGAACTTTTGCTGTGGAAGCAGAGGCTGGAAAAGCAAGCAACACCGGACCAGGATATGTGGTCCTTCTCAGTCGATGGCTTAGGTCAAGGCTGCAGCTCTGTGCAGTGGCTGAGGGGACAGGGTGGCTGAGGAAACAGAAGGACGACATTTTTAAATATAAGCCCCAGTAGAAAGACTGTGTCTCACTAGGGTTGTGTTTCTTTGCCTCTGCCTCTGTGCTTCCTAAGCCTGGCAGCCATCCCAGCTGGCTCCAAGTCTAAGATGAAAATACTCTTGCAAATCCCACTCATAAAAATACCTGTTGTATTTCCCAAACATGCCTGAGATAGCTTCCAGAGGGGCTAGGGAGCTAAAATAAGCTGCATGAGTTCAGCGCCCCAGACTAGGGAATGGGCATTTTCCATGAGGCTCAATGTTCCTGGCAGTATAATGCACAGGACTGAGCAGCATCATGGCAGCTGTGGTGCCATTTAACAGAGACACAAGAATCGGTCGGGAACCATGTCTGCGCTAGCAGGAGAAGCCACCTCACCTTTGCAAACTTTAAAAGCAGCCAGAGGAGCCAGCAAACCTTTGCACTCAACAGACTCCTGCAAAAATAAAACAGTTTTGCTGGTTAGCAGAAACCCGGACACCTGTTCTTACCACAAAGCCCCCTTTGTACAGGTAACCTGATCCCCTGGGAGCTGTCATGTTATGGGGCAAAGGTTTGGGCCCCAAACCTAACGTAGTCATGTAAAGAGTGGGATAAACTGTATAAAAGGCTCCAGTGGAGGAACAAAGGCAGAGAGGCCTGCTCAGAGCTGCGAGGGGCCTGTGTGGCCTTTCAACTTAGCTACATTGAAATGCACACAGCCCCCCTTTGTATGGTGTCACCCAGCAGGCTGGTATTGTTGGCTGCTTTAGACTCTGGGGGAGGGCGTGTCATTCTGAGCACACCCACAAACTCTCTTCTGTTTTGCTTCTTGGGAAACTTTCAGCCACAGGAAATAAAGAAAAAGTGGGGAACAGATCTGGCCTGCATGGTGAAAGGAATGATCCTGAGAGAGAGTCATGGCAACCGTGGGCCGGGGGAGGAGAATGGTGGTAAGAGCCTCTTCTGCCCAGCAGCTTGCTGAATGTCTCGATGCAACCAGGGAGTAAAACGCTGTGTCATTGATAGAACAATACAAGCCCACCTTGAGCCTCGCAGAGCTGGGCTGGGACACTTCGGAGATTGAAGAGTTGCAAGGTCCAGCAGGAAATGGCACTAGGGCCCCACTTCCCCATCAGGCCTAAGCCAGTGCCCTGGTGTGGTGACAGGGGGCCTTGTGCAGCACGAGGGGCTGTCTCTTGGAGCAACTTAGCAAGTATGCCCACAGTAGGGTCCACCTGCTCTCAGCTCGATGGAGGGTCTTCCCTTCCTGTCCCAAAGTATTGGCTAGTTATAAACAGCTGTTGTGTGCCACCCCAGGAGGTGGCTGCATTGCATTACTGGAGGAAACAACCCCTTTATCCGTCGTTCAGTGTCACTTGGCATGACCAGTGCATTACCAAACAGCCACCCGGGTATTGTATAGGAGAGAGCAGGGCTGGGCCTAGTTTCTTTAATGCCTTACCAGGCTCAGGTTTTGGTGAAGGGGACTCCTGCTCCAGCGCCTGCCCAGATCTCACAACAATTCATAACTAAACAGCAAAGATGTCCAGCTGCCCGAGAGGCTCAGGGTCATCCCTTTTTTTCATTTCCTGCTGGTGCATCTGAACAAGACTTAGGTTATTCTTTTTAATGCCAGAGCTACTGCTTTCAAAGCCAGAAACATTCCCTGGCTCCCTTAGCAGCGTCCCTGTGCTCACGTCTGCCATTGTCTCTGTGCTGCAGCACTGAACAGCCAGAGACGCTGGCATTCCCCCACCCAGTGGTTTCCCTCCCTAGTTCTGAGTGGGGATAGGGCCGCCTGAAAGCGCTATCAGGTCCTGCCTGGCCTGGGCAGCACAGTTACTGGCCTCAGCGACAGTCTCTGTAGCACATGATCCTGCTGTATGAAAACACCTCGAGGAAATAAAGGGAGCTGGGCTAAGTTCTGCCCGGAGGGACACCTGTACACCCCATTCACTGGTCTTGGGCACTGCATGGGCACTCGAGAGCCGACTAGGGTAAAGAGCCTGGTTTTCCCAGATGATAACATTATTTCTTGAGGTTTTCCTGGCTGCTCTGCGCTAAGCTTTATTTGGCAGGGCAAATGCCACCCCACCTCTTTGGACAATTACTTTCTGAATCGCACTTAACACTGGATAGATGGCAGTGTTCAAAGTTAACCACTGCACTTGCATTGCCTTATATGTCAGCAAGTGCTACTTAATGATCTGTGAATGGAGAGAATGCTGGGAATGGGCCGGGCTGCGTGTGAAATATCTATCTGGAGTCTATAAATAATGCAGCCTTTTTATGCTGTGCACAGTGCCGAGCTCCCCGGGAGGGGCAGCTCCCTGCTGCAACTGGAAGAGTCTGCCCGTGAGTTGGGAGTGAAACAAAGAAGATGAAATACAGCAGGGGAAACTGTTCACTTTCTGAATGACTCGAGCGCATGCTTCAGATGTTTATGGACAGGTCCTCAGCAGATGTAAATCAGCACCGGAGCTCATGGGGCTCTGCCAGCTTGCACCAAAATCTGGCCCTTAATACGTATCCTATGTTTAATCAACGCAGATTCCCGCAGTAGCAACGCCCCCCCCCCATCGCTTTATTTCTCACATATATTTACAAGCAAACTAAAGCTGTCTGGGTCCAGCCCATTGCTGTGAACAGCAGCGAGCAGCAGTGTTCCCCAGACGGTACCACTGCCCGCTCGCTGTTTCTGCTGTCCGTGCACACGAGGGGTTCTCCTTAAACACCACTCTGCATATGGCAATACGAGTCCGTTTTTCTCTCTTTCCCTATACAGGGAAAGGACCTGGCTGTGGGAAAATAAACTGAGATTTTTATTAAACTGCTTTTCAGTCCAATAGGCTCTCTGGGCAACGGCTGGGTCTGCCTGGGTGCATGGAAGCGACCAGCACACCTTGGGGGCACCAGCAATCTCCATGAGTGGGGAAATCCCTGCCCACATTTTCATGCTGCTTTCCCTGAGGCGGGCTAATGGCTGCGTAAAACTGTGTGTAACTGTAAATGCTTAAACGCTTGGCAGAAACTCCTTTTTCTGTAGCTAAGGCTGGCCGCTTCCTACCTGCCAGCGCATAAAGCCTTGCGGTGCACAGCGTGTGTGGCTCCCAAACGGGCTGTGTAATTTCAGGTGGTGCCTGGCTTCCAGCATGTGGAGGGGAGATTGCAGCAGGGTTGAAATGTCTAATGACTAAAGGGTTAAACGCATGCGATTAATTACGGGATGCATTCCTGTCATAAACAAATATTCTGTCATTGCTGTGCATCTCCTGTGAAATTTACTGTGAGCAGCGCCTGCAATGACATCTGTATAATTAATAACAGCAAAGCAGGAATAAGCTGGTGTTGCATCAACAGTGCAATGATTAGGAAAAACTAAAACCCCATCTCCAGTGAGGCCCTAATGTTATCTGCCCTGGAGCAGGTGGAGCAGCCCAGCGCAGGGGCTGGCTGCCTGGGCTGAGCCTGGCTTTTATTTTTAACACCCTGCTCCCAGGCGGTGACAAGCCCTCGCTAAGTGAGGTAATAGCCAATTGATTTTGTTCCGTTTTGCAGTGGGCAGTAATAAATCACACGGCTTGTCAGGGGGTGTTTCATGTTTTCAGTGAGAGTGTGCCAGCAATTAACCAGCAGAAAGCTCCTGAAGACGTGGCTGCAGCCTGAAACCGAGGGACGAAGGGCCTGTCTCCACCAAAACAGAGTGACGAGATTTAAAGGGACTTTTTGTGTGTGTGCAGGCACTGAAATGGACAGACAAGTAGTTGATTGATGAGCTGAAGGACCCAGCCACACCATTCAATGAAACAGCTGCCTGCAAAGGGACATCAAGGGAGAGGTGCCGAGAAAGTAAATGAAGAGCAAATTCACTTCCTTTGGCCAAGGACTTAGCTCTCGAATGCAGCCTCCTTCCTGGAGGGGCTGGAGGGATCTTGCACTGGGCTGGGCTCGCTATGAAAGCGGAGCACTGGGCCTCCTGCTGCAGGTTCCCAGAGTTGTTCTCTGTGGCACGGTGCAGAGGGGCTGCCTTACCACTTATGCGTTTGGTGCCGACATTGTGCTCAGATTTGTAAAAAGCACAAAACTCGGCCCGTGGGCATGTGATGGAGGCTGGTCACAGACAGAGCCCATCTCCACTGTAGGGTCCCACCCAAGAGGAGAAGCCAGCAGTCACCCATTAAAAGAACTGTTCCCACCTGACACCTAGCAGATGAACTGACTGGGGAAGCCCTGGTCTGTGAGTTTGCTGAGAGCCTTCCAGTGGAGCTGGCTGCGTTAGCAAACTGGCAGGATTAGAGCGAGCAGGCCAGGGGGCTATTTATATCACTGTGGGACACGGAGCCTCCTTTCGCTGGCACTGCAGCCTGCCTGGCCTGGGCTCTAAAGTGGCGCTGGCATGTTTTAATTGGGCTGAGATTTAACTGCTGGGCAGTTTCTGGCTCCTTGGCCTAGACAGCAGCAATATGTCACTGGCCAGAGTCCCTGTACGACCAGTGGGGGCTGCTCTTGCCCCAGATGGGAAGGAACAGCTGGTGTCGTCTGGACTTGTGGGCAGAAGAAAGGGGAAGTACTGAAGCATTAATCAATGGGTGCACAGAAGAGGTGACCCTCTCTTGCTGGTGGGTGCCCAGTGTGCGATTCCAGGCAGCTGTGTGTGTGTCTGCGGGAGAACGAGCCAGGCTCTCCTGGGGAAGAGAGAGTGCTCATGCCTCGCTGCCTGCTAGTTAAGGATAAGCTGCTGAATTGTTTTACCATGTGAGACATTTCACCAGCTTGGAAGCAGAGATGAGAGAGGAAACACAAACGCTTTCTGCGCTAGTGTTCTTTCTGCTTCAGCCGCTGACAGCTGCAAGTTTCCCTTGTTCGCAGCTTCCCTGCAGACCTGGACTTTGGCTGCTTAACTGAACACATGCTTCACCCAAATGCAAACCGTACAGCCATGCCCAGGATTTCCACTGCAACGGGCTTGCGCCTGCATTTCAAAGCACTAGAAAATACAAGCCACAGTGGCCTTTGCAGCTGCTTTGCCACTTGGTTGCTGACTGCTCAAGCAGGGCTGTGTGCCACTTTTCCTTCCGTCTGGCAGATGTTGCAGATGTTGCTCTCGCTTCTATCTCCTTGTTCAGCACAGCTCACGGCGCAGAATGTAGGAGACTGCTGTCCTATCCTGTCCCCAGTCCATCTGCTATGTCTGCAGCAGAGCACGAGTCAGAGCCTCTGGGCTCCACCTTTACTTCTGTTACTAGAGAGCCCCAGTGACCGATGTGGAATTAGAGAAAGGAAATGAAACGCAGAAAACTCCAAGCACTTCATGTTCAGGGCACAGGAGACGCTGCCAAAAGGAGCTTGCCAGGCTGGCCGCAGGACTGCGGTTCTCCAATTCTACGTCACTCATCGGCCTCATTCACTGAAGGGGATTTCCCACTCCTGCCTGTCCCCCATTCAGCTCTCCTGGGGACAACTGGTCGAACTCATGTGGAGGCTGACAGATGCTGGGGGCTGACGGGCTGGTCTGCGGGTGTGCCCAGCAGCCTGGCTCTTCAGGGCCATATTAACCAACAGGCCCAGGAGGCTTGGGTCACAGGGGCAGCAGTTCTGGGGATGCCATCCTGGCAAGGCAGTGAGGCTGGCAGGCATGTACGGGGGAGCGAGAGCAAAGGGAGCCGGGGGGAGGTGGTGTGCAGGCCAGCTGGCACAGGCAGAGCTGCTATGGCTGGCGTGCTGACGAGCTGGGCCTGAGCTGAGGGCTGGGGGGAGGACGAGAGCTGGGTCCAGGACAGGCTGCAGGGCTGGCTGAGGCCTCTGGCTCTGTGAGAAGACAGGGCTGCAGGGCAATGCGGTGGGTGTGCTGCAACCCGGTGTGGCTTAGAGAGCAGGGGGCCTATTGGCACTAAAGGATCAAGAGGGGAATGTGTATGGGATGAGGGTCTGGCTTGTGGCGCTGATCCCACCCTGTGAGTCTCCAGAGCTCACCGTCACCTGGGGGAGCATCGCCAGAGGCACAAGCCTCTCAGATGGTGAGCGTTCTGGGCAGGGGCCATGTCTGTTTACACGTTACAGGGGTCCCAGCACATGGGGACAACACTAGAGTTTGAATAATGAATAACAACAAGGCTCATGCAGTTACCTCCTGCCGTCGGCAAGCAGAGTGTGGGAGCTGTTCATCCGAGCTCGGTGAACCAGGCCTTCGGGGAGCAGAAGGCACCATTTTCCAGGATACTCTTCTAACATGTGGGTTGCTGGGGATTTTTGCTCGCACCAGAGCGACCCACAAAGCCCTGGAACCAGACACTGCAAATACCCAGCATCGGCCGCTTGGAGACGAACTGCACAGAGCAGGAGAACGCGGGCCTGAAATCCGAGCCAGCCTGCCAAGAGGTGAGCCAAGATCTGACCAAACGGCTCCTGTGCTCAGGTCTCACCCAGCTGTCTGCAGATGAGCTTGGAGGCGATGAAGTGCCTCGTCTGGCCGCGTTACACAGATGTGTCCCCAGCTAGTGAGCGGGTTCGAGGCCTGGATCTTGTGTCGCTGCCGCTCAGCCTAGGGTGCCAACAGCCCCATATTACCCGGGACTGCCCTTAGGGCTGCATCTCTGTACGACAAGGTGGGGAGTCACTGGGTCTGCAAAAATCAGCAAGGAATACCCCGGCCAATGGCAGCAAGTCCTGCTTGGTGTTATAACAATAACAGTGATAGTGAAATAATAACGGGGCGGGGAGTACGGGGCTAAGAAAACATCCCTTCTCTTTGAAACACAGGGTTGGCAGCCCTAGTGCAGCCTGCGCCCCTCAGCTCACCTTCGGATTTTGTTCTGTTTCAGTGAGTGACTCTTGGACTGTTACTGGAGTAATTCCCGGCTGCGTGGCTGCCAGCATTGGCTGAGGAATGCACTGCGAGTGAGCAGTTGGGGTGATGGAGGCCTTTGCAGCCAGCTCTCTGCATCTGGTAGCAGCAGCATGGCTACCATCTGGGAGTCCTCAAGCAGGAGTTATTTCCCTGGAACCTTTGTTACTCTGGGAAGGCAGAGAGCAGCCTCGGAGATAGAGCGTGGGGTGAGGGTCGAGCCCCTGGGGAATAATACCGATTTCAAAGCAAGGCCTTTCACAAAATCCATTTGCATTGGGAAATAAGAAACGACTGTGTTTTGCATTCGAGCTGAAGGAAGCCAGTCCCAGGAGAGAACAAATGGGAGCAAGAGGCCCATTGATCCCCAGTCAGAATAAGGAAGCCATCTTGGGGCTGTGCCCTGTGGCAGCAGGGTTCTCTTTCCTGCCCCATTAGTTTAGCCACGTTTCAGTCTACCACCCTTTTCCTTTGTTGCTGTTATGTGACTAAAGCATCCAAAGAAACCAGGCTTAAAGCAGGAACCCGCCGCCTGCCTTGGAACACACCCACAGCCTGTGTGTCAGGAGGGGTTAAATGTTAGCAGAGCTGCCTCTGCCCCAGGGATGCACTGGCTGCCAGTTTCTGGGGACACTGTTGAACATGACATGTTAAAGCTCAAGTCTCTTTCTTAGGGAAAATAATAAATAAACAAGCTCCGCTGCTCTGAAATGGGTCAGATTAGAGCATGCCGATGCTTTGAACGTTTTTTTAATTGGTTTTGCCTAATCGGTTACATTACAAGGCGCTCTCAGCATCATCCCATTGCAGAGCCAGGTGGCAGCCGTGGAGGTGTCCCAGAGTCTCATCCTCTCCCAGGAGGTTCGGCATGCATTGTTTTCTTAAGTTGGATAGAAAAATGCATCCCTAGAGTGATTGTACAGGGCAGATCCCAATCCCTTGTAGCAAATGGGAGATTTGTCACTGACTTCCAGGGCCATGGATTACATGGAGGATTTTACATCAGAGCCAATTAGAATGGCCCAGGAAGCAGGACAGTCACATACTGCAGTGGGTTTTGGGTGCCAAATTTGTAGCCTGAATTCTTTGGCACCTGTATGGGAGCTCTGTTCCTTTTTCTGCTGTGCAATTATTAGAGCTAGAGGCTGTGACATAAGTAAATACAGGTTCAGCGCCAGTTCTTAAGGAGTTTGGTGCATTTTGAGGTTGAAAACAAGTAGAAGCAGCTTTTACTACTTCAAAGTCTTTATAAAATAGAATTTTTGAAAGGCTGTTACTTAACTCACCTTGATCTCATCTGTATCCTACTAGGTGCTACATCTTGCTGTACATTCTCCAGCTGTTAGCTAAGTATAATTAAACTTCTTTGAAAGCCAGTTAGCAAAAAGTAAACTTGGGTGAATAATTACTGCTTCCTTTTTTATAACTTAATCAGAAGACTGATTTTAAAGGAAGAAAATTATCAGTTGATATTAGAGACTTTGTGCCCTACTTTACACTACATGCTGTCTTTGTGTTGCAATCTAATCTCAGTTTGTGGTTCTGAATGGCGAACTTCATACAGAAATCCCTACTCATCAATTTAAGCTTTTATCCTATGTACACTAAGTGACCCCATTTCATTGCTATTCCAGTCCAGAGCTTACACACAACTGAGACAGATTACACCCCTATGTTCATCCTTTTTACAAGACTATGTTACGTTTTGTACAAAGTGTGCCTTGTGAGGTATCATTTGAAAACTCGTAATTTGCTGATCATTACTGTCATGGTAACATATGTGTGGCAACACTGTATGTAAAATGATAAGATTCTACTGTATACCATTGCTGTAACATGTTCCAGAGTTCTCCAGAAACACAGACATGCTGATGCTCTGTCCAGGTATCAGCATTACCAAATGGAATCTCATGGGCTTTCAGCTGGCTAAGCAGCTATTCTTTGGCAGGAAGAAGGGTGTGAGTGAGAACTTTACATACTGGCAATGGAACAGCTGGGGGTTTTGATACAAACAGACTGGCTGGTGCCTGAACCCCTGCTGGAGATGATCCTCAAAGAGAGGAGGAGGGTATAAGAATGAGAAACAGAGGCTCTCAAATTACCTCTCTCCCCTCATCTCTACTCACAACATCAACAATGTTTGAAAGACAAGGAAGCATCATTGAACCGAAGGGGAAGTCCTGGCTGAAGCAAGCCAGTCAGACTGCTGTAAGCTTATGGTAAGAAAAACCTTTTTTGCTTTTAAGTTCACTTAGCTTGCTAAGTTAGATATTAGTTGACATTTTTATCTTTTTATTTTCTTTTTAACCAATTCTGACTTTTATGCCTCATTACTTGTAATCACTCAAACTCTATCTTTCTGTTGCCAATAAACTTGTTTTATTGTTTTATCTAAACCAGTGTGTGTTTGAGAACCTCCACTTCAGATAACAGGGTTTGTGCATAGCATTTTCCATTGATGAAATGATGGGACTTTCTATGAGCTTGTATTCTACGGGAGGGTGCTGGGCAGTACAAAACACACATTTCTGGGGGAACGTCTGGGGCTAGGGATTTTCAGGTATCATCCTGTAATGCAATTCATGAGTGACTGGCCAAAGCTTTCATGTAATTCAGCTGAGAATTATTTTGCATGCTAGAGGCTGTGTGTGAACTGACCAGGAGCAGTTATTCTCACAGCAAAGCCATGTAAAAGGATTGCGGGTGAACAGCTGTTCTGCAGTGCAGATTGTACTCTGGGTAATGGCACAACAACTTTACCAATGCACCTGGCTCCTTGCCAGCCGCCCCCTTTGCTGTTCCCGTCCTGGCCCTCGTCAGCTGGGTCTGCCAGCGTGTGCTGGTTTTGAGAAGTCACCAAATGCCCAGTTGTGGGACGCTCCCAGCTGTTGCTTCTTGTGGCCCTTGAAACTGGATCCTGCATGTCCTCACAAGGCTGCTGGCAAACGTGGAGGTCACCAAGAGCCGCTGAGACTGTTCATAAAACACAGAAATGCTGAGCCAATGGCACCACCCAGGGAATGGGGCTGGAGGCCCTGACTAGCAGCTAACCCTGGGATACCAAGACAATGGATAGTTAATAGTCCTCAGGTTTGCTCTGAGTGGTGGATGGGAATCTCCGATCCAGCCGCAGCAGACAGCTGGACAGCGAGTGGAAGACCACACTGGAAAGATGGTTGTCTCTTCGCCGCATGTGCTGCTGTGCAGTACATGTCCCGCGTAATGGGCCTGATGCTTCTCTCCCATGTGCCGTGTAAAGCAGGAATACCTCTCCTGAGGTCAAGGACATTAGCCTGGGCTAAGACCTGTGTGACCGCGAGGAGCGCCAGGCCCTACTGCAAGGCTCTTGCTGGCAGACCTGGAGCCCTGGACTCTGTAGGAAATGGAGCATCAAGCAGTAGAGACATAGCTGGCTGGCGTTGCCTAAAGGAGTGAGCTGCCCCCCACCATCGACTTTCAACGGGCTCCTTCAATCCCCATGACACCTCTGGAATCCCAATGTTCCCTGGGTCTCTGCTCTGACTCAGTTCATTCATGTGTCCTGCTCACCGTATTGTCTAGTATTTGTGGAAAACCCCATGTAACAGTTGAAAAGGAGTCAGGTTTTGTTGCTGGCCCTTATTTTAGAGACCAGCTCAGCTCCCAGAGCCAAACGCCTGAATCCTACCTGTGCAGCTAGGTCACATCTTCAGCTCATCCCTGATCAGAGCCTGCAGCCTGAGCCACGCTGGAGACGTCGGGGTGTTGCTTATTCCCTCGTGTTTGCCTCCCGGAGTCTCGTCTGTGGTTAGGTCCCTTTGGAATCAACTGTCTCGCTCAGAGCCCACATCGCCTCCCCTTGCTGACGCTGTGCTGTTTTCAGCCTCGCTCTCCTCCTCCGCCCCACCCAAGCTGGGTTGTCCTGCTGGAGTGTGATGGACACACCGATGCTAGTCTCTGTGTCCCATGTACCCAGCTGGTAGGAATGCCAGGCGGCTCTGATGTGGTCCTTGCCACTGTTCACTGCACTCGACTCTCCTTTTGGCAGCGACTCTTGATGCTGGCTGGTTTTCAGCAGCACGTCCCTGCTGGGTGGTACTGAAGTGGGAGTGGCAGCTCCACAGCATTGGAGGGGCCAGCATGATCCTTCTCTAGGTGAGGCTCCATTGCTCATGTGAGGGGCTGCAGGGATCTCTCCCATGTTCATGAAGCTGGCAGTGTCTAGAGTCAGCTTGGTCCCAGTTGCTGCACAATCTGGGGAGACACGGAGCCCCTCTGCTACAGCACTGAGCACACGCTTCAGAACATAGGAATTTGCAGACTGGCTCAGACTCGAGGTTGGTCAAGTCCAACGGCTGATCTCCAGCAGAGGCTAGCGCCAAGGAAGGTGCAAGAACACTGCAGCAGGCAGCCATGGAACAATCTGACCCATAAGAACATAAGAACGGCAGTACTGGGTCAGACCAAAGGTCCATCTAGCCTAGTATCTGTCTACTGACAGTGGCCAATGCCAGGTGCCCCAGAGGAAGTGAAGCTAACAGGCAATGATCAAGTGATCTCTCTCCTGCCATCCATCTCCATCCTCTGATGAACAGAGGCTAGGGACACCATTCCTTACCCATCCTGGCTAATAGCCATTTATGGACTTAGCCACCATGAATTTATCCAGTTCCCTTTTAAACACTGTTATAGTTCTAGCCTTCACAACCTCCTCAGGTAAGGAGTTCCACAAGTTGACTGTGCACTGCGTGAAGAAGAACCGTGAAGGTCTCGGCGGCATCCCTGCTAGCTAGAGAGACCCCCTTGAATGCTGAACCATGAGGTTTGATATCCCGGCCCCATTTCTGTAGCATAAACTGTTCAATGCTGGGAGTTCCTGTTGTTCACATTAATGGCCAGCCCCTCTCTGACTCTTGCTGAGTTCTTGGCCTTGAGGACCCTGTGGCAGTGACTTCCACAGCCTGCTCACAGGGTAGGTCAGAATAAGTTTGCGAAATGTAACAGGCCAGGCTTCAGGGTAGTTTGCACCACAAGGCTGGTGAGGCAGCTTTACTGTGATGTGAAGTAGCAAAATTCTCTGTCACGTCTGTGGGTTTCCAGGGCCCCACTCTCAATTTATTTTTCCTTCCTTCCTTTTATTTTCTAGCAGACCAAGTGTCACCTTTGTTAGGTGATTAATACGAGCGGTGAATGTACATCCTGGGATTTTATGAGTAGCTGGGTGCTGGGCGATGCCAGAAGCAGAGAATGTTTCATCTTCCACTTCTACAGTCCCTCTTGCCAACTTCAGGTTCTAACAAAATTCTCTGTCTGCACTTTGGCTCTATTTGTTGACATGGAGTGAGACTGACCAGGGGTGACACAGTTCACTCAGCCCAGGCAATGCCTCACATGGCCACAAATCCCCTAGAAACAGCCTGGAAACATGCAGAAGAGGAAATAGCCATTTGGAATAAAGCAAGATGTTCACAGTTCTTTGATTCTGCTGTGCTCTGGAAGGAGGCTTTCCCAGGCATTCGGTTTAAAGCTCTGTCTTTGACTCGGAGATGTGGTGGGGATGTTTACTTGGCGATCTGGTGAAAAGTCTGAAACCTTTTTAGTTCTGGAAGAGGGCTGCATTTTTGTTGTTTCAAGAACAGCTAATTGATGATGCTATAAAACAATGTGATCTTTTTTGCCTCAATGGCAACATTCCTTTCTGTGGTATTAATTGTCAATAAAAGTACAATGCTGATGCCAGAGGAGGTTGAGCAGCACATCAGTGTAGCTCTGATTTTCTGTTCGCGTCTGCAATCCAGTGTGCTGGCCGCAAGCCCACTGAGCTCATTAAGCCCCACTACTGTGATAACACTCACTTTAATCCACAGCCTTGCGGTGTGCAGTAGATCGTAGACAAGGGGCCAGTTCAAGAGCCGGAGGTATCTGCAAACACACACTGCTGTCTTCAGGGTTTCTGACTCCAACACCTCTAACACAGGTGGGAACTCCAGATACTGTACTCCGCTTTCACTTCTCATTTTCATCAGGGTGGGGTTTTGTTGTGAACTTGGCAATTAGCTGTTCATGTAAATCATTCCCTATATTTTATAGTCCATCAGTAGTCCTGGGACCACTAGTGGTTGGTAAAAGGAAGTTTGTCTTTGTCAACATATCAGTCTGTGACAACACTTGACCAGCAGAATCCCCCAGTGCTTGTAACATGCCTAGGGAGGGGAACTTGTTCTGGTTCGGAGAAGCTCCCGGCTCATGGACAGAGGTTAAAAGTAGAGTTGGCTATAGAAGGCAGCCAGACCCCATGGACAGGCCCCCGGCTGGTTCTGTATAAGGAATCTGTTTTCTCTGTTACGGTTGGGGATGCACAATTCCACCTCTAGCCTTCAGGTGGCAAAGCCGTTGAACCTGTGCCAGCCGAGTGGGTTTCTTTATCGATTGGAGGGTGGGGAAGCGGCAGACGCTCAATTCCCAGTGCCACTGGTCGGGTCCAGGATTGTAACCACAGTCCTTCTTCACTGCACGCGCCAGGCAAGGAAGTCGCTCTTGCAGTTCTTGCCCTTTGGGCGGGGGACGAGGCTGAGATTACCACACGCTATCAAGGAGATGCAAATAATGTACTGTGGATCAGCTCTCTGGTGAGTCTGGCCTCTTCCAGAATATCCATCTGCAGCTTGTGATTCCCTCTCAGTATTTGTGGAATCATTTCAAATGAGCGTTCTGGTGCTTTTCTGTAACCCTGCTATTTAATCAGGCGCTGTTCCCTGCGAGTATCTGCAGGGACCTGGGCCCCGCTTAAATCCCACTTCAGCCTGAGTGTGCTGTATCTGACCTGTGCTGATTGGTTGGGATTGGTCAGCTATGGCACGTGCTGGGATTTCCGTTACCTGAAGACTGAGGGTGCCAGCACTTCTGGCATGAATTCTCAGGTGTTGGGAACAGGGTTAAATCTCTTATTTAAAGTCATGGGCACAAGTGTCACCCTCGTGAACGTTCACACTGGTAAACCTACAGCTTGCAGAAATCTCGCGCGGAAAGGGGCACGAATGCGGCTGAAATAGGAGAATTCAAGATCTCCAGTGAATTTCTGTGGGACTGGTCATGCACTCTTTGCCCAGCTCTGTAGTATTGCAACAATCAGGTATTTAAAAAGCTCTTCTCATCCAGAATGAGCCTAACATCATTGTATATACACTGTACATGTACACACATGGTATAGATACAAACACACACACATCAGTCTCCCTCTCTCGATGGATCTCACCAGCCCTTGCCGTGCAGCCAAGTGTTGGGCTGAGTACAGCACTCGTTCTGCACTGTCCACACCATGCAGCAGAAGGTTGAGGCGCAGGTGAAGAATAATGTGCCCAGTTCAAACCTAGGAGGATTCCACTTACTTTTCCCACCATCTCAAAGCTGCTGGCATGCTCAGACATTATAAACATATTTAAATAAAACAACAAGAACTCGAAGCTTGTTTCTGCTGGCAGGCCTGGCAGAGAGGGGTATTTTTGGCTCTCAGATGACCTTATACAAATCTAGGAGGAGCAAGAGAATATTGAGAGGCAGAATGTGCTTACCCAGCTGGAATCTGACTTGGGAACAGCTGGGGAGAAGGTGGTGGACTGGGCCATCCTTTATAAAAAGAACTGGAAATGCTACAGTGTTCTGCAAAACTTGTCCAAAACAGCAGAAGCAGTAACTCTGGTGTAAGGTGTGGTGTTCTGCCTGTGCATGTAGGGTACTGAGTGGTAGCTAAAAGGAGTGGGCTCTTGAATGCCTGCAAAATGTCAGTTCATTCTCTTCCAGATGAGGCCAGGCCCCTAACATCCCAGCAGTCCTGTTCAGCTGCTGTCAACCTTTCACAGCAGGCAGCCATAAGTTAGAGACTGAGGTTGCCAATGATTGCTGCTAAACTCAGAGGAACTGGCAAAAGGCAGAACTTGCAATCTTTTCAGCTCCATTCCTGAACCGTCGCTGCACATGTCTTGTTTCTATAAAAAGAAAGAAGACCAGATCTGAAACTTTGTTTTTCAGCGGGGTAAGAAAGATGTTCAAAGATTTCCAAACATTTGCAGCCTCTGAGCTCACATACTGTATGGCCCAGCCCAGAGAAAATGTACAGGATGAGATTCCTAAATACTGGACCTGGTTCTGTATCACCAAAGAATTCAGTGTCAAACTGGGGCATAATCCACAACAGGTGCCTCTCACCTGTGCAGACATGAGCTGTGTGAGTATGATGTGGCGGTAAGACCAGAATGGCTTGTTACATGCCTACTGTGCAGAGGAGTAAATGCCGAACTAACACATACAGGCCATTCCTCCAGCCTGGGCTTTCCCAGCACTGCATGCGGTCTGGTTACTATGGAACCTATTGACTCTGATCCTGTGGAAGGAAAATGAAGAACAAAAGTGGAACTTTCAAATGCCTGGGAGCTAACAGCCCAGGTCCCATCGGCTGCCTGGAGATCGTGCCCCTTGCATACTTAGACACATTGGAAAAATCTCACCTTCAGCCTTTCTTAGAACATTGTTTTACATAAAAGAGGAAAGGCATCTCCAGGCTCTAGTGGGAGCATCTGATAAAGGCCTGGTCTACAAGGCAAATATAGGTCACCAGAAGCAGGATCTCAGTCATTGTAAGAGGTGGGAATAGGAGTGTTTGTATCTGAGCTCAGATAGCAGCGGTGAGACAAGAAGAGACTTGGGTTAGTAAGCGCAGAGGCCAAAGGCAGGGGACGTAGACTGTCAGTGTATTATCTGCATGACAGCAGAGCCTGGAGACCCCAGTCGGGGCTGAGCACCCAGAGGGAGTTTAAGCACAGGCCCTGCCCGGAAGAACTCTAGGGTTTTCCATAGAAACCTTGTGAAAAGTCTGGAGCCTCAGTGGCATGGAAAATAATCCCAGCCAAGTCAGTTAGTCTGTGAGCTGCTCTTTTGCAAAACAACAGGCCTTGCCTACTGTGTGGGGCTAAGGAGAGGCCACATTGCTGCGATTTCCCTAGGACTGGGGCAGCGCAGGCCATTTGCCCTGGAACGTGAAGAACATCAAACAAGGGCCTGTTCACTGAGCACGGCAGTGGCTGGAGGTGGCAGTTGTGGCGCCTGACACAACACTGATGGGTGCATTAGAAATACCTGGCTGTCCCAGCAAGCAGGGGGTTGGCTTTGAGACGAGCTGCCCAGGCTCACTGAGCCAGTTACACTCACTGTCTTGTACAGTTCCCCAGGCTGTGCACAGCCCTATTGTAACAGTGCGGCCGCAGCCCTGCCCCTCAGCCTGCGCCCAGCACCGGTCACCCTGGCTAAGCTGGTCATGGCTACAGTGTGCGTTGGGTGCGCTTAGCGAGCGGGGCCCGGCGGCTCTGCGCTGGCAGCGTAACACTGAGCACTTGTTGGGGCACCGTTAAATAACAGATACTAATAATGAGACTTGAAAGGGGCACCAGGCCCCCGGCCGGCCAGGCCCGTAGGGAAGGCACCACAGCCTTGCGCTTGGCTGGGTTCAGAACTAGCCACTCATGCTGAGGCTGCTCGTAGCACCTGTCTGTCTGCCAGGCCAAGTGAGCTGGGATGCTGCCTGCTAGCCCCCAGGATGCACTGGCATCGGTAAATGCCTGGAAAGCCTGTCCTGTGCTGGCTTCCCCGATGTGGCCACGCACCGTGACCCTTGGCTGCTGAGATTTCCTCAGTCCATTTTGTGTACGATTCGTGCGAAGCCTGGCTGTTCAGGTCGGCGTCACGCCAGGGCAGCGGACAGGATGGGAGGGACTACGTGGAAGTGATTGCCTGACTTCTAGCACCGCAGTGCCAGTGCAACGTCACATGTGGTCTGGGCCTAACGTGCTACACTTGGTAGCACAGCTAATCCCGGCTCTTGAGCCTAGTGTGAGCGGCAAGCGCAGTACACTCTTCACAGACAGAGTCCCCGGGAGCAGCGCTGGGCTCTGGGAGCCAGGGAGATGTTCAGACAGGATCAGGGAAAGCCGTGCAGCGTCCACCGAACCACACAGATGTGCTCGCCCTGCCTGAGATCCCACCCTCACGCCCTTCACACTCAGATATAAGCACATGTAACTGGACTCAGGGAGGCTTATGGGGGCCTGCAATGGGGTGACTGAGGTGGGAGACAGAACCCTCAGAAACAAGTGGGATTCTTAAATGTCCCCCTTCTTTGGGTTCTGGGGGCTCAGCACGGCTTTGATCTCCAGAACCAAGTTCTGCCCTCTGCACCCCAGTGCTGGTGCATGGGGTTCTGGCTGGATTTGGGTGGGGGAGTAACACGCAGGCAGTACTGGCAGGCACAGGCATTGGTATGTCTCTGCTGTATAAAATATCCTGTCATCGGGGGCGGCTGTGTGTATTTTGCTGCCCCAAGCACGGCAGACAGGCGACTTTTGTTGGCATGCCTGCAGGAGGTCCACCGGTCCTGCACCTTCGGCGTACCCGCCGCTGAATTACCGCCGAAACCGAGGGACCGGCAGGCCTCCCATAGGCGCGCAGCCCTCACAACCACCAGCACGCCACCCCCCGCGGCTTCCGCCCCAGGCACGCGCTTGCTGTGCTGGTGCCTGGAGCCGCCCCTGCCTGTCATATATGTAAGGTTCAGCAAGATCTTTCTCCCCAAATTGATACACCCGCAAAGTGTCTGTACACAGGGTTACCCTCAGCCGGCCAGCCAGCCACAGCTCCCAACACCCTAGCCACAGAATCCCGTGAACCCCAGTGAGGAGCCTTCCACCACCTTTCGTTGGTGGGGTACATTGCTGGGTAGATAACACAGTGATGGGCACTAGAGAAAACCCTCAGGCAGACAGATGGCTGGATCCTCTTCTCCAGCTCCAGACTTTTGGGGAGACAGAGAGGCTTATCTGACTGACCCAAACTGCTGTGCTGCCATCTGACCCCTCTGGTTGTCTGTCCGTCCTTAGCCTGTGGGCTCCTGGAGGCAGAGGGCTCATAAGCCAGGAAGGTGCCTTGCACATCCTGGGAACTAGCAAGGCCAGAATAATGATGACAGGGGAGCCCTGGGGTGCACACAGATACTGTAGGAACAGGGATTGCGGCAAGCAGGAGAAGCAGGATCTTCACGGCACCCACTGTAGCCGTGTGTGCCCTGAGTTCCGTGAGCCGGCTGCAGTCTGATGAATGAGGTGTGAGTGGGGAGTGAATGAAGTGAGGGTGCCTGTTAAAAGGTAAGAAATCAAAATCAGCAGTGGCACTTTGGAGTCAGCCTTGCGTTTCACGTGGAATAAAGCTGAACATTTGTTCATGGGCTTGTGTATTTTCTTAATGATTTAAAACTGGTTTTTGTTCTGTCACGGTAGTGCTGGAAAAGCCCCGTTAGCCAGATCTGATTTAAAGCACTAATACGCACACCAGAAATTCCTTCCACGGAGCAGCCCCCAAGCCAGGACTTCAGCATTAGTTCCTATTACAAATTCTGTGGGACAAATCAACATCTTCCCATTAGGAAGTGATGACAAACCAGTCCATCTGGGGTGATTAATTGACATCTTAAATTAATCACAAGCACTCGCCTCAGTGCTGTGACTCAAGATATTAACTGTTCCACCAGTCGCATGAGAAAGAACAGAGACCGTTACAAAGTGCATTTGTCAAACAGTCACTTCCACAGCCATTGTGGTGGCTGAAAAAAGGTCAAGTGACTTTGTTATTGTTAAGTAGAGAGCAGACCGAAACGCCTAATTCCTTACTATGTGTTTAATGTGCCAGTTAAGTAGTGGTAATTGGCAGCAGCTGTGCCTTGGAACCAATGGTTTCTTACTCGAGTAGGAAGCCCTAATGTGCTAAATGATGCAATGTTGCTTTCAAATGGTTCGTTTTTATAAAGTGTAAGCTGGCGAAGGGAAAAAGTAAATCCCAGAGAGATGAAAGCGCTGCGAGTTGCTTTGGTGCAGTGCTCAGAGACAGGCAAGGAGTGATAAGGAGGAAGCAGCTGAGAAGTGAGCCCTTGCTGATTTGAAAATTTAAAAATCAATAGACAAATCAAAATGTAATTTTCATGGAGGTTAATATAACTGTGCTGATAAACTGTCAGGGATTATTGCAGTTGCTGCTTATAGCATAGACATATCTGCACAGTTAATAAAGAACAACTAAGGTCAAATCCAAATAGTCCGTGCAACATGTAATACTATGTCTGCGTTGCAGGACAGCATCTAGAGCTACTGCTTCCCAGCACTGTGTGAAAAGGAGCAAGTCACTATGGAGCATCACACAGATGATGCTTTTCACTCCTTGTTAAGCTTGTGTAAGAGGGGGTTAGTAATAAGCTGCAGAAATCATACGCTGTCCCTTCAGTCTGAGTGACTTGTTTTAGATTATGGAAAACAAGAAAGAACAAATGTAAAGACTGTATGTCACCACAGTATGTTTGACTCTTATGTACCAGCACCTACCTCAAACAGAAACACACAAAGGCAGTTCCCTTTGCAGCATTGAGGAGGGCTGTACAGAGAAAACGGAATAGCAGAATCTCCTTTCTGTTCCTGAGCTGCATAATCGCATAGAGAGGGAACACAGAGAACACAGGTCACCATAAGCTGCTGTGACTGTTACAGTCTGAAATTCCTGTTATTTATTCTCTTTGGGTGAAATTCATCCCCGTGCAGACAGCCAGTGCAAGGCCTGGGAGTCACTTATGTTTGGCTTCTGGGAGCTGAGCCCTCTGCACAGCGATGCAGTGATTGTCCCAATCTCCAGGTCTCTACATGGGAGCACCTGTTCAGACACAGAAATGCTACCCCTGCTTTACCCACAATGCAAACCACCCTCTTCTGGCCACTGGGGAATGTTCAGCTCACAGTTTTCATAGCTTCATGTCAGTTTTGTGCTTCTCTGTCCTTCCTGGCTCTGGACTGAAGTGTGAAGGCACCACAGTCCTGTGAGAGGCTGTTTCTGGCTCAAATGCATGTGAGACATAACGGAAATCTGGTGACAGACTGTGTAAGACTTTCAGTTCTGCTTCCAGGGCTACGAGGCTTGCACAGGCTTTGGATAAACATCTGAATGTTCAGGTACAAATCCAGCGCGAACCCAACCTCCAAATTGGCCTCCGGGATTTCTGCTATTTCCTGCTTCTGGCCCCAGCTGTGCAGAGATGCACAAAAAGGAAAAAATTGAGGGAAAGTTCTGCCAACTTCTGAATATCATAAATGTTTGTGTTCCCTTGGTGCTACAGTGCAGGGCAATTCTGGCTTCTGCTGCACTGTTTCCTCCTACCCTGTCAATGACCCGTAAGTAACCAGGGAGTGGACAATTTCAAACATGGGAGCTGTGTTACAACAACGTAGCTAGGGGATTGTGCAGCTGGCACAATCTATGAGTGTAGTTGGTACATGTGGTAGCTTAGTGCCACAGAAAATATACAGGGTAACTTTTCAGCCTGGATCCACACCCCTGACTCAGTCTGCATCCATGCTGTCCAGGTGGGGAGTGCGAGGAAGTGGTGAGCTCAGCCTAGGGCTTGGGAGCACGTTGCTTAGTCCCTCCCTCACAGGCTGTGGGAGCATCAGCCATGCGGGGAAAGGCTCTGTGCTGCTCTCTCACCACCTCCTCAATGCCGAGAGGTGTGATGCAGCCCTGCTCTGGCTGGAGTGGGATGCAAACCATATCAGCTCTAAGAGTCACGCGGGGAGCACAGGGAAGTCCCATCCCTGCCCTGGTTTAGGAGAGCTCCCTGCTTCCCTGGTGATCACCACATAGATTCCCCAGTGCAAGGACGTGGAGACGGTGCCAAGTGAGCACCAAGCCAGGGGTTGTGAAGCAGAATTAGTGAGCAGCCCCTTTGCCGTGGCTGGCTGGACACCTCCCCCTCGGGACCTGGAGTCGTCGGTTCTGTCTGCAGCACTGGCGTGTAAATGTTTAAGCCCTTGGAATATTTATTTTTCATGTTGCTTAATGACACCAGGAAGGGGAAGCAAGGAAATCTGTATGCACTTTTAATCACCTGTAAGTGGAAGAGCTCCAGGGCACTTCTGCTGTATGTCTGGAGATAAACCATTACTGCTGGCTTTGCCAGGGAGAAGTGGTTTGCACAGGTGTTTTGTGTGAGTGGCATGGAGCAGTACCCCGGGCGAGGCAGCGATCAGGCTGGAGAGCTTTGATAGGATTATGACAAGGAGAGAAAGATAAAAGAGCTTTCTTCTTGGAGTGGAAGGGGAACTGAGCTTTTCCACCCTTGCCAGCGGCCTGGGTCTGGGCTGTTCTCTCCCCATCAAGAACCTTCCTATCTTCTCCTGCCTTCCCCCACCCCCTGGGCACCGCGGCTGGAGCAGTGGGTGTGGGAACCCTGAGAGCCACGCCTCACGCTGCTCCTGAAGGAAGGTGTTTATAAATGGCACTGCTGGGTGGTGGGTTTGGGAGAGGGGAATCAGGATGCAGGTTTGCAGTTCAGAGTTGGCCCTGATATTGCAGCCAGCTGGCCCCATTGTAAACCTGTGCCGTGCTGTACTCACTATAACCCAGGAGTGTCTTGTAGCATCTGGCTAGTGAGGGGGTAGTGTGGGGGCAGCAGGCCTGCCCCAGGCACCCTCACAGAGTAGCTGAACTCGAGGGGAGCAGCCTTAGGGGAAGTTGCTTCCTGGATCCTTGAGGACATTCGCAGATGATAGAAAGTGGCACCCGTGACACACAAACACCATTAAATAACCCTGCTGTAGCTCTGGCACGGGAGGGGCTTTGGGCCAGCTTCAGATGGAGGCTCCTTCCTGCCACCACCTCCCCTCCCGTGATGCGCTGTCACTGCAGCTCGGGGCATGAGGGCGGAGGCTGAAGCAAAGGGCTGCACACGTTCTCCTGCTCCTGCTGAGCCATGAGCCTTTATTTACAAAGCTGCAGCCCATGGAGCAGCGTTCCTGGGGGCCTGGGGCAGGGCACCTTCTCCCTGGGCCTCCCTGACTCAGAGGCTGCACCGGTCTGTTAGTCATTTGAGAGCAAACCCAGAGGGCCTCACGCAGAAGTCTCACTGACATGTAATGGGTCAAATCCTGAGAGTTACTGAGAACCGCCCCCGCCATCAGGGTTGCAGGGTCAGTCTCTCTGCTGCCTCTCAGGACCTGGTGCCTCTCAGGACTGGGTCCCGGGGGAGCTCTGCCGGAGCGAGGAGGGGCACAGCCCTGCGTTTGCAGAGCAGGTGGGATGCGCAGGGCTGTGCTACCTGCCTGTCTCAGGCTGTGGAATGCACAACAGGAAAAAGACAAAGGCCCGGCCCAGCCGCCGTGGTCCCTTCATGAATGGCGCCATTCACTCTCCTCGCCCGCCTTGCAGCTTAGCAATAATTAGCCCAGCATCAGTTTCATACCTGCTGATTCCCCCTCCCAAACATGCTGACTGGATTCCTGGTTTGTTGTGCCTCCGCCAGGCCCAGGCAACGCAGCTGCTGGATGTCTGGCTCAGAGCCACCCTGAAGCACAGAAAAATGATGCAGCTGGGGCTCCTGCCTGCAGCCCTCAGAGGTGTCTGCGCCTCCCCCCATAATTGCACTGTCTGTGCATTCCAGGGCCTGCAGGCCCGCGTGGCAGGGAGAGGGCTCATTCCCACCTGCCAGCGTCTGCGCTGCTCACGCACGCAGCCTGCAGGCATTCTGGGCTTCCTTGGGAGCGTGGAGCGGGGCAGGCGGAGGGGGATGGGAGAGAAGCTGGGTCAGGCTAAGAGGGCAAGAGATACCTTGACATGGCAAGGCCAGAGAGCCCGGCAGATCTACTGACATTGTCCCTCTCTGCCCCACACACGCGGTGTTACCGTGTCCTGCCCGGCCACGCCGGGGTAACAGGAACATGGTGTGAGGTGAGCCACAGCCTGCTCTGCCCCCTCACTCCATGCTGTGGCCAGGACCCCGTCCCCATTGTGTCCCTCTGCATCTGCGTCAGTGGGTGAGGCACTGGCCGCCTAGCCCAGCCAGCAGCCCTGGCGTGCTTAGGAGGAGGGGCAGCAGGAGCTTTCTATCCTGGCGCATGCACGCAGCTGTGGGCTCAGGGCACGCTGTGGCCCTGGCCAGGATTGCCATCAGGGTTTGTCACAGACTCTGGGGCAACCCTTCAGCTGTCACCCCGTTCCCGACCCTCGGTGGAAATGCAGCATGGTCTGGGGCTGCACAGCGCCAGGTCTTGCCTGAGGCTTTGAACTAAGTGCCAGAGAAGCTGGGCAGAGCAAACCCCACAACCCTGCAGGTCACTTACTCTCTGGCTGTAGCCAGGAAAAGCCAGTGCAGACGCTGTGCTGAGTGGGGAGCTACTGTCCTCCTGGGGAACACAGCATTCAGAGCATGGGGAAAGAGGGGCTTAAAAGTCAGGCGCTAAGCCATCCAGGGGACTAGTGAACGGGGGAATCTGAGAGGGAGGAAGGGAAAGGGAAGAAGATCAGCGTGGTTCGCAAATCCATGGTGAGCTCAGCAGCGTGATGGTTGAGTGGCCAGTGCCCAGAAGGCTGCTGCACTGCTGGCCGGGGACAGACAGAAAGTGCATTTCGCTGCTCAGAATTGCAATGCTACACTGAAGCTTCTTTGGTTTCAGCACAAGTTCGTATCTGGGGATCTAGAAGATGCGGGTCTCAGACAGCCCTAAGGAACCGCTCCCAACAAATGTCACCTCGGTTCCGGGGCGTGGGCATTCTCAGCAGCAGTGACATTGTGATTTCTTGGTAGCCCGCTAGGTGGCATGAGACTGTGACTTGCGGCCAAGGCCAGCTGAAGAAGTTCTAGCGGGGTAAAGTGCAATAGAGGAATCTCAGGTGGCTGCTTTGCAGTACAGAGACATTAGTCTGGACAAGCTGGGTGAGGTCGTATCTTTTATTGCACCAACTTCTGGTGGTGAGAGAGACCAGCTTTCACTAGGCCCTCACCCACCTTGTCTCTGCTATCCTGGGCTGACACTGCCACAAATACACTGCATTTACCCAGTTCTTTTGCTAGCCCCCTTCCCAGGGCACCAAAAGAAGCAACCACTTCCCATCATGCTCAGCGAGAAAAATTAACGTCTTGACGACCGTATTTGTTCAAGATGGTTTTGCTCTGCATTTTCCTGTGCCCTGGTTCCCCTTTCAGAGGCAGCTGGTGATTCCAGTGTGCCAAGCGTCACAGGCCTCTGGAGCCACCACAATAGAGATATAGAGATTCTTCAGCAGCAGCCTTGAGAGGATGCAGGAGCTACTTGGCGCCTCGTCCTTCCTCTGACCACCAAACCTTCCCCCGTCTCCAGGGGACAGTTGGGTGGGTGGGCGTAAAGGCACAGAAGAGTCTCCCCTGCAATCCATATGCAAATCTCCTGGCTCACTCCCCCAAAGGGAAACCTGACTTGGGGAATCCTAATGCCCTTTCATCCTGACTGAGATGTCATCTGTGGCCTGATACAATCCAGCTGGTCTGAGTGCTTCCCCACACTGGGCCTGGGACAGGAAACCAACTGGACTCTGTTCCCTGGCATTCTTTATCCCACTTTGTCTCCACATTTCTGAACACTTTGCAGTGGTGCATCATATTGGTCAGGCATGGTCCCTCCTCGTGCCCTCTCCCCACGGGAGGGTTATGCAGAAGGTAGGGTGGTTTGTTTTGACATGTGCCTTGGAGTGGTTTGTTTTGGGAGGGTTTGTGTTTTGTTCGGACGTCAGGGTTACCCTGGAGAAGGCGGGTTGAAGTAATGTGCCCGGCACTTGGAGCACAAGTGGTCAGGTTTATGGTGGGCCTTCCTGCGGGAGTTCGTTCCACTAACACTAATTAAAGCGACATTTTAACACTAATGCTGTTCCACTTAATGGTATATGAGATAAACGCCTACTACACAAAGGGAGTTTCTTGCTTCACAGCCCAATTCCAAAGAAGATTTCTTTGAAGTAATCTAATAATGGCAGTGATAAATATTGTTTACTAGGCAGTGCTTTGCTGGAGCTGCAATGTGCGGCTCGGAGATTCTGGACTGACGGTTATGAATTGTGCTGCTGTTTCTCTGCAAAGACACATTGGAGGGTGGTTAAAAGGGAATATCCAATAATCCTAATGTGTATATTAATTAGAGCGCTAACACAGCTGTGCGCTGAGCTGAAAAACAAGTGACTTTATTAGAATAGTGCTCCCAGGAAAAAAGCATTTAGCGTTATAAAGTGGCTCTTCTGAGTGTTCTGGAGCCAGGGCAGAATGCCAATCAGTGTAACCACGTGCCTTGCAGCAGCAGCACTGGTACAGAATTACCTGTGGCGCCCGTGCAGTTCCCTACATGCTCCGTCCCCAGCAGAGGAATGAACGGGAAATGCTATTGAGCTTTAACCAGCCAGAATGAATCACCCTTTCAACGCCACGGCTTTGGCAAATGCAGTGACTTGTTTTGCTTGACCACACTGACACCCTATTGTGTGGCAGCCCTACCACTCGCCTTGCCCACCCTGATAGGCATTTGAGCAAGTTAATTTCCAGCGCTAGTCCTGAGCTGGTCTCTATAGCTCAGGTCAGCAGCAGCTCACAGATCAATTGGAGACCTAGAAAGAGAACTGAATGGATAGACAAAAAATCAATTGGCAAGTTAATCGCATTGGGACAAATTCCAAGAGTTCATTCTGTATTGGAATTAACCCAGTGCAGCTTACTTGTTCTTCAGAATAGAATCGGCTGTAAATAGGACAGGGAGATAAGGGGAACTGGAGACATTTCCCCAAGATCCTTGGCATAGAACAATTATTATTATATAGTTGTCTGACTTCCTATTTTTTATTGGCTCAGTTAATTGATGGTAATTTGCTCTATAAAAAACACCCCTTCTGCGGCACAACGTCTGATAGAAATACGGAAGGTTTAATAGATGCAGAGTGAGAGAGATGGCTTCATTTTATTATTGGCCATTGTTTAGAAATGCATCAGTGTTAATATAGCTAAGGCAAAAGGTTGACTATTATAGTTTTAATAGCCAAGCACTCTGCCTAGTGCAGCAGGATCTTTAAAGAGAGAGAAAAAAGTAGTGGTGACATTTCCACTGATTACTCCCATTACCTTATTTCACCAGCAGCAGAACAATGCTTAGGATGTATGTTTGCAGTTAATTAGTGGGTCCTCCAAAGTTCATCAATAATAGATCTTGTGGTGGCAGCTGATTGCTCACTCACAGCGGGTGGGCAAGGGGTGGTAAATCAGGCTGATTGATTGTTGACCACTCTAGTTTTTCCTGCAGTAATTTAAAGCAATTAAAACGCCTCCCTCAGAAATTAACTAGGTAAATAATGCACCAGTGTAGCAACATACAGCAAAAGTTTCTGCTGGAAAGCAGCGGTGGCCGTTGGTGAGCAGGCACCAGACAATGCTTTCCAAACCACCGGCTTTGCTGCTGATTGCTGCCGGGTGAAAGTGAGATGGCTGCTGCGCCTCACTACTCCACAATATATTTATTACCTGCCATGCTCCAACGGCTCACTGCGCACACTGAAATCCAGGGTCACAGGAGCCACCCCAGCCACGGGCGGGAATTTCCCCAGAACACACTGCTGAGCAACCTGGCACTACACAAAGGGTTCCAGACACTCTACTGCTGGTTTGGCTTCACAGGTAGGAAGTTGTGTTGAGCACAGTTCCCATTCCGTCAGGCGGCCCAGCCCTACAGTCTGGCCCCAGTGAAAAATCCTATGGAAGCCATTGGAGATACACCATGGAGTTTGGCCCATTTGGTCTGGCTGTTCATTGTAGCACTCGCTGCTGGCCAGCAAAGCTCTCCAGTTTTCCTGGGTTTCCATGACTGCACGATGCCTGGTCCTCACACTTCACCTCCCCATGAACAATGCACTTGGACCCGTGTCTGTTTCCTTACTCTTATATACAGGGCCCTACCAAATTCACTGTCCATTTTGGTCAATTTCACAGTCATAAGAGTTTAAAAATAATAAATTTCCTGATTTCAGCTATTAAAATCTGAAATTTCACAGTGTTGTAATTGTAGGAGTCCTGACGCAAAAAGGAGTTCGGGGGGGGGGTCACAAGGTTCGGGGGGAGGGGTTTTGCAGTACTACTACCCTTACTTCTGCGCTGCTGCTGCTGGCGAAGACTTCAGAGCTGGGCAGCTGGAGAGTGGTGGCGCCTGGCCGGGAGCCCAGCTCTGAAGGCAGAACTGCAGCCAGCAGCAGCGCAGAAGTAAGGATGGGATGGGATGGTATTGCCACCCTTACTTCTGTGCTGCTGCCGTTGGTCTCCGGCCGCTCAGCTCTGAAGGCAGTTGCACAAGTAAGGGTGGCAATACCGTGACCTCGCCCAAAATAACCTTGTGACCCCTCTTGCAACTCTCTTTTGGGTCGGGACTCCCTGTGAAATCTGTATAGTGGAGGATGAAAGCACCCAGAAGGCCAGATGTCGTGGTGGGAGACCAGATGTTACTGTCTATGACGTGTTTTTCCTGGCCATGAATTTGGTAGGGCCCTACTTATATACGAATGGCCGGTTCCTCTGTCACCCCTGCGCTGGCTGCCCTTCCCATGCAGAGATCCTTTTCCCCGGAGACACCTGTTTTTCTCCGTCTCCTGCATTCCCCAGCTCTGCTCCGGTGAGATGACTGCTTCTCAGCACAAGTGACTCCAAGCCCTGCCCAGTGTCACTGCCTTAATCCTGAGCGTGGGTCACAGGGGTTAATGGGCTGGGATGGAAGAACCAGCTGCCCTGTCATCCAGCTTGCCCAGCAGTGTCAGACTTTCCTGAGGCTTGGGAGAGTTCAGGGAACCTTTCTGCCTTGGTTCTTCTCCAAGAGCCTCTGCAGCACCTGGTGCCGGGTAGCATGGGAGGCAGCAATGGTGGAAGGAAGGCTGTCCCTGGGTGACGCGTGACAGTCTATTGCCCCACAAGGAGGCTTCATGCTGAGCCAACCTTCGAGGAACAGCCAGCCTTTATCCTGGGGCTTCGTAGGGTTCCGGGTGGATTGGGCCATCCCAGCTGCACTGCCAGGATCCGGCCAGGCTGTCCAGCTTAGCACCCAGAGAAGGCCAGGACCAGGTGGTCTGGCTGCTACAGCGGCTTTCAAGGTGGAAGAAAGCCAAGGTGCTCCCCAACCAGTCTGCTGTGCACAGAAGCCATGCAGTTCTGGTCAATGAAATTGTGGTTGAACCTGAATTCCAGACAACCCTCCGAGGGCTGACGCAGCTGGGGAGGAGTGCATTTGGTCAGCCACATGCTGCTACACTGTGTGTGAGTAGTGCGCTTGTGTACAACTGTGTGTGTGAAAGAGAGCATGTGCTGTGAGTGTGTGTGCAGCTCTCCCAAGATATGGGCTCACACACAAGAGTGTAGGAAGAAAGGGAGACTGGCTGAGGGGGTGTTTTGCAAGGCTGCAGTGTCTGGAGGCTGATAGAGAGCTCTTTCCATGTCTCTGCAGTAGCGAGACCTGGGCATCCCCTGCAAATCACAGGACAGGAGTTGTGACCCGTACAGCTGCTGTATAGCAGGTCCCAGGTGTGCATGTCGAGGATGCACCTTAGCGTTGGCTATTGCAAAACTCCTGTCTTTTTGCATGAGTGGAAGGTGTGATTTATTTCCTGGAGCCACTCACCTGACATGCCCCTTGTCACATGAGGGGTTCAGTACTTGAGTCCAGGGGGTGCTGAAGCAGAGAGGGTGGGTGGGGGACTGGCCAGCTCTGAGGACCCTGCGTAGGGTTGCCTCTCTGAGGTACGGAACATCCATACATCTGGTGTGATCCCGAGCCTATGAAACTGGACAGCTGCCCGCATGCACTGAGCCGTTCTCATTTCCTGGGACCACTACCTCACAGCAAGGGACGATCCTGGGAAATCCTGGACAAGTGGCAACCAGCGCTGGCTCTAGACAAAACAGCACCCCAGGCGAGGAGCGGCTTCGGTGCCCACCCATTGTTAAATGGCTGGCTGAGAACATCTTAGGAGGTTCAAGGAATGTGTCATTCTCTGAAAGTCTGGCCGGTATAACTGATGCAGGGAGCAGGAATACGCTGTTTGGCCTGCAGTCACCACTGGGCTCCTTGCTGCTTTGCTCTCACTAACAAGGAGATTGCAGTGAACAGCTGTCCAGCTTGCTCCAGAACAAGGAAAGTGGATGGGATTTTATTAAGGAGCAAGCCAGGACCAGCTGGATAAATGGGATGCTTAGAGCTCTGCAGGCTCTGTCTGAATATGCCCCAGGTGGGAATTATCTGCTGTCGTTGTTACTGGAAACCACCACCCTCCTTACATGTACGTTCAGTGTCCCAGGCAGCCTTACCCCACCCCCACCCAGACAGCTTCAACCCCCAGCCTGCTGTAGCCTTCAACTCTGCAGTCCCTGAGAACCATTCCTTAGTCCTTGCTGGGCATCTGGACCACTCTGCTGCCCCAGCATGCAAGTGCACACTATCCTGTCGAGGCTAGTGATCGGGCTAGAAACCTGTGGGTGTGACGCTGGGAGGAGAAGCTGTGCCCGGGGGATAGGGCCAGTGGCCACTAGGGATCATCCTGTGCCTTAGGTGTGTCAGCAGGCCGTGAATCCTTTCCTGTGCAGCAGCCCAGGAGGTTCCTACAGATAGTCATTCTCAGGAAGTGGGTTTGTACAAACTCCAGGTGACACTCTCACCACGGGGCAGGAATCCCCCTCGGTCCCATGTGTGATGTGGGGACTGCCGCCATTGCTGAGGCAGTGAAAACCCAGCGGGACCGCAGGCGGGCACACTAGGGAACCTGCCAGGAAGGAAGGGACAAAGGGAATCCTGGCCTGAGAATGAAACCTGGGTCTCCCTTCTGCTCTGTGCTTCATGCTTAATGAATGGGGGCAGGATACCAGCAGTGCAAGCTTCTGGGGTAGCTCCCTTGTGACGAGATCCCCCTGAGGTGCGTCCTGGGACTGTGCCCCCTGAATTCTCTCCAGCCTGGGCTGTCTCTCACAATGCTTTGCTAGTGACCAGCAGCAAACCCCTCCAGGTGCTGTGATCACTCAGCACAACCACATGTGGAGCCCCACACCCAGCTAGACTGCATGAATGCTCTCAGAGCCACTCATGAATCATACAGAGAAATGCACCAGCCAAATCCCCCCAGCTCCCAGCACTATACCCAGGAATATACCATCTTGCCCTGCTCAAGCTAGGCAGTGCAAGTTTATTAATTGGTTCCCCACTTCACCAATGGAAAGTGGACAGACACCAGCCTCTGCAAACCTGAGCAGATTTGCCCCACACTTCATACAACTCACTGGTAAAGATAAACAATTAAAAAAATGTATTGACTATAAAATGTAGATTTTAATTAAGTGATAAGCAAAAAGTCAGAGCGGTTACCAAAATAAAATAAAATCTAAGCACGAGTCTGAACTCTCAGCCCTATTAGACTGGGCAACACTAGATGAAGCAGTTTTTCTCAGCCCACTGGATATTGCAGTCCTTAATATACAGGTTTGTTCCTTAAACCTGGGCCAGTCTCCTCCGCTGGAATCTTCTTCTCAGTGTCCTAGTTGCTTGCAGCGAAGGTGGGGGCAGGAGAAGGGCTCAGTATGTGTCCACTGTGTCTGTTTTATACCCTCAGTCCATGTGCTTGGGGAGCACAAGTCCAGGCATGTCTGGGGGCATTGCTGAGTTTCCAGGCAAGATTGAGCAGTTCCCCATGTGTGGCCTCACGCAGGTGAGTCAAGCATTGGAGCTCCCTTGCTGGACAATGGCTGTTGATGGTTGTTTGACACTTGCCCGGGCATTGGTTACTTTCCTTGTTGCTGTCTCTGGGGAGCTAATATCTGGCTGATTCCCCAACTTACAGCATGTTTCAGTGACCACCATACACCACAATCTCATAACTTCACATGCATCAATGATACACATCTATGGAGAGAGAAATGACTTTCAGCCAATCAGAACCTTTCCCCAATACCGTACGTAAAAACCTGCTTTATACGTAAGTGCAAGCGGATATGAAAAGGAGGCCTATGGGGGTCGCAGTAGGCTCCCCCAAGGTACAGAATATCACAGCCCTGCCCTGGAGGGATGCTCCCTGAGCAGCAGCAGGGCAGCAGCGGGAGCTGGGAAGCAGGCCTGGAGCAGTGCCAGGGTGTTTAAATGATGGCATTGCCCCTCACCTGGTGAAGGGGGTGTCTCAGCTGTCCCAGAACCAGACCAAACTCCATGATACACTAGATGGGCTCCATTATGCCCAGGAGCAGCCTGTACCTTGAGGATGGGTGAATTCATGCCCCCTCAGACTGTTCCCAGTGCTGCCCAGCTCCTTGGCTCTGCTGGTTCCAGACCTGCTGCGGGCAGCCTTCCCTCAGCCTGTGGAATCCAGCCCTGGGTGGCCAGGGCACAGGAGCACTCAGTGGGATCAGACACGCGGCTGAATATTATTACCGTGGCTGAGCACAACTCATTCACTGTTTGCAAGTAAGACAAGAATGATGAGCCCTAAACGGTATGTGTCAATAACCTCTTCATACCCCCACAGCCAGCTAGCTCTGTCCTGCCATATACTCACGGAGGAGGCCAAGCCCTGGGCTTGGCACTGGGATAAAGTTCTGGATTTCCCAGCTTCTGACCAAAGAGTAACAACATTTAAACATTGTATTTTTCCTTTAATATAAATTCTGTCCAGCCCTTGAGCTGCAGGTCCTGTGCTTTTAATTACATAGTTCATCAATCCTTCTGCTGCTATGGTATAGCGAGAGGCCACTTCACCCATGAAGGGTGATTATCTTTTATGAGTGTGGAAGATCTATAACTCATGAGCAGCAGTGGAAAGAAAATGAGGAGAGAAAGGGAGTCCCTTTTCCTGGCTTGGCTACTCTGGTTATTCTAGAGGAAGGGATCACTCTGAATTAAACACGCTCACCAGACTAAATCAGCAAAATCAGAATGAGACTCAGCCTAACTGCAGTGTGGGGCCTGATCCTGCCCTCGTGCCCACTGGCTGGAGCCTGGTGCAATGCCTCGGATTGCACTAGAATTAATCCCCATTAATGCCACGGGGAATAAGATCAGCACCTCAGGCCAACTCTTTCAAACTTGGCCAGTGATTCGGCAGCCCAGCTTGAGAGCCCTTGAAGGAGGCTGATTTTCATGAAATCTCATTTCTCCCCAGCCCTCCCCAGGAAATCAGGCCCCTTCGAGGGCTCCCAACATCTCCAGTTAGTCTTACAAACCTTGGCCTCCCTTTTAGGTCCGGCACATTTCACCGCCTCTGCCCTGCACTGTTCCCAGGGACTGTTTGGGGAAGAGTCTCCATCCCTAAAGTTACCCCCCGTGGGAATAGGGTTGGCAGGGAGCAGGTTTGCCAGTGAGTGGGGTGTGGGTTTGGTTCCATGGGACAGATGGGAGAGTGGAGAGAGATACCCAGGAGATGGATTGGTTCTGGGAGTCTGGGAGTCTGCACCTCTCCAGGAGGCAGACACTGGAACTAGGCATGGGACAAAATCCATGGGGCTTGGTGGGGTTTGTTTCTTGCAGCTCATGTGGCAAACTTCTTAATTAGCAGAAAACCCTGTTGGTATTTTTTAATTTTAAATGAGCCCCTTTGCTGTCTCTGCACCAGCCAGCTCTGACGGGCACAAGCTGGGGAGGTCTCGCCAGGACCCACTGGTTCTGGGGCTGAGACACCCCACCCAGGAGTCCACGCCCCATTGTGCTAGGTGCTGTACAGGCAGATGACCCTATAGCCTGCATGACCTGAGTACCCAGGTCAGAATCTTTCCTGCCTCTTTGGACTTCTGGATTTCTTTGCTGTTTGGCTGCAACCTGTGGTGGTTTTGGACCAGGCTGTAGGCTGGGCCCTGGAGCCCTCCTCCATTGCACAGCTGCTCGTTAATTACTAGGGGCCCTGGGGCTCCAGGCTGCCTGTGAAATGCAGGTGCCTCTCCTCAGTCCACTTGCCGCTGCCCCTCTGGATCCTGCTGCTGGACCATGCGCTGCCCTGGCTCGGGGGCTGGAGAAGCTGCCGTGGCACAGGGACGCACAGGACAATTCCTCTGCATGGCACCGTGTATCCTGGCTGCCCCAGTACCAGATGCCCCAGAGGACCCAGACTTGAGCTGGTCTCTGGGTTCCTGGAACGGGCCCATCTCACATGCTGCATGGAGCTCACACTAGCCACATTGGTATTGCATGCACAGCTGTCCCTTCCTTCCGTGCCTGGCCTGGGAAATCATTAGCTGCATGCGAGAGCAGAGCCCATCCAGCCATGGCTGGGGTTACTGCCCCTCATAGGGCAGGGTGTTGCTGGCAGTGGGGGAGGCCAGGCCTGCACAGCCAGGCCACACAGGGCTGAGGCGTGCGGGTGGGTGCTTGGGCCGGGCGAGAAGGGGATGGATTTAGCTGGAGCTTTCTCCCTGGACTTCAGCTGAAGCTGCAGATGGGGTGGTGCCTGATGTCCCACTCTGAGTTCCAAAACCCTAAGCCAGGGAGACTGTGCTAATATTCAGGAGCTTTCCCCCTAGTAAAATTTTATAGCTCCTACAAGCGGAGCCAGACAGCTGCCAGCGGCTGTGACGAACTGGGAAAGTTCTTAATGTTTTCTCTGAATACTGTGTTGGTGCCTCAGTGTCCCCATGGCAGTTCTTAAGTATCTGGCAGAGCAAAGGGCCAGTGCACCTAAATGCCTGACACTCTGTCTCCTAGCAACTGATGGCCTGGGCCCCTCCCCTGCAAAGGTGCCAGCTGAAGGTGTTGGAGACAAAGGGATCAGGTGACCTCCTGGCCCGGGAAAGGAGCTGAGGAGAGAGGAGGGGCTGGGAGGGGTTGTTAGTCTGGAGCTGGCTGGAGTCAAGGGTGGAGGGCAGACCTGGGGGTCTGGCTCACTGCCCCCCAGAATGGACCCAGCCGAGGGGTCCGGTTCGCTGTACCTACAAGCTCTGTTTTAGACCCTGTTCCTGTCATCGAATAAACCTCTGTTTTACTGGCTGGCTGAGAGTCACGTCTGACTGCAAAGTGGGGGTGCAGAACCCTGTGGCTTCCCCAGGACCCCGCTGGGGTGGACTCGCTGTGGGAAGCGCACGGAGGGGCAGAGGATGCTGAATGCTCCAAGGAGAGACCCAGGAGGTGAAGCCGTGTGAGCTTCTTGCCCTGAACAAGTCTGCTCCAAGGGAGAGGAGGCTCCCCAAAGTCCTGACTGGCTTGGTGGGGAGCAGTTCCAGAGCATCGCCCGGTGACTCCGTGACAACTGGTGGCAGCGGCGGGACGTACTGCACCCCGTGAATGGCGCTGCTTGCAGTAAGTGACTGGGGAGCAGTAAAACAAAGGAGGGATAATGAGGAGCAGGCGTGCTGAAGGCTCAGAGAGGGATGGTTTCAGGGGCCAGTTAACCTCTGGGAGTGTGTGACCAGCGAGAAGGACTGTTGGAGTAACGGGGTCCCCCTGAGGACTGCAGCGAGCGGTCCCAGGGGCGGAGGAGCTTGCCGCTCGACCCTGGGAGAGAGAAGGATTTTGCAGTAGCAGGGTTCCCCTGGGGATTGCAGGAGCAGTCCCAGGGGCAGAGGAGTCTGCAGCTCGACCCTGGCAAAGAGGTGGTGATCACGAGAAGGGCTGGCACACCAGGGGTTCTTCCTGGAAACCATGGGGGAGCCAAGAGCACACAGGCCTGTGAGTCCAGAGCCACTTGGGAACGGTGAAGTGATGGCCTATCACCATCTCCTTGAGAAGGACATTGTGATCCTGTGCACAAAGAGAGGGTTACGCATGGGGAAATTCACCAAGGCACAGTTAATCGTGCAGTTGAAGGAGAAGCACCGCTCTGAGGAGCAGATTCCTGGCCTAGATGGGGCTACAAGAGGATCTGAGAGCAGCTGGAGCATCAGCCAGGCATCCCCGGGAGTCTGGTCCCCAATCAGACGAGGGTCTTCACGATTGGGTTCCTCATCAGGAGATTGGAGACGGATGGGATGGGAGCAGAGCCCGAGAGAGCGAGAGGACCGTGAGAGAAAGCAAGAGCCCGAGGAACAGCTGCAGGAGAAGCAGCAGCAGCGTGGACTGGTGATGGTGGAGCAGAGAGACATAGGGGGCTGCCCAGGGGTGAGTGGGGAAACACGCCTGCGGGGGCGAGACCCTGGGACAGAGAGAACTGTGGTGGTGCAGCCCCAGATGCTGAGGGACTGTGGGACCTGGGTGAAGTTCCCTTGGGTGAAGCCCCTCGCCCTGCCTATGGCCCAGATCCCTGTGCAGACCCAGAAGGGGTCGGGCTGGCTGGTAGTTGGGGTTCTCCAGGATATCGGCTGGGAGGCCCTGTTGGGGGGTGACTGTCTCCCCATGGGACAGGATCCAGGCCCCGCTCCTGTAACAGCTGAGGGTTTGAATTCAAATCCAGGGAACCAATTGGCTAGGATGGAAATGGTCAGTGAAAATGCAAATGACCTGGCTGGCAGGGGGGAGGGGCTGCAGGGCTCAGGATACCTGCCTACCTATAACCAGCCCCCTGGGGCTGAATGGGAGGGAGAGATGCTCCCCGCCCCCCTGCACACCGGAGTGGGGGCTCACGCTGGCTCTGATGCTGTGACCAGAGCAAAGAGCTCGCTGCCTGGCCCCACTGGGACAGCAAGGGCAGTGCTGAGCACAGGGGCAGCTGAGATCCCAGCTGAGTGGGGGGACACCCGGGCAGGGCAGGTCAGCTGCCAAACAGGTTTGCCTGGTCCAGACGCGCTGCTGGGAAGTGATTACACAGCAGGGAGGGAGCTACCAGGGACAGGGCTCAGGGGGGCTGTGACTCCAGGCCCAGCCAGCGAGAGGGAGCAGGTCCCACTCCCTGCCCCAGCCGCTGAATCCCAGACCGAGCTGCAGAGGGATCCCTCCTTGAAGAAGCTGCAGGAACTTGCTGGCCACAGCGCTGCAAACCCCCTTGGGGAAGGCTGCAGGGACAGAGTCCTGCAGGAGAAGGGATTCCTGTACCGGGAATGGGCTCCCCAAGGGGAAGTAGAACTGGGGGGAATTGGGAGGCAGCTGGTGGTGCCCCAGGAATCCACAGGGTTCTTCCCGTTCGAGCTGCTGGATGGGAGGAGAGTGAGGGGACCCCTGAACCTGAAGAGGGAGGATTGGATGAAGAAGAGGGAAGACCCCCGGGGGGATCTCTTCGCTGAGGTGGGAGACAATCTCCCCATCAGGTGTTTCCCATTCAGAGTCACTGGGAAAGCAGCCCAGAACCTGGAGAGAGAGGTCAGGGACATGCTGCCTTTAGATGGGATCCAGCCATTTTACAGCCCATGGGCCTCACCCGTGGGGCTGATCCCCAAGCGAGACAGGATGATCTGGTTTTATGGGGGCTATCAGAAGCTTAAAGCCATCACAGTGTCCGATGCCGACCCCATGCCTAGGCCTGGGGAGATTCTAGACAAGCTGAGAGGGATGGAGAACTTGGCCCTGGCAGACACTGATAACATGTGCACCTTTAGCCAGACCTGGGAGGAACAGGTGTCCCCGGTGAAGAGGGGGCTGAGCTGCCTCAAGGAGGTGGGACTGACGGTAAAAGCTGGAAAGTGCAAGGGGGGACGGCAGAAGTGTTGTGTCTGGGCCACAAAGTGGGAAGCGGCTGCCCAAGCCCAGAGCTGGCAAAGGCCAAGATGGGGGCTCTTAACCAAGGGAGCCCGAATCACAGACCAGAGTGCTGGGAAAAGACCCAATCCCAGCTTGAAGCCCAGGGGTACTGGGGTGGCAAAGGGTGTGGGCTGCATAAACGTTCCCACATGCGGCCTGCAAGTGCCATCAAGCACACCCGACCTAAGGGAGGGCGTGAGACTGGACTGTCCTGGTGTAACTCAGACCAAGGGATGGGAGAGATGCTGGGGCATCCATGGGAACCTTGGTGGGTTCGAACTTCCCCAGGTCACTGGCTGGAGTGACCTCGCTCAGTTCGGTCTCGAAGGGGGGAGAGATGTGACGAACTGGGAAAGTTCTTAATGTTTTCTCTGAATACTGTGTTGGTGCCTCAGTGTCCCCATGGCAGTTCTTAAGTATCTGGCAGAGCAAAGGGCCAGTGCACCTAAATGCCTGACACTCTGTCTCCTAGCAACTGATGGCCTGGGCCCCTCCCCTGCAAAGGTGCCAGCTGAAGGTGTTGGAGACAAAGGGATCAGGTGACCTCCTGGCCCGGGAAAGGAGCTGAGGAGAGAGGAGGGGCTGGGAGGGGTTGTTAGTCTGGAGCTGGCTGGAGTCAAGGGTGGAGGGCAGACCTGGGGGTCTGGCTCACTGCCCCCCAGAATGGACCCAGCCGAGGGGTCCGGTTCGCTGTACCTACAAGCTCTGTTTTAGACCCTGTTCCTGTCATCGAATAAACCTCTGTTTTACTGGCTGGCTGAGAGTCACGTCTGACTGCAAAGTGGGGGTGCAGAACCCTGTGGCTTCCCCAGGACCCCGCTGGGGTGGACTCGCTGTGGGAAGCGCACGGAGGGGCAGAGGATGCTGAATGCTCCAAGGAGAGACCCAGGAGGTGAAGCCGTGTGAGCTTCTTGCCCTGAACAAGTCTGCTCCAAGGGAGAGGAGGCTCCCCAAAGTCCTGACTGGCTTGGTGGGGAGCAGTTCCAGAGCATCGCCCGGTGACTCCGTGACAGGCTCATTTTGGGAAAATTTATGATGATCTTTTCTCCCCAAATGTCTTGCTAAATTTCTGCTTAAAGTTCAGTGCAGAGCTTTGGAGCTCATGGCACATCTGGAGCGTGTCGGGCTGTGGCACTGGCTAGGGTTGGCCAGTGGGCTACTAAGTTTTATAGCCATTTGCAGGAGGTTACACTTTTCAAAGGCATGATTCACAGCCAAGGTACTGAGCACACTGGGTCCAAGGCCCGCGAACAGATCTGTTTATAGGTCACAGAGCCGAGGTTAGCACCATATAGGGCCTGTACGGGATCAAATGCACAAACCACCCTGCATGCCGGGCAACCGGCTCAGTCTTCAGGCTGAGGTCAGTAATGAGAGCAGCCAGGCTGCCCAGGCCCAGTGCTGGACAGGAGTGTGCAGGGCAGGCATAGCTCCTGGGGGCTGTTAGCCACAGTAAATAGGAGACAGTGTAGTTCACCTTTGCAGCCAGAGTCAGCGAGAGAGTCACCTGAGTAGGAACTGGAGCTGTAGAGGGGACTGGGCCCATGGCTGGACGCCAGCTCCAGATTGGGGCCAGGAGCAGACATTAGGGAAGCAAAGTGGCTCCAAGAGTCCTGCTGGGAGGTGAGGGAGCAGGTGCTCTGGGCTCCCCTCAGCTTACCCTGGTCTGAGGAGGCTGCACTCCAGCTCTGACAGCACCGCCTAGGGAGGCATCATTCAGGCCAGGATGGGCCTGCAAGGCTGTGGAGCTGGCTGTGACAATGCTCAGGAGTTCCTGGAACCTTGGTGTGCTAATAAACGCAAGCGAGAACTCGAGCCACAGCCTCCTTTCTCCTCGTCCCCACTTGCAGCCTGGCTTTGCAGCCCTCAAACAGACATGCCCCAGAAATGCCCCTTCTCCTGCGTTCTGCCTGTCACGGGTGAATGGTACCAATCACTGCCATTGCTCTGGATGCAAGCACAGCTGCTGTTTGCTTTGCAGAGCGAAAGGCCTGGTTTTCTACTGGGCCGGAAAAGCGGGCGGGGGTTTGGCCTCTCTGGGATCTCAACGTATGCCTTGCAAAGCGCCCCGACGCCACGGCGATGGGTGCATATAAACACTGGCAATAATAATCCATAAAGAGTGGACGCATCAGTAATGTGCCCTGAGAGGCCCTGTATTAACAGGTGTCCATGGCTGGCCAGCACGTCAGAAGATGTCACTAAACATTAAATCAGCAGCTGGTGCTGGGACTGCCACGGGAAGTCTAGGCGGCCTTGGGACGGACTCCAGAAGAGGTGAACTGGGGGTGAGGCGTATCAACAGGTGAGGGGCTGGGGATTTCAGAAGAGGCCTGTGTGTGGTCATCTCGTGGATTGCAGGAAGGCATTGCTGGTTATCAGCCTTGTACGCAGCATTCACAGTTACCTGGTGGATACCAGTGAGCAGAGCTTGCATTACGCGGTGCCCATCAGAATGCACCAGGGGCTGCAGCCTGCAGAGCTGTACAGATAGGTAGGAAAGGATGGCAGGACTCCTGCACTGGGAAGGCCAGCCTGGGTCTGTGACTCAGAACCCCCGGCAGCCCCAGACAGCATCAATCACAATGCCAGGGGGTAGGGGCCTTGCTCTCTTCCCTCCATTTCAGCTTTGGATGAATGTGGGTGGTGACCAGGTTGGAAAGCCCAGACTTTGAGAGAGCTTAGATGCCCACCATGCAGGCCCCAGGAGCCAGTGTTACCCATGCGCTGCGAGCCAAAGCTTGCTTAGTAGGACCTCCGACCCCCAGTGCTAGAGGGTAAAGTACCAGCAGTGTTACCATTCCTATCACAAGGCAGACCCTCCCGTCAGCTGCCAGCCCTGCCTTTCTCTGGGGAGACATTCGTCCTGCTCCGATCTGAGCGCTAAGCTTCATATCACGCAGGGGGATCTTGGGCTGTTCAGAACAAGCCCAGTTAAAAAGTAATGAAGGGCAAATTTCATTTGGAGGCAAAAGCACTTTCTGTCCCTAAAGGCAAGAGGGACGAGCAAACCAGTGCAGCCCCGGTGTCTCAGGACTAATTATTGTGACTACCTGTGCAGCACCTGCTTTGAGTCATCTTATGAAGGGAGCTGCATGTCCCTGTTGAGAGGCCACCTCCCGTTCCCTCATTAAATTGGCACAATTGGCTCTCAGCCCATAACACATGGGTGGAACTGTGCGAGTAACACTTTCCCTTGTTACTTGTGGGCAACTTTATATTGTAGACTGACAAAGGTTCAAAATCTCTTATAAGACCCATTTTTGTAGCGTTCCCAGGGCTGTTCATTAGTCAGATTATATCTGCTGCATAATACGTTGCTGGGTACTCCTTCCAGCCCTCTGAATTCCTTCGGGTTCCTGGATTCATTCCAATTGCAACAGCCAGGTAAAGGTTCCAAAGCCAATGTAAAGAGCAAAGGTGATGAGGGACGTACCTGTTGTTCTGTGGTGCACAAGCACGTTCTAGACAAATTCTTCCTAATTAAGGACAGATTTTCATTGGGAAGATTTTCTCCTCCTAGCTGGAACAATGATAGCTCAGTGTGTTTGCCTTAATTCCAGTGCTTTGCTTTCATGTGCTGAGGCACCTGGGGAATAAATGAAACCAGACTATACAATCGTTAGTGCACATTGAGTTCCTGTAACCCCCATCCTCTCACACTGTATCCCTCAAAATTCACTGTCGGTTTTCATTCCCAGATGGCCCCCTCTCTTGGCTAGGTGCGTATTCCCCAACCAAAGTTTGCAAATCAGACATGAGTCGATCCATCTGAGACAGGGAGGGGCATGTGGCCATGTATCTGCCCTCCCAGCTGTAGAGTAGCTCAGGGTGGTGAGATTTAATCCAGTCACCCTCACTGACTGAGTTTGAGACCTACTCTCAGCAGGCATTGGAGAACGACTGACTGCTAGGCACAAATATCCTTTTCGCACGAGTAGCACAGCTCTTCCAGCTATTGCTAGTCCACTCCCGGGGGGCTGGGTTGTCTTAATGTGGCTTATGCAAAATGCTCACCCACCTGAAGAAGAGCAGATGCCCTGGGCCACTCTGAATGATGTCCAGTAGGCTTCTTCAGCCTCAAAGGGGCAGCAGGCAGCAGGCACTTCAACCCTACGTTAAATCCGGAGGGGCTGAGATCAGTCTGGGGAGGGTCAGAACCATGGCTTGAGCCCCTGGTGTGGGCAAAATAAGATTGGAAGAACAAGATAACTCTGTAAAATGTGGTTGTATTTTCCATCAAATCCATGGATACCAAATCCAGCCCAGAGTACCCACCATCCCCAGGACGCACAGCAAATGCCAAGGCAATCTGACGAAGCATGTGGATTTTAGAGTGCTTTAAAGACTGACTATTTGAACAGAAAGTGATGTCCAACTCTTACCTGTAGCAGAGCTCGTGTTCCGCTATTCTGTAGATATTTCCTTCCCCCAAGCAGTGAGAGAGAGGAAAGGCATTCCAGTACTGAATGAGCAGTAGGAATTCAGAGACAACTTAGCAGCTGAATTTACTAAATTCAAATGTTCGTAATTCTTTGTGTTCTAGAACTATATTTAGGGTGTTGTCATTTAACTGCTATGAGGCGGCTACACAACGTAGGGTTGTTTTTTGCTGTGCGTGAGAGAGATCCACTTGTAGATGTGTTTCAGACACAGATGTTTTGTGAAACCTAGATGAACTTTCCTGACTTTTTTTCTTTCAGCTTTCCCCTGCTAGCTCCCAAAGTTCCTGGGCCTTGGAAGAATTTGATGAAAAAAACCGAGGGACACTGACTCGCAAGAGAAAAAGAGCCAAGTGCGAGAACCCGCCATTCTTGTACTGGGCTAACAGAGTGAGAGTGCATCTGTCTCTGTCTCTCTTTCAGTTTCTTTTTGGATTCCCTCTCAGATAAACTAAGCCACCACCAGCCTGTAGACTTGCGTCTCATGGTCCCAGTTCTGAGGTACCTGAGTGGGGGAGTTCTCCCAGCAGCTCTAGCTGAATTGCTTGGGGGGCTCTCCAAGCGCTGCAGGGCAGCTCACTGCATCTCAAGTTGAGCGCCCTCCTGAGGCAAAGAGGGGCACTGCAATATTTTTATCTCGATTTCATGTTTTGAAGCACATTCCTGAGGGAGGCTGGGCTTGCCGTGTTCTGCTCTCTGCAGGCCAAGTGTGGCCCCACGGAGGCTTGCCTCAGTTTCCTCTCTTCAGCACTCCTTTAATAAACTCCACCAGTTCTGAATCGCTGGCACACTCCCCTTCCAGGTCCAATTTATTTACATAAAATTCAACACAGACTCAGTCCCTTCTCCCACAGAGAAATCCAGGTCTTCAGCTTCACGCGCTGGCTGGAGTCTTTTTGTCCCTGAAACCTCAGACTCTCCTGCACTCTGCAGCCTGGTGTGTCTCTCCAGGCGCTCCCTCTGTTGGTGTCACTTCCCGCAGGTGGGGCCTTCTCAGAACTCTCTCCTTGGACAAAGGGTTCTGCTCCAGCTCAGGGCTTTGGGTGCCTCACCTTCTCCCTTTTCTCTCTTAAAGGAACCAGTCACCCAGTGACAATTCCTATGTACAGAAAGCTGTAAGTGCCTGGTGAACCTGGGACTGTGCAGGCCAGTGCCAGAGGTCACACATGCCCTCTTCACATGCTACTATTTCACTAGGAAGTCTGTGACAAGGCAAATGAGCTGTATATGAAGAATAGGTCCATGAATTTAACATAAACCATCCCATCTGCTTTAGTCCTGGATGCTGAATAAAAGGGAGTGGAGCCTAGTAAATGCCAGGATTCTGTGTTGCTGGTGTAGCACCACTGAAGGGCTGTGATCTTATAGAAGAGCTGGGATGCTCAGGCCAGCAGGCTCGTTAAGCCACTCATCTAATCGAAAGTTCTGTGATTTATTGGGCAATAAAACCAAATTCTTTCCACTTACTGACCAGGCTCTACCATACATGCAGTTTCCTGATCGAGTCTCATTTCCATGTGGGCAATGCACTGCCTAACGGTGTTCTAAATGTTCCCGAGGAAGGTACCCTTCACACTGCACGAGGGGCTAGCCCCCACCCTTGGGACCACCCAGTTTTCCTTGGTGTTCTGACCCAAGAATGCACTGGAAGCCATGTCAGCCCCAGAAAGGTGCTCAGATGTTGGGAGATATTACCGATAGCACGTCAGCCGACAATTTACACAGATCTTAGGGACGATGAGGGTGGAGCCAAGAGTCCAAATGGAAGTTGGTACTTTACAGCGAATCGGACCTTGACCACTGAAGTCTATTCAGACACTGTGTTCTACTAAGGAATATTAGCTTTTCATGTGGATGGATGTTAATGGCCAATGGCCATTATGCTACATTCCAGCAGGAGCTCACACACATCACTATGAATCCAGCTAAACAAGTAGGATATTTTACAATAATTAGGAAAAATTGAAAATACAGGAAAAGAAGAGCAGCTTCATACATACAGCTGCATTCCTCCAGCCTCTTCAGCCAGCATCGCACTACTGCCAGGTGTGAAGGCGGAGACACTCCCGAGTCCAGTGATGTTAGGGGGCTGAGGGAAAAGGCCTCTGCATTGGAGACACTTTCCAGGGCGATCATGCCTTGGAACATGCTTGGGAAATACACCTCCCAGGAAGAGAGCTAAAGTGCTCTTAACAGAGTTCAAAAAAGAACTAGATAAATTCATGGAGGACAGGTCCATCAGTGGCTATTAGCCAGGCTATGCAGGGATGGTGTCCCTAGCCTCTGTTTGCCAAAGCTGGCAATGGGTGACAGGGGATGGATCACTTGCTGATTACCTGTTCTGTTCACTCCCTCTGGGGCACCTGGCATTGGCCACTGTCAGAAGACAGGATACTGGGCAGGGCCAGCGCTTCCATTTAGGCGACCTAGGCAGTTGCCTAGGGCGCCAGGATTTGGGCGGAGGCATTTTGCTGCCCTCGGCGGCAATTTGGTGGCGGGGGGGGGGTCCTTTCATGCTCCGGGTCTTCGGCGGCAATTCTGCGGTGGGTCCTTCACTCACTCTAGGACCTGCCGCCGAAGTGCCCCAAAGACCGGGAGCGCAGAAGGAGTCCCCCGCTGCAGAATTGCCACCAACGACTTGGAGTGCGGAAGGACCCCCGCCTAGGGCGCCAAAAACCCTGGCACCGTTCCTGATACTGGGCTAGATAGACCTTTGACCATTCTAATGTTCAATCAATTTAGCTTCTCAGAAACTGACCGAGAGGTGACTGATTACGACATATCAGTGCCTGCCTGTGCAGAAAGGACTGGGTACTAAAGGGGTCTTCAGTCTCGTGGAGGAAGGCAGCCCAGGAACCAATGGCTAGTGGCTGAATCCAGACAACTTCAAATTGGAAATGAGGCACATACAGTAACAGTGAAGAGATTAACCACTGGAAGAATCTACCCAGGCAGTGGTGGATTCTCCATCTCTTGATGCGTTGAGATCCACACTGGCTGCCTTTCTGGAAGATGCTTTGGTCAGGCACAAGTTACTGAGCTCAGTACAGGAGTATCTGGATAAAATGCAATGGCCTGTGATATGACTGGATGATCTAATGCTCCCTTCTGGCCTTAAGCTCTATGAGTGTGTGTCTGGGCTGGACAGGACTCTGGCTGGGTTCGGTGTCATCACTGTTATTTCCTACAGTTCAAATGACGGCCCCTGTCGAATCCCTTGAAATAATGGCTAGAAGTAGCAGCTAATACAGCCTGTGACAAAGTCATGTGTGAAATCCCTACACACACTGGGAGTCAATGAAAAAAACCTCTCTGAGAACAGCAGCACTCTCTTTGGTGTGCTTTCTGGGGGTGTAATTAACTGAAATATTATTTGATCTTCTGTGTGGAAAATCAAATGTTGTTTTCCTGGACATGAATACATGTGTATCTGCGTCATTCCTTTGTGTTTGTCGTTCTTCTCAAAACCGCAGTTAAAAACGGTTTAGCCTTTGTGTGAGAGTGAAAAGGCCTCAAGTCACTGGGAAGGGTTAGGTCTGGTGCTTCTCCTGGGTGAGTTAATTCCACAGATAATGGAGAGCCATTAGGGAATCCCTGTTGACTCCCATAGTGAAGCAGGTTTTGCAGCATTTCTGCATCTATTCAGGTGTCTAATTCTCAGCTCTTGGGTAGAACTCGCTTTCCTTCTCTAGCTGGTGCCTCCATCGCACGGCGCCGCTGGTGCTGCTGGTCCCGCCCCTGGTGGGAGGCCCTGATGTGTAAAGTGATGGGCTCGCTGCAGATGTGTCTGGCAAGAAGCCCAGACACCCCGTTGTAGGGCAGTGCGACAGATCCCCCTCGCTGGCTGGAGCATGAGATCCTCAGAGGGTGAGCGGCGGTTGTAAAAATGGTGATGAGCGCTTCCCTCGGTAATTATACCACATTCTGGATGCCATTTTCTTTTCTGTAGCAGGGAGGAAGCGTGGAACTGGCAGAAATTTCCCTCGCTGGAAATCTCCCTGGAAAGCAACATGGGATTCTTTGGGTCGGCTGAGGCAAGGGCTGAGTCCCAGCGATCCCTGGAGAATGTCTGTGCAGTGTTACACAGTAGACTGCAGGGCAAGTCATTGAAGGTAATAAGCCTGAATTCAGCTTGTTTCATGAGCCTGGGATTTACTCATTTCTGGTGTCACTGGCTTCTCTGATGCGTCCTTATTTAGCCCATCGCTGAAGCAATTACACCAAATTAGCATGTTCACACCGGCTGGGCACTGGCAGGCCTCTCCCAGGGGCTGTGATGTGCATTGTCCTGGATCACATTACAAGCTGCTGTACATGGTTAGTCATGCTTCTGCAACACGGCTAGACATGTTCTGGCTGGACTCTTTGCCTCCAAATGCTTTAACTCTTTGCTTCCCTTGGAGACTGGAAGTAGGCAGCGTGACATGCATTTTGGGTGCCCGGCTGATTAGAAATGCTCTGGCTTCCTTCCATTTAAGTGACCTAGGCGGTCGCTTAGGGCACTAGGATTTGGGAGGGCAGCATTTTGCCGCCCTTGGCGGCAATTCTGCGACGGGGGGTCCTTCCGCGCTCTTGGTCGTCGTCGTCAATTCTGCAGTGGATCCTTCACTAGCTCTGGGACCTGCCGCCGAACTGCCGAGAAGACCAGGAGCGCGGAAGGACCTGCCCACCCCCCGCTGCAGAATTGCCGCCAACGACCGGGAGCGCGGAAGGACCCCCACTTAGGGCGCCAAAAACCCTGGTGCGCTCCCTGCTTCCTACCAGCCATCTCCAGCTCCAGCTCCTGGAGTGTGGCATGGAGAAGAAAGTGCAAGCTGGCTGCCGTGTAAGTGTGGGGGGATGCAGCATGCAGGGTCTTGCCTTGCACTAGGACAGGAGCTGTGCAAAGGGCCAGGTCCCCTCCAGAGGCGGTTCAGATGCTGTACCAGGAAACATGGTGCAGCACAAAGAAGCAAGCTGCAGGGATCACGCAGCTGGAGATCTGAAACTCACAGCCCCTGGCTGCAGATCCTCAGTGCACATGTTGGGGAGGGACCAGGGAGGAACAAGGGGCCCTTTCTCCAAAGGTCTCTGGTTATTATGCTGGTCAGAGCCTGTGCATGGCAGAGATAGGATTCCAGCCCTCCCCCTGAGCAGAGCTCCCACAACAGGTGCGGGATTGCAGGGATCCCAGCCACGGGGGAGGGTGAATGCGGCTGGCTCAAAAGGGACTAACTGCACCATTAAAGAGCAGGGCCAGGGAGAGCTCTGGGCTTTTGCCCTCCCTGAGCGGAGTGGTCCTGGAACTGGCCTCCCTGGGCAGAGGCGTGGATGCTGGGAGCTGTGTGGGTGTTGCTCACACCTCGATTGCTGCAAATGCCTTTCCCAGGCCTCCTACTGATTGAGCAGCGCTGCAGAGCGAGGGACTGATCCCTGCCCCCTGACTCACGCTCCAGGCAAGGGTGGGGGGGAAGACGTGCGTGTCAGACAAGCTGGAGCAGGATGCTCCTGTGCAGTCACCAGTCGGGAAGCGGGGCAGCCTGACCCAGACGCCCGGCGGAGGAGCTTTGTGATTAACAGTGAGATGGGGAGTTTTACACATTCCTGACTCTGGTTGCACCAGCCGCATTATAGACGCCTGCACTCGCACCCCTCACACAGCCACAGGCCCCCCCATGCGTAGAGCAACCCCCCCACGTTGTGTCTCCATCAGGCTGCTGCTGCAGCAGCTGGTAGCAGTGACTGAGGGGTCTGTGGGGGGGCTATTTCCAACCCTGCAGTGCCACGGCCACAGCTCCTGCATGCCACCTCGGGTGTGACCCGTATCGGTAGCGGTGGCAGTCAAAGCTGTGAAAGCTTTAATGTGGTTTAACCTGGCATCACACACAGTGTGTGCTCATTCCTGTTTCAGAGTGCTCAAAGCTGTCACCACGCTGGACCACTCTGCCACCCCCCACTCCAGTCACGCCGCTCTGACACGAGCCCCAAACGCCAACCCGTGCCAGGCAACAAAAAGTCAAGCTGCCTTTCTCCTGCCTCCCACAGGGCCTGGTTGCTGGCACAACTCCCACCCCCCAACGGGAGGTTTGAAGATGCAAAAGCCGAAGGGCTCTCTGGCTCGGCCGTGTGAGGGGCGGCAGTGGGTCGCTCTGTGCGTCTTGAGGGCTGTACGCAGGTGGGGATGAGTGGGCATGGTGCACATGGGGGGGGTGAGTGCATGGGAGCCACCTTTGAGGAGGTGAGTGTATTGGGAGTATTCTGGGGCCCTGGGGGATTAAAGGGGCCAACTTGTAATCAGACAGCAGCTGAACTTTAAGAGCACCAAAGATTTTTGTATTAAAATTGTTTGCTGCCAAATCAAACATTTTGAAGCTTTAAAGTGCTTAGATTTGGGAGAACCTCAAATATTTATTGAATACGGGAGACAAGAGAATTTTAAGTAGTTATTTGGCTATATGTGATTTTAAGCCATTGCTCCCCTGACGGACAGCAGCAGATTTTCTGTGGCTTTGTTACAAGGTATTTAGTTCTTTTCTCTTGTCTTGGAAACCTGGGAGCAGAGTGAGGAGCTAATCAGTGATTCATGGAGGGGTTCCGGTTACAGGATGGTGACAGAGGGTATGTCTACATCTACAATTTTGCAGCGCTGGTTGTTACAGCTGTATTAGTACAGCTGTATAGGGCCAGCGCTGCAGAGTGGCCACACTTACAGCAACCAGCGCTGCAAGTGGTGTTAGATGTGGCCACACTGCAGCGCTGTTGGGCGGCTTCAAGGGGGGTTCAGGGAATGCGAGAGCAAACCGGGAAAGGAGACCAGCTTCGCCGCGGTTTGCTCTCGCGTTCCCCGAACCACCCTGAAAACCGTAGGGAAGGAGACCTGCTTGTTCAGGGAACGCGAGAGCAAACCGGGGAAGGAGACCAGCTTCGCCGCGGTTTGCTCTCGCGTTCCCCGAACCACCCAGCAAACCTCAGGGAAGGAGACCTGCTTGCTCGGGGTTCGGGGAACGCGAGAGCAAGCCGGGGAAGGAGACCAGCTTGATTACCAGAGGCTTCCTCAGGTATGCTGGGATACCTGCTTATTCCACGGAGGTCAATAAAAGCGCTGGTAAGTGTCTATACTTGATTACCAGCGCTGGATCACCAGCGCTGGATCCTCTACACCCGAGACAAAACGGGAGTACGGCCAGCGCTGCAAACAGGGAGTTGCAGCGCTGGTGGTGCCCTGCAGATGTGTACACCTCCTAAGTTGCAGCGCTGTAACCCCCTCACCAGCGCTGCAACTTTGTGATGTAGACAAGCCCAGAGACTCTCAGAAATAAGAGTAGCCTGCTGTGCCCATCCGCTGGGTGTACTAATAACCTTAGTAACTAATGAGACGGCAGGGCTGAATCAGTTAGAAAAACCAGTCATCCCCTTCCCCTAGCAGGTCTCCCTACCCTTCTGCAGAGCACTTGGCCCAAGGATGCTCGGGATCTATATTGGACGCAACGCCTCGCTGCCCTGAGTGGGCAATGCTTCTGGAACAAAAAACTCCAGCTGAGTCTGTTTAGGGGTCCGAACGTTTGGAGAGGTTTTTTCTGCCCACTTCTGGGTTATGGCTGGGATTGAATCCAAGTGCACCAAAACTGCCCAAAGGAGCCAGTTCTCATGAGATTTCCAGCCCAGTTCTGCTGACTTCAGGCTTGCGGAGTGTGATGGAATAGGGACTGTCTGTGTGGGGGATGGGAGAGCTGGGGATGTCTTTAGGTGAGGGACAGGATCTTTAAGCCTGTAACCTGAGCCAGGTAAGGGGGTTAGCACCTTGGCCTGGGAAGCTGGACAAAGGAATCGGCCGGCTGGAGGAGGGGCAGTTCAGTTTCGGTTTTGGGCTGGATGAGGGGAATTCAGGGGATCCTATGCGGGACCCAGGCACCCTGAAACTCCAGAAGGACTCGATTGAGGGGTCCTGACTGTGCCTGCAAGCTCTGCTGTAACATGCATTCCTGTTGTCCAATAAACCTTCTGTTTTACTGGCTGGCTGAGAGTCGCTGTGGGTCCCAGGAAGAGGGGTGCAGGGCCGGACTCCCCCACACTCCGTGACACGGAGGCTTTTGGGTGCTTATGCAGAGCAAATCTGAACTGCTGATCTTTTAAGGTCCTCGCTGACCCCCATCACTGCCATTCACCTGATGCACAAACAGGCTCCAGGGCTTATTTTACCATAGCCCCTTCTGTTCTCTATCCCGTTAAGGGCTTGGGGATTTAATTTCACATGGATTAATTTGGAGAGACCTTGGAGACTGGAGCGGAAAGCTCCCGAATGCAGCTGGGTTTGTGCTTACCTTGTAAACCTCAGGTGGTTCATTGCAGAGAACTCGCCATCAGCCCAGAAAAGTTTGACACCTTCCATCTCGCAGAATTTGCTGCATCCTTCACCAAACTGGGCTTCCTGTGCAGAGTTCTCCAGCTGCTCCCCAGTGCGGTCAGCGGCCATGGAACAGGAAGGGCGACCCTGATTAACGCCTCAGCCCTCAATCTGCTTCCCATGAGGCACAGCTCGGCACAGGGCCCCTTCCTCCCCTGGGACGACTCTCCCTGCCGGCCCCGCCTGGTGCAGTACAGGGATGACTCACCCAGCCAAAATAACTGACAATAAAATGTTTGAGAGAGGAATTCCTTACAAGTGCTTTCTCCATAGCACAGTGCAGCAACCCCAGCATGGAGCCTGCACACCCCCAGTAGGCAGAGGCCAGGACCAGCGCCAGACTGGGAGCTGCGTTTCCAGCCAGTAATAACACAGCTGGAAATGCCCAGAACAGCTTCAGTGCCCAGCTGCCCCAAGGCATGTTGTGAGGATCCAGAGAAATGAATATTCACCTCACAGTGGTCAGAGGGCAACGTCCCTGGGCCTGGTCCCAGTCCTGGGGGACCATTTGTCTGGGAGGGGCGGGGAAGGGGGCACAGAGCAGGTACCTGAACTGAGCTTTGGAGAGATTCCTGGTTAGCTGCTGTCACAGCTGAGTTTTCTGCTGGGTGACTGTCCATGTGCAAAACCAGCGAGCTCGGACTGCTGTGCCAGCCAGGCATTGGGCCCTTCCCTCTCCTTTCCTAAGCTGGGGCAGGGGCAGGGGCAGGGGCAGGGGCAGGCTTCCCACCTCCGATTTTCAGACCAGCCCTATGTGCACTTTGCAAAAGCTTTCGTGCTTCAGCCGCACTTTGAGTCAAAGAGATAGTCCAAGTTTGGCTTGGCTGGGATACAAAGTCAGTTTCCTGTCTGATTAGCTCATTTGTTGCTCACCTTCCTTTTTGCCCCTCCATATCTGTGGCCATGGAAGTCTCTGTCTGGAGAGAGTTTTACGTGCAGCACATGGAAATACAGTAGAGGGGCACAATCCCTCGGGATCAGGAGTGCGCATTATTATCTTCGTTACTCTAAATAGTTGGGGATTTGGAACCCACGGCCTAGACGTCCGCCAGGGGTTGTGTTCTCCCACCACCAGGCCAGTCAGCTGGAGACACTGAGGAAAATGTCGTGAGTTGGATACACCAAATGGGGTCTGGAGTCCGATAGTGCAGTCAGCTATGCCTGGCAGTGCTGCTTTGCTATGGTCTGTTTATTGCTTGACCCCAGGAGCATTTACAGTATAAAATCAAACAGAACATTTACAAGGTGAACTCGGCGCTAAGGGCTCTAGCGCCATCCATCCAGCCGGGACTAGCCTGAGAGAAGAGACTGAGCCAGGAATGTCAGCAAGCCCAGGTCTGGGAAAGTGAGCTCTAGCACTGACCCTGCCCAGCCACAGCCTGTGGGCTAAGGCCTGTTTGAGACAGCTTGAGCTGCTGCAGTAGCAGAGCCGTGCGGCTAATTAGACAGGACCCCAAGCCCTCCAGGGCTGTGTAGGGTGAGACCAACCCCTTGAAGTGCATGTGGAGGCTAAGTGGCAGGCAGTGAAGACAACAGGCAGCAGGTGAAAGCTCGCCGTGCGAGAAGCAGCACCAAGCATGCAGGCTGCTGCATTCCCACTACAGCTGCAGTATCTGCAGCACCCCCCAGAGTACTCTGCAGGGATTCAGCTGGGCTGTGCACGTGCAGGTAATGTTATGCTCTAGGGAGCTGCACTTTCACCAGAATTAGCAAATGGGTCCCAAGGCCAAATGACACCGTTTGCAACCAGGGCTGTTACTTGTAATGAAGGAGAGTTGGGCGAGAAAGTGCGGGTGCCAGGGGCAGTCGGGACTTGCATGGGCCTGTGGGATGAGGAAACCCTTTGTGAGAACTGGAAGGTTGTAGAGGGGGGTCCCTGTCCCGGCAGGGATTAGCACTGCTGGCCCTTTTCCTCAGGATGCAAGTGGGGGTTATGCCCTGCCAGCTGCTCTAAGAGTAACCACATCCTTAGTGTGGCTGTGATTCTGGGGTTGAGAGGCCAGTGAAGCTGATTGCAGTGCATGAAAGGTGGAAACTGGCACACACCCAGCTGTGTGTGCGCGGAATGTGCCCACTAGCCCGGCTTGGGCATTCAGCGCAGATTTAATGAATCTCTTTCCAGTTCTTTTTTCCCTGTGGTGCAAAGCTCTCATCCTTTCGGGCTCACTGGAGCCGTGTTTTTATCTCTTTTCTCACCTAACACATTGTCTGGCCTGTCTATTGAGAGTGGAAGATCTTCAGGGCAGGGGCTCTCTCTTGTTCTCTGTGTACAGCATTGAGCAGAATGCGGCCTGATCTTAGCTGGGGCTCCTAGGTTAACGCTGCCATAAGACTATATAATAATAACAATAGTATTGCAGAATGCCTCTGTCTGTGACATCACAAACGCCATGGGTGATGTGGGCTGTATTGAGACATCTGCTATTGTGCTGTTGCATTCTGGCTGCCTCATTGGTGAAGTTAGCAGTTGCAGAAGCATTTCACAGAGGGAGGTGCACTGGGGAAAACTTTGGAAGAGCTTAGTTAAAGCTTATTTCTGTGCTGAATGCTGCCCTGTGCAGCCAGTTCTGGGGAATTTCAGCCCAGAGATCTGGGCTTCGCTCAATTTTCCTATTTCCTTCTCAGGTCACCTTTAAATTCAGATTTCATAAAACAAACAATGAAAAGAGCTGCAAAACCACCTCGGAAATCAGCTGCTCAGGTGAGCAGGGCTCTTAATTTATACTGCCTGTCACACTGCCCACCATACTAGAGCTTGGTCTGCAGTTCAAAGGGTCTTGGCAAGGTTTGGATGGAGAGTGAATGAATCAGTGTGAAATGCTGCCTGGATGAGTGAGCTAAAACATTCACTTTGCTTCTTTCCTTTCCCTCTTTTGAGCTGTGAGTGGGGCACCTCTTGGTGATGGATATAGAAGCAGGATTAGAAAGTCCAACCATATCATGTTATCGCCATGTAGGTGGGGTTCTGTAAATACACAGCCAGCCCCTGGATTACTGATTACTTTGGAATCAGTGATGGGGCAATCTCAGAAGGTCTGGGGTTGAGTCCCCCCCCGAAATGTCCATATTTCCCCATTTAGATCCACAGTGATGAGCTGTCACTACTTTGGCTCCTGGATGTGACTAGAACCAGAGAACAGAACTGCAAGATGTACTCTCTCGGAGACACAAAGAAAATTACTGAACGACGTGTAAAGCCCAGCAAGGCCCAGCTTTGGTTTGGGTGGGTTCTGGTTCTATCCGCTCACTTTGCCTGACTGTTAGGGATGGACTGAGAGCGTGGTGCTGTTGGATCTACAGCCTCCCTGCTGCTCCACCACGGCACTGTCTGGATTTGTGTTGAACTTGGAGCTCCATGGCCATGGGAACCCAGTCTGGTCTCCAGAAGGTACCTTGGATTAGAGATTAGAGGGCCTCGTTGAGCTGCAGGATGTTGCCATTCAAGCTGATGCTGGAGATGGTGTGCAGATTATGCATTCCAAATTCCTGCATTGATTATCAGCCAGGGAGACTCATGGCACCAATTCAAGTGGTTATGAGGGAAGGAGCTTGTTTTCAAATCCTTGCATGGCAACTGTGTAAAAATCCCCCTGAACTGCACAACATGCAGCCAGGGTGAGAAATGGGGCTTGCATGGTATTGTGCGAATGGTGCTCTGGTCAATTAAACAATGCCCATGCAGAAAGCTAGACCTCGGGGCTTGGATGCTGCAGCTGCTCTGTGCATGCGTTGCCGACCGCAGTCAATAGGATGGAGCAGCTACAAGATCAGGCCAGTGAAAGCATATGGTGATATCAAGTTCAGGGAGAAACAATGTGAGATAGGACAAGACCCGACCTGAACTTGTGCCCAGCATTTGAATTGAGCATGAACCAGACCTACTCTGTGGTGTGAGAAACTTTGGCCAACTTCCCTGTTTAGTTTTCCCACAGCCCTGCACTTCCTGCTCTCCACAGCACTGGAAGTATCAAGACAGAATCAGAGAGGCTGCTGGTGGGATTCCTGCCCCTGGCAGAACAGGGACGTGCTAGAGATCTCAGCACAAAGCCCACAGCCCCATACCAAAGATGTCTGGACGAGATTCCTGCCAGTGTCGTAAGGGCTGGCTGAGCTTTGCTCCGCATGGCAGTAGCTAAGGTGCTGTGGAGGAGACAGTCCCTGGGGATTCAATTAGGACTCAGTTACCTTCTGTTAGCTATGTTAAAGAATAAATCAGGACCAAACAAAGAACGTATCTGAGAGAGAGGGGGAAGCTGCTCTTCAGGAAACAGGAGTTAATTTTCGAGATGATACGCCCCACTCTAAAGGGAGGGCCACTGACTGATTAAGCTCACTGAAGGGGGAAAGGGTGGAACACAAGTCTGGCCCTTCCTCCCCCTCCCTAGGTCACTGGCTGTAAATGGGCGCAGCCTTTCTGGGCATAAGGAAAAATATCAGTAGCCTGCCAAGCAAAACAATAGGTCTTTGCACTGCTGAGCGACGTCCAGACAGTCTGGGCCTGTGTCCAGCTCAGGGCTGGCTCGCGAGCCCTGAAGCACTGGAGTAACCCCCTCCCCCCACTCACACGTTAGCAGGAGGGAAAGCAGAAGCAACAAAGAGCAATGGAACGGAGGAATGTCTGTGACATTCTTCTAAAAAGGAAAAATGTGGAGTTTCCAGTCAGATCGAAAGACTTATTGGGTTCGCTGGGAGGCTAAGTCTAACTCCTTAGAACAAACGGCTAGATAAGGAAAACAATTTAGTTCCAAGTAATATTCACTTTGGGATGGTGCAGGCTCCTTTGGAAACTCTTTTGACCATACTGCTCTCCTTGATTTTCCTTCTAATTTTTCAGCGAGCGTAGCCCTGTCCATCTCCCGGCAGGCACACGGGCCTGGAGGGAGAGGGGCACTCGTTCTGCTCCTGAAACAGAGGAATACAAGGGACAAGAGGGCATCAGGGCACACTCCTGCTTTACCCTGCCCTCCCCAGTGAGTGCTCCTGGAGACCGCCCATGCTAGAAGTGGCTGATGGGGCTGTGCCATGCATGAGAGAAGGTCATGTTGGTGTCACTTACCACCCAGTATCTGACACTGTCCCCCTGGCTGGTCTAACAGGAAAACCCAGGTTTGGAAGTTACGTTTACATGTCCAGACACAAGGCACAGCTAAAAAGTGTATCATGAGACAGGCAACCAGTTCAGCAATTAGCTAATAGTGTAACCCTGGGATGAGAAATCAAATCCAAGTGCTTTTGCTTTCTGTATGGATTGTAAACAGAAGAAAGAAGCAGCAGGGAGATAGGCCAAAAGATTCTGACAACAACATGACCTTGGGCTGGTATCCTGGCTCCCAGCACCATCAAACAGTGGAGAACTTTGGAGAGACGAAATAAGTAATATTGGAGTTAATGCATTAGATCGCTGAGGGGGCAGAGGGAGACGATGCTGAGTCACCCGGAACGCCTGGGTTCCTCCTACACAAAGTCAGCTATGTGTGATCAGAAACAAGCATGAGAAATTGGACACGAGTTAATTGTAGAGATTCTGAAGGAGCGGATGGTGGTTTCTGCTGAACTAATATTCCAGGGGGTGATGCAGAATATTTCAAAATGTTCTCTCTAAAGTGTGAGACCCAGGAACAATCTCAGTGTTCCGGGGGCCACAGCCTCTCTAGGGAAGTGAGTTTCTGCACGCTGGTTTTGGCAGTCCTGTGGAGGCCATGTAGATGAGTGGTTATAGCAAAGTCCTTTCAGCAAGGGAGCTCTCAGGGAGCTAATCCTAAAGGGCAGCCAAATGGCTCATGCTTCCCGGCCCCACTGCATAAACTGGGAAAATTCCTTCTATCCTGAGCTTTCTTAAGCATAGATGAAAGGCAGCAGCACCAGTGACAGTATTGAAATCCATTAAAAATAGATCAGATGTTTCCAAGGATAACAAGAACAGCCAGTTATAATAGTAAGCATCCAAAGCTAGGAGACTTGGAAGGGCTAGAAACCCTCCTGCTTCAGGGCATAACTACTAGGTGCAAGAAAAAAACTTCCCTGTGGGCAGGTTATCCCATTACCCTGCTGTAGAGTTCTTGCACTTTCCTCTGAACTTAGTAGCTGGTGCTGGCCTGTTGGCCCAGGGAGACTGCCTAGATGCAGACTAGGACTTTCTAAACAAGTTCCACTGTCTATTGGCTCTGCCCACATTTTTCAATCTCACTTTCATGGGATGAAGCGGATTTCGAGGACACCAGGAAGGAATAGGAGAGGGAGAGGGAGAACCCTGCCTGGGAATGGTTAGATCTAAGGCAAAGTGGTGACGTTACCAGTAGCCCTGGTTTTCAACCAATGCAGTGCTCTGTCTCCAGACTCCTGCAAAACAGCCTTGCTCTAGCTCTACTCCCGAGGAACAACAGGCTGACTATCCTGATAGCTAGCACTCCCAGCCTGCTCTCCGGGCACTCCTAGCCTCCAGCAGCGCTTCTGACTCCCACCTTTCCCATATTGCAATAGGCCAGCGTTCCCCGGGCTGCTTTGGGACGGGGTTTGCATTGCACCTGTTTGTTCCTGCTCCGCCACGAGTGTTCATTGCATTTCTGCACCCTCCTCTCTCAGTTCTGGATGCTGCCAGTGACACCCTCGACCCAAGCGGGCAGATTGCTCAGTTTCACTCACCCTGACCTGGCGGGAACGATGGGCATCTGGGAAGAACATTGGTCTCCCATGATTGAGCGATAAGTGGTGTTTTATAGAATGATCTCTGGAAAGAGGAGGCCCCAGCTCTGCAGAAGCCCCTGTAGCTCTGCCCATTATGTTCAAACCCTGACTGCTGGTAGCCCGTGGGTGGTGATTTTATGGGATTGTTTTATGTCTCTGGGTAACACACGGCTGCTCTGGGAAACAGCTCCCTCTCTGGGCTTGGGACGCCTCTGGTGTTGTCTGTTCTGCCCATATTCAGCACCAAGTCACCTTACAGACTGGACCTCCGAGTTCCTGATGGGGACCTGCGTCTTCGGTGCACTCCAGGGCCCCCCCTAGGAGCACAGGATGTCCTCAGGCAGAGAAAGGAGAAGAGCAGGATGCTCCATGCGAGATGAGCTTCAGGTGGGCTCCATTACATCCCAAGCCCCTCAGTCCTTCTCCACGGGGTGAGACACAGTCACCACCCACCAATGCCTTTTCTGCCATGAACAACTTCTGGCGTCTTAACTCTCCTTTCCCATTACTGGAGAGCTTGTCAGCTTACGTGTCACGCACGTCACACAAAGCCCTGGAGACAAAGGCTCAGTGAGACTTCAGGAGGCAGGCAAGGACGCCAATCGGCTCTCTGTTAACCCAGGGCACTCTGCAGCCACTCCTTCATCTGTCAGAGGGAAGCTATCCTCAGCGCAGCCCTGGGGGGTGCATGCTGCCAATGGAGGGCTGTGCGGAGGTCCATCCTGGAATAGACATTCACGTAACCACGGCAGATTGAGATTAAAAAGGAGACCACACACTCCGCTTAATGCTGACGGGGACCAGGAATGTCCCTCCATCTAGCGCCTGCACTGACAAAACAGCTCACAAAGCCCCAGCCAAAGTGTTAGAGAGCTGGAGATACGGAGCTCTTGGCCCAGGGGATTCGGTCGTGTCGCCAGTGCCTAGAACATGGGTTGAGCCAGTGCATGACACCCACCAAGGCATCCTGCACAACTTGCCCCTTGCCCAAACATTTCCATCACAATCAGCAAGGAAACAAAATCCTCCCAGCAGAACCTTCTCAGCAGGAGAAGGTGAGAGCAGAAGCATCAGTGTGTTGGCGTGTCCCCAGGCAGATCAGCAGCAGGCCGACGGGTGCTGCTGCTTTGCCACGCACAACCCCGGAAACTAGACTTGGCCCAGGTTTTAAAAGTGACCCTTCAGGGTAAGATTTTCCTATTCCACAATCTCTGTTTGCACAGAGCAGTTCCTGCTGCGCTCAGCCAGGGACAGGCCGGGCCCCTTGGGTGTGATAGGGGGAATCTGCCATTAGCCAGGCCCCCCTGCTCAGCCAGAGCAGTAGCAGGGATTGGGGGTTTGTGGAGAACTAGCTTCTAGGTCAGGCTTACGACACCGTCTGATGGCCCATGCTTGGGGGTGAGCCTCTCTGGGCTCTCTCAGTCTGTCAGTAGCTCTGTGAATGGCCTGTGTCTCCCGTCAGCTCCTCTCAATTAGGGCAGCGAGCCAACGGGGACCCGGGGCCTAATGCAGAACCAGAAATGCCGGGGATGGAGATTACTGGGCATGGCCACAGCTGCTGAAATCACTGCAGCTGAGCTGAGCACAAGGCCCATTGGTCTCAAGGGCTGGGCTCTCCTGCTTGCTGTGCCACCCTTCTACCCCCTCTCTTTGCTGCTCTTCTCAGGGGCTGGTTTGCGGGCTGGTCTCTGCAGAGGGCTGGCAGGGCAGCCCCTGAGACCGTGGCACTGGGACCAGCCAGCGTGCTGAGCACTCAGAGTCCCAAGCGGCAAAAGAACCGGGTGTTCAAAGCAGCTCTGCAGAACAGGCTTTGTCCTGGGTGTCCTTCGCATTCCCCGAGTCTCGGGGATCAGGGGGTTCCTGAATGCACAGGAGCAGGTACTGCATAGGGGCCCAACGTGAGACACTCTGTGTTGTCAGGGAGGGCAGCATTTGTGGGGGTTTTCTTCTTTCTGAATACATGTAAATGACTAGCTGGAGCCAGGCAGGGCCTCATTTTTGGCTAAGTCTATCCTTGTGTTTGGCCTGCAGACCTCTCTGGAGAGCAGCTCGAGAGGAAAGGCATGGACATTCTGCAGGTCTGGCATGCAGCGCATTTGTTTCATCTGCGTTTCATGAGCTTCCTTCTCCCATGGTCGCAGTGCTGAGCTCCTCAGGAATCGGAACTGAACGACCGCATTCTAATTAAAAAGGCGTTTGTTCAACTGTGCTACTGCACAGCGTATGTAAAGTCATTGCAAACACCCTCATGCGCAGGGTTCTTGGGGGGCTGGAGAGGAGTGCTGGGGCTTTCGCCTCTGCAGCCCTGGGCTCAGATTCATTCTGGGCACAAAGGAAAAGCAGCCTGGGCTTCTCCCATGCCAGCGCCCAGGGGCATTTATCAGCTGGTGCTGTGACATTTACAGTTCATCAGGACTGTCAGTCACTGTCTGCGTGAGAGGCCAAAGACCAGAATAGCAAGAGACAGGTCGCTGTGGATCAGAAAGAAGGAGCGTGGTCGAGCTGTGGGAGACCCAGGGCTGCAGGAGCAGGGGGTAGAGTGGGGGGCACTGCAGGTTAGAACTGAGATGCAGCAGCTGAGCTCCAGGGGAGCCAGGGCTGCAATACCAACGGGGCGGGGGGAACTGCAGGTCCCTGTACACAATGCTCCTTCTGCTTTCGGAAGCAGAGGAGTAGGAATATTTCAGCAGCCCACATCTCCTGGGGCTCAGCAGACCCCTGTTACTGCTGCGGTGTGGACCCCAGACCGCTGAGAATTTGCACCTTGTTTGAGATGGACGTTTTAACTTTTCCAGAAACTCCACTGAAGGCAGAGACCAAGTCACATTTTCAGCAGCAAGCCTCACCTTCCCGCAGTCACTGTCTGGCGCAGCCAGCCTTCCCACAGACCTTTGATCAGGGAAGTCGCCTAAATGCAATGGAAGAATTGTCACCAAACAGCCTGAGCAGTGCCAGCCAAGCCCCACTCACACAGCTCCTTAGAATATAGCCGAGCTATTGTAATCCTGGCAGATTTTCACTGCACGACAGGCGAGAAGGAGAGAGAGAGAGACGATGTCATCGCCTCCATTGTAAACCCCACCCTGACAGGCCAGTCCCATCAGGACTGTCAGCATTATTTTATTGCAGTAGCACCCTGAGGAACCATGTCGCTCCGGCTCCAGTGCTCTGGGTGCTGTACGAACGCACCAAAGAGCAGACAGAGGGAAGGGGAGGGGACACAGAGCAAGGGGGATGGCAGGTCCATGGCATGGCTAGCGCCATAGTTTCATGTACTAAGTCAGAAACTCCCCCACTCCAGTGCCCCTGTGCACTGCGCTGGCATTACAAAGGGATGGGAAACTGGCCGATAAGAATCCCCGGGCCTGGGGGAGCCCGTGGCTGGGAGGGCTGGTGCCTACCCCACTCCCCCGCTCCCTGCGCCCTCTCCCCAGGGGCAGTTACTAGCTCCTTGGAGGCTGTTACCAGCTGGCACAGTTTGGAGTAGCTCTAAGCTATGGGGGAAGGGTCAGCGCTGGGACAGCCTGCGAAGCAGGGAGCTGCCAGAAGCTCTCTGTATGGTTCCCCTCCTCCAGCACCCAGCAGAGACCAGGGGAGGGGGCATCTTATCCCTGTGTGCCACGTTTCTAACTAACCATGCTCCCACTCTATGGGGAGTGTATTATTCCACACAAAGGAGAGTAAAACCTGCAGGGCCAGAAGTCCCCCCTGCTGCCAGCATCCCAGACCCAGCACAGAGGGCTGAAGAACGAGGATCCAGGAGTGAGCTTTCTTTGCAACTCTGAGGCTTGTGTGATATTGCCAGTTGTATTTCAGCATTAGCCCTCCTCTCTGCACTCACGGGGGGAGGTGCACGTTCGATCTCCTAAGCAGAAACCTGCATCACACTAGCAAAGTCCTCTTTTGCGAGGGGAAGGTGGGACAGAGCAAAGGGACGTTTTCGGCTCACCACTGGAAGAGCGAAGCTGCGAATCTGCCCCTTACTTGGAGGCTTAGGGTAATGTTTTCTGAAACTCCTAGTCGACTTAGGTTCCTACATGCCTAACGCTCTTCTGAAAATGGGCTTCAGATGCTTTGGAGAATGTCACTCACAATCACGCTTTATACTGAACTCATGGGCTATGGACGTTTCACAAAACTTTCCTGTGAGTTGGAACTCAGTTCTCATTCTGCTAACAGGCTGAGCTGTCAGTGGGAGATGCGATTCCATTTCAGGGAGAGGAGAACTCTGCAAAGAGACCATGTCTTCCTTTGTTATCTCTTTAGTCCTCTGATTCCTTCTTGCCAGGGCTCGTATTTGCGAATCATTTCCTCTCTGACAAATAGATGAATGTCACAAACACCCAGAGAACAAGACACAGATGTAGATAAGAAGCACAGTGCTATGCAGAGACGTTGATCCCCTCCATACCTGCCTCTCCATGCATTAGATCTGATGCTTTTCACAAGGCAAATACCCCAGCCAATGATTGCTCCATCCACATCATGTCTTCCCACATCAGCACTTGTTTGAGGAGAAGCTTAGTGTGGGGAATGGCACGTGTAGCACAAGATTAACAGTAAAGCCAGAGGCTATGCAGATGTGAAAGTCCATTGTAGGCTTCACTGGAGACACTCCATGTCATGGCCAAATTCTAATTGGGTTGTGACTGTGTATTACGCCTACCTAAAATCCTTCCTGCAATCACAGTCGCCTTCAGCAATCTTCCCCTCCTGTTCCACACTGCTGTATAGTGTTGTGCCACGTTAACGCAGTGCTTAAGAACATAAGAACACCCATATTGGGTCAGACCAATGGTCTATATAGCCCAGTAGCCTGTCTTCTGACTGTGGCCAGAGGCAATGAACAGAACAGGGCAATTTATCAAGTGATCCATCCCATCATCCAGTCCTGGCTTCTGGCTTCCCCACGAGTGGCTGCATTTCAGTAGGGTGTGAATGTATTCCTGAATATTTAGGGCCAAATCTTGACTATTTGCCATCTCATAGCAAACCAGGGCAGATCCAGGTCTCAGCATCTCTCAGGGCTGTATAACTTTATAAAGTGCTTTGGGCCCTTGGGAGTGAAAGGAGCAATAAAGATGCTGTTAATGATTCCATGGGAGAGTTCTCTCTACAGGTGTCCCCTTGGGACTAAGAAGAGAGTGAAACTGGATCTCTCTGCTCATGCCCGACACTCACCCTGTTGCCTCTAGCCGGGAGTGTGAGCTTGGGCAGTGTCAGGACTCCCATCAGGAGCTGGGAGGGTAGGTTAGGTGCAGGAGGCGAAGCTGGGGTGTGACTGTAGAGATGTTGCCTCTCCAGAGGCAATAGCAGGGGAGGTGGCACAGCACCCCTGGCAGAGCAGACATGCTTGCTCCCTTGACACTTGACTATCTCGTTGGAGGCAGAAACTGAGCTCCCTGCTGGAAGTCCGCATAGCCTCAGTAATAGCTACAGGGATCTCATCAACCAGGAATGTCTTGGCAAGGCAGAACCTGTCTGCCATATGGTTTCCATGTTCAGCGCAGAAGGTGAATTGCGGCAGTGGAAGAAAAAAAGTCTAACTCTGAATCTCTGCTGTCGGTCTCCAGGTGAGCCCGAATGGGACTTCAGAGTGGCTCTGGGGCTGTGCTGGATGGTGCCAGGCAGCAGCGTGCAGTGGGGGCTGCACAGGGACTGCTTGGGGGCACTTTTCCTAAGGGTTTTTTTAATTGTCAGGGGATTGTGTATTTTGACAGGTCAGAAGATTTGCTTGAAAAGTTTGATAAGCTAGAGAAAACTCATCCCTAAGTACATCATGCAAACAAAATCCTTATACCCCTTCCTGCTGCAGAATGCTGCTGTCCTGGCTGGCCAGCTAATAGTCTAGACTGGCATTTCCAACGTCTAATCCAGGGGGCCAGCCCATTCATAGCAGTGTCATTCAAAGTGGGAAAGGCTGGAATCTCCTGGTGGAAAACATTCTTGGGGGATGAGTTTATGTTTGACAAGTTTACAATTTTCCAGAACTATCTGAGATTGGAACAAACCTGAATCTGCTGATTAACCTCATTCCTATGGCATGTCTCCTCTGCCCCTAGCCCTGCCTTAGGATACAGAATACATATCTGGGGTGAACATATTGGAGGTGGCTCTGAACTCTCCTAAGCCTGATGGTAGTCCAGCAGAACCTACACCTGATGACTTCAAAGGTATTTCCATAGACCATGAATGTCTAAGCACCATGTAGCAAGGCGACGACTCACCACTGCGTGACGCCTCCTGCTGGTCGTCTTGGGATTTAGCTCGCCGAGCCCAGAGCGCCCCCTGCAGGCTGATGTCTCACCTTCTGCTGGCCCCCGTGTTCCTCCCGGACCCCGGTGTCCCTCTACACTAGGGTTCTGCCTTCCGTAGGAGCCCCACAGTCCAGGATCTCCCCACCCTGGGGAACCCCCAACCCTCTATCCCCACCTCGCCTCAGTTTATGGCTACTGCCAGTCACCATCTAGCCCCCACTCCCTGGGGCAGACTGCAGTGTACAAGCCATTCATCATCGGCAAGGGGGGTTCGAACTTGCTGCCTTTGCCTACTCTTGGGCTGCTCCTTTGCAACCCTAGTACCTGCTTGGCCTTTGGCAAGGCTGCAGCCTGGGGTTTTTCCAGGTGGGAGCTCCCCAGCTCCCTTGCCCTATTCCCCAGCACTGCTCCACTCAGGAACCTTGCTGAGTTCCCCGGAAGCCAGGCCCTTCTCCCTCTATAGCTAGAGAAAGACTCTCTAACCTAGCATCTGCCTAGCAGTCCCTTCATAGGGCCAGCTGTGGCCTGACTGGGGCATGACTCCGGCTGAGGCTGCTTCCCCAATCAGCCCAGCAATTGGCTCCCCGGGGCAGCCTTTTCCCCGGCTGCTTGAAGCCCTTTCTGGGCTGGAGCAGGTAACCACCGCACTAGGAGCTAGATGAACAAATGTGATCAGTTTGTCACAATGACACGTTGTGACGAACTGGGAAAGTTCTTAATATTTCCCCTGAATACTGTGTTGGTGCCTCAGTGTCCCCATGGCAGTTCTTAAGTATCTGGCAGAGCAAAGGGCCAGTGCACCTAAATGCCTGACACTCTGTCTCCTAGCAACTGATGGCCTGGGCCCCTCCTCTGCAAAGGTGCCAGCTGAAGGTGTTGGAGACAAAGGGATCAGGTGACCTCCTGGCCCGGGAAAGGGGCTGAGCAGAGAGGAGGGGCTGGGAGGGGTTGTTAGTCTGGAGCTGGCTGGGGTCAAGGGTGGAGGGCAGACCTGGGGGTCTGGCTCACTGCCCCCCAGAATGGACCCAGCCGAGGGGTCCGGTTCGCTGTATCTACAAGCTCTGTTTTAGACCCTGTTCCTGTCATCGAATAAACCTCTGTTTTACTGGCTGGCTGAGAGTCACTTCTGACTGCAAAGTGGGGGTGCAGAACCCGGTGGCTTCCCCAGGACTCCGCTGGGGTGGACTCGCTGTGGGAAGCGCACGGAGGGGCAGAGGATGCTGAGTGCTCCAAGGAGAGACCCAGGAGGTGAAGCTGTGTGAGCTTCTTGCCCTGAACTAATCTGCTCCAAGGGAGAGGAGGCTCCCCAAAGTCCTGACTGGCTTGGTGGGGAGCAGTTCCAGAGCATCACCCAGTGACTCCGTGACACACGTCTATTTACCAGACACGTAATGGGGGAATAAAGTTTGTATTACATACTACAAGGCTGGAAACATGAGGCTGCTCAGGGGGTCTCAACTTCCACATTGGGTCTGTTCTGTAGCATCGATCACTCCAGGCAAATATTTTTGCTCCAGGTGGGGATAGAAGTGTGCTTCTGTTCTGGGTCTGCAGACATGGACCCTCAAATCAGAAAGAACATTGTCCAGTCTGAGGTTCTAGAAGGGACGTGCAACTGGAGCCAGATGTATAGAACCGGCGTCAAGACAAGCAATCTAAAATATATGCTAAATAAAAGAAATACCGTGCAATGAGGGTGCATGGTAAATGTATAATATAAAACCAAATGCAAGTGCTCAGTGTCAGTAAATGCATCCAGCCCTGTGAATAAAAACGCACTCTATTCTGGAAGGACATGGTTTACAATGTGAAGCTTCCAACAGGCAATAACAAAAGAACATACATGGACAGACAGCTGCAAAAGAAAAGTCTGTGCATGACTGAAAAAGACACACACTGCTCTAGAGCAAATATTTAGGTCATATCCACTGCCAAGATCATCACCAACATCCTGGCCACGTGTCTCCAATCCAGCCACGACCCTGATGGCCTCAGTTCTGAATGCTCCAGATGAACTCTCAGGGCTTTCCGCTTTCAAAGGAGACTAGTCCCCTGCAGAGGAGAGAAGCCACTGAAAAAGGATTCAAACGGTAACTGATGTTAAATGTAAGCACAGGAGGGACTGCTGGGTGCTGTACAGCCATCTACATGGCATTTGGGGGAAGTGTCAGCTTGGAAACAGCAGGATGGAGATGGTGAGGAAGGTTTCATATGAAGTTTCGATGCTTTGAGGAAGAGTTACACTAACACAAAAGGGGGATTTTCCGAGGGTGTTCTCCACTCCGGTATAGCCCTATTTCATTGGGGTTACTAGGACACCAGAATGAACCTGGTGTAGCATTGTGGAGAATCAGGCCCTTTCATTAACACGAGAATCCGATGACAAGGCCACGCACTGTGATGGATGCCTGCTGCGCTGCATGGCTGGGGGCTGCTGCACAGTATCTTCAAAGCTTCACTCCTGTCGTTGGACCTCCTCCCGCTGAGCATTTGAGTGGGCCTGGGTCTTAGCTTAGCAGTGTCCTGCTGGCCAGTGACAGTACTGGGGAGAAGTTCTCTGTAGAAAAGGGGTCATTATTTAAGTTAGGACGTTCACACCTATCCATGGTAGCAAAGCAGCCATAGTCTAGCGTATGAACTCAATACTCTTGTAATGTGCTGATCAGACTCACTTTACAGTTCAGTGTGAAGTTGGAAGCAATAGCTCAAGACTGACGGACTTTTAGCATAAGGCAAGGGGAGCCCCCATGTTCCTGTGGGCGAGTCACTGAGTCAAGCGAAGGGGAAGCACACAGGAAGCAAGTTCTCAGGTCCATTTAGAGGAAAATATCACAGCTCAGGAATGATTAAGGCAATTCAGCCAGCCAGAGCCCTGTGCACAGAAGTCTCTGAACCACTCTTCAGAGTGTCTGTAACAGCACAGAATGTTTTAAAACCGATGTGTAACTGCTCAGCAGTTAAAGTAGAACAGACTGTTTTATCTGGAGTTTCAAACAATAACCAGAAATGTCCAAGTCTTCCCTGTTTGTCCCATTGGACATTGGCCTCTTACATGGCCGTATCTTGTTTACTGTGGCAAAGTTATTTGCTTTGTCCGAATTACAGACATCAAGCTGGAGACACTTAGCATTTTTTGCTAAAATATTCTGTCTCCAAAAGTTTTCTACTATGCTCGAGCAAAGTGGAACCATTCTAGCGGTTTCAATTCAATCCCTTCAGACTGGAGTAAATAACGGGGCCTTTTCTACATTCCCTCTGATCTTGAGATATTGCTGGAGCAGTGATTCTCGATAGGCACCAAGGCTGTGTTGGAGTGATGCCAGAGCTTAGTCCTAGTACAATCACAGAACCATTGGGTTAGAACAGACCGCAGGGGTCATCTACTCTAACCCCCGCCAGGATGCAGGATTTGTTGTGTTAAACCATCCCAGACTATCCAGGTCTCCTTTTGAAAACCTCCAGTGAAGGAGCTTCCATAACCTCCTGTAGGGTGACCAGACAGCAAGTGGGAAAAATCGGGACAGGGAGTGGGTGGTAATAGGATCCTATATAAGAAAAAGACCCAAAAATCAGGGCTGTCCCTATAAAATTGGGACATCTGGTCACCCTAACCTCCTGAGGTGTCTGTTCCATTACCCTACTGTTCTTACAATTAGGAAATTTTCCCTGAGATTTAACCTAAATCTGCTGTGTGTAGTTTGAACCCATTGTCTCTTGTCCTGCCCTCTGTGGCAAGAGAGAACAACTTTTCTCCATCTTTTTCACGGCAGCCTTTCAAGTATTTGAAGACCACTATCATGCCCCCCCTTAATCTCTTCTTTTCCAAACTAAACATACCCAGTTCCTTCAGCCTTTGCTCAGATGGCTGCATGCCATCCCTTTGATCATCTTTGTCACTCACCTCTGATCCTTTCCAGTTTCTCTACATCCTTTCTCTACGTTGGTGACCAAACTGGACACAGTCCTCCAGCTAGGGCCTAATCAGAACTGAATAGAGCAGTATTATCACCTCCTGTGGCTTCATGCTACGCCTGTTAATGCAACCTAAAATTGCATTTTATAGTAAAATTGCACTGCATAATAGTACAAGAGGGAGACCCAGAACCTCCCATGCGGAGGCGATGTGTGGGGAGGGCATGTGGGGTCATGTGCCCCGCCCTCAGATTTGCTGCGTGGCTTGTACTGAGCATGCTCAGTAACACAGCTGAAGCTGGCTGCCCTCACTCTGCCCCCCACTGTCGGCAGGCATGGGTCGTCTCTGTCCCATGACTTGAGGTCTGACTAGAGGAAAGCTCCCACCTCCAGCTCTAGCTCAGACAGGCAAATTCCATCACTGTGCAAATATTTTGGCAATCAGAAGAAATGGGACAGAAACGTCCCAGGAATTCTCTAAACCAAGATACTTTAACATATGAACAGGAGCATGGTAGGACTCTGCTAGATCGCCTTCATTCCCATCAACGACGGCTTCTGCGCAGATCGTGCTGTCTCATAGAAGGACTTGCTACAGCCTCGCCTGATGTTATTTATTGCGGAGGAAACGCGGGAGTGTGTGATTTGTAATAACAGGCTGCTCTTTATGGAAGTGCTTGATGCTAAGTGGTTACAGCATGTGGGATGGTGTGTATATTTTGGTATCTATAAACAAAGCAGCTCAAGAATGCCTTGATACCAAAGGTTGTTTTTGGCTTTTGATCAAGTATTTCATGGCTAGCTTCTCAAAAAGAGATCAGCTGCTGAAAATGATAAAAATAAAATAACATGAATGGGGGGGTTCTCTCCCCTTTACTATTAAATTGGAATAATTTTCCAACCAGTGCATCTTTCTAAACATACAGAGGCTTTCTGGGGTTGTAGTTCTCAGAACGCAGCACACAGCACTGGTCTTAGGGCAGCTCCTTTCCTTCCGAACGGTGAGAGGGAACATGGATTCTCCTTGCATTCTGAGCTATCACAGACTATAGTGAGGGATGAAATCTCCTTTGGGTTTATGAACAAGGACAGAGTCTTACTCAAAGGCCAGAGTTGAGCTCTGACATCTGTCTGTCCGTCATAGAACTCGTGTGCTCGACACGTCATAGTTTCTGTATTTTGAATCCCCCAGCAAATAATTATTCTAACCACAGGTCTAGCCAACACCTCCAGTAAGGCCAGATGCAGCCAAATGGCACTGCTGGCACTTCTGGGAGTGGTGGCAGGAGCCCTCTGCTCACCAGCCTGTGGGTATTTACCTCACCCCAAACTTCAGAGTTCTCTAGCCTCTTCCACAAAGCAGCAAAGCTCTAATCACGAGATCCAGGTGCCTCATACCCCAACACGCAGCCCTGGTGGGGAATAGCTATATCTGTGTTCAGTTAACAGTCACAGGCATTGTGCCCCAGCTGCCTGGAACCTGCTATGTCAGACCAGGCAAAGCCTTGAAATGAGAGAGCAGCAACAGAGTCTGTTTGGAGAAACACCCCAAAGTTTTAGGGACTGTTTCTGAAACATCTGGGTATGCAAAACTGCGCTAAAAATCCTCAGGAGAACCAGTTCTCCCATCCTGTGCCCTGTCACGTCTGCTTTCAGGCCTAGCTAGACCCTGGAAATGGGTATGAGCCAAAAGGAAAACAAACAAACAAAGCAAACAGGAGTTCACTCGATTGCTCTAAGTGAGGTCTGAGGCAGAGAGGAGGAGCAGGATTTTATTTTATCCCACTCCTATATTCAGTATTTGGTGGCCACCGCGGTGCAGTAGGTCTGACTTATTTCCATGGACCCAGCACCGAACTCCATGAGGAAGAATCCCATGTGCACTTGTGTTTGCACGCTGATCAGAGAATGGAAGAGGTTAGGAAATCATCCCAGAGCTACTGGAGGGTTCTTCTTTTTGTGTATAAGGGGGATATTCTGAAAATATCAAAGTGAACAGGGCCACATACATCCCATGTGACGTATATTGTGACATTACACAGTAATGTCAATTTCCCTGGGTTGAGAAGCAGGATTCTTGCGTTTCATGTTATTTTAGCATTCAGTTCAGTTTTTATCATTTTAAGGTTCATGCGTTTCTAATTGTTCTGAATAGCATGGTACAATTAATAGTTCTATGCTTGGTTTATTACATTTAGTAAAATTATGTGCATGTAATGTTTGCCAAGAAAAGACACAACAGAGACTTTAATCATGTAAAGCTGATAATTTAGTTGTTACACTTGTTGAAATGATGAGGATTAATTTTTAAAAAGTTTGCAAACTGTAGGAGAAATGTAAAACATTAATTTAGTTAGACAAGCAAGCCAACAACTGACAAACCCTTGCAGGCCAGCGGAGTAACACGCACATGACACTCTCAGCAGGGAGGACAGTTTTGTAATTGGGGGAATTTTATTATTCAGGCCAGATACTTCACTGCTGCCTCCCGTGAGCCTAACATATTTTAAAATTAAAAAGTATTTCACATCCCACCGCTGGATCTATGGGACCTGCTCATGAGATCATGGGTTTCCCTTGCTCTTGTAGAAGACACATTATTCACAAATCAGAAACTGTAGTTTCCAAGTAGATGCTAAGTAACAAAAGAGATAAAATGCCTCCCCAGAACTGCAGCATCTCTGGGGTTCTAGCTATCTGCCTTCTCTGAACCAACAAACACAATGGAGCCACTGTCAGCTTTCCAGGACTCCCTGCTCTGTTTGGTGACTCTCTGACCTCCTTCCCAGGCTATCTATGGATAGCCATTGGAAACCTCTTATGAGGCCCTTTTAGCCCAGTTTTGTCTCTTAGATTTGTGTGTGTGTATGTGTGTGTGTGTGAGAGTGAGTGTGTGTGAGACAGAGACGTGCCCAGCAATGGGAGTCCATCTGCCCTTCTAAAGCTGTACATACAGGTGCTTATACATTCACCCTGTGTGATGAAGTGGGGTTTTTTCTTGGGGTTTTCTGTCTTTTCTAGGGTTTGCATGCACAGCGGGTGGGACTCAATGTCCCTGGGTGTTACTGTTTTAACGAGGTGAAGGGAGAGGGAGTTTGTTGTTACAGAGGACCGGAGAGGGACTTGGGACCCCAGCCCAGGAGACACAACCGGTTCTGGCCAGTGGGAGGACAATGGGCTGCAGAAAGAGCACCTGGTGATCTGACCAGCCGGTTCCAGCCAGAGGAGAGCTGCAAGGAGAGGGGACTCAGGCCTTCCTGTTTACGACCCTGTTTACCTGGAGAGAAGACAATGGACAGAGGCGGGGCTTGAGGCCAGGGATATCAGAGGCCCAGCTGGGAAGTAGAGGGGCTCGGGGATGGCGAGGGGAAGCAGGTAGAGCCCACCTGGATGCAGGGAGACTGGGATGTGCTGTTATTGTGAGAGGCCAGGCCTGAGGCCCTGAGAGTTTCCTGTGCTGTGTTCAACTCTCAATAAACCCTCCTGTTTTATGCTGGCTGAGAGTCACACCGGTCTAGAGAACAGGGTTGCATCAGCCCCTTGGGGGGTGAAGAGGCTCAGGGGGTCCAGAGTGCGTGGAGTCCCGGAGGGGGCCCACGGCAGAGACAGACATGCTAAGGCTCAGAGAGGTGCGGCTCCAGGAGGTGGAGGGGCCTGATCCCGAGAGAGAGTGGACCCCCGAGAAGGGCTGTCTCACTGAAAGGGGCACCCCCCACGGACCGCACAGGGCCATAAGTGGGCACGATCTGTGAGTCCGTGACTCCCTGCTCCCTGCTTCTGCTGGCTTTCTGGTTTTGGCACCACTCCCTTTAGCAAAGGGGGGTTGTAGGTTTGACTCTGAGCTCAAGTTGCAAAGCTGCTGCTTTCCTGGCGCAGACGAACCTAGGGCCGGCTGCAGAATATATTTAATGTTCAGTGAAGCTATTGAGCCTTGGGAAGGCCGGTGTCCTGGCTGAGGCACTGGACTAGACATCAGGAGGCCTTGGTTCGACACCTGCTTCTACTGAGCTCGATGTGTGACTTAGGGCTTGTCTACACTACACAGCTTTTAGCAACATGTGACCCTAAAAGTCACGCAGTGTAGCTGCTGTTTGCTGGTTCTCCTGTGACAAAAAATGTCCACCCCCAACAAGCGGCGTTTGCATTGTTGGCACGAGAGCGCTCCTGCGTACAACACGCTGTTCACACTGGCGCTTGTCACAGCAAAACTTTTGTTGTTGTGGACGGGGGGGTTAACACCTCTGAAAGACAAAAGTTTTGTTGTTCAATTGCCAGTGTAGATTTAGCCTTAGCGACCAAGCAACTTGCCCAGTCTCCCAGGTATGAGCCAAGGAGAGTGTTTCCTCTCCTCACAGACACTGTGAATGGTTGTCAGGTGCTTAGATCCCTTCAGGGTGGGGCTGTGGAAGCAGATGTGAAGAGGAGGATGTGACTGTACAAGTGTGACGTGGATCATTTATGGGTCATACTCCGGTCTCTTGGCTACTCACACCCATAGCCCTGGTCTATGCTGGGGGGATCCATCCCAGTTATGCAACTGCAGCTACACGAATAGTGTAGCTGAAGTCGACGTCCTTCTATCTACTCACTGCGGTGTCTTGGCTGCAGTAAGTTGGCAGCTGACGCTCCCCCGTCGACTCCACTTGCACCTCTCACTCCAGTGGAGTACAGGAGTCGACAGGACAGCACTCAGGGGGTCAATTTATTGCGTCTAGACTAGACATGATAAATTGACCTCGCTGGATCGATCGCTACCTGCATGGGGTTTTTCTGTATGGAGTTGAAGTTGAGGGACTAAATCCAGGTTTTTCTCCTTTGGGTTCATGAAGGTGTTGTGGCCAAGGTGACAAAACAAGAGCTCTGATTAGTTTAATAAAGGATGTGATTATTGTGCAGACAGAGTATGTGGGGGCACTAGCTGCACTAGGACAGGGTGTCCAGGCAGAGAGTTCCAGAGCTTTTGGGGGTTGCTCCTGGCTAACCCTCTTATAAGTCTGTTCTACCTGTAAAAGTTAGAATGATGTAGCTGTGGCACTCAGGGGTGCGAAACTGGCACCATAGCTTTCCTGCCTAACCCGCAGTATAGATGCAGCTAGGTCGATGGACGTACATGTCCATTGGCATAGCTACTGCTCCTTGGGGAGGCGGATGACCTATAGGAATGGAAAATCCCCTTCAGTCTCTGTAGGAAGTATCCATACTGCGATGCAACAGTGACCCAGCTAGAGCACCATTACTGTGTTGCTGAAGTGCCCGTCTTGTAGGGTAGACAAGCCCTTAGTTTCAAGTTCTGGTTCTTTGATTCACAGGTAGCTAATTCCTCTGGGTTTACAGAACAGTCGTGGTAAACAGATATCATGACCCCTCCCCCTCTGATCCTTTGTGCTTTTGTGTTTCACTGCAATGGATTGTTGCTGGTTGAGATAATATTAGTAACTTTATAGAGACTATATTGCATTGGAATTTAGACTTTGAGCGTCTGTCTGCTCATGTGTTTGCAGGCACAGTGCATATTCTCTGCCCAATCCTGCAATCCTTGTGAATAAGTAACTCCCAGTGAAATCACTGGGGGTTCTGCATGTGCAAGGACTGCTGGATTCTGCCCATTGCATATACTCTAATGTTGAGGGAGAGGGGCTAATCCCAAGAGCAAAAGTTGGCTTTCCTCACCTCTTGCAAAACAGGAACCATATCACCATTCAGATCTGCTGCAGCGCTGTAAAGTATCACTGCCGTATTGGATCTGGGTATTATTTTGCACTTGCTGGTTATAACTTAGGCATTAATTCTGCACCACATTTGTAGCAGCTTGTCAGGAAAGAAAAGAGGAATGTATAGTACGTCTTGCTTACTATAGACGATGATGTGGCAAAATAATTCAACAGCCAGTTCTCAGGAGTTTATGACAATAATCATGAATATGTTTTATTAATGGGTAGCAATGTGTGTGGACTCAGCTCTGGTTGAATTTTACTACTATGGCTTCTCACAGCAAAGCTCAAATCACGTGGATATAATTTATGTTGAAACTTGTTACAGGATGTATTTATTCACAAGCAGGTGCTGATTGTAGCTTTGTGCCTGATTTATGGAGTTGTACTTTTTTCTATGGAAGTCCCTACCAAAAATAATATTTAGAGTCTCCTTTTATTTACTGAGCCGCAGCAGTTTTTTGTAGGCACAGCAGCAGAGGATAGCTTATCTTGCCTCCATGTCTTGCCAAGGCAGGTCTGGTAGCAGTAACTGACTGTGGCACGCCGAAGACTTTAGTGAAGTGGAGAAAGAAAATAAGCAATGTGCAGTGCTAATGAGGCACCCCCTCTCATGCCCGGCATGTGAGCATGACACTTCAGAGAAAATAGTTCAATATTAATTGGCTGAGGCACTGGGAACTTGTCAGTTCCCTGACCACCAGCCTAGAAACTCATTTTCACTCACTTTGGCCCAATGACTATTTAATTATTTGTACAAGGCAAACCAGCTTCAATAGGAGACCACGCCAGAATAACCCCTAGCCAGGTAGTTAAGACACTCAGCGGGGAGACACCTAGGACCAAGTTTCTGCTCCAGAGTGGGGATTTAAACCTGGGTCCCCCATATCCCAGGTGACTCTGGGCCCTTGGCTCTATGGTGGCACTGCCCCTGTTTTGTGAATGGCACCTGTCGCCTTGTGACTCTAGACCAAAAGAGCAAAACGTTTCATTTTGGGAATGGCAAAATTAACCTTTTCAACACGGCTGATTTTTTCCAGCTGAAACAATTCACTGAAATCGACAGAAATCCACGAAATGTTTCAATTGCCCCGAATCTGTGTTTTCCAGCCAAAAACAAAAAAAAGAGTTTTGGCTGAAAAATCTCACCTGGCATTACTTGCAGGTGCATTCTGTCTCAGCTGACTGCCCACAGACAAGGGAAAGGAAGGGCAGCCTCCAGTCAGCACTGCACTGGGGATCAGACTGAGCTGCTAGCCCATAGACCTGAGGCAAGTCACTTCAACCTCTCTGTGTCCATAAACTGAGGGTAATGGCAGAGCTGCCTCCTGAGAAGGTGCAGGGCAGTGTGAGGCTAAAGTCGCTGATGGTTAAGGCACCCGAGAGCCTTGCATGCAAAGGGTAGAGAAGTGCAGTGGTGTTAACTTCTATGGCATTCTGGGGCCAGATTCCTCACAGTGTAACTCAGTCCCCTCCTTACAAACACGGAGAAGTGCATTAGTGACTCCTGTGTGCTCCCCCTCTCCCCCCCCAAATTCAAGCTACAGCATACTGATGCAGGGACTCTGGATTCCTGTGCACGCTGAGAACCATCAAACTCGAGCCGGCAGCCCCATTTCTCGCTTGCTTGCAGTTGTCATGGGGGCAGAGCTGCAGGGGTGACAGTTTCTGACAGAGCCATTCCCATGTTTGGCAGCTCTTTCATTCAATGCTTTTCATTTCGCAGGGATGTTTGTTTATTTTGGGCCTGAGCTGACAGGCCAATGCCTCGTGAATCACCGCTGGTAAGATGTTTGCACAGAGACAAGTGGGAGCAGTCCTGCAGCCTATTTTAATGCTGGAAGTGCCCATCACATTCAGAGCCTGATTAAGATTAATAAGACCAAAGTGAATTAAAACAATTCCCCCTCATTCTCTGGCATGAGCAGCAGCGCTGGGATTAGCGTAACTAGGTCAAGGGAGAAAGGCCTTTATCCTTCCCCTCTGATTTGCTTGGCGACTGACAATAATTTAGACTAGGAAGACATATGGGTGCATTTAGACTACAGAACTGTAAACTCAAAGGATTCATGGCTGCAAGCTCTTTTCTGACTACAAATTGGTTGAGATACAATTGTCTGTAACAACTTTGCCAATTTCCTGTACAGTAGACTGGTCTGTGATCCCACAAACCCAATGCTAGGCTCCTGCATCTTTCAGAGCTCATTAAACCGGACACTTCCTGGTTCCTGCTGCAGGCTGAGGGGCCTGCCCCACAGACATCATTTGTTAGGGGCTGCATAGGGACACACTGCCACATTCTTAAAGAGCCGTCGCAATGTGCAGGGGTACGCTTGCTAAACACTGAGGAAGTATGGGATTTGTAAAGGCTCTCTGGGCCGGGGCTGCCCCTTAGCCACAGAGTCCATGGAGTATACACTCAGAGCATCATTTTGCAATACTGAGCATGTGGTACGCAGAGTGTTAATGCTTTGCAAAGTGATGCGAGATGTACGTAGGCACCAGGTGTGAAATTTAACCTGGTGCTGGAGATGGGCCTCAGCCACCCTACTGATCTGCCCAAACTCTGGGGAACTGGGTCCAGATCCAGCCAAGGTGTCTCAGTCCCATCTCCTCTTTCAGCACAAGCCCCCAAACCTCCATCCCTCTGAGCCCTGTGGGGGCAAGGGCCAAATTGTAAACTGCCTCTGGTCACTCCGGAGTCACAGGCTGTCTCCCACTGGACACATGGCGGGCTGAGCAGATGGCCGTGGTGTGCTGCTGTGTGACTGAGGTTACATTCACACCTGCACAGCCGAATGGTCTCTGGAATGACCCGGAGGGAGGCTAATGAAGGCAGTTGAGCCAGTGATGAGACCTGGGTGAAAGTTTTCAGTCAAAACTATTTTTTGTCTGAAAAAGGCAGATTTAGGTCAATGGCAACATTGTGCGAATTTGCCGAAGTTGTTTGTTGGCTTTTTTCTGACCAAAACAACAAACAAACAAACAAACAAAAACAGTTGTGAAAAAATTCAGAATGTTTCCTTTTGATGTTTTCTAAAGGGAACATTTCAGTTCAAAACAACTTTTTGTTTTGAAATTTACTCCACTTTTATTTTAAAAATATCACAACTCTTTGAAAACAAACATTTCGGTTCAGCTGAATGAAATGTTTTGTTTGACCCCAAATGATTTTTTTAAACTTTTCAGTACAGCCAGTGAACTGAAAAAACAGGTGTTCGCTCAGCTCTGCCGGTCACAGGGAAACAAGGCAAACGAACCCTGGTAGCAACAGGTCAGCAGGTGACTGGGATTCAATTTCTGTCTCTGCCACAAATGTCATTTGCTACTTCGGACACGTCACCTAGGCTCCTAAATCAGTTGGATGTTGAAGTGCCTAACTACTTTTAAAAATCTGGCCCACAGTCTCTCTGTGCCTCAGTTGCCCATCTGCTATCTGGGAGCCTTTCCCTACCTCAGAGGGCTGCTGTGCAGGTAGATAAATACATGATAAAGATGCGGAGGTGCTCAGTGCTAGAGTGAGGGAGGGAAGCCCTTCGATCGCTGTTTCAGAACCTCTCCAGCAGAGTCTGCATTTTCCCTTTGCTGCACATCTTCCAGCATCCTCAGCCAGACCTGCTTCTCAGTAGCATGGTGCTGCCCCAGGCCTGTCTGCGATGGCTGTGGCTTTTCGTCTGGAACACATGCGCTCACGTGGGAGTCTGCCACGGGCTTTATTACTTATAAATAATTCAGGAATAGTTTAGCAGTGTCTGTTGTAATTAAGAACACAGGTGGTTTCCTCCCAGCAAGTGGCCGTTACACTGAGTTAGACTGCAACTTTACAAAATATAGGCACAAAAAAGTATCTTCATAAATAAAATAAATGGTCTCCATGCAGATTCCAGAATCTGGTTCATACACTGAACTTATTACTGTACCTTGGGAAAGTGTGAATCGCTAGCAAAGCCCCCTCTTCCTGGGCACCCAGCCTCTGCAGCACCTCAGGGAAACCAAAGGAATTCTGAACCTGTGACCTGGTCATTTGATACTGCTCAGTCCTGGCTCCATTTGGTGCTATCCTGCCGCTGCACCAGTCCCACAAGGTATATAGACTCATAGACTCATAGACTCTAGGACTGGAAGGGACCTCGAGAGAAGAATGAAACCCCTATTTTGAAACTCTTTGAGAAGCTGGATTCCCTGCCACAGACTAGTTGCCTGTCTCCACATTTCCACTGCATTGTGTGTTCTTGTCAGCAGTCTATATATTCTATATATTCCATTCCAAAGGACCCTTGTCCTCACCCTCTGGAGAGCTTCCTGCGAGATGCCAGCATCCTTTGGAATTCTGTGAACTGGGCTCTCTGGAATAGTGTCCATCACACCTGCTGGTACAGAAGCTATAACTTGTCATTGGTAGGGAACTGGCCCTCAGCTGCTCTGCAACCAGGGAGCCCAGCCACATTACAAAAGCACCAACGTCGGGGAATGTGGTGTGACGTTACACCCCATATCCTTCACAGTTATGCCATATTCATATCATAACCATATTTCTAAGATATACTTGATGCAAGATGGCTCATGTAAGATATCATTGAAAAGGTTATGAGCTACTGAAAGTGTTTATCCAATTTGTATGCATGTATCATTTTTGTATCTGAAGCTAGGAATATTGACCATGTCTCTGTATTTTGGATGACACTCACAAGCAGCCTTTCAGGTATGAAAGGCCAAACAATGTTAATGGTTTATTGCGGAATTGCACACCAGCACAAGGACTACACCAGGAACTGCATGCAATAGAAACCTCTCAGAGATAGCTCTGCACAATGGGAACTGTTTGACCCAGGTCACATTTGTTTTGTTTATTATTAATCCCAGTTTGTGCAAATTCATATCTGGGGGGAAAGGAGCTGTGCATACCCCTCTTCACATTGCGGGAGAGGGCGAATTTTTTATGAGTTTGCGCTGTCCAGATCTTTCTATACAGCCAAGACAGTATAATGCTATTTTGGGTTTAGTCCCTGAAAGGGGTGTACATATGAGTGCTGGATAAATCCTCTCCCAAGGAGCTGACTTCAGTCTGTAGCTGCAGATGGGTGTGGCCCTACCTGTGTGTGTGTGCTACAAAAGGCTGGAGAGCCTAATTCAGGAAAACAAGGAGATGGAATCCAGGCTGGTGGACCAGGAGGGGCCCAGTGAAACCCCAGCACAACAGGTGGCATCCCAAAAGGGGTCTAACCTGTCACACATGGTTACAATTTCTAGTTGTTAAGGAACTTTAATTATCAGGAAGTAGCAAGGCCTAGTGGCTTATGCACCGTGACACTTGTGTTCTGTCTCTGCCACTGACCTGCTATGCGAACTTGGGCCAGTCACTTTGCCTCTCTGTGCCTCTGTTGTCTTCTCAGCTAGTACTGTAAGGTCTCTGAGGCAAGGACTATCGCCTACTACGTGTCTGTGCAGCACCCTGTTACAATATGGCTAAGTCTCCTGCACACTACCTGAAGAGAGATCTGTCAGCGACTCCTGTATTTAGCTTGTCTGACACTTTCCTTTATAAAAGATTCTTATGAGCTTTCCTTTGAGAAGCTCTCACACCTCCCCTGTTTATAGCAGGGCTTTCACAGAATGTAGGGACAAAGGCCTGGGACTAGACAAGTGTCCCATGAACTTCTATTGTGGTTCAGCTGAGATAAAAACTGTTAACTAGAAAGAAATGAAAAAGAAAAACATTGTTTCCTTCCCCTCAGTTGTTAGCAGCAGCATAACAACGACTGAAAGTGAACATTCCCAATCATAGAATATCAGGGTTGGAAGGGACCTCAGGAGCCAACCTCAGAACCAGGCCCAGCTGGTGCTAAAGCAGCAGCAGACATTGCATTGGGAATGCCTGGGCACTGCCAGGGTGGCTGTAACAGTGGGGAATGTTGGGTAACAGAGTGCCAAGTCTGGGCCCCCCTTCACCCAACCACCTTCCCAAAGCCAGCAGCCCATCCCCCACTCTGATGCACCCCATGGCACCTGGACCCATTCCCACTTCCAGGGTGTGTGTGAGTGAGAGAGAGAGACACACACGCGAAAAAGAGGTAGGTGAGCTTCTCTTCAACCATCCCAAACGCCAATCCCGGGTCCAGCACACGGTGACATCAGCCCATTCCCCACTCTGGGGTGGGAGCCTTGGACCACCAGCTAACACTGATAGTCCTGTACCTGTTACAGTGGCACATCATAAATATGTTCTGACATTTTTCCTTTAATGTCTGCCACCCCACCCCAAATTATATTTTACAAACTGCCTGGAGACTGTTATTTAGGATTCAAAGTCAAATATTCAAAAGTTTGAAAATGCCTGGTTTACTGTTGCACACACAATTTTAATTCTGTTTCTTGTGTGTATGCATGATGACAGCCATGGCCCTAGTATAGATGAACTGTACTGTTTTTTCAGCTCTTGGTTGTAAGGTTCTCTTTACACTCAGCTCCTGCAACTTAAATTACTATGAACTGGGGCCAGATCCTGCAGTCCTTATTCCATAACATTTTACTCCTATTGAAGCCAACATGAGCAGTGAACAAGGAAGAACTGTGGGACATGGTTCAAAGAACTTTGTGGATTCACAAAATCCTAGAAGATTAGGGTTGGAAGGGACCTCAGGAGGTATCTAGTCCAACCCCCTGCTCAAAGCAGGACCAACACCAACTAAATCATCCCAGCCAGGGCTTTGTCAAGCTGGGCCTTAAAAACCTCTAAGGTTGGAGATTCCATCACCTCCCTAGGCAACCCATTCCAGTGCTTCACCACCCTCCTAGCGAAATAGTTTTTCCTAATATCCAACCTAGACCTCCCCCACTGCAACTTGAGACCATTGCTCCTTGTTCTGTCATCAGGTACCACTGAGAACAGCTGAACTCCATCCTCTTTGGAACCTCCCTTCAGGTAGCTGAAGGCTGCTATCAAATCCCCCCTCACTCTTCTCTTCTGCAGACTAAATAACCCCAGTTCCCTCAGCCCCTCCTTGTAAGTCACGTGCCCAAGGCCCCTAATCATTTTCGTTGCCCTCCGCTGCACTCTCTCCAATTTGTCCACATCCTTCTGTAGTGGGGGGACCAAAACTGGATGCAATACTCCAGATGTGGCCTCACCAGTGCTGAATAGAAGGGAATAATCACTTCCCTTGATTTGCTGGCAGTGCTTCTACTAATACAGCCCAATATGCCGTTAGCCTTTTTGGCACCAAGGGCACACTGCTGACTCATAGCCAGCTTCTCATCCACTGTAATCCCCAGGTCCTTTTCTGCTACTTAGCCAGTCAGTTCCCAGCCTGTAGCAGTGCATGGGAGTCTTCTGTCCTAAGTGCAGGACTCTGCATTTGTCCTTGTTGAACCTCAGATTTCTTTTGGCCCAATCCTCCAATTTGTCTAGGTCACTCTGGACCCAATCCCTGCCCTCCAGTGTATCTACCTTTCCCCCCAGCTTAGTGTCATCTGCAAACTTGTGAGGGTGCAATTCATCCCATCATCTGGATCATTAATAAAGATGTTGAACAAAACTGGTCCCAAGATTGCAGGAATAGGGAGATTTGAGGCACAATGAGGGACTGTCCATAAAATGAAAACCAGTTAGGGGTACAGTTTGGGCACTCTGCAGCTGGGCCCCTTCCTGGTTTGAGTACCCCTTACTACCTGTTACGTGTCAAGTTTTTGGATGTCACAAAAAACCTTTTACAATTGAGTGAATGGAAAGATTTGACTAGTCTTTTTGGGATTCCTTGTAAAAATAGCTACGCACAATGTCATATCACAGGCTCTGCTAGAAAAAATAAACAATTCAAAGAGTAAAAGCAAGATTTATTTAAACTGTTTGAAACCCAAAATAAATCATTTCATCTCGTAATAAGTCCCAAACCATCTTGAGAGCATGTGCACATCCACTAGGAGGGAGTTAGCATCCAGAAATACTTTTTCATTGGTTAAAATTAGTTGTGCTGAAAGTTTATCAGTGATTTATTCTGCATAAAGTAACTCTGCTTATAATCCTCCTTCCGGATAGTTTCAGCACTGTTGTTTCTGATGATAAGAACTTGTTGTAGCAACCTCTGTCCCCGACTCCTTTAAACCCTTGTTTAAATAAACATGCAGCTTGCAAGCCACATGCAGTTTAAATATGTGTCCTATTAAGAACTGGCAGGACATGAGCCTCTTTGCTTTCTTGCCAGTGTTTGGAATACAGTAGCATTTCCATTGTGTGGTAATTTATTTCTGTAGATTCAAAGGCTGTAGTGTTTGCAGCGTTTAAGGAAAGTTATGCCTAGTGAAGGGAAAGAGGTAGAAAGTATTCCCAAGAAGAGGGAAACAAAATGAAGCAGGTAAATATTCAGGATGTTAATACTGGATCTGACTAAGAAGAGTGTAAAATTCTAGCCCTGAAAAGAGAAATCTTCTAGCATTTCCAAAGGGAGAGCTCATTCAATGAGTCACAAGTCATCCAGAGAAAATGTATTTTAACTTCTGACAGTGTGAATTCAGCCATTTCTCCCCCAAACGTAACCTGGAAGGGCCCAGCCATGAGAGCTGAAGTTTTCAGTTAGGTAATTGCAGCTGGGAGCTTTCACAAATATGTTTAAATGCTGTAAGCTCTTTACAGGGAAAGCAGAGGAAACTTTCCGCAAGCTCCCTAACGGTTGTGCAAAGTTGTTCAGAGAAGCCCAGCTGAAGAACGTGTAATGGGGCAGGGTCACTGAAGAAATAAAAAGCAAAGGATGCAGGGATGGATAGCACTCTGCTATGGTGCCCAGAGCAGGGAGGCATGCACCAGACCATACACTTCTAGAGCCTGATGCAGGGGTCCAGTTACTAGCCCCATTAATTATATGTGCATTTTCCCAGTAGCTACAGCTCTCCCCATAGTCACTGCATCACAATTGCCCTAGAAAAATAGTAAGCCCCTGAAACTTGGGTGCTGTTTCACACAGCTGGTGCCTGTGTTGCTATTAGTTTTTAAATAAATCTGTAAATTTCTAGCATCCTTTAAATTAGCAAGTGGTGGCTCTGCCAGTCATTTCATTGTCTGAATTGTGACATTTTGCTCATTCTTATACACATATCTGTTATACACTCACACACCTGTGTTAAATACTCATCTCTCCAGTTTGTCTCAATTTTGCTCCTTTCCTATTGTACCACCTGCATAGAAAAAGCTCACAACCACACTGCTCCATGTTCTTTCATTAAGAAGTCAACTTCTACTGTTGTCTTTGACTCAAAGTTTTCTAATTAGTTTGTTATTAAAGGCTTTTGGTTGGCAAACCAGATTGCACTTACCCAGAATTAGTGGATTTAAACTTTGAATTCCAAACTAAATTAAAACTTCATAAAGAAATTTGATTTTCCATTCATTAAACAGAAATATTGGTGATTTACAGAATTGACATGTTCATGTTTGCAAAGATCCTAATTAATAGCAATTAAGTCATTATCTCTCTGGTATAAGTGGCTGAAGCTAGAAATGGTGCACATTGGTTTCTTTCCCACTCAGCATTTCTTACTCACCAGCCTCACCATTTCTGCATGTGTGGATTGTGAACGAGAGCAGAGATTTTTCAGGGAATTCCTTTTGTTCACTTTTACTTCTCAATTTGGGGCCCGGTCACCCACACCTGAGGCCTGGTCTACACTACACTGTTAAAACGATTTTAACAGCATTAAATTGATTTAATGCTGCACCCGTCCACACTACACTGCTCTTTATATCGATTTAAAGGGCTCTTTAAATTGATTTCTGTACTCCTACAAAACGAGAGGAGTAATGCTAAAATCGATATTACTATATCGGATTAGGGTTAGTGTGGACGCAAATCAAAGTTATTGGCCTCATTATTTTACAGTAGCTACCCACAGTGCACCGCTCCAGAAATCGAGGCTAGCCTTGGACCATGGACTCACACCACCAAATTAATGTGCCTAGTGTGGACACGCACAATCAACTTTATAATATCTGTTTTATAACATCAGTTTAAGCTAATTCGAATTTATCCTGTAGTGTAGACGTAGCCAGAGTGGGGCAGAGGTCCAGGCAGGACCAGGAGTTTCCCTGTTAGCTCCTCTCCTGGTAAAGCAGTATGGAAAGCAGCCCTGGGGCTCGGGAACCTCCAACTCCACACAGGGTACAGCCCTCCCCTGCACCTGGCCAGGCCACTCCACCCCAGCACTGCCAGGGGCTGCAGTACAGTATGGGAATTACACCTGCCTGTTGCAGCACTGACTCCAGGTGTGGCAGCTGCTGCAATGAGCAGCTGCACCTGCTCTAACCCAAGACAGTCTTGCCTGCAGAGGCCCAACTTCATGGCTGCATTGGGGCTTCCTGGACCCCCCACTCCCCAGCTTGCACCCCTCCCATCCCCCCAGCAGTATCCACTAGCTTCTGTTCCCCCAGCAGCAGAGCCCCCAGACCAGTCTTTTTCATGGCACAGTGTGCTAACTGCCTATTATGTGCCAGTCTCCAGTGGCACAATAGCTGGACACCCTAACCCCAAAGTAAAGGGGTTCACTCATGACCAGAGCACCTCCTCATGGCCAGGCCTGGCATAGCAGCTGTCTTTTCTTCTCAAGCTCCCTGCTGACAGGGGCTTGTTCCCTGCAATGGTTTCTCTTCTGTAACTTGGCTCTCCAGCCAGGTCACTCTATTAATATGTAATGTCTCTTCCCCCTGACTCTGGGCTCACGGCTGGTCGGAGAGCCCAGTACCTCCCCTTACACTGGGTTCGAGCCCAGGAACTCTATAAGCAGCAGCCAAGGTCTGCACAGTCCCACCCTTTGCTGCTATTTCCCTGGGCTGCTTCTTACTCTGACTCTCTCAGGCTTCTCCCCTGCTCCAACTTCTCTGGGTTGATTCTTCTTTCAGAGCTAGGACCCCAGGGCTTATTGTTCCCCTGGGTTTCCACTTACCACCTCCTAGAGACTGTGAGCAGAGTCGCTTTCCCTGCCTTTATACTAACCAGCCTGCCCTGCCCAGCTGGGTTTCAGGAACAATTAAGCCTGGCTCCCCACCAGGTGCAGTCAGATAAGGTAACTGGCCTCCACGTTAACCCATTCAGGGCCTGCATGGGGTACACACCTTATCACAGCCAGGTTTACCCTCCCACTTCCCATCTCTGGCCCCTAAAGACTCCAAACTGGCCCTCTTGCTCAGCCTTTCCCCAGGAACCTCCTACCTTTCTGTCAGGGACGATTTCTTCTCTGCTCTGTTCTTGATTTTGTGGCTCAGCACTTCCTGAGTTTATAACTGCCATTCCCTGGGTTTCAGAGATAAGTTATGACTTAGAGTCTGTTGCTTTTCCCAGTATTCTTAAAGAATTGCAGAATGGTTTTCTTAACTGGGCTTAATTTTCCTCCTATTCTATGCAGGTGTTGCAAAGAAAATGTTGTTACTCTAACTAAGGCTTCTGAGTTTTCCATATAAATATCTCCTTTCACTGGTACGCACTGTATAATCGCCTAAGAGATGGTCTAAGGTTTCCTGGACCTTACGCGTTTTACAGAGTGTGTCCTTATGTTTGTTAATTAGAACTAGATCACTATTTAATCCACTGTACAATTCTGAATAGAGCCACTCGCTCTGCCCCAAGGCCTTGGATTAGAGCAACATTTTCAACTGCTGGCCAAACTTCATTGCCCATAGTTCTAGCCTTTCCTTCCTTAGCTCGTGGCTGAGTCACTGTTGAAACCCCAGTTTGCGTAAGGGGACCTAAGTCAGCTTGTTTGTGCTTAATAAGATTTTTTACCTTGTTGTCTGCCAGTTTGTTGCCAGCTATCCCTACATGCACTGGGACCTCCTCCCTCTCTGATGCTCCCTGACCCGTGGTAACCCCAGATGCTGCTCCTACCTCTTAAATGGACAGCCTGGGAGCACTGGATCTGTCACCTTGTCATAGCATTCTGGGGCCCATGCTACACCTGGTGCAGGGACTGAGGGGACGTCGGTTACATCTCCCGACTGGGGCTGGCTAGGCGCCTGGAACTGGGTAGAGCAGTTCTATGGGCCTGGCACCTCAGGGAAACTCCTAGCTCCTGCCGCCCTGACTCCAAGAAACAAATGAAAAATCCAAGTGTTGTGGTTTGTGGAAAAGTGAAACAACTCGCCGCCCCCACTGCAAAGGCAGAGGCAGTTGGTGAAGGGTCAGAAGGGAAAGCTGCCAACAGGGTGACACTGCCCTGTGTTAAAGGTAAATCCCTGCCTGTGGCCCTACAATGGCTCTGCCGACCCCCAGTGAAGCGTGGCTTGGGAAGGCCTATGGTGGGAAGAAGCAGCAAGCAGGGGGCGGCCCAGGACATGGCAGGTGCCACTCATTGGCTCAGAACATTGCGGAGCAGGCTGAGGCATTACCTGCTTCATTCATAACTCAGAGCGAGTTCAAGTGGGCAGGAACTTGGCCCAATGCCTAGAAGAATTTATCATGAGATTAAAGAATTAATGAGAAAATACAATATATTAAAGAATGAGAGATTTTGCTAACCTCTTACCTTGTCCTCGCTTTAATTGCCTTTAAAAATCATAGGATACAATGAATTATCATTGATTTTTCCCCTACCTCTTATTTTGCAGAAGTCAGATAAATTGCAATCAGAGGTGATAGTTCAAAGGGGCCCAGAAGATCTATGAGGTGGGCTGGGATCAAAGGCGTTATGCTGGCGGGCTGCGGGCTCTGGGTTTGATATTAAGGAGCATGTTGTGTCACTTCGTTTCTTTTCTCTATGGCCCGGAATCACAAAGGGACTTTGATGTGCCTGAAAAATCCCAGGAACAGCGCTGTGATCCACAAAGCCTGAGCTAGGTGAATGGGATCCCAAAAGCCAGCGCATGAGGCGGGGAGCCCCCTAAGCTGCCAAGGGGACATGCTGACCAGAAGGATGAGTCCTCAGGCCCCTCTCCCACCCCCAGAGATGGACACCTAAATCCAGGCTGCAGGGAAGCACCTATTTCTGCTAGCAATCTGCAAACGGAAACCTGCCCCCCAGAGAATGAGTTCGGCACTTCCTTATGCTATACAATGCAGCTGGAGGCAGAGGTGCTGGTGCCCAGCCACCTTCCCACTTTTATCCCCGGGGTGAGTGCACTCAGCTGGGGTGGGGGCACCCAGAGTCAGTTCTCTCTTCTGGGCAAGAGGTGGAGAAGGGGTTTGAAGCAGGGTCTCCCGTCTCTCAGGAGGGTGCTCTAACCACTGCGCTATGGCTTAGTCTCATATAGGGCTCCCTCCATCTGTCCGACTGATGCTTCTCCACTGTCAAGGGAGATGTGACTCTCACAGGGTGCTCAGGCCTGTTCCACACAAGTCTGTAAATGCCGGCAGAGACCTGGGACTGGACTCTGCATTCTGTGGGATCCTGGCATAGTGAGTGGAGCACTGAGGTGACCTGTGCTGCTAACTGGACAGGCTGCCACATTTCTCACCAGCCAGAGCTCTTTCAGGGTGTGTAGCTTCATGCCTGGACACGAGGAGTTGCAGTGATCACATCTGGGGAGTTGCCCAGGCACTGGCCAGCTGGCCAATGGGAGGGGGGTCTCCAGCCAGTTGTGGATGGAGGAGGGCTTTTTTTGTCACGATGGCTAGTTGGGCACTGGTAGTAGTAACACATGCCCTTCAATGTGGGGGTGTTACAGAGGAAGCAAATTCTTTGAGTGAGTCTTTCTTCTCACCGGCTTCAGCTCAGTTTTGCCACTGCTCATATTTAGTGGGCTGCTGTTCGTCCAGGTGCTGATTTCAGCCAGGACTAGAGAGAGGATGTGTTGCCTTCATTTGCTATGTTGTGAGATTCGGCCCTGATGATGTAGCCTGAACGGGGCTAATAAAGGATGTACCGTTGGTTTCCCAGTTAGAACCTCTGCTCATGAAATCTCCTGCATGTAAAGGTAGTTGATCTGAACCTTCCTTCCTTTTGTTTGTGAATTATCTGCTTCACTGCCATCCTGACACGAAGGGACTTGTCTCCAAATGGCTGGGCAGAGGGAGCGTATTCCCACCTTGTGCAACTCCTGTCAGTTCTAATGTCAGATTTCTAGGCTCAGGCTGAGGGCGGACAAGCCCTCACGTATTCTGCAGAATAGTCACATTCACTGCAAGAGACCACAGCAAACTGTCCCCTGCTAAATCCATGGGGACAATGTCCAACACTGGGGCTAGATTGTTGCTACTTATCCACACAGGACACATGACTAAATAAAAAAATCTGTTTAAGAAAATGAAAGGCAGCCAAAGGCACCAGGGAATTCTAGGCGAAAGCTCACAGATCCCTCAGTAGTACGCAGGATTTGCTCATCTGTTTAGGCAGGGGCGGCTCCAGGCATTTTGCCGCCCCAAGCACGTCAGGCAGGCTGCTAGGTGAGCAGGAAAAGCCCCTGGAACTTTCGAATTGCATTTCCTGTTTGGTCACCATCAGCACAGGTGACCATCAGCAGAGTCCACCATCACAGGAGATCACGTAGTCCCGGATTCGCAGAAGAGCTCCAGCATGGTCCGAATGGGAGGTACTGGATCTCATCGCATGCTGGGGAGTCGAATCTGTAACGGCAGAAGTGAACTAATTTCTTAAGCAAAGCAGCAGGACAAGCTTCCCCAGCCTGCTCCAGCATTGTGCACCATTCCTCCCCGAGGGAAACGTGGGGAAGCCAGTCACCAGGTCTGTCCAGGCCTGGCCTCACTGTGGAGATGGACAGAACAAAAATGCCAGCTAGCGGCAGTTGCACTGTGAACAGTTGTCCCTTAGAAACTGTTCTGAGCTCACACAGGTGCCATGTAACTGTCAGGCAGGGTTGCCTGAAACACCTCACCCTGTTGGCAGGTGTTAACCCCGTCTGAGCAGCATTACTTGGGTTCTGCTGACTCAGTCAGATGTCTCATTCTCTTACTTGTATAGAAGGGTGGTAAGAGTGGCTCTGCAGAGAGCGAGGCACTAGGGAGTAGATGGAGCAGTCTGGAGAGTAGAATCCTAAAGCAGAGGAGCCTGGAAGAAAGTCTGAGATACGAATTATGTTGCTGTGTTAGGACAGTTCACTTCTGTGTTAATCAAGCCAAACCTCAAGGAGCCAGTGAGTTTGGACTTCGTGTAGCATGTGGCCTTGTGCCTGGCACCCACTTACAAGCCACTGAACACCCAACCATCATGTTGGAATGAATTTCAATCACGACCAGCCTGGACTAGATTAAAAATTGGAGACCTATGGTGAAAGGCCTAGTAGCTTCTTTCTAGTGCCACGAGCCAAAGAGCCCTCAAACTTTCCTTTGTTGAACAAACATCAGTTGAAGATGATGCCGTAAAACATCCTGGTAAATGATGTTCAAAAATTTAATACTCAAATTAACTTCCATCTGATTCTTGACTATGATTGGAATGTAAGAACAGCCAGACTGGATCAGGCCAATGGTCCATAAAGCCCAGTATTCTCTCTGACAGTGGCATGTGCCAGGTGCTTCAGCAGCAATGAACAGAACAGGGCAATTATTGAATTGCCAGGTGGAGGCTTTGGGACACTGGGACATTGGGAGCATGGGGTTGCGTCTCTGACCATCTTGGCTAACAGTTATTGATGCACCTTTCCTCCACAAATTATCTAATTCGTTTCTGAACCCCGTTATACTTTTGGCCTTCACAACATCCCTGGCAACAAGTCTCACAGGTAGCCTGTGTGTTGTGTGAAGAAGTGCTTCCTTACTTTTGTTTTAAACCTGCTGCCCCTTAATTTCATCTGGTGACTCCTGGTTAGTGTGTTAATGGATAAATAACACTTTGGTATTCACTTTCTCCACACCAGTCTGATTTTATAGACCTCTATCTTATCTCCTCTTTGTCATCTCTTTTCTAAACTGAACAGTCCCAGTCTTTTTAATCGCTCCTTGTATAGAAGTTGTTCCATCCCCCTAAATATTTTCTTTCACCTTCTCTGCACCGTGTCCAATTCTAACATATCTTTTTCGAGATGGGGTGACCAGCATTGCACACAGTATTCAAGATGTGGACGTACCATCAATGTATATAGTGGCATTACGATATCTTCTGTGTTATTATTTATCCCTTTCCAGATGGTTCCACACATTCTGTTTGCTTTTTTGACTGCTGCTGCACACTGAGTGGATGTTTTCAGAGAACTATCCACAGTGACTCCAAGATCTCTTTCCTGAGTGGTAACAACTAATTTAGTCCTCATCATTTTATATGTATTGTTGAGATTATTTTTTTCCAATGTGCATTACTTTGCATTTATCAACGTTGAATTTCATCTGCCATTTTGTCACCCAGTCACCCAGTTTTGTGAGCTTTCTTTGTAACTCTTTGGAGTCTGTCTTGAACTTAACTATCTTAAGTCATTTTCTATCGACTGCAAATTTTGTCACCTCACTGTTTGTCCCTTTTCCCAGATCATTTATGAAAATATTGAACAGCCCTGGGCCCAGGACAGATCCATGTGGGAATCCTGCTACTTATCTCCCTCCACTGTGAAAACTGACCATTTATTCCTACCCTTTGTTTCCCATCTTTTAACTAGTTACAGATCCATGAGAAACCTTCCCTCTTATCCCATGACAGCATATTTTACTAAAGAGCCTTTGGTGAGGGACCTTGGCAAAAGCAGAGACCAGGCATGCTGATGGGGGAAGAGCATTTCAGTTCAGTGGGGTGTCTGGAGCGCCATGTGAGGGATGGGTGCACCAGGAATCCCACTCTCTGCTGGAGTCAGGGGTAGGGTGGCCCCCAGCACAGTCACTCTCTTTTTGCCCATTTTCTCTCTGTCTTTCTCCTTCTTATCGTCTACCCTGGGTGTTTTATTTTGCTTTCTCTTTTGATATTGTTTTGCAGCTCCCCATCCCCGCTCCACACTCACCAGAATGACACAGGGTGGGACAAGTGATGTATTAGAAGTAAAGCAAATTAAAGGGCCCCTCTTAAATGACCAGGAATCTAACTGGATGATTTAGTTGGGGATAGGTCCTGCTTTGAGCAGGGGGTTGGACTAGATGACCTCCTGAGGTCCCTTCCAACCCTGATATTCTATGATTCTATGATTCCCAACCCACCGCCTTGTGCACTGCTGAGGTGAAGGGCAGGAAAGCTTCCCCAGCCTCTTGGTGGAAGGACAGACTCTTACTTCTACCACTCACCTTTGTAGTTTGTGGATTTGCACTTAGGGTGCAACAGACACCCCAGGAACATTTTGCTGGGTTCCCAAGTGCGCACACGACCCTGTGCAGGGAGTATCGAAGATTGGACACTGCGGGGAACACACAGGAATCTTTGCAGCATTTGAGGATAATCTGGACCATGAAACAATGGGCAGTGATTTTGTTAGCAATATCGACAGGGTCTGGCATGAAGCTTAGGGAAGCAGGAGGCCCCTGCACTGGGTTTGGAAGGACGATATGGGCACATCTGGGGGTTGAAGCCCAGTTCTGGGAGGCCTGTTTACACAGGCAGATTGAAGGGTCCCTGGAAGCTTGAGTGAGAGACTAAGGGCTTGTCTACATCACAAAGTTGCAGCGCTGGTGAGGGGGTTACAGCGCTGCAACTTAGGAGGTGTACACATCTGCAGGGCATCACCAGCGCTGCAACTCCCTGTTTGCAGCGCTGGCCGTACTCCCGTTTTGTCTCGGGTGTAGAGGATCCAGCGCTGGTGATCCAGCGCTGGTAATCAAGTGTAGACATTTACCAGCGCTTTTCTTGACCTCCGTGGAATAAGCAGGTATCCCAGCATACCTGAGGAAGCCTCTGGTAATCAAGCAGGTCTCCTTCCCCGCGGTTTGCAGGGGGGTTCGGGGAACGCGAGAGCAAACCGCGGGGAAGCAAGTCTCCTTCCCAGGTTTGCTCTCGCGTTCCCCGAACCCCCGTACAAGCAGGTCTCCTTCCCCGGTTTGCTCTCGCGTTCCCCGAACCCCCGTGCAAGCAGGTCTCCTTCCCCGGTTTGCTCTCGCGTTCCCCGAACCCCCGAGCAAGCAGGTCTCATTCCCCACGGTTTGCAGGGGGGTTCGGGGAACGCGAGAGCAAACCGCGGGGAAGGAGACCTGCTTGCTCGGGGGTTCGGGGAACGCGAGAGCAAACCGCGGGGAAGCAGGTCTCCTTCCCCGGTTTGCTCTCGCGTTCCCCGAACCCCCCTTGAAGCCGCCCAACAGCGCTGCAGTGTGGCCACATCTAACACCACTTGCAGCGCTGGTTGCTGTAAGTGTGGCCACTCTGCAGCGCTGACCCTATACAGCTGTACTAATACAGCTGTAACGACCAGCGCTGCAAAATTGTAGATGTAGACATACCCTAAGTGGTGTTTTTCTGTTGTGCAGGAAAGCTGAGCCAGGGATCAACTGTTGTCTTTCCGAGTGCAGTGAAAACCAGAGCTATGTGGGCTGGCAATTACTGCCTCAAGAGGGAGAGCCTGTTGTCATGGAAACGGCGGACAATAGCCTAACAAACAGAGGCAGCAGAGCCAAGCATGGCCTGGGATAATCCACATCTAAGACATGCAGGTGTGACTTTCCCAGGCTAGGGAGGCGCAGGAGGTGAAGCACAGGGCCACTGCAGCCCTAGAGAGGGGGCCAGAAGTACGTCTGGCTGGATGGAGGAAGCCGGGCTTGGAGCCCGAGAGGCCTTTTCTATTTCTCACTGCGTGAGCAACTTTCTGGGGCTTTTGAGAGCTGCCTTCAGGTGTTAGCCTGCCAGGCCCTGCTGCCTGCTCACTCTGCTTTTGCTGCTCACTTTGGAAGTTCCCTGCCTTGATTCCTTCCCTTGTTCCTCTGAATCAGGGGAAGGGCCTCAGCGCCCTCCCTTTTGTTGATCTCTGCAGCTCCAAGACAGATGGATATTTCGGGAGCAGCCAGCCTCAGACTCTCCCATTCTGGAAACCTAGCCACTGGCCTGCCCTTTATCTGAAGAGGGAGGAAGCACATTCTAGTGGTTCTAGTAGGTGACGGAGTCAGGGCTGCTGGTTCCATTCCTGGGTGCACTCACTCATTATAGGGACCTGGGCACAGTCTCCTCCCCTCTCTGTGCAGCACACCCTGGGGACATGATGCAGTGGTAATAAATGGGGTAGCACTCAACAGTTTAAGATAGTGGGGTTTTAAATCCCAAACAATGGTGGTGACATTGTGGCTTAAGCAGCAGCTGCTTTGAATACAAAAACAGTAAATGACAATGAATAAAATAATAACACTAAAATAATAATAACATAATAATTAATAATACACAGTCCAGCATTTCCAGAGGTTTCCCATGGCCTGATAGAGCATTTTGCATGTCTCTTTAGTAAGGGATTCCACATAGACAGTGAGGCCCATCCTGTCTATTGCCTCAATAATATCCTGTAAAAAATGAATGACTACAGATGTAACGGATAGAGCAGAGCAGCTTGGAGAATGAGCCAGATCCTAGCCATCAACTCAATAATATGCATTTTAAAAACTGCCTAAGTATATAGTTACCCAAGAGACTGGGCGCTGGATTCTGTCCTCAGCTGTGCTGGTGTAAATGTGGAGTAGTACTATTGCCTTCGGCCAAGTGCAGCATGGACAGGAACAGGGCATCTCTGCAGAAAATAGCACAGAGCGTCTGATGCTTCTTCATCATTTTAATTTGATTTTTAAAAAATTATTTAAAACTTAAAATTTAAATGTAAAAATCATTTTGAACAGGTGATTTAAACCAGTAAACTCTCTGAAACTCTGAGCAGGTGTCTGGGGGGGCGGAATTTTCAGACCCAGTCACCTAAACACAGGGGCGGCTCCAGGCACCAGCACGCCAAGTGCATGCTTGGGGTGGTAAGCCACAGGAGGCTCTCTGCCGGTCTCTGTGAGGGCGGCAGGCAGGCTGCCTTTGGTGGCATGCCTGCGGAGGGTCCACTGGTCCTGCGGCTTTGGCGGACCTCCTGCAGGCTGCCGCCGAATTCGCGGGACCGGGGACCTCTGAGAGTGTTGTCCAGAGCAGTCACAAGGGAGCATTCTGGGATAGCTCCCAGAGGCCAATAATTTTGAATTGCATCCACAATACCTTTAACCCAGGATTGCAATCTCGATTTAAGCGCTACTCCACTTGCTGAGATGGAGTACAGAAATCAGATTAAAGAGCCCTTTAAATCGAAAAAAAATAGTTTGGTCATGTGGATAGAATCTTTTCTTTTTCGAATTAACTCGGCTAAGTCCAAAATAACTGACTAGTGTAGACTAGGCCTAAGAAAATAAACAAAGGGTGAATTCAAGACTCAAGTGGCCATAATTGTTCTAACCTGAAAATAACCAAGAAATGAATTCTTTCTTTCTTTCTTTCTTTCTTTCTTTCTTCTTTCTTTCTTTCTTCCTTCCTTCCTTCCTTCCTTCCTTCCTTCCTTCCTTCCTTCCTTTCTTTCTTTCTTTCTTTCTTAAAAATAAAACTGTTTTTTGAAATCCACCCAAGTTCAGCCAGGCTTCAAATGGATCCATCAATCATATCACACCTCCTCATTCAGAGCCTGCTTTACAAAAGTTTCTGTGCCTACAACTCAGTGATTACAACATGCTCTGGTCAGGACAACAAGGCAATGGAAAGGAAGGAGGGGGGATTTTAGTATGTATGCCTGTCTGTGTTAAAACATGGCCTATTCGGAATCTAGGTTTCAAGTATTTCTTGAGGATAAAAAATCTTAAACAAGCCCCAAGAACTCAGAAAATCAAGGTTCTGAAAGTTCTCCAGCCCATCTGACATTTTCAAAGTGTGAGGCGATTTTGATCACAGTCCTGCTCCCCATTCTGGATAGTCACTTGTATCCTCTTTCTGGATCTCCAGCCAGCAGAAGAGGAGATTCTTTTTGACATTTCATATGCCTTCCTGTCCACCACCTTTCAATATCACAGACAGAAGCTATGTCTGAGTCTGATGGCCTACAGCTCCTGCTCACTTTTCTTGGGAAGTCTGGTTGTGTGTGGGAGGCAGAGGACACAATCTGTGCTCTGTAAACTCCTCTGTGCTCCGATGAACCTAAGCTGCTGTTTCCCAGGAACCCTGTCCATGCTGCACACTTAGTTCAGAAGATGGTTAGGGAGTTGGCAGAGGGTGAAATGATCACTAGAAATGCAAGAAATATGATAATTAAGCTATGAACCACAGTGGTCACAATTAAAAATAAAAATCTTTTTAGTGGAAGAAATCAGGAAAGCGTGTCCATGAGATTAGCAGCCATGAACAAAACTCTTGCTCTGAAACTGAAGCCCAGATAATCCTCTGGGTTTACAAAGTCTCCACACAGAATTATACTTCCCTGAAGAGCTTAGATACTGGGCAGAAAGCCAGTCTATGGAAGAAGAGGCTTCCTTGTAGAGTCTCAGCATTGCTGATAGCGTATGCATTGTTTTGGAGCCTATTCTGGGTGAAAGGAGGGGCTGTGACTCTGGTTTATAGGATCTTGTCTTTAGGCCAGCCAATAAAATGATTTCTTTATTATTTGTATTGCAGTCATGCCCAAAGGCCCCAATCTGGATTGGACCTCCACTGGGCAAGGCGATGTACAGATGCCTAGGAAGAGACAGCTCTGCCCTGAAGCGCTGACCATCTCATTACACAGATTGACAAGGCAGAGGTGGGTCTCGAGGGAGGATTTGAAGGTGGTGAGAGTAAAGGCCTTGTGGCTCAGCTCAGGGAGCGCGTTCCACGCACGGGGCATGGTGTGGACGGAAATGCTGAGACATGTATGGGAAAAGCAGGTAAACTGCCATCATTGCAGAGTGGCGGTGGGGGCCGGTGATGCAATAAGAGACAAGGGAGAGGAGCTGTGAAGATCCTTGAAGATGAGATCGAGAAACATGAACTTGGTCCACTGGAAAATGTGGAGACTCAAAGGAGGAGGTGACATGGTCAGAGTGGCAGTCCTCAAAGACAGCAGCTGTTTTGTATGGACTGTAAGGGGGCATATGGAGTGGGGGAGGCTCAGAGAACAGGAGGGCCAAAAATCAAGATGTGAAATGAGGAGGATCTGGATGAGTGGGGCGGGCTTGAGATGAAAAATCAGGCTTTCATTTTTGTTACATGTTACATTCAAGTTGATGGTGATATGTCTTTGGGAGATGCCAGAGACAGGCCGAGACATGGGATTGGACTGATAGGTCCAAGACAGGTCACAAGGGGAAAGGTAAATTTTTGAATGACTGGCTTAAAGATGAAGTCCAAGTAAAAGAAGAAATAGTTCTGAAGACACAGAAAGTGGTTTACATATTACATAGAAACATTACACCCCAATGGCAATGCAGGAAATGGGCTGGCAGGATGAACAACCACGAGAAAGAAATGGTTCTCCATAAAGAATAACATGCTCTGATCTCATGATCATTTCCCATTGTATCTTTTCCCAGGGTGAGTTGTGCTGGGGAAGGGCAAGTCTCTGTTGAGCCTTGGTCATTATTACTCAACTGGAAATTTATTTTAATTCATCTCAGAAATGAGCAGCTTTGGGAAATTCAGCAGGGCAGATTGACAGAATATGAGTGATTTAGAAAGCCTCTTTGGTGGCCGCCAACATGACTTCTTATTACAGCCATGTTCTTCCAAATGCCTTCTTAAATCAAGGAGGAGGCCTGGATGATTTAAAAGACTCCATGCCCCATTTCAAGGCCTGTTCCTGGAAATGTATCTTTTCCTCTGATTTCTTCCAGTAGGGAGGGGGAATTGATCACAGAACGCTGCGTGGAGGGGAAGTATGTCAGCACTGATAGGTAGGATTTCAGTCTACAATATCTATTATCATTAGTCTCTGGAGTCGCATTTATGTATATTGTGGTAGCGTCTAAGAGCTTCCGTCATGGAGTAGAGCCCCATTGTGCAAGGTGCTGTAAAACCCAGAACAAAGCGACGGCTTCTGCTCTAAAGAGTTTACAATCTAAAGACAAGACCCAGCAGATGGAGCAGGGGAGCACCAGGGAACAAAGACGCACTGGTCAGTGCACTAGTCAGTGGTCACAGAAGGCCACTGGCTGGTTGTTTTCAAGTTCTTTGTAGGCATGATGGCCAAGGAGAGTTTGAAGGAGGGATTTGAAGGTGCCTATGGAGGTAGCTTTGCAGATGCTTACAGGGAGGGGCAGGAGGAGATAACTCATGAAGGCACTTGTTTGACAATTTAGCAAGTGGGTGATGGAGGCTGGCCTCACTGGCTGATCAGAAGCGGGAGTCAACATTGTGAGAGCATGTGATCAGTTAGGTGGGGATAAGCTGTGAAGAGTCTTGAAAGTAAAGAGAAGACGTTTGAGTTTGAGGTGATGGCAAAGGGGAAGCCAGTGAGGGATGCAAAGAGAGGGGTGATGTGGTCATAGTGATGAGCCAGGAGAATGATCTCTGCAGCAGCACTCTGAATGGACAAGATTGCATTTTTGTAGGACAGAGAAGAGGATGTTGCAGTAGTAGAGATGTGAGATGATGAGGGCCTGGCCGAGAGTTTAGCTGTGTGGATGGAAAGGAAAGGCGGTATCTTAGAGGTGTTGCTCAGGAAGAAGTGGCAAGATCTTGAATGGTCAAGGATCTAGAGAAAGCTGGAGTTGAGGATGGCACCCAGGTACAGGCCTGTGTGACAATGGTGGTATTATCCACCATCTAAATTTGTCCATCTAAGAATGCTGTCTGCATGCAATAAGACAGAAGGATCTATGCTAATGAGCCAAGTCGCGAATGGTAGTTTTGTGGCTTGATCTTGTCCAACATCTAGTCACAGTCTGCTTGAATTATATGGAATTGCCTCTCTGGAGCCTTTTGTGGTAGGCTTAGACACCAGGAACATAGGTGCCATGTAAAAACCTAGATAGGTTAAGAGGTAACATAACATAACATATAACATAACATAACATAAGAACAGCCGTACTGGGTAAGACCAAAGGTCCATCTAACCCAGTATCTGTCTACCGACAGTGGCCAATGCCAGGTGCCCCAGAGGGAGTGAAGCTAACAGGCAATGATCAAGTGATCTCTCTCCTGCCATCCATCTCCATCCTCTGATGAACAGAGGCTAGGGACACCATTCTTTACCCTTCCTGGCTAATAGCCATTTATGGACTTAGCCACCATGAATTTATCCAGTTCTCTTTTAAACATTGTTATATTCCCAGCCTTCACAACCTCCTCAGGTAAGGAGTTCCACAAGTTGACTGTGCGCTGTGTGAAGAAGAACTTCCTTTTATTTATTTTAAACCTGCTACCTATTAATTTCATTTGATGACCCCTAGTTCTTGTATTATGGGAATAAGTAAATAACTTTTCCTTATCCACTTTCTCAACATCACTCATGATTTTATATACCTCTATCATATCTCCCCTTAGTCTCCTCTTTTTCAAGCTGAAGAGGCCTAACCTCTTTAATCTTTCCTCATATGGGACCCTCTCCAAACCCCTAATCATTTTAGTTGCCCTTTTCTGAACCTTTTCTAGTGCTATAATATCTTTTTTGAGGTGAGGAGACCACATCTGTACACAGTATTCGAGATGTGGGCGTACCATGGATTTATATAAGGGCAATAATATATTCTCAGTCTTATTCTCTATCCCCTTTTTAATGATTCCAAACATCCTGTTTGCTTTTTTGACCGCCTCTGCGCACTGCGTGGACATCTTCGGAGAACTATCCACGATGACGCGAAGATCTTTTTCCTGACTCGTTGTAGCTAAATTAGCCCCCATCATATTGTATGTATAGTCGGGGTTATTATTTCCAGTGTGCAATACTTTACATTTATCCACATTAAATTTCATTTACCATTTTGTTGCCCAATCACTTAGTTTTGTGAGATCTTTTTGAAGTTCTTCACAGTCTGCTTTGGTCTTAACTATCTTGAGCAGTTTAGTATCATCTGCAAACTTTTCCACCTCACTGTTTACCCCTTTCTCCAGATCATTTATGAATAAATTGAATAGGATTGGTCCTAGGACTGACCCTTGGGGAACACCACTAGTTACCCCTCTCTATTCTGAGAATTTACCATTAATTCCTATCCTTTGTTCCCTGTCTTTTAGCCAGTTCTCAATCCATGAAAGGACCTTCCCTTTTATCCTATGACAGCTTAATTTACGTACGAGCCTTTGGTGAGGGACCTTGTCAAAGGCTTTCTGGAAATCTAAGTACACTGTGTCCACTGGATCCCCCTTGTCCACATGTTTGTTGACCCCTTCAAAGAACTCTAATAGATTAGTAAGACACGATTTCCCTTTACAGAAACCATGTTGACTATTGCTCAACAGTTTATGTTTTTCTATGTATCTGACAATTTTATTCTTAACTATTGTTTCGACTAATTTGCCCGGTACTGACGTTAGACTTACCGGTCTGTAACAGCCGGGATCACCTCTAGAGCCCTTTTTAAATGTTGGCATTACATTAGCTATCTTCCAGTCATTGGGTACCAAAGCCGATTTAAAGGACAGGTTACAAACCTTAGTTAATAGTTCTGCAACTTCATATTTGAGTTCTTTCAGGTATAAATACATTGGACTGTATTGTATAATTTGTATAGGGAATACATAATAAAAAAATTGGATTTCCTTAGCTGACGTGTGTAGCAATGAAGCTAGAAAAGAGGACTCTCCTTAGCACAGTCTTTTCCATTCAGAGTGAGTCTCAGTGCCCAACCTGAGACACCTTGTGGAGGCCTGATTTTCTGGAAGTCTGGAAATCAGATTCCTCGAGAGGTTGGGCACCCAAAAGCTCAGGCACTCAAAATCATTGGTCATGTGTGGAAATTGAGGCTTTGTCTAGTTTCTATGAGCTGTATATTTATGCCACTACATATACCAAGAAGCCCTGAGAAGAAGCTGCATTATTAAGATGTATCACTCAGATCAGTTCACAATTTAAAGTGCCATTTACAGAGTTAAACCTTATAAGTCATCTCAAATGACCAGCCATTACTGCCTAGAGAGTCACCTGACTGGCGTGTACCCCAGCTTTTGCCTGACATGAGTGGGCCCCAGTCAGCCTCCATGGAAGTTACTGTAGTATGGGAGTCACTTCCACAATCCCCTGTAGGCCTGATGGCCTGACTTGTCCATGTGCCACTGCCCTGAATGGTGTGTATCCCAGCCAGGCTGTCTGGCACAGGCCTCTTCATTTTCAAATTGCCAGTGAAATTCGCCACTTTCCTCCCTTTCATTACTGAAGAAAACTGCTGAACATTCCCCAAGATGATGAATGACTTTAGCTCTGGTTCCTTCAGACTCCTCTGTCAAACGGTGACTGATTAGGAAACAACTGGCCATCCCACTGCCTGCTGTGATGGGCAACAGTGAGAATGAACTCAAGTAGGGACCCTTCTGTCATTTGTGTAAATAAGCCACATACCATCACTGCGTGAGCTGCCCCAGCAGTACAATGAGGAGAACACCTTCCCTGCCTCCAGTGAGCTTGTCCTGCGCCAGTCCCTCATCTTTGGAAAGAACTGGGAGTTCCTCAGAATGATGGTACTACAAGCAAGCAGCCCTCTGCCCCATCTATGTCTGGTGTAAGCCCAGGAATGAGCAGACACTGTGTCTCTCAAGTAAGGACCAGCAATAGGCTAACCTTTGAAGGTTTAGGACAGGTCAGCATCCAAAAATCTGGCTGTCCCCTGAGGCTTTGTCTGGACATGGGGCTGTCAATGTCATGAGGAAGGCAGATTCCCACATAAGATTTCAAGTTCCCATTCAGGCAGATGCCGAAACACTCTCGGGATCACTCCCCTTGCTGTATTTTAGCACACTGGCTTCCACACATGGATGTGATACCCTCAGCATGCCTGAGATAGGCAGCATCTGCTTCCCATTCCATATTCATGGTGGCTATTTGGAAAGCCTCAGAATCACAAGTTGGATGTTAATGTGATTCATTTTTATGCAGGCTACTTAGAAAGACATCATCCAGCTAGTCACATGCCTGTACAATTCAGCTATGTTCAGTATCTGTCAGGCCCCTGCACTTTAGCAGGTTTCAGACAGCACCATTTATAGGCTTAATAATGCTTTATTCAGAGACAGGTTGTGATAACTTCCATCTCTTTGTTTCACAGATATGATGTAATTTGAACATGTCTAAGGAAGCTTGAATGGAGAAATTGTCTTGTGTGTATGATGAATAATCTAATTGAGAATAATATTCAATAAAGGCCAAGACAGGTGCTCTCTTCCCTTCTTGGGATTCCTAATTGCTGAAGTGTGAGCAGAATTTGTATGTCCTTTTAAATATCTTTCCAGTGGTTTCCCAGATTTATTACTCCTCCATAATACTGAACATTTGCACAAAAAAGGATTGAAATTAGCCTTTGCATTGGTATTCGATGACTTCTCTAAGTGTGAACCTTGCGACAGCAAGATGTGCCTCATATCAGAATCAGACAGGAGTTTAAATTCAATGTTAGTGCTGGAAACAGTTGTTCCTGAGCTTTATGCATTCAGATGGCCCAGATCCAGCTGGACCTAAAAATCTTTTTAGCTTTGTTGTAAATAAGTAGATAATGTCACCCCACCCTTCATCATATTCTCTGGGTATTTGCAACACTCAGTTATCAAAGGCAAGTGCAAAAGTTGAGTACTGGAGGACAGTGGAACATGGACGTATGTAGGGAGATGCAGAACTCTGACTACTGGTCCTCCCCGTCTTGGCTGCTTAGCTGAGATAGGGCAGTTGACAGCTTGAATTCCAGTCCATCCCCAGAGTCAATGTCCTTATCACAATATTGGCAAATGCTGGGAAATCCAGGCCCAAGCCCTCTCTTCAGCCCTGCAGCTGAGGTGAGTGAGGAGGCTGATTAGCAGGAGTAAAAACAGCGGCCATACAGCTTTACACTGGGATATATTTCCATATTTTATCACATAGCCGTTTTGGCTACCTCCTGCAGCTGAACTTCTTGTGCTGCTTGGGAGACAGCTTGCAACTGCCCATGAATTGCGTGAAATATATACAAATAACCCCCCAGGGAACTCAGGGTGTGCCCAGGGGTCCAAGAGGTGACAGCAGGAGCAGGCTGCATTGCAGAGACAACAGGAGGAATCCTGGCTTCATTTGAAGTCAGTGGCAAAATTACCATTGGTGCCAACATGGCCATGATGTCACCCTAGGACTGCTTGCCTTAGCTTGTCATCACCTGCCCATGACTCTGCTAACACGCTCCTCCCCGTCTTACCTTGGGAGCACAGCTTGAAAGAAGGCACACATTTCTAATGCAGAGGAAGGATGGAGTAAGGTAACTAGAGATGTGGTGGAGCCTCCCTCCTGTGGAGTCTTTAAATCAGGATTGGGTGTTGTCATAAGAGGTACATGTAGGTCAGCCAGAAGTGACGGGCTTGATCCAGGACCCAGGGGGTGAATTCTATGTCCTGTGTTATTCAGGAGCTCAGGTCAGATAATCCCGGTGCTCTCTTATGGTCTATGAAAAGACAAGGTCCTGCCCTAACGATCCTGCAGCATGTGGTTTAGAGAAGGCCCAGTGACTAAAAGCAACACGCAGTGGGGAGAGAATTGGGGGAAGACAAGGGTACATGTAGAAAGCAGGACTGGGCCTTCTGTTCCTGGCCCAGCTCAGACAGACTCTGTGAAGGGAGGCTGCCAAAACCTGCCTCAGCCCAGGGCACGAGGGCAGATTCCCTTCCCCAAACTTCGCAAAGCCCAGAGCTTTCCCAAAGCAAGTAATTTGGCAGTAATTAAATCCTTCAGACAAGTAGGATCCCTTGATCAGATGTGAACTAATGTGAAATGGAGCAGAACACAAATCCAATCAAACCTGTTACCATCCTATGGAGAGTGTCCAAGAGGCTAACGGGTGCTGAACAGCTGACTCCGGTTAGAGGAGATGGCCCTCTTTCCCATTCATGTATTTTGTATTATAAAATGACTGTGGTTGTCATAGCAACATAAAGGGAGCAGATCTCATTACTGAGGCCTGGCCACATTATTTTCTCCAAGGAATTTCTTCTTTTCATTATTTTTCTCCAAAGGTCAGTTATCCTCTGAGGCAGGGCGGGAGATTCTGCGAAAGGTGAAGCATATTCATGGCAGAATTCCCCTGGTGGAATTTACAATCATTTTGCTTTTTTTATACTTGTAGAAAGACTTCTTTTAGTAAAACATTTTCTTTTAACCCTTTCCGCATGATGCGTGGCTGCTCCACGCACCAGCCAGCCTAGTGACTAAGAAGCACTGCACAGGGGTAGTCCTCAGCAAGCATGGCGTTATTGTCAGCACTTACCGTTTTATATGAAAAACACACTCTTGTTCCACGCTGCTTACTAGCATTTCCTCAGACTTTTCATTGGCCATCAGGGTTGTACAAAGTGTGTGAATGCACCTTCCTTGGCGTACAGACGCCACTGCCAACGTTCCTCTTTTCTTATGTATAGAAAGATACTGAGCAGCTTTGGCTCCTTCAAGCACCCACATGAACATGCCTGCAGGACTGAGGTCACAGAGTCTGTGTGTGGGTTATTTCTCCTCATTGAAATCAGCCAGATGCTGGGGGTCACAGCTTGGACTCCAGTGTACCTGGAGCTGCTGAAAAAGATAATACAGCTTTGAAAACCACCAATCAAACATGTCTCTGTGACAGACAAGGGAGCATGGGACAAGGAACCAAGCTGCTGTGGCACAAAAGGGAAAAGATAACCCTTCCTCCAAACGATTGTTAATTTTACAGTAGCACCCAGAATGTACTGGCATAAAGGAAGGCACAATCCCTGCCTGGAGAATTTACAATCTGAAGAGACCAGAAGCAGAATACTGCATTCAAACAGGCAGTCCCGTTAGCTCCTTTTAAAAGGATAAATAATTAAATGTATACATACACACACATATATATGTAATAACAACCTCCAGCTACACCTCTCCTTATGCATTTTATATATAAAATAAAAAGACACTAACCCCGACCAGCAAAATGCATTGTCTTCATCATACAATATGATATGCTATGTAGGATCCAAGGGCTCCAGATGTTTGAAGGCTCTGAGTGGTTAATCACTTGCTGGGAGTGAGGGATGAGCTGAGCTGAACTAAGCAGTGAAGACTTGGTATAAAACATCACTTGCTGGGTGAACTTGAGAGCCATGAACAGAGGCAGCAAACAGGGGAGTTTAGAGAGGGAGCGTGAGATGCTTTCCTTTCAGGTGCAGCCCTACATGTGATATTGAGATGGCCAGTGATGAAACAGTGGAGGCAAACTGCAACAGAAGTGCCATGTTCTCTTTCCTGCTTGTAGACAGAAGGGATTTCCTGTGCATGAAGTGAAAATTGGGGACTGCGCTGGAGGAAAAGATTCTTGGATTGGAGGGGGAAGCTGAGATGTTACTGAGAATCAGAGAAGTTGAGGAGATCCTAGACAGCCACGTTTGGGAAACACCAGGTTCAAGGAAGACAGGAGCTGGCCACAAAGGAGTTGGAGAGAGAGGAAGTCAGAGAGGAGGAGGGCTGTTGGTTTGTAACCTCCAGAAGGTCATGGCAGCATTTTACATGGCTGTAGACCAATGAGAATGGGCAGACTGTGGCCACCTGAGAGAAGAGGACTGTGAGGGATTCCACGCAGCTAGAAGTTTCCAATCAATGCAAAGTCTCCAATGTAGAAACATTGGAGGGTACCTCTCACAATCCAGCAGGTCCAAGGGAAGAGAGAGCTGTGCAGGACACAAGTGGATGGCAGCTGGGCCCAGCTTGTCAGAAAACCCATCTTGCCCACAAAGAGATTTCCAACCCTCCAAGATACTCAGAAAAAACATTCTTCAAGGGACAGACAGACAACAGGACAGTGTGCTATCTTCCCAGACCCAGGACTCAAGATGTCACTGTAAGATTTGGATAGGCTTCTGAAGTTGATGGGCAAGGATCCACTGGTGTAGCCTATAGGTATAAGTATTTGATGAGTCATATCAGCCAGGGGCGGCTCTAACCATTTTGCCACCCCAAGCACAGCGGCACGTCGCGGGGGGCGCTCTGCTGGTCGCTGGTCCCGCGGCTCTGGTGGATCTCCCGCAGACATGCCTGCGGAGGGTCCGCTGGTCCTGCGGATCTGTTGGACCTCCCGCAGGCATGCCTGCGGATGCTGCACTGAAGCCGCGGGACCAGTGGACCCTCCGCAGGCACGCCTGAGGGAGGTCCACCTGAGCCATCTGCCGCCCTCCCGGCGACCGGCAGAGCGCCCCCCGTGGCATGCTGTCCCAAGCAGCGCTTGGCGTGCTGGGGCCTGGAGCCACCCCTGATATCAGCACTTTAATGACACTACATCCTGGGATATCTCAGTGATAGCAGCTGACTTCAGGGAACTTGGATGTATGCTGAAGATGAAGAATATCAAAGCGATTTTCTCCGAGACACTTCCTGTCCCATGAGCAAAGAAAGTCAGAAGGCAGAAGTTTCTGGAAGTGAATTGCTGGCTAGGTAAGTGGCATAGGGTGGAGGTTTTATGGAACATTGGTCCACCTTCTATGTAGAAAGGAGGCTGTACAATTTGGATGGCCTCTGCCTCATCAAAAGAGGAACAATCTCCTTAGGGATGGGCTGGCTAGAATAGTCAAGACAAGGTCAAACTAATAACAAAAGAGGAGGGTAAAAAGAGAAAAGAGATGAGCACTCAGTACAAAACTGAGATGGTGAGAACAGAATTACTCAAGGAACCAAAGGACATGAAGAGCAGAAATTTTTGTATTACCTATATACCAATGCTAGGAGCCTGGGTAACAAACAAGAGGAATTGGAATTGCTCACTTTTGAGCATAAATTCAATCTAGTTGGTATTACTGAAACCTGTGGGGATGATTCACACAATTGGAATGTTAAAATCAATGGTGATAACCTATTTAGGAAGGATTGAGTAGGCAAAAGGGAAGGGGGAGTGGTACTCAATGTCAAAAATGGCATTATCTGTTTCCAAATCACTGATAAGTCAGAAGAAAATGATCTTGAATGTGTATGGATCCATGTTCTGACATATAAAGCACAAGATGGGGGAGCAGTTGGTGTCTACTACAGGCCAACAAATGACACTAGGGAATAGGACGACCGTCTCTTTATGTACCTAGCTACAATGTGTAGGAAAAAATTGCATGATCATGAGGGACTTCAATTTGACTGACATCTGCTGGAGGTCGCACACTGCCAGTACTAAAACATCCTTGGAATTTCTACACGTTATAGATGACAATTCCCCCATGTTGACTGCAACACTTTTTGAGTAAGGAAATGATTTATTAGAACTTGTCCTAACAGATAAAGAGGAACTGATCACAGAGCTTAAAGTTAATAGTAGCTCAGGTACAAGGGACCATGACTTGATCACATTTATAAGGTGCAAATAGAATAAAGTCTAGACTAGTAATATATATACTTGGTGATTTAATAGGGCCAGTTTCACAAAGCTGAAAAAAATTATAAGTCAAATCATCTAGGAGGAAGAATTTAATCAGAAAAATGTAATGATAATTGGGAATCATTTAATAACTCCTTACTTGATGCCCAGAAAAAGGCACAATATCACAACTGGTTAATAAACTGACCTGGTTAGAGGGGAAGTGAAGGCAGTTGGAGAAAATTATATCAAAGAAAGAGGGTTTTTTTAACATATTAGCAACAAACAGAATCCTAACGATGGTATTGGTCCATTACCAGATGAAAATATGGAATTATCAGTAATAATGCAGACAAGGCAGGATGTTTTCAACAAATATTTCTGTTCTGTATTTAGGGAAAAACAAATGATATAGTTTTACCATATTACCATTGGTAATAATAACACTCTTTCATTCCACTAGTATCTCTGGAGGAGGTTAAACAGAAGTTACTCAAGTTAGGTATTTTTAAATCAGTAGGTTCATCCAAGAGTTTTAAGAGAGCTGGCTGAGGAGCCCAGTGTATCATTAATGTTGATTTTTAATAAGTCTTGGAGAACTAGGGAAGTTCCAGAAGACTGGAAAAAAGTTAATGTTGTACCAATTTTTAATAAGGGGTGACCTGGGTAATTATAGGTCAGTCTTCCTGACATCAATCCTCGGGAAGACAATGGACTGGCTTATACAGTACTTAATTATATAACTTTCCTTTAGTTCTTTATTAATTAATGCCAATCAATATGGATTTATGGAAAATAGATCTCATTAAACTAACTTGATATCTTTTTTTGGGTGAGATTACAGGTTTGGTTGATAAAGGTACTAGTATTGATGTAATAGACTTCTGTAAGGTGTTTAACTTGGTACCACATGACTTTTAATTAAAAGGACTAGATTTATATAAAAGTAACATGGCACACAGTAAATTGATTAAAAACTGTCTAATAGGTCTCAAAATGTAACTGTAAATGGGGAATTGTCATCCGGGGGATGTTTCCATCCGGGGGGTGTTTCCAGTGGGGTCCTGCCAGATCAGTGCTTGGCCCTCTGTTATTTCACATTTTTATCAGTGATCTGTAAGAAAACATAGGGGGAGTGGTAAACAATGAACAGGACAGGTCACGGATACAGAGTGAACTAGATCACCTAGTAAATGAGGCTCGAGCACATGTGTTTTAATGTGGCTAAATGGAACAAAGAATGTCGGCCATGCTCATAGGACGGGGGACTCTAGCCACCACAATCCCCAAATCCTTTTCAGAGTTAATACTTCCCCGGATAATCTGCTGAATGTGAGCTCCCAGTGTGACACTGGTAAAAGAACTAATGCAATCCTGGGATGCATAAACGGGGGTATCTTGAGTAGGAGTAGATAAGTTATTTTACCTCCGTATTCAGCACTGGTGCGACTGCTGCTGGAATCCTGTGTCCAGTTCTGGTGTCCTCTATTCAAGAAGGATGTGGATAAATTAGAGAGGGTTCAGAAAAGAGTCACAAGAAAGATCAAAGGCTTCACAAACCTGCCTTATAGTGATAGACTAATGGAGCTCAGTCAAGCCCCCCTTAACCTGTTCTTTGATAGAATCAGAGAGCTCTATCTATTGAGTTCAAATATCTGTATGGGTCATGGTGGATATTCCATCACTGGTAATTCTGAAATCAGGATTGAATGTTTTTCTAAAAGATCTGCTCTAGGAATTATTTTGGGGAAGTTACACAGCCTGTGTTATATTGGAGGTAGGGTGACCAGATGTTACGGGGAAAATATCGGGACCGCCGCAGGTGGGGGCGTTTTTTTTTTTACACTCACCCTTCCGGGACTTTGGTGGCAATTCGGCAGAGAGTCCTTCAGTCGTGGATGGTCTTCGGCAGTATTTCGGAGGTGGGTACTAAACTTTGCCGCCAAAATACCGCCGAAGACTGTCAGCAACTGAAGGACTGTCCTCTGAATTGCCGCCGAAAACCAAGAAACAAAATATCGGGATAAATGGCGTCCCGACTGTACTCTGGTCTGGACACGGGACAAACTCTTCAAAATTGGGACAGTCCCGATTTTATCGGGACATCTGGTCACCCTAATTGGAGGTCAGAGTAGATGATGACAGTGGTCCTTTCTGGCTTTGGAATCTATGAATCAATGAAAATAGGAGAACTAACACCCTAGCAACATATAGAGAAATGCAAACAATGCCTGTGTCTTGTTATCTGAATGACAAAGGAAAAGCACCTCTGTAGTGCCCGGGGTACCTGTCTCCGGAGTCTCCTAGGATTGCTTTTCTGAGACTTACTTCTTAACAGGGGCGGCTCCAGGCACCAGCATGCCAAGCGCGTGCCTGGGGTGGCAAGCTACGGGGGGGGGGGGTGCTCTGCTGGTCGCCGCGAGGGTGGCAGGCAGGTTGCCTTCGGTGGCATGCATGTGGAGGGTCTGCTGGTCCTGCGGCTTCGGTGGACCTCCCGCAGGCTGCTGCTGAATCCGTGGGACCAGGGACCTCCTGCAGGCAAGCCACCGAAGGCAGCCTGCCTGCCGTGCTTGGGGTGGCTAAATACCTAGAGCCGCCTCTGCTTCTTAAGGACCACTTGTTCTGACTGCGAACATGTATATAGAGAGAACAATTGCACTAAATCAAGGGGCATTTTAGGGGTAGATCTTCTCAGGAACTTCCTACTGCATATGGATACCTCAAGCATTTCAGCATAGATGTTTGACATGTCAGTGTGTGTGTAACAAAGTGAATGTTTGTATATGTAGAACCTTGCATTCCCCAGGCACCTGCATCACATGTATCCTATTCATTTTAAGCACTCTGAGGGCTATAATCTCCCATCTCCAAAGTCCAGGAGGTTGATCCATCAAACTAGAGAGCACTGAGTTAAAGAAGTAATTAAGTTTGATATCCTGCTGTTATTTTTAATGTCTTTTATTTAACATGGGCCAGCTTACCAGGCCTAATATAATATTGAAGCAGTACAGACATTTATCATGCCTCTTTTCCAGTACGGTGAAGGAGGTGGAAGTAGCAAGCAGTGATCAGGAGAGGTGATGGGGACAGCATATGGTTGCCAAATCTTTACTCGTTAGTGGAAATATGCCTGAAAGTGGGATCGCTTTTTGCCATAAAACTTAGCTGATGTCAGAAGCTGGGATTTCCCAGCATGACTTCCTAGTGTGGTAGCAAATGCTGAATGAGTCTGCATTCATCATGATGCCAAAGGGTTAAAGAGAAAAAGATATTCGATAGGCTGAGAAACTGCCAGCTAAACACACACAAAGTATCAGAAAAAGGAACCTGTAACTTTAACAAGGCCTGTTTGAGGAGAGCAGACAAGATACAAACCACCTGTTGATATATAAGGAACAATTCCCGTTGCCTTCAATGGGTCTTCCTTCAGACCATGGAGACAAAAAGCAATTTGCTCTGCCCAGGATTGTCTTTTTCCTCTGTTTTCACTGTAGTTCTTTTTAAGAGGTGCTCATCCCCAGCTCAGCTTCTCCTCCCACATGATCCTGCAGTGAAAACATCATAGTTGTGACATTAGAACCATTTCCATGGTGCGGCTTTCATATGAGGAGAGATTAACAAGACTGGGACTTTTCAGCTTGGAAAAGAGACAACTAAGGGCAGATATGATTGAGGTCTATAAAATCATGATTGGTGTGGAGAAAATAGATAAGGAAGTGTTGTTTATTACTTCTCATAACACAAAAACTAGGGGTCACCAAATGAAATTAATAGGCAGCAGGTTTAAAACAAATAAAAGGAAGTATTTCTTCATACAACTCACAGTCAACCTGTGGAACTCCTTGCCAGAGGATGCTGTGAAGGCCAAGACCATAACAAGGCTCAAAAAATAACTAGATAAGTGTATGGAGGATAGGTCCATCAATGGCTACTAGCTAGGCTGGGCAGGAATGATGTCCCTAGTCTCTGTTTGCTAGAAGCTGGGAATGGGCCACAGGGGATGGATCACTTGATGATTCCCTGTTCTGTTCATTCCCTTTGGGGCATCTGGCACTGGCCACTCTCACTCAGCAGACAGGATGCTGGGCTAGATGGACCTTTGGTCTGACCCAGTAGGGCCATTCTAAGTTCTTGTGGTAACAGAATGTTGTCATGTACGTAAAAAAGTCACCATCAGGACCTCCCTGCAGCATCCATGAGGAGATGATGAGCCCTGAGGGGGGCGTGACCTTTGCCAAGCATTGAACTTTTTGGACACTTTTTAGTCTCTTGGGAAATGAATGTCAGAGATGAGCATCCACTGAAAACCCTGTTGGATCCCCACAGTCAAAGTCAAACATGTCTTGTATGTAATGAGGACTAGTGCTCTGAGCAACGGCATGGGAGTCAGGAATTTCTGAGACTTAGCTGCATCTCTAATGCGCCCTTCCTCTGGGACTTCTGGCTGATTGCTTACCCCCAATTTACAGAGAGGGGAAACTGGGTTAAAAATGGACCCAATCCATAGAGATGTACTTGCAAGGAGTAATTGATGCTGATGAACGCTATGAACTTGACTGTTGCTATGTAACTGTTAATAATAAACAAAACTAATAACAATCTAACCATCTAACAAAAAACCATCTAACTCTTAGATAGTACTTTTCATCAGTAGATCTCAATAATGATATAATTTACTACAATTGTACACAGCAATGGCAAACCCATTATCACCGGGTACATCACTCTGGTACATGTAACTTCACTTTAGATGTCCATTTTTTGTAAGATACATTTTGCATGCAAACAGAATATTTGCGTATGCAAATGCGTAGGTATCTAAGTAGCCGTTTCTGCATGAGTGTGCATGTTCACTTATGCTAATAGCATATGGTGCACAAATGCATGTAAATATTTGCTTATGGACCTTGGCTTGCTCTTAATGAAAGAAAAAGAAAAAACAAAAAAATCAGACTGTTTCTTGATTTAAAAATGGCTTATCCAATGTTAAGTGTTATTTAACAAAAGAGATATGCTGAGAGCCATATACAGTACTGTCAAGCATCAGCCAGAGAGAATGAGTACAGAACACCCAGGGATTTGTAACGAACCAGGATTTGTAACGAACACACACATTCAGCTTGAACTCTGGCATTGCAGATGCCATGACAGCAATTAGATTGATCCACCAGGTGATATTGCTGTACAGAATTGCACTTCATATTCATCACAGATTGAACTGCTTCTTAATTTTAATTGCATGTTGCAGCAGGTAGATGGTGTCACATCTCATGCACTCCAGAGCAAGGCAGAATGCTCTGAATATATTATGAATACAAGTTATTATAGGGCTTTTAAACATGCATTTAGCAGTGGCAAATGTAAAGCCTGCAGCTCATACTCCTGTTGATTAATTAATGAAGGGCTCTGTTCTGGCATTACTTATGTCCTCCTGTGTGTCTCATCTCAGATTCTGGCCTCATTTAAAATGATGAAGTGGCCTGGTACTCTTCTCTCATGCAATCCACTTAAAGCTGGCAATCTTCCCTCAAGAAACATGCCAGAGATTCACACCCATGCCTCCTCTTTGGCAGACTCTCCTTCAGGATCCCCTATCAGCTGGTGCAGGATGGGGAGGAACATAGCACAATTGGGCACACCCTAGAAAATAATAATACTTTGCACGAATATAGCACTTTTCATCTGGGGGTTTGTTCTTCAGGAAATGAGACTGGAGTCATTCCTAGTAGCTATTGCTCCTTTCCCTCAGAATTGTTCTGTTTTCTCAGAGGGACAGGAGGTTTGAGACTGGTAAATGGAGTCTTGCGACCATATGGAGTGTGGCATGTTTTCTTCTGCTTTCTTTTCCCCTTTCTTGGCAGAGAGAGAGAATTCAGCAGGTGTCTGAGGATTGGAATTAGCAGGGTCAAGAACATTACTGGGGCAGAATTCACTGAGGTTCATGTTGCATAAATGTTGTAATCTAGGTGATTCCCCCAGTTTATCCTGCTTCACAGAAAAGCCCCAGGAATACACCGGTATAATTAACAGAAAGGAAAAGTATCCCCAGAATTCTGGGCAAAGCGCCCCATAATTCCTGCCGGCTCAATATTATTATTTTGATATTTGATTTCATTATCAGTCTACACCTGTCCCCGTTCTGCTTGTTCCCCAAGTAGCCTGACAGAATGAGGCTTCACTGCAGTAGTAAATGCAGAGGTGTCAATTGTTGTTGCTGTTCCCACAAACAGAACTACTTTGAGAACAGGGAGTAACTGTGGTACTGGAGATACCAGTGCAGTAACTCTTGGCAAATGCAGGCTTTTAATGTGACCTCTGTCTATTGTCAATACTCATTCCTCAACGTAAACTCAGGCAGCCATCGGTGCAGGCCAAGCTACAAAGTCTAGATCCAGATTTGAACTTGCCAAAGGTTTGGAGGGGAGGGGGCTGAGGTCTGGTTTGAGACCATTATGGAGCTAGGAACCAGGCTGCACCTCCCCCAGATCCAAACTCCCTCAAAGGTTAGGCTGGTTTGGATTCTGGGGTTTTGACTCAGACCCATCTCTGATGCAGGCTGCTTTTTGCTGCAGATATTATCTATCTGGAGATGCCGTTTTCCTCCCCCTTTGCATTCGTGTTCCAAACCACTGCCTGATGGTGGGCTGGTAACACACAACAAAGAACATCTTATCCTGATTAAAATCTGTCCAGGTATTTCTGCATCTTTAGATCTAGTCTCTGACCGGCGGTGAAAGTTAGGGGGGAAATTTGTACAAACAATTAGGCAGAGTAAAGTGATCTGATGCTGCAGTATTTAGACGTATTAGAAACATGTGCTGCATGGAGGCAGCTTCTCTGCTGGAGGGTAACTACCCACTGGAACAATTTACCAAGGAGCTGTGCTGGATTCAGCTTCACTGGAAATTTTAGAATTAATACTGGATGTTTGTCTAAAAGATCTGTTCTAGTTCAGACAGGAATTCACTGAGGAAGTCCCATGGTTTGTACTATGCAGGCGTTCAGACTAGATGATCACGATGATCCCTTCTGGCTTTATAATCGATGAACATATGACACTAGCCCAGGCTCAGGTCCATCTCCTCTTTGGCTATGGGCTGGCTAGTGAGAGAGAAACCCAACCAGCTGGCGCCCGAGTTGCCTCTGTAACTACCAGAATACACAGGAACACCGAGAGATTCACACTGTTTCTATTAACAAGCATGGGGGCATGTATATTTTTCCTTGTAAAGTTTCAGAAAGCCTTAAGGGGGTTGCAGTTTTCTCTCCATCCCTTCGATGCTCATTGCACCTTCAGTGATGAGGGACTTGGCAGGTAGCGTCTAGGCCAGCATGGTTATCCCTACATCTTCCCGTTGCTGGATGTCCTCCCTGTGTGTCAGTGTGTCTCATGGATGCTGGAACAGAGATGAGGTTAACAGCCCAGGGCTAGGTCCAGATGGCGGAATGTCAGTTCTGAAGATGCAGGTGCCCCAACTTTCACTTTTCAGTCACACGAGGAGGCTCAAGTCTCAACAGACCCTTTCATACTCACTGCAAAAGCCACAAATATCCTTCCATAAAAATGAACCCTGTTTTCCCTTCTGCTGGCCAGTCTGCTTGGCCACAGCTCTCCCCACGGTCTCATGCCAACTGGGAAAAGAACCCGCTGCCCCATCCTGGCATATAAAACCCAAGAAATCCCCTTCATCAACCACCTTTGCATTGCAGGGCCAGCCAGATAGTTAAACCACAAGCCTGAGAAGCAGGAAGATCTACTTAATTTGGCCGCGAACACATTAATCCCACTCTGTGGATTAGTATTCCTCTGAGGTCCCATCAGCTGAGGTGTAGAAAACATAAAGCAGATGTATCAATAATACAGGTACTTTTTCCTAATAGATGTTGAGCATTTGTTTTCATATCGTATTCTGGAGAGATGTTTTTTTGTACTGGAGTATTTGGGTTATGGAGCATACTGCAAGCTCTAAAATTTGCTATTTTTGATTTAAGTTTTTTTCTGAGTTGAAAGACTGGTTTTTATAACAGGTCAATTTCAGACCATTTGATATTGATATATGAAGATCCTCAGGGATTATTGTAATGCGTTTTTCATCCTGCTGTGATAGTATCGTATAAGGAAAATGGGACTGACTGTTAAGTACAAATTGAAAAAGACATGGTCATTTAAGATAACTCCTTATCTGTATACAAGGAAATGGTATCAGGGAAATAGACCACCAGTTGACAGACATAAATTTTGCCTGAGGCCACTCCTTCTCCAAGCTGCTCATGCTTTCCCTTCCTTTATTCAATTGCATTTATAGTCTCTTCTCAGTGGGCTGGATTTGAGCGGGGCTTGTCACCTCTCTTGTTTTGTATGGGATGGGCCTGATGTGGAGGGATCTGTCCTGGATCCTGGAGGATCATTACAGTGTCCTGAAGTATATTTCAGTCTGATGCCTCCTCCTGGTATGACAAGTGCTGCAGCACGAGATAATAATGCAGCAAGTTTGTTCCTAGGGACAAACTCATAAAAGGAACGCCCTTAATTTATCTGCCTGTGTCTGGATGTGCAGAAGAGACTGGAGAACTCAATGATTTCTTTAGCCAAGTGATGAGAACTATTTGTTTGTTTCCTATTTTGTATAAGATCTATAAAAACCGAGTAAGCCAAGTCACATTCCAGCCAGTCATATTTTCTTTCTGCTCATGGATTTTGTCTAAATTCATTCTATTTTTGAATAAGTGATAAATCAGAGCTTATTATTATGGTCTGAATAGTGTCAATGGGTTCCCCAAACACTCAGAAGAGTGATCCTGTCTCGTGGGTACCTTTTCTTTACAAGGGTCTGAGAAATTGCTCACTACAGGGGTTAGTGTGAGTTTCTTCTTATAGGAAAGCTACAAAATGTCTTTAAATCTAAGACCATTTTATAAACCTGAAATAGGAAAAACTGTTTTTCCAGTTCCCCTGAGGTAACTGCAGCACAGTGACCTATGTTGCAATTCCATGTGTATTGTAGCATGCAATGCTGAGGGTGATCGCCAAAGAGCACCGGCTCCTCCTTAGCCATTATTGTGTTACTCTGGGCACCAGCCTTTGTGACCCTTAGTAGCATGAAGGTGATCACAATTTGTTATAAGCTAGGGCAGTCAGAAGCCAATGTTCAGAGACCGTGCTACAAGAGAGTCTCATCATTAGAACTATACTGGGTAGTTTGCCAGAGCGTCTAACTCTGGCACCAAATCTTTCTTGGCTCCTCACCTACTGTAGCAGCCTTTTGGCCCATACCCTGTTTCTCCTCACAGACTTGGATTGAGCCTGCAATTAAAATGCAATCAGTTGTTCCTGTCCAGTTCCTGGACAAGCGCTGCCAGTCCCAGACCTCTTCCCGCCTGCAGGAGGAAGTGCCTAGACAACATTCCAGACATCCCTGCGTTAGTATGGCAGTCGCAGTAAAGGCTGGGCCAAGGCTCGGATACAGATTTGGACTGGAACTTCCTGTATGTTTTGTTGTTTGGATCTCGAGTGTTGTTTTGGGTCTGTCTCTAGATTAAAGCAGGTCTCGAGAAGCCCTGTGGCTGTTTGTACACTAAACGGATTGCCCCCATGATACAGGTTTCTCAGCTCCCGGATGTTGACACTTCAGTTTCCAGCTTTCAGGTTCCTTTTGTCAGGTACCCTTGGGCCAGATCAGCACCTCCACATTCTACTCTGAACATTTGTTTCTGCTTTCCTGCTGCATTCATAGTCCTGCTTGTTTGATTTCCCAGTTGCACTATGAAGGTGCAGAGGCACCAAGAGCTTTTAGTGATGGCAGTGCAGTCAGCTCTGATGACTTGTCAGCGGTCCCATCGCTCTCTAGCAAGACCAGCTGGGGTGCCTGTGAGAAGGATTTTGCTGTGAGATAAATGGGATGATTTGAAGGAAGGAAGGAAAAAGGGAGGGGTGATAGGAGCATAATGAAGAATCAGAGACATGGCAGAGTATTCTGGCTGCTGGTGAAATCCCCAGAAAACACTATCTACTGCAGCTTTCCACAGCAGAGAAACAGGAATTGCTGTAGCTTCATCTGAGAGACAGTCTGCAGGCAGCCACAGAGAAGCCATTTGTTCCGGGAAAATGGCACCTCCCTGCCTGCAGCATTTCACGTTTCCTTCAAAGCTGTGTTCTCTGTGGCTAGCTGTGCTCCCGGGTTGAAATGGTCAGGCTGCTCTGGAGCTGGGAGAGCAGCACTGTTATCTCCAAACCGGGCAATTACAGAGAAGACAATCTGCTCTCTGAGAAACACCAGCCCTGTGTCCGATGTAGTGCTCACACCTGGCAGCACTGGCTCGTACACGTACGGTCGTGCATGGAGTTGGCTCAAAGCACGGTCTGTAATTACAATATTACTGTTGGAAGTTTTAAGTATCATCCAAATGTGCCAGGAGGTTTCTGTTTTTGCTGCCTGAAGCATAAACTGGCAGTGAAGACTGGTGTGAAGCATAGACAAAAGCATTTGTGTTGGGCTGTGCGTTGTCTTTTATTCTAACATCTCTCTAATTCACACAATGGCATCTCCGTGTGGGGTACGTGTAATTCCTTTCACACCAAACTGAACTTTGTTTTAAAGTCTACTGCTTAGCTAGCACCCAGGCAGCTCTCTGCTAGGTATGCTGGCCTTTTAGTCTCATTCTCCATGAATATTTACACTGCAGTCGAGGGGAAGCCATCACCGCCAGCAGCACCACATACAACTGCTGCAGCTGCCCGGCTGTAGAAGGGCTGGAAAAGGTGCAGATGTCTTCGAGAATGTGACTGTCAGTAACTGAAAAAAATCTGATGAATTTTGTCTAGAGAAAGATGCTACATTTGGAATCTGAAGCCCTTTTTTCAATCACAACCTCCAGCCTCTGGAGCTGTGTCCTGCACTATCTCAGATGAACCCACCTTCCCTGATAGGGACTCCCAGACATCCTGGACATTGGTCTGTGATTTGATAGCCTGCACCAAAGCCTCTGGCTTCCAAAGGGCCCGTCCTAGTCCCTGGCTGCCAGCTTGTCCCTCTGAAAGGGAGCAAACAGACTGATGTCTCAGGGTGGCAGCCAGAGCAGACCAGAAGTCTACCCTGCTGGCTGTGCAGGTGTGTGGGAGCCAGGCTGCCATTGGCAGGTGCACAGCTCTCTGAGGTTACTTTCTGATACATGAGTGGGAACTGCACTCATGTCACCCTATGATGTTGCTACTTCCTTAGCCAACTTCAGCTCCTTCCTCAAAGCTCTCCTGTGCTGTGATGCCTACAAAAAACTTGACACCAGTTAGACAGGGAGCACCAAGAAACAATGAGACACTCATGTCATCCTGATAGGCAGTGTCTCCGCACACCAGCCGCCCAGCTGTAGCCTTCTCCCATCTAGTCTGAACTCCTCCGGGCAGGGGCAATATTTTTGTTCGGTGTTTGTACAGTGCCTAGCACAATTGTGTCCTATGTAACACACAGGAATAATTTTCCCACTCTACTCAGCACTGGCGAGGCCTCAGCTGGGCACCGTGTCCAGTTCTGGGGGGCCACACTTGAAAAAAGATGTGGACAAGTTGGAGAGAGGCCAGAGGAGAGTAACACAAATGATAACAGGTTTAGAAACCCTGACCTGTGAGAAAAGTTTAAAAAAAATTGGACACGTTTTGTCTTGAGAAAAGAAGACTGAGGGGGACCTGAGAAGAGTCTTCAGATATGTTGAAGGCCATTATAAAGAGGACAGGGATCAATTATTCTCCATAGCCACTGAAATTGAACAATAAGCCATGGGCTTAATGTGCAGCCAGGAAGATTTAGGTCAGAGATTAGGAAAAATCTTTCGAACTGTAAGAACAGTTAAGCTCTGGAACAGGCTTCCAAGGCAGGTGGTGGAACCTCCGTCACTGGTGGTTTAAGAACAAGTTGGACAAACCCCTGTCAGGGCTGGTCTGGGTTTACTTGTCCTGCCTGAAGGCAGGAGGCTGGACTTGGTGACCTCTCAGGGTCCTTCCAGCCCCACGTTTCTCTGGTTCTGTAGGGTCCTGGCCTGTGGCTGGGCCCCAGGCGCTACCACCGTACGAACAATAAATAATAATCACACCAAATCACCCCGGGCTCCTGCTGCTACGCAACAGCAACGCTCACAACATGAGGCAAAAAAAATAAAATCAAAATGCAGAAGTTGTAAATGAAGCTTTTCTGCTGCTTTCTTCAAGGGCTGTTTAAGGCTTCACACACAAGGAGCAAAGCAAGTTATCCATGGGACCATTGCTGCAGGGCTAAGGAGGGCACCTTAAACACCGACTCAGAATTCCCTGTGGAAAGATTCTCCTCTCCTTGGACTTTCCTCTGGCATGAGAGCCGGCCAGAAGTTTCGTAATAAACAGAGAAATGGGAAATTTATATAAAAGGTAAAAAAAATCTATTTTTCCCAAGGATACTAAGTGGCTTGTCCTTGCATCATGCTCAGCTCCTGGCACACTTCTTGCTGTGCTGGGAGAGGCAGTGTGCACAGGGTGAATTCAGCACTAGGTCAGTGACACTGACAGGAAACAGAATCCTGAACTCAGCTCCCAGCGTGGAATCCAAACCGTTAAAAAATTGGAAATATTTTAAGTGAACCTCATAAGTATAGAGGAAGAGACCCCTCCTCACCCGACCTTGTGGGCACCGGGGAGAAGGGATGTGGGTGCCTAAGACACAGGGCGAACTCCTTCTTTTATCAGGTAATGCCCACTGAGGTCAGGAGGGTTTTGCCTGAGTGAGGGGAGCAGGCTTTGGCTGCAGAGAGGAAGTGCTGGTCTGACGGTGACTCAGGAAAGCTGTGCTGAATTCCCAGCTCCCACAGGGAAGGCACTGAACCTCTCCGTTCCCCACCGCCCCATCTCTAAAGTGGGGATAATGATTCTACTCTTGTCAGCCCTTTGTCTTCGGCTCAGTTGGGATTGGGAGATGCTTAAGGCAGGCGTGGTCTTTTACTCTGTCCTTGAAGACCCAGTGCACTGGTGTCCCAGAGCCCAGCAGGGCTGGGGCACACTTCTGCAATTCAAATAGTTACCAATACCCATCACCAGAGGAGCCTTTGCCTTGTGCCGTGGGTGGAGCTTGTCTAGAATACAGCAGCCATCCCAGGGCAGGAAGGACTCGTTATTGCCCAGCCTCCCGTGGGCAGCGTTTTGGTTTAATTCTGTCCATTGACAAGGAAAGTGCCTCTGAATGAACAACGTTCAGCTAAGATATCAAATCCAAGGAGAGCTGGGACTTTCTCTGGGTGGTACGTTGTGTTTGAGGGTGAGAAAAGCAAATGAAAAAGTGAGGTTTGTAATAGGCACATGACATGCTCCTCTGAGCTGGCGCTGAGGCCGGAGGCTAGGAAGCTGAGTGAGGAATCAGGCTGCTAATGATCTTTCAGAACAATTTCTTAGAATTTCTTTTTCAGTTCTTTGTTATTATTACTGTGTTGAACTGATGGCAGAGTCTGCGTGCAAAATGAAACATCACAGACACTCAGTTTAAAACAGCACATTTGAGAAATACTTTCTCTTTGACTAACCTGCCATCACCTATGACCTGGGACCCCCCAGCTTGGACTGATGAGATGGACCAGTGATACTGTAATGATCCCATTGCTGGGCAGCTGGGTCATGGCACCCAGCCAGCAGGGGACCCCATAGGCTCCAGAGCACAGGGGGTGGGAAGGGGGGACCTGGCTCAGAAGGGAGCCGGAGGCTGCATGGGAGCAGGAGCAGTCAGCAGGAGGCAGTGCTGTAGAAGGAGCTGGGGGCTGGGAAGCAGCCTGGTGCTGGCATGGGGGCTAGTGGTAGCTGTGACAGGCAGAGGCTCAGAAGCGGCCTGAAGACAGGGGTCTGAACAGGATGGACACAAGGACTCTGGCCGTGAGGATCTGCAGGCCAGCGCATGGCTCCTCTGTGAGAGGGGTGGCTTGGAGGGATGCCCGTGGCACTGGGCTGAAGAAGCCTGCTGTCCTAGCCTGGAACTGGCCGGCCCTTGGAGACAAGGATCCGGTTCCTTGTTTAAAGCCTGTGTGCCGTGGGGAGCTGCACTGTTCAGTTCTGGCAGCCCTAGTTATTTTACCTTTGTTATTCCTCAGCCCAGGAGTGTCTCTGGGAGCCACTGAGAGTCAGCCCTGGACAACCTAGTGCTGGAACCCCTACAGCGCCTGCTCGCAATGTGTGGCACAGGCAGCGAGTGGGCTCCTGGCAACTTCCAGCACTGTCACTGATTGTCATGTACGTTCATTTAAAAATAACCCAAATGTGAAGGGAAAAGAAAACTACTGCAGTGAGCACCCACGGCCTGTCCCTTCCTGGCCAGGCCCTCCTGGCTCTTGTGCTGGCAAACCTGCCTTCCCACCCGCACGCTGCCTGAGGCAAACCTCTCTCATGCCCTTCAGAGAGCCCGCGCTGCTTCACATCTATGCCGTGGGAACATCCCCGCCCAGCCACTGGGCTGTAGTTAAGCCGCCAGAGCTTTGTAGCGTAGATGCAGCCTACGCTGAGGGAAGGGGTGTTTGCATCAATGTTGGAGCAATGGTAGCTAGGGTGATGGAAGCGGTTTTCCGGTGACCTAGGTGCATCTGCACTGTGGGTTGTCAGCCTAGCTACGTCATCAGGAGTGTGGATTTTTCACATCCCTGCGCTATGCAGTTAGGTCAAGATAAATTTTAAATGTAGCCCAGTCCTCAGTCAGCTCTCTCTCTCTCTAGATCCTCTGCCTTCCAGCTCCCAGAATGCACTCGCTCATTTTGCTCTGGACACAAATACACACAAAGTCAAAGGGTCACTGAATGTACTTTTGACCCTTCTGGGATGAGGAGAAGCCTTTCAGATTTCCTCTGTCCCCTTGAGATAAGAGAGGCCTTTTCCTTCTCTTTGCCTTTGTATTATAAGCCAAAAGGAGTGCAGCAAAACCATTGAGCAAGATCTTCCCTCAATAATCCTAGTTGTTTAGTTGATTTCTCTATGGCCAACAGAGACCAAATAACCTTCTCCCTACCAAAAGTGAACCAACTAAAAGTGAAATGAATAGACATACGCCTGACTTCTAACTCCAGCTAAAGCCAGAGAGATGAGCTGTTCCTGGGGCTCACAACTGACCTGAACCTTTGCCTAAAACCTGACCAGAATCATTTTTGAGGTTGGAAAAATGTTGGAATAATTTCTCCCTCAGTATTTTCAGTTGTTCCTGCCCTTTGGAGAAAGATCAGAGGAGCATCTGAAAGTTTGAGCTTGTTTAGATCAAATCTCTGAACTTTCCGAAGGTCTCCCAACAATATTTATTAGCTCCTAATGGGTTGGGTGTCCTTTAACCAGGTGACTTTATTTTTGTAAGTGACATTTTACATATTGCCTGGAGATTGTCAAGCTTCCAGCAGGATACCAACGTTTAAAGAGCAGCTGCTGTGCACGTGTGGAGCAGTTACCCTGTAACTAAGGGTTACTATTAGGCTCCAGATTTCATGAATGCATCCTATGCCTCTGGAACGCACCAATGTGCGGTGAACCCAATTCTGCCAGCCTTACTTTAGCTGAGTAGCACTTGCTCATGCAAGTATTCCCACTGAAAGCACTTGTTTCTATATTCTGCTCCCCAAAATTGTTTGAAGTCAAGGGGATAACTGGCCTGAGTAAGTATTACTTAGCATGGGTAAATGTGCAGAACTGGGGCTAGAACCAGTACCATAGACTCCCATTAGTTAGCAAACACCATCGGAGGGGACTATCTAATCTAAACAAGGCACCATGACCTACAACCCCCTAGATTCAGACACTACTAAAGTAACTATTCACTGCAGCCCGAGCTGACAACTGTCCCCTGTGCGGCAGGAATTACATACATCTCCATGAGCCCCTGATCCTTTGGTTACAGCCATATGGGTGGCTATTTCTGCAGTAAGAACACGGTCCTAAGTGCAGCCCAACCTGGCGAGTGGCATTTCCCCCTCTTGGGTTTAATAATTAGCTCTAAAGTACTTTTTTGTGGCTTGCTTGTCCATAAACAAGCTTACGTGGGAGAAGGTGAAAGACAAATCTAACTCCCCGACAGCTGCAGAATCAAGGGAAAAACAATCTCAAAATACACAGTTAAACCTATAATTAGAGATCGCCAGTTGCTCTGAAGTCTGCACTTCATCTGGAATCCCTGGATCCTGCAGACAGTATTTGCTCCCACAGATGTATGAAAGCTCCTCTCTGGCAGAACGCAGCCCATTGACATTCTCATATTTACACCTGATTTTACTAATATACAGTTCTAATTCCAATGATCTGTGAGAAGACACTGACCAGACACAGAAAGTCAGTCAAGTTTTCTTTGGCTCGGATTAACCAAGACCCTGAGGGTGTTGTATTTTTTCCAAACAGCTTTGGCAATCTTCACTTCTAATCAAATGCAGCTCTGCATGTAGAGAGCGAAGCATCAGCAGCTGGTAACAGAGCAAGAAGGAAACTGGCTGGATGTGCTGGGGAGACTTGGAAAAATCTATCCAGATCACCACAGGCAGCCTGGTTACGACACTCCACTGAATAAAGTGATGGCACCAAGGCAGAGATGTACATCAACAAATACCCCCATCCACAGAGCAAACTGAGCTGCTAGGGGGAGCAGCCTTTTGGGTGTGAGAAGATACCGACTAAGAATTTATATAGACAAGCCTAGAAAGGCTTGGCAGAATAGGATGGGAGAAGCTAGGGACTGGAGGTGAGAAGTGTAACTTTATCTGGGAAAAACCAAAACGAAACAAAAAGTTTCTTTAAAACCGAAGAAATGCTGGCTCAAGAAACTAAACAAGCAACCCAGCTGTAAGTTGCACACCTGTTTGCAATCTCACCAACAGAACGAGCGCCACCTTTCCCAGAGGCTGCATGGGAAGCTAAAAGGCACCCATGTTCCATTTCTTGTCGTGAGTAGGGGTGTTCAGGATGGAAAGAAGGTCCTGGAAACGGGCAGGGGCAGAGCAAGGTGGATGCACAGTGGGTGTGTTGGCATTTCTGGGGTCAACAGCAGGCAGCTCTAACTCAGGAGGCAGGGCCAGGTGTGAGAGTGAGCTGGGCCAGGTCTCAGGCTCAGCCAGGCACTGCTGGCCAGTGGGGTCTCACCTGCCTGCACCCAAAAGAAATTCAATAAAAGCCTCTTGCCTCCCCGCTGCCACCTGACCAGCCCTGGTCTGTCTCCCTCACTATAATTGCTGGTTGAGGAGGAGCCCTGGGCTCCTAGTGCAGTCAATAGAAAGGAGCATAAACACTGCCAAATTAAGTGCAAAAATGTCATAAGAAAAGCCAAAGAGGCGTTTGAAGAACAGCTAGCCCAAAACTCCAAAGGTAATAACAACATGTTTTTTAAGTACATCAGAAGCAGGAAGCCTGCTAAGCAAGTAGTGGGGCCCCTGGACGATCGAGATACAAAAGGAGCACTAAAGACTATAAAGTCATTGTGGAGAAACTAAATGAATACTTTGCTTGAGTCTTCATGGCTGAGGATGTTAGGGAGATTCCCAAACCTGAGATGTCCTTTGTAGGTGACAAATCGGAGGAATTGTCATAGATTGAAGTGTCTCTAGAGGAGCTTTTGGAATTAATTGATAAACTCAACAGTAACATGTCACCAGGACCAGATGGCATTCACCCAAGAGTTCTGAAAGAACTCACATGTGAAATTGTGGAACTACTAACTAGGGTTTGTAACCTGTTCTTTAAATTGGCTTCTATGCCCAATGACTGGAAGATAGCTAATGTAATGCCAACATTTAAAAAGGGCTCTAGAGGTGATCCCGGCAATTACAGACCGGTAAGTCTAATGTCAGTACCTGGCAAATTAGTTGAAATAATAGTAAAGAATAAAATTGTCAGATACACAGAAAAACATAAACTGTTGAGCAATAGTCAACATGGTTTCTGTAAAGGGAAATCGTGTCTTACTAATCTATTAGAGTTCTTTGAAGAGGTCAACAAACATGTGGACAAGGGGGATCCAGTGGACATAGTGTACTTAGATTTCCAGAAAGCCTTTGACAAGGTCCCTCACCAAAGGCTCATATGTAAATTAAGCTGTCATGGGATAAGAGGGAAGATCCTTTCATGGATTGAGAACTGGTTAAAAGACAGGGAACAAAGGGTAGGAATAAATGGTAAATTTTCAGAATGGAGAAGGGTAACTAGTGGTGTTCCCCAAGGGTCAGTCCTAGGACCAATCCTATTCAACTTATTCATAAATGATCTGGAGAAAGGGGTAAACAGTGAGGTGGAAAAGTTTGCAGATGATACTAAACTGCTCAAGATAGTTAAGACCAAAGCAGACTGTGAAGAACTTCAAAAAGTTCTCACAAAACTAAGTGATTGGGCAACAAAATGGCAAATGAAATTTAATGTGGATAAATATAAAGTAATGCACATTGGAAAAAATAACCCCTACTATACATACAATATGATGGGGGCTAATTTAGCTACAACTAATCAGGAAGGAGATCTTGGAGTCATCGTGGATAGTTCTCTGAAGATGTCCATGCAGTGTGCAGCGGCGGTCAAAAAAGCGAACAGGATGTTAGGAATCATTAAAAAGGGGATAGAGAATAAGACGGAGAATATCTTATTGCGCTTATATAAATCCATGGTACTCCCACATCTTGAATACTGTGTACAGATGTTGTCTCCTCATCTCAGAAAAGCTATACTGGCATTAGATAAGGTTCAGAGAAGGGCAACTAAAATGATTAGGGGTTTGGAATAGGTCCCATATGAGGAGAGATTAAAGAGGCTAGGACTTTTCAGCCTGGAAAAGAGGAGACTAAGGGGAGATATGATAGAGGTATATAAAATCATGAGCAGTGTGGAGAAAGTGAATAAGGAAAAGTTATTTACTTGTTCTCATAATATAAGAACTAGGGGCCACCAAATGAAATTAATGGGCAGTAGGTTTAAAACAAATAAAAGGAAGTTCTTCTTCATACAGAGCACAGTCGTCCTGTGGAACTCCTTGCCTGTGGAGGTTGTGAAAGCTAGGACTATAACAGGGTGTGATGCAGTAGGGACTGTCTGTGTGGGGAGTGGGAGAGCAGGGGAGGACTTTAAGGGATGGACGATGCCAGGGCCTGTAACCTGAGCTAGGTAAGGGAGGGGAAAGGTCAAACACCTTGGCCCGGGAAGGGGAACAAAGGAAAGGAGTGGCAGGAGGGAAGCAGTTTGAGTTTGGGCTTGGGGCTGTGTGGGCGGAATTCAGGGTATCCTAGCTAGGATCCAAGCACCCTGAAAGCCCAGAAGGACTCGGTGGAGGGGTCCTGACTGTGCCTACAAGCTCTGCTGTAACCGGTGTTCCTGTTGTCCAATAAACCTTCTGTTTTACTGGCTGGCTGAGAGTCACTGTGGGTCCCAGGAAGAGGGGTGCAGGACCGGACTCCCCACACTCCGTGACAACTGGTGGCAGCGGCGGGAGATACTGCACCCCGTGGACGGCGCTTCCTGCAGTAAGTGACCGGGGAGCAGTAAAACGAAGGGGTGGTTAACCCCTGGGAGTGTGTGCCCAGTGAGAAGGACTTTGCAGTAACAGGGTCCCCCGGGGGATTGCAGCGAGCGGTCCCAGGGGCGGAGGAGTCTGCAGCTCGACCCTGGCAGAGAGGTGGTGACCTCAAGAAGGGCTGGTGCACTAGGGGTCCCCCTGGAAACCCGGGGAGCGGCGAGCACCCCGGCCTGTGAGTGGTCAGCAGGAAGATGTATGCCAAGCGGCGCAAGTGTGACCTGGTGGAGCTGTGCAAGCAGAAGGGGCTGCACCCGGGGAGACGCACCAAGGACCAGCTGATTGCCCAGCTGGAGCAGGGAGACCGCATGAATGAACGGAGCCCTGTCTCTGAGGGAAGCAGCCGAGCAGATGCAGCGCAGGCACCAGTGACTGTCCCTGCTGGGAGTGGTCAGCCGGCAGACGAGGGCTTCCCGAGACCCCCCCTTCCTAGGCGTAGAGGAAGGGCGGGGAGGAGCCCAGTGTATACCGAGGGCACCGTGACCCCCCCGGCCAGCAGGGGATCCTCCCGGCAACGCTCGGCATCCGTGGAGCGGATGCGGCTGGAATATGAAAGGGAGCTGAGACGGGAAGAGCTCGAGTTAAAGAGGCGAGAGCTGGAGGAGAAGGCGAAACAGCGTGAACATGAGGAGAACCAGCGTAAACATGAGGAGAACCAGCGTACACATGAGGAGAACCAGCGTAAACATGAGGAGAACCAGCGCCAGCGAGAGTGGGAGGAGAAGGAGAAACAGCGTAAACATGAGCTGGACCTGGCCCGGCTGAGGAGCAGTGAGGCTCCGGCTGCAGTGAGTGAGGGGGGACCCAAGCCTACAAAGAGCTTTGATAAGCACTTGCTGCCCCGGCGTAAGGAGGGGGAGGACATAGATACCTTCCTGACGGCCTTTGAGAATGCCTGCGAGCTGCACAGGGTTGACCCTGCAGACAGGATCGCAGTTCTCACCCCCTTACTGGACTCCACAGCCGTGGAGGTGTACAGCCGACTGAAAGGGGCGGAGGCAGGGGACTACGAACTGTTCAAACAGGCCCTGCTCCGTGAGTTTGGGCTGACTCCTGAGATGTACCGGAAAAAGTTCCGGAGCCAGCGTAAAACCCGTGAGGTCACATACCTACAACTGGTCAACCGGGCGCAGGGGTATGCTCGCAAGTGGACAGCTGGGGCCCAAACTAAAGAGGACCTGCTTGACCTATTCATACTGGAGCACCTGTACGAGCAGTGCCCGTCCGACCTGAGGCTGTGGTTGATGGACCAGAAGCCGGAGAACCCGCAGCACGCAGGCCAGCTGGCCGACCAATTTGTGGACAGTCGGGCAGGGGATGGCAGGGAGGAGTCTCGAAGGAGCAGGCCTGCCTCAACGCAGAGAGAGAGTCATCATGGGACCTCCCAAAGGGGGCCTATGGAGAACCCCCCCAAAAGGGGAACATCCAGCGGCAGGTCCCTCCGACCCACTCAAGGGGACCCACGAGATATGGGCTGCTATCGCTGTGGCCAACGAGGTCACATACGGGCCCAGTGCCCCAAGCTCAGGGACAGACCAAGCAGACCCAACCCGCAGAGGGTGGACTGGGTAAAAACCCAATCGGAGGAGGGGCTACATTCCCAGGAAAGGGGGGCTGGCAACATACCACCTGTGGATGCTCCCGGTTCAGGGTTTTTGGTTTACCGGGTGGGCGCGGGGCTACCCCTCCGGAAGGAGTGCATTGTTTCCCTGGAAGTGGATGGGAGGAAGGTCACTGGGTACTGGGACACGGGCGCAGAGGTGACGCTGGCCCGGCCCGAGGTGGTGGCCTCAGATCGGATGGTGCCCGACACCTACCTGACCCTGATGGGCGTGGGCGGGACCCCATTCAAGGTACCCGTGGCAAGGGTACACCTGAAATGGGGGGCCAAGGAGGGCCCCAAGGATGTGGGGGTACACCAATATTTGCCCACTGACGTGTTAATGGGAGGGGACCTTGAGGACTGGCCTAGTAACACCCAGAGTGCCCTGGTCGTGACTCGTAGTCAGAGTCGGCAAATGGCACTGCTCCCCGACAACGGGGAAGGTACTCGACCTGAGGTGCAGGACCCTAACTCAGGGAGCGGGGAACGCCCAGGGGCACGGTGCAGAGAGGCTGCGGCCTCAGACCCAGCCAGCAAGAGAGAGCCGGTCCCCATTCCTGTCCCAGCTGCTGAGTTCCAGGCCGAGTTGCAGAAAGATCCCTCCTTGCGGAAGCACAGGGACCGGGCTGACCTTAGTGCGGTACAGACCATGAGGAGAGGTTGCAAGGAGAGGTTCCTGTGGGAGAAGGGGTTCCTGTACCGAGAATGGGCTCCCCCAGGGGAAGTAGAGTCATGGGGGATCAGGAGGCAGCTGGTGGTTCCCCAGAAGTTCCGTCACAAGCTGTTGTACCTGGCCCATGACATCCCTCTCGCAGGGCACCAGGGAATCCGGCGCACCAGGCAGAGGCTGCTACAGAACTTTTACTGGCCTGGGGTCTTTACCCATGTCCGACAGTACTGCCAATCCTGTGACCCCTGCCAGAGGGTGGGGAAGGCCCGGGACAAGGGGAAAGCGGCTTTGAGGCCTTTACCCATCATAGAAGAACCTTTCCAGAAGGTGGCCATGGACATAGTGGGACCCCTCAGTAAGACGACCCGGTCAGGGAAGAAATACATCCTGGTGGTGGTGGATTTTGCCACTCGCTACCCCGAGGCGGTGGCCTTGTCCTCTATCGAAGCAGACACAGTGGCAGATGCGCTGCTGACAATTTTCAGCCGGGTGGGGTTCCCCAAGGAGGTCTTAACGGACCAGGGGTCCAACTTCATGTCGGCCCTGCTCCGGTCCTTATGGCAGAAATGTGGGGTCCAGCACAACTGGGCCTCAGCGTATCACCCCCAGTCCAACGGGCTGGTAGAAAGGTTCAACGGGACGCTGAAGATGATGCTAAAAACATTTATGAACCAGCATCCGCAAGATTGGGACAAGTACTTACCTCACCTGCTGTTTGCGTACAGGGAGGTACCCCAGGAATCTACCGGGTTTTCACCTTTCGAACTGTTGTATGGAAGGCGGGTGAGGGGGCCCCTAGACCTGATGAGGGACGAATGGGAGGGGAAGGCCGCTCCCGAGGGAGAGTCAGTGGTGGAGTATGTCCTGACCTTCCGGGAAAGACTGGCCGAGCTCATGGGCCTGGCCAGGGAGAATCTGGCCCGAGCCCAGAGGAGGCAGAAGGTCTGGTATGACCGCACAGCACGAGCCCGTGCCTTCGCCACAGGGGATCAGGTGATGGTTCTCATCCCCGTGAGGAGAAACAAACTCCAGGCCGCCTGGGAAGGGCCCTTCAAGGTTATCAAGCAACTGAATGAGGTAAACTATGTGGTGGAGCTGTCAAACCGGGCACATCACCGTCGGGTGTACCATGTGAACATGATGAAACCATACTATGACAGGGGGAATGTGGTGTTGGCCGTGTGTGGACATTGGGAGGGGCAGGGAGATGACCCCTTAGTGGATCTATTCCCTGGGACAAAAACTGGTTCCCCCCTGGAGGCGATTCCCCTCTCTGAGCAACTGACCCCGGGCCAGCACGCTGAGATCAGAGGGGTGCTGCATCTATACCGACAGATGTTTTCCAACCAGCCTGGACGCACTAATTTGACTGTCCACCGGGTGGAGACCGGGTCACACCCCCCTATAAGATGCTCCCCTTTTCGGGTCACTGGTAAAACTGCCCAGGATCTTGAAAGAGAGGTCAGGGACATGCTGGCTTTGGGGGTGATCCAGCCGTCTTCCAGCCCTTGGGCCTCGCCAGTAGTGCTGGTTCCCAAGAAGGATGGGTCAATCCGGTTCTGTGTGGACTATCGAAAGCTCAATGCCATCACCGTATCTGATGCCTACCCTATGCCCAGGCCTGATGAGCTCCTAGACAAGCTGGGAGGTGCTCGGTACCTCACCACTATGGATCTTACCAAAGGCTACTGGCAAGTGCCGCTGGACGCAGATGCCAGGCTGAAATCGGCCTTTATCACCCCTCTGGGGCTCTATGAGTTTTTGACCCTGCCCTTCGGCCTCAAGGGAGCGCCGGCCACCTTCCAGCGCCTGGTGGATCAGTTACTGAGGGGGATGGAGAGTTTTGCCGTGGCGTATATTGACGACATCTGCGTCTTCAGCCAGACCTGGGAGGACCACGTGTCCCAGGTTAAACAAGTCCTGGACCGACTCCGAAAGGCTGGGTTAACAGTAAAGGCTGAGAAGTGCAAGGTGGGGATGGCTGAAGTATCTTACCTGGGCCATCGGGTGGGGAGCGGCTGCCTGAAGCCGGAACCAGCCAAGGTGGAGGTGATCAGAGACTGGCCTGCTCCCCAAACCAAAAAGCAGGTCCAGGCCTTTATTGGGATGGCGGGGTACTATCGAAGGTTCGTGCCCCACTTTAGTGCCATAGCCGGCCCCATCACTGAGCTGTGCAAAAAGGGGAAGCCAGACAAGGTGATCTGGACTGAGCAGTGCCAGGAGGCTTTCCAGGCGCTGAAGGAGGCTCTGGTTAGTGGCCCCGTTCTAGCAAACCCAAATTTTGACAAACCCTTTATGGTGTTCACTGATGCCTCAGATACGGGACTGGGGGCAGTGTTAATGCAGGAGGATGAAAAGGGGGAGAGACACCCCATCGTGTACCTGAGTAAGAAGCTGCTACCCCGGGAACAAAGCTACGCGGCCATCGAGAAGGAATGCCTGGCCATGGTGTGGGCCCTTAAGAAGCTAGAGCCATATCTCTTTGGGCGACACTTCACCGTGTACACCGACCACTCTCCCCTGACCTGGCTGCACCAGATGAAAGGAGCCAACGCCAAGCTCCTGAGGTGGAGCCTGCTCCTCCAGGACTATGACATGGACGTGGTCCATGTGAAGGGAAGTGCCAACCTGACAGCGGATGCGTTGTCCCGGAGAGGGGACCCTGAACTTCCCCAGGTCACTGGGCGGAGTGACCCCGCTCAGTTCAGTCTCGAAGGGGGGAGAGATGTGATGCAGTAGGGACTGTCTGTGTGGGGAGTGGGAGAGCAGGGGAGGACTTTAAGGGATGGACGATGCCAGGGCCTGTAACCTGAGCTAGGTAAGGGAGGGGAAAGGTCAAACACCTTGGCCCGGGAAGGGGAACAAAGGAAAGGAGTGGCAGGAGGGAAGCAGTTTGAGTTTGGGCTTGGGGCTGTGTGGGCGGAATTCAGGGTATCCTAGCTAGGATCCAAGCACCCTGAAAGCCCAGAAGGACTCGGTGGAGGGGTCCTGACTGTGCCTACAAGCTCTGCTGTAACCGGTGTTCCTGTTGTCCAATAAACCTTCTGTTTTACTGGCTGGCTGAGAGTCACTGTGGGTCCCAGGAAGAGGGGTGCAGGACCGGACTCCCCACACTCTGTGACACAGGGTTTAAAAGAGAACTGGATAAATTCATAGAGGTTAAGTCCATTAATGCTATTAGCCACGATGGGTCAGGAACGGTGTCCCTAGCCTCTGTTTGTCAGAGGGTGGAAATGGAGGGCAGGAGAGAGATCACTTGATCATTACCTGTTAGGTTCACTACCTCTGGGGCACCTGGCATTGGCCACTGTCGGTAGACAGGATACTGGGCTGGACGGACCTTTGGTCTGAGCCGGTGCAGCCATTCTTATGTTCTTATGTTCTTCCTCTGGGTGATTTTCAGGGCTCGGAGGCTATGATTCTCTTTGACAGACTCATCAATATTTTTAATTAACTTTTTTCCCCTTCTTCCAATTCCCTTCGTAGACACCAGCCTCTTAACAGATTTCAGTATGTTTTGAGCAGCCATATTCAATGCCATTTAAATCACTTCTCAAGGACACTGGGCCAGTGATGTGCAATGGCAGTTTAAAAGGATTAGAGCCCTTTTTTTTCACAAGTGGTTCAATTTACAAAAGATCAGAGTTCAAGACCTGCACACTATGAGTGACTTAAAGCCATGAAATCTATTTCTCACTAATTCTACATTACTCTCTGCTTAGGAACCCGGGATGCCGGAAATGGAGGGTTTGGTTAAAGAGAGATGAAATCTGAATACAAGTCTTTTAACCACAAGTGCCATGCAAATACTGAAACTCAGAGCAATTATGTTGCAGTGAATATGAACAATTGTGTTAAACCAGGACATATTTTCAAAGGTTTTCATTAACCTACATAACTGTAAAACTTTGCTACTTCGCTTCTCCACTTTGGCAACACACAATCTGTTAATATTCCCAGTATCTTTTTTGTAGTCTGAGCACTAGTTGTCCATTCCTGCAGGCACACCCCCATAGAGGTCAACAGAATTTTAACTGAGTGAAGATTGCAGGATATATCTCCTGTCTCTTTCCTACACACAAGAGGTTCTATTTGATATTTGATTTTAGGATCTTGTGGTGCAAATTTCATGCAATAGGGAAGATGATATTTATGTTAACAAAAAGTTTATCTACCTCAAAATCATATCAGGAGTTTGAAAATGAGCTAACTGATGGCCCATGTGATCATGAATAAAGAACAGTGGGAGAAACTGGGTCAGCCTGGCATGAAGGTAGGAGCTGCCCCAAATTGTTTTTCTCTCAGCCATTAGCTTCACAAGAGAATCTTTTTTCTAACTGGACCACTGTACTTTATTTTTCTAAAAAGCAGTATCCCTCTGACAACCAAAAAGGAAACTGCATCTGCAAGTGAATGGTGCCTGCAAAGAGACAACATGAAATTTTAAAAAAGCATGGTAATAAACGCTATTCAGAAAAACACAATCTCTGAAAAACACGGCCTATTGAAATGACAAGCCGAAAATCATTTGCTAAGCATTGAAATGGCCCCTTTTGTCACCCCAATCCTTCTGTTGACAGTTACCTTTCAATCCTACAATTGTTCAGTAAGTACTGATTTTTATTCAATGTTCTATTCACCCTGCGTATTAATGAAAAGAAAAAAACCTTGTAAGAATAGCCTTTAATAGGGAGATAGACAAGGCTCCCCTATTCTCCTGCTAGAGCTCCTCTTATCAGCTTCTCACAGTATTGCTTGCTTGCTCAATTCTTTCCCTTTTCTAAACTTTGTTCACCCATCTGGGCTTTTTCTCAACTGAGATGGAGACATTTTTATTTCAAAAGTCTCTCTGACCTTTTCTGCTGCTCCAGACATGCAGCATGCTAGGTAAAGTAGCAAACTCAGTCAAGGTTTTTTAGACTCAAAGCACACAATGAGCGGATCTGGTCTCAGCTCAGCTGAAAACAAGCCCAGATCTAAACACATAGGCCAGAAGCGCCTATTTCCCCCATATGCTTTAAAGCTTTTTGAGGCCATAAAATGACAAAAGCATAAACACACCTGAAATAACACTGAAAAAGCATGAATAGATTCATGAATAGATGCTCCAGGTCCAGGCTCTTGTTCCATTGGACTGATTCCTGAGGGAAACTTGGGATGGGGGAGGTGGGGTGTATTGTGTTGGATACAACAGGACATTAGGTGAATGGAGCCGAGTTCTGGTCATTCATTGTCCTCCGGGAGACCTTCCAAACCATTTGCATTCCCTTTCCCTGTTGCTGTTCCTTCCCTTCTGTTTCAGCACTAACCCAGAGAAAGAAGTTTAAAGAGAGTTCTTAGATGACTTTGTAACAGCCCCAACACTGAGATTCTGCCAGCTGCGCCAGCTGCTGCTGTCTCTCTGGAGAGGCGCAGGAGACACTTCCGCTGACCCAGTAGTGGCTCCAAATGCAGGTGAGCCAGATGCTGAGCAAAAGAACAGCTTCCATTAGCATTGCCCCCGTCTGATGGGAGCTCCTTCTCGTGCTATTGCGAACCCACGTCACATTGGATTGTTCCACTCAGGAACCACAGGAGAAGTCTCCTTCAATAGCAACGCTGAGGGCCTGGTAAATTGGGATTACTGCTGTTTTAGAGCTGGATTCTCTGGGACCTCATTCACAGCTGTGCACAGTGGGTGTGACACACAGCCGGCCGTGTGTGTGGAGTGTTCTCATGTGGCGGTGCTGTGCACTTGCTTTGCACCGATGCGAGATGATCACAGTTACTCACATCACTGTTGGGCTACACACCCCACCAGCGAGGCTGTAATTACACAGGGTTGCAGGCCTGTACAAGCACAGATGCAGCTCCTGCGCCAAGGAGTGTGCCAGGTAAACTGACAAAGGGCGTATTATCACCTGATGTTTCTGAGTGGAACCAGCACACAGTGAGATGTGGTGATTTGCCTAGTGTCTGTTGCAGGACTGGAATGAACTGCCAGAAGTGCCGGGTGGGAGCTCTCCTTCCCGCTGACTGAAAAGAAGGGTCAGACAGCCGAATGGATGCAAGGCAGGGATCATAGGCCCTGTATCCTAGCTGCCTGCCATCATGACATCCGAGGAGGTTTCTTGATGTATTCGCCCCTTGAGAACTGGTCTGAAAAGGTTCCGACTCAGTAAAACCTGTGGGTGATTTTAATGGGCTCTTGGCTCTTCCACTCCCTTCACCTCAGGCGCACATTCCCTGTCTGACCACTGGGGACGGTGCGTGATGGTTGTACAGCTCGCTGGGGCCTAGCCCAGAGTAGGGTATTTTCTAATTCACTAAGGACATGTTCTTATCGATAGGTTCTCAACTGACATCGAGGGGCCAGTGTGGGGCCAACTGAGTGACTTACCAGAGGGTGGGCAATGGTAGACCAAGGACCTATTAGAAGAGACCAAGGCAATCATGAGTAAGAAGGCAGCACCAAGCACTATATTTGTGGGCAACAGGAGCAGCAGAGCACTCACAGAACAAGCAGAGTTAGGTGGATAACCCAGTGCTAGTCATGGAGAGACACTTTAAAAGGGAGTGGTTTCTGGCACCCTGCTAATGCTGCCATGATGGCCATTAAAGATCCCAGAATCTGGACTGGGCTTTTCCATCTCTGTCCATCTGCTGGAGCCAGTGCACAAGAAGTAGGGCGGTTTCCTGCTTTGTAGAGGAAATATCGAGACACTCTTTGCTTTTCTGTGCTGGCGATTGTGGGAGATGAAGGCAGCTGGGCGGCGTGTCTGAGTGGCTGTCTTTGGAGGCACTTGCCATGGCAGCAGCAAAGTGATTTGATGTGACCACAGGAGGTGCTTTGCAGTAGTGCTATTCCAGCTGCCAGGAGATTTGAACATGTGGGGTTACATAGCTCCTAGCCCCCCAGCCGGACGGTCTGCAATTCATGCTGAGGTTTAAGGTAAGACATCCATCCATCTGGCTTTGCAGCCCACTGGTCACTGGTCTCAGATGTGATGCATCCTCCGTGCTTCTGACGGGAGACAAGACGCCCTCCTTCTTTCCAGCTTTCTCCCCTTGTGCCAGTTTCTTTCCAGTCGGGAAATTCAGCACAGGATTGGAAAAATGTAAACAGTCTGTGTTACAGGTCTTCAAATTACAGCCCCGCTGCCCTCCACATGTGTAGCTAATAGAAACCCTCAGCTAGAGAGGCCTCCTTCCAGGGCAAGCACTGCAGACTGCCTTGAGCTCACTCCAGTCCCCGTGGTGTTCTCCCAGCTCTGTTTTGTTCTGTCCTCCACAGCATGTGTGTCTGGCGCTCCTGTCACCTGGGTGCCCTTACTCTTCACCCTGTCAGCACTGTGTGACTCGCCAAGGGCAGCCCTGCCATGGCAACACCTGCTGTCGAATATTAAACAGGAGGCTCCCACTTAAAGGTTGTTTGAATAGAGGAAATTGTTTTACATTGGGATGCCATATTTCCACACTGGGCTCTCATTTACGCAGCATATTAAAGTTAACATGCTGCACATCCATCTCCATAAGCAGCCAGGCCATTATCGCCAGTTACTTTTAAGCTGCCTTTTGCTTAGTTTCTGATGTGCCTGCTACTGCCATACATCACAGGGAACGCAGTTCTTTAAACGGCAATTCATGATTGATAGTTTAACCTTTTCCTCTGAGGTTAATTCGATATACGCTGGTGTAAACTATAAACCAAAGCTCCCGCCCGTCGGAAGAAGGGAATCGACATGCGACTCTTATGAGAGCTCAAGTGCTGCAGTAATTATACTGTCTTCTCCTCCTCCCCTCGCCAGGACCTCTCCTGCCCAACCAGGGAGGTGACTTGGACAGGCACGGGAATACTCAGGCAGCATGCAGAACATGACAGCGTGACTGGAACTCACCCCCTGCTCAGAGGCCAGCTGAAGGCCTGTGCACCAATGACATCCCACATGTAGGCTGAGGAACCTTCACCCTGAATAAGCAGCAAAGAGTCCTGTGGCATCTTATAGACTAACAGATGTTTTGGAGCATGAGCTTTCGTGGGTGAATACCCACTTCGTCAGATGCATAGGGACGAAGTGGATATTCACCCACGAAAGCTCATGCTCCAAAACGTCTGTTAGTCTATAAGGTGCCACAGGACGCTTTGCTGCTTTTACAGAGCCAGACTAACACGGCTACCCCTCTGATACTTCACCCTGAATAGGAGTTCAGTGGTACCTAAAATCATAGAAACATGGGGCTGGAAGGGCCCTTGAGAGGTCAGCTAGTCTAGCCCCCTGCGCTGATGAAGGACCAAGTAAACCTAGACCCGGGGTAATCAATTATTTTTTCTCAAGGTCCAAATTTCTTGGCCAAGGTATAGTCAAGATCCAGACTCCAGAGATGGTGATTCCACAACCTCCCTTGGAACCCTGTTCCAGTAGTTAACTACCCTGAGAGTTGAAAAGTTTTTCCTAATATCTGACCTAAATCGCATTTGCTTCAGTTTAAGCCCATGACTTCTTGTCCTAACTTCAGTGCACATGGAGAACAATTGATCCCTGTCCTCTCTATAACGGCCCTTCACATATTGGGATGACTGTTATCAGGTCCCCCCTCAGTCTTCATTTCTCAACACTAAAGATGCCCAGTTTTTAACCTTTCCTCACGAGTCAGGTTTTCTAAACCTTTGATCATTGTTGTTGCTCTCCTCTGGATACTCCAATTTGGCCACATCTTTTTTAAAGTGTGGGACCCAAAACTGGCCACAATATTCCAGCTGAGGTCTCACCAGTGTAGACTAGAGCAGGACAATTACCTCCCCTGTCTTGTATATTCCACTCCTGTTAATACACCCCAGAATTATATTAGCTTTTTTTGCAACTGCATTGTTGACTCGTATTCAATTTGTGCTCTGTTATAACCCTTAGATCCTTCTCTGAAGTGCTACTGCCTAGACAGTTAGTCCTCATTTTATAGCTATGATTTTTTCCTTCCTAACTACAGTACTTTGCACTTGTCTTTACTGAATTCCGTCTTGTTGATTTCAGAACAATTCTCCAATGTATCAAAGTTGCTTTCTAATCCTGTTCTCCAAAGTGCTCGCAGCCCCTCCCAGTTTGGTGTCATCCTGAATGGACAACTACCAGAATGCCCCTGCCAGTGTGGGATTGCTCCCTTCCTGCCTAGAACACTACGACTGTCTGACTATTCATTTTAACCAGTAACTGTGACCTTTTCTTGCAGTTGCTGGGACCTCACTGCTGTCATGTAGGGCCCAGGGTGGGGGAAGGAGGATGGGGGCAGGGTGTTAGCTTGTGGGAGAAGTGTGAGGGTTCTCGTTTCTGAACAGCAGATCCAAATTGTTGTTTGCAGTTTGTTATACAGGTTGTAGAAGTTCCTGGAGCATCTTTGTAAATTAAAGAAAATAAATAAAACTCCACAATGGAGGCAGCTATGGGAATGGGTTATACTGTGAGCCATTAATAGCAAGTTTTTCCAAATGCAAACACTTTATCAGGCAATATTTCCTTTGTGATTGCTTCCAGGACAGAGCATAGAATGAGATGCCACCCAGTCCAGCTGCCCGGAAGAAAGCTAGAGGAAGTGTCTCTGCCTTCTTTGCCCTTCATGGAGGCTGATCTCTCTCTCTCTCTAACACAAGGCCTCCCTGATAACACTGGCATAAAACTTGATTTGCCCCCAAACAGGAGTGAGTTTAATTAGCAGTGGAGACTAGAGCGGGGTGAAATAGTGTGGACAAAAATCTTATTCACCCAAAAATGCAGTTTCAGGTTGACTGAAACTGTTCGCAAATTGTGCTGTAAAGTTAGTATGATAGGCTCCCTTTTCCATAAACATATTTTGACTGGCATTAATTATATTCCCTCTTTAAATGTTTGTATCAATTTAGACCTCTATTGCTCGTACCATTGTTTTGCCCGGAATTGATGTTATGCTGATAGGCTTACTATTACACAGGTTGCCCCATTTACCTTTTTAAAATATTGGCACAACAGAAGTTTTCTTCCAGTCCTCTGGAGTTTCTCCAGTGCTCCAAAACATTGAAAATCAACATTAATGGCCTAGAGAACTCATGAGCCAGTACTTTGAAAACTCTTGGATTCAAGTTATCCGGACCTGCTCATTTTAAAATGTCTAACTTTAGTAGCAGCTGTTTAACATCCTTCAGAGTTACCATTGGAATGGCAAATGTTTCATCATCATTGTCATCATGATGTGATATGACTTTGTCATCCATCTTTTTCCCAAATAAAGAACAAAAATATTTATTGAATACTTCTGTCTTTTCTACATTATTATTGACAAGTCTACCATTTCGTCAAGCACATTGTTAAGATTCTTTTTGTTCCTAACATACTTAAAAAAACTCCTTATTGTCCTCAACTCTGCTAGCCATAGAGTTCGCCTTGTGTTCTTTTGCTTCCTTTATCAATTTTCTACAGTTACTAGTCATGTTCATTACTGTCAGCTTCTCCTTTCTTCCATTTAGTATGTACATTCTTCAATTTTTTCATAGCTGCCTCCACTTTTCTTCTAAGCCAGGTAGGTGTTTTAACCAGTGTGGCCTTCTTTCTCTTATGGGGGATTGTGCCTTTTTGGGCATCTAGTAAAATGTTTTTAAACAATTCCCAATTATCAGTCACATTTTTCTGTTTAAATTCTTCCTCCCAACTGAGTCGGTTCATAATTGTTTCAGCTTTGTGAAATTGGCCCTTTTAAAGTACTAAGTAGATATATTACTGGTTTGGAATTTATTCTGTTTGCTCAGTATAAGTGTAATCAGTTACCACTGATTTTTAGTTCTGTGATCAGTTTCTCTTTATCCGTCAAGATGAGGCCTAATGTAGAATCCACCCACATGCAAACAGCCCTGCCAATGTGCATGTATTACAAGTGCTGCTGTCAGCAATCAAGCCTGCCCTTTTACACTCCGGCATCTTGTGTCTGGAGGCTGCGTGACTAACCTGCATGCATCCTTGCTAGCCTCATGGCTCTTCAGTGACTTCTTCAGTTTGGTGCATTACTCAGATGTTAGCTATTGGAGAAATGCTTGTGCCCACAGGTTGCCATGCATATGAGGGACTCTACGGCTGTGTCTCCACTGCAGAGTTAACCTGGGCTCTTACCTGGGAGTTGCCCCTAACTTCCCTCCCTAGTCCCAGCCACACAGAAAACTCTCTCACTGGAGTCTGGTGGTACTTTAAATCTGGGTTTGCTGGCTCACCTGGGGCTGTGGGTTACAGATTGGGGGTCACTTGGCTGGTGACTGCCCAGTTTGCAGTGAGGACACAGGCTAACCAGTCGAGTGCTGATAGTTCTCCAATTGTTTCCCAGAATTCCCCCCTGTGCCCAGACAGGATGTCTGGGCATATCTCACTTACTCAGTTCCCTGCCATTGCATTGCCGCAGGCATTGGCAAACCGCAGGTCCCCTAGTTCTCTGCCTGTGGAGTGCCATAGGTTAGTCTCCTGAGGGCTGTCATACTTTAGGCTAATTCTGCGTGTGGGGTGTGGGTGACTGGGTGCTGTGGGTGGCCTGTGTTATACCGGGGGGCAGACTAGATGATGCAGTGGTCCCTTCTAGCCTTAAACTCTATAACTTTCCCTGTGAATTGTAGAAGAACTTAGAGTGCAGCCCAGAGAACCATGGGAGGTGCCCCCAGAAGTCCTAGCGATGCTCAAGGAGAGTGCAGCACCAGTGAGGACACAGTAACTCGGGTAGGGCTCTGGAGTGTGGCTGATCAGGCCCAGGCTAGGTCAACTGAAGTGCTGAGAGCCAGGTGTTTACCACCCAATACTGGAAACACTGGACTGAACAGAGACACTTGATTTACGGCTCAACAAACTATAACCCACTTAACGCCTGTCCTGTCATGATGGGGGAGGGAAAAAAAAGGCTGGGCGGTGTGGGTATTAACTGGCTACTTCACCGTCAATGATCTCTTGAAATATGTGTTAACTAATTATGCTAAACTATCAGTTCCATCTTGTATTTAGCTCTGACCCTGGGAGTACTTTTCCCAGCCCTGAAGAAGAGCTCGATGTGGCTCAGACACTCGATGTGTCTCTCTCACCAACAGAAGCTGGTCCAGTAAAAGCTATTACCTCCCCACCTTGTCTCTTATCTACGGTATGGCCGCTCCTTTCTCCTGCAAGGTCACAAGGAGCATGCAGGACCTCTGTGCTCTGACTGGCCAGGATGTAGCCTGCATCGAGAGTTTCTTATTCTCTAACACACTCCTCTCCAGACTGACCCCACAACGATCACTATTTCCACAGGAAATAATTGTTTCTGTTCCTGATCAATAAGATTTTGTGGGAACATAGATTTTAAAGGTTGGTTTGATTTGATCTGTTTCTTTGCAGGATGTTCCCTTTGGTAACAATAGGGATTCAATTTTTGCCAGTGCAGACTCCTTAATTAGGCCCCACAAAATGAACAGTAACATGTCTCTGGGCTGAAATTCTCCCTTTCTGGAGCTCACAGAGAAGAGGGAGTTTCTAACTCATAATTGCATCTGAATGCAAATGACTGTGCCAATGTGAATATATTAAAAGCAGCAGAGTCAGCAATCACTGTGAAAAAATACATTCAAATGAGGCTCTGGCTTATTGCTCCATTTGGATGCTGTGAAATGGCACCTTATTGTGTTATTATAAGATTTCTTGCTTAGTTAACAGAAAATGCTCACAATTAAGTCTGAACTCATTTAGTGCTCAGATTAATTCACATTAGAAAAGGGATGTGACCTCAACTCCTGATTCCTTTTAGATTGCTCTTGCTTTACTTGAGAGTGGGTGTATTTCATGTGCTGGTGGTTTAGCGAGACAGCGGGAGAGTTTGCATTATATGACACATCATTGCAAGTGGCAGTCTCTGGGAAATATAACACAGGGTTCTAGTGATCCCATTTTTACAGCTCTCCAGAGGGCGGTGTCAAGTACTTACTATACTATACCTGCCTCTGTTGTACCAGTTGCTCCATGCACTGTCCTGACTTGCAAGCGATCATCAGGACAGAGCAATTGGAAATCCACTAATGGCAGCACACATGCAGAACTTCTTCTTTTCAACATGCTAACACCATCCCCTCCCACAAAGGGGCAGAGAAACAAGCACATGACACTGGTATTACAGCTGGGGAAATTGAAACAGAGGGAGTCAGTGACGTCTTCAAGATCAGTGTCAGAGCTAGGATTGGCAGTTCTGGACCCCGTGCCTTTGCTTTTTGAATGATTACATGCAGAGCTGGTAACACACTTCCCATTAGGTGACCCTGTTCTCAGTTGCTTAGAACTTCACCAAATTTAAGCCGTTTGCCTGAAATTTTCCATGTTGGTATCTGCCTCAGGTTGAATTTTGCATTGAGGTCAATGGTAATTGGGACAAAATACAACATGGTTTTACAAAAGGTAGATCGTGCCAAACCAACCTGATCTCCTTCTTTGAGAAGGTAACAGATTTTTTAGACAAAGGAAATGCATTGGATCTAATTTATGTTGATTTCAGTAAGGCATTTGACATGGTTCCACATGGGGAATTACTAGTTAAATTGGAAAAGATGGGGATCAATATGAAAATTGAAAAGTGGATAAGGAACTGGTTAAAGGGGAGACTACAACAGGGCGTACTGAAAGGTGAACGATCAGGCTGGAAGGAGGTTACTAGTGGAGTTCCTCAGGGATCAGTTTTGCGACCAATGTTATTTAATCTCTTTATTACTGACCTGGCACAAAAAGTGGGAATGTGCTAATAAAGTCTGCCGATGACACAAAGCTGGAAGGTATTGCCAATACAAAGAGGGACCAGAATATCATACAGGAAGATCTGGATGACCTTGTAAACTGGAGTAATAGTAATAGTATGAAATTTAATAGTGAAAAGTGCAAGGTCATGCATTTAGGGATTAACAACAAGAATTTTAGTTATAAATTGGGGACGCATCAGTTAGAAGTAACAGAGGAGGAGAAGGACCTTGGAGTATTGGTTGATCATAGGATGACTATGAGCCACCAATGTGATATGGCTGTTAAAAAAGCTAATGCAGTTTTAGGATGCATCAGGCGAGGTATTTCCAGCAAAGATAAGGAGGTGTTAGTACTGTTATACAAGGCACTGGTGAGGCCTCATCTGGAGTACAGTGTTCATTTCTGGTCTCCTATGTTTAAGAAGGATGAATTCAAACTGGAACAGGTACAGAGAAGGGCTACTAGGATGATCAGAGGAATGGAAAACCTATCTTATGAAAGGAGACTCAAAGAGCTTGGCTTGTTTTGCCTAACCAAAAGAAAGCTGAGGGGAGATATGATTGTTCTTTATAAATATATCAGAGGGATAAATATTAGGGAGGGAGAGGAATTATTTAAGCTTAGTAACAATGTGGGAACAAGAACAAATGGATATAAACTGGACACTAGGAAGTTTAGACTTGAAATTAGACGAAGGTTTCTAACCATTAGAGGAGTGAAGTTCTGGAACAGCCTTCCAAGGGGAGTAGTGGGGGCAAATGACATATCTGGCTTTAAGACTAAGCTTGATAAGTTTATGGAAGGGATGGTACGATGGGATAGCCTAATTTTGGCAATTGATCTTTGATTATCAGCAGATAAGTATGCCCAGTGGTCTGTGATGGGATGTTAGATGGGGTAGGATCTGAGTTACTACAGAGAATTCTTTCCTGGGTTCTGGCTAGTGAGTGTTGCCCACGTGCTCAGGGTTTAGCTGATCGCCATATTTGGGGTCGGGAAGGAATTTTCCTCCGGGGCAGATTGACAGAGGCCCTGGAGGTTTTTTGCCTTCCTCTGCAGCATGGGGCACGGGTCACTTGCTGGTAGATTCTCTGCAGCCTGAGGTCTTCAAACTACAATTTGAAGACTTCAATAACTCGGACATAGGCTAAGGGTTTGCTACAGGAGTGGATCGATGAGACTGTGTGGCCTGCGTTGTGCAGGAGGTCAGACTAGATGATCATATTGGTCCCTTCTGACCATAAAGTCTATGAGTCTATGAGTCTATTCCCATGAAAACGTGCACTTCACAATGCTCAGTAGAGGCGTCTTTGGTAATTTAAGTTGCTAAAATCAAAGATTCCATCCCACTGAGCGAGCTCTAGCGTCTCACAGCTCCCGGTGCTGACCAGCCTGCACAGGTGCTCTCCCCTCCTAGTGACTGTGTGTGCAGGGACTGCAGGGGCAAAACTGGATTTTCCCTGTAACATCTGCTCCCAGCTGCTGGGTGGCGCTGGGCACCTAGCGCTCCTGGGCTTTCACTGACCTTCTAATCTGAATGCACAGGGGACAGAAGCTGGACTGGGGGAGGGGGGAGGGTAGATTCGGACAAGGAGTCTGGTGAGAGTGAGACTGGGATGGGAGGGGGAGAGAGGAACTGGGAATGGGACTTGGACAACGAGCCTGAAGGAGGAGACTAGGCTGGCTGGGCAAGGAGACTGGGTCTGAGCTGAGAAGTGTGAGGAGTAGAGACGGGGACTGGCTAGGTGAGGATCTGGGGACTGGGATGATCAGTCAGGGGCTGGGGAAGAGGTAGGACAGGGACTGCTTGGTGGAAATGAACAGAAGAATCTGTCTCCTCGAGAGCCACACTCCTCTCCAGAGCCTGGAGTGGAACCCAGTGGATGCCTGAATGTCACTGTTCCTCCTTTATCAGCAAATGTCTGTGAAACCCGCTGGGACAGTGTCCCATTCCCTTCCAGTGCTGGTCCACATAGAGGCTAACAACCTACTACTGCTATCAGTTACTCCAGTAGCTCAAATGGCAGAGGTCTGTGCAGTGGATATATGAGCTAGATTACTAAAGATTATTATTTATTATTAAAGTTGCCAACCCTGCCAATGACCCACGTGGGTATCTATATAATACTACATGACGGAATTTCTTTTTTTTTCAGCTTGCTTTTTTTCTTGTTGCTTGTGTAACCTTAATTTGGCCCCCTTGTGCACTTGCATTATGATAAGGTCTTTAACTCTCTGATCACATCCAGGCTCCTTCAGTGCAGAGGCTGGCCTTGCTCTGGGGATGAATCAGGGTTGTGTCGTGCAGGAGCGTGTCCTATGACTCCTGCGTCATTGGCTGCAGGCTGGAAGGCGTGTAGTGAATGAGACAGGGGGTTGAAGGAAAAGACACGACAGTCCAATGATTAAGGTTGTTGAATGCTGTCTAGAGGGGAGGATTCTGTCCCTGTCTCTGTCCCAGCACTTCTATGTGATGCTGGGAAAAGTAATTTAAACCAAACTTTCCATAGGTGGCCACTAATTGTGTGCTCCTTGTTTTCTGGGTGCCTGACTTGAGATTTTGGGGACTGATGTGCAGAAGTGCTGAACTCTCAGCAATAACTGGGCTGTGCTTTGAACATGTAGCGCGCTGACTGTCTCTAATGCTAAATCCTCTGGGAAGCCAGGTCTCATACTGGGGACTGATAATTAATGGAAACTTTTGACCTGAATGTGCCTGAGTCCCCCATCCCTAAAATGGGGATACTAACATCCCCTCACCTTACAGAGGTGTTGTGAAAATTCATATTTGTGAAGCATCTGATACCGTAGTGCTGGACACCATAGAACAGCCCATAAGGATATTAATAATTCTCTCTTCAGAGCAGGGCTTGAATAGCGTACAGCAAATAAGGCCTGGGGCTACACACTCAACAAGGAGAAAACAAAATATTGAATAGCTGCTCAGTACATGAGCACCATCCATCCCGTGCATGGAACATGGAAAGGGTCCTGTGGAAAAAATGTGACTGTGAAAAAATAGCATGTGACCATGCAGTCAAAGACTGTATTATAATGTCTCACACAGATGCACAAGGGGGTTGAATTAAGGTTGCACAGACAACCTTATATCTGGCATTTTCTAACTTCTGAGTGTTTGACTTTGCAACCTTTAAAATGTTCTTTCGTCCTAGTTTCTCTTTGTTATAGATAAGGATAATAAAACAATTTGTGCAGTTCAGAACAATATTATAAATGTCTGTACCGGCCATTCTTTGTAAAGCCAACAGAGGAGAAGCACACAATTGTTTTAACCTCAGCACCGCTTGCACCAGCATGCCAAACAGAAGAGGGGATGGACAGGCCCTTGCACTAGTCCACACAAGGGAGCCTGTGGGGCAGATGTGCAGTCACCCCAAACTACTCTCTGGGGCTATAGTTATTCCTGCATCTATGAGCAATGCCTCATGGGTAGTTGCACCAACGTTAGACCTAAAAGAATGAGCAGACAGATACTTGGCCATTGTTCATTACCAGCAAAGAGTCGGTTGGCTCTGGTACAGAGACTCCGTGGGTTCACTACCAACACACACTGGGGTCCTGGTCAATGCCAGGACTCCTGGGCCCTACCATACTACAAATAAATCATAGTAATAATAATTGGATGGACCAGTCTCCAGGAAGTCTCAGCACCCCAGGAATTGCCAGAGTTGCCTCAATTCCACCTTCTTTGTTGCCTTCACCAAACAAGGAAGATTAGAGACTGGGCAATAATCAGCAAGTTTGTGAATGTCTGTAGATGTTTTCTTCTGAAAGGGCCTAGGAATGGGTTCTTCACTAGAAGCTGGCACCTACCCACCTGTGGGAAGGCACTGACGGTACCCTAGATGTTACCAAGCAGGAAGGATGTGACTCAGACTCAGGTGTGGTGGTGAGAAGCTGGTCTGGAATGATATTGATCACAACTCTGACAGAGAAGTTCCAACTTTTGTCTTCCCCTGCGCTGGCTTCTCCCCCAAAGAAGCCGAAAGGTCAGTGTGAATCTGAGCATTTACCCGCATGCACGTGCTATTATAGAACTGGAGCCTGGAGTGGTGAGCCCATTCAATGCACTGTATTTCAGGTGTTACATCGAGAGTCTGAAAGCGAAGCACTCAGGTCCATTTTAGCAGAGTGTGAAAAGAGCTGGGTAATCTCAGGACCAAAAGAACCATTGCCATTGTTACACTGCATTCCCCAGGCAGTTTTCTGCACTTGTTAAAAATTAACCCCTTTGGACGTGGTAAAGTGGAAAGCCTATTTCTGAGCACAGCGCGGGACCCTGTCCCAAGGAGGGGTTGAAGCACTGAGCGGTCTGACCTTCTAGCAGTGCAATGTTTGAAACAACGGGCAGCTACACTGACTGCCCACCAAGGAATGGGTTTGATGGGACCGAAAAGGGCATTTCTAGCTCCGTCCTCTAGGGCTCTCCACTGTGGCTCTGGCAGCTTCATTCCTAGCCAGGTTTAGCAGAGAGCTGGGGCTGTTGCCAGCCCAGAGACGAGCAGGGGGGTGTCTCCCAGTGGGTTATCTAAGGTGATGGGGCTTGTGTGCAGTCCATGGGTCTGTGTGAAGGGGTCTCTCCACCTTGGATGACATTGTCTTCTTCTGGGACATGTGTGAGATGCTCAGACCCCAGATCCCAGCTGGAGTGAGCCAGAGAGGCTCCCTCCATGTCAGTGGAGCTAGCACACAGTCATGCAGAAGATACTGTAACCTGAACCCTATTGCTTTCCACCAATCCTGGGTTCCCACTGGCTTATCCCTCCCTGTGATGTTCTCACCTATCAAGCCCCACACTGCCAGGGACTCCTCACTGCTCGAACGAAAACCACATTAAGCCACCTTGTGTCCATGTGGCATAGTAAGGAATTATTGACAGAAGGCGTTGCATAGATTCCAAGTGCTGGAGAAGGTGACCTCCCTCAATTTGAGGCGAGGGCCTTCCTGTGCTGCGGTTCGGTCCCCTGCTACAGTGAGAGTGCATGTACCTTCCTAGGAGCTAACGAGCAGCATCCTTCTCCCAGCTGTGTTTAATCTGCACCGGATGCGGCTGTGCCTGTGTGTCGGCACAGAGCTGCCTGGCAGTGGTGAAGTTTTGACGGTGTGATGGACACATCAAACAGAGTCTATCCCCATGTAAATGGCATGTGTTAGTGATTCGAGGCCTGCAGATCACATCACCCTTTCCCCAGTGACATGTATTTAGATCTTCCAGAAGAAACAAACACGGCCCCTGTGCTGACATGAGTGGTGCCCCCTCCCCACTGGATCCGTTACCATTTCACACTGCGGAAGGAGTCTTCTCCCGACCAGAGAAGTAGAAACACTTTCCTTGTACAAACAGTAATTGTAGAAAGAGGCCTGTGGATAAATTATTATCGTGCCCCTAACTCCAGTGTGAAAAACTTTCTCTTGCTGCTGAGTGAAAAGTCAAAATTTGCATTTAAATAGACACCACTAGGCAGCGTGTTACACAGAGGGACCAGTGTGCTGCAAGGGTCCTCAGAACAAGGTGAACCCACCTGCCACTGGGACACGATTGTTCCCTAACATGAGTGACACAGAGCTGTTGTGAGCTCAGCTGCAAGCAGACATCGGCCTAGCCTATGACCTTTCAGAGGGTTTTTTTTTAACCTGGTAGCTGTGTCCAGCGTTCTGGGCCTTTCGCTGATAGTTGCATTTTGTGGCACAAAGACACGGCCCCGAGACGTTTGTTACTGTTCATGCAGAGAGGACAGGGATCGGTGATGTATTGACTGACCTCACAGCGGGATGGGACGGAGATGATAGTGCTGTCTTAAAATCACTGGCCATGATGCTGCGACGTCCTTGCTCCATTCCCGTGCCCTCATGACTGTGTTTTGGGGCGAAATTGAACAAGAAATGCTTGTGTTTGGGTTAGGAGCCCAGCAGTAAGCGGTTTTAAGGCCCGTACATGCAGACGTAGAGGTGTGCGTGTTGGGTTCTGAGACCTTCTGAGACACCGGACTGCAGCAGCCACGCCTGTCTGGCCCTGTGCCAGTGAGAAATAGGGCTCCAGAGCAGCTGCCATTGCCAGCCCTGTGCGGTGACGTTTCCCATTGTCCTGCTTTCAATCATTTTCATGATGGTGGATGGGGCTGGTGTGAGGACCTGGGAGAGTAAAATCCACCCATCAGCACAGAGCAGGGGCAGCGTGAATTCAGTTATCCCAGTCTCCCCCAGGAGACAGCAGGGTTCAGTCTCCATGGCTCTCGCAGCCTCCCAGCTGGGGCTGCCAGCCGGGGAGCCAATGAGTGACAGCTGTGGTGGTTCATTATGTTCCTTGGTAACTGGACTGAGAACCAGCTGATCTTTTCTCAGAGCCCACTCAGCAGCCAGCAGATGATCTGGACTTTGGGTCCCTAAACTGGCCTGGGAAGGAGAGGTGACATAGAGGGGATGGCCTGTGTGCAAGTTTGATTTATAATTTAATTTCAAAATCTCTCATGTTTATCTAGGGTGCCCCCAATTCTTCCTCTCCAAGGCACCAGGTGCCCCTGCCAGAATAGCAGCGACACCCAGCATTAGCACCAGCTTGTACTGCCAGTGCTCTGATTATTATTCTGTCTTACGCATAACAAGCTGTGTCACTGGATGCTCTCACGACACATCCACTAGGCAGCACTCCCAGCTGGCTGTGCAGTGGAATGGCCAGAACAGCCAGCGGCACTCACCACAGGGAGAAGTGCAAAGCACTTTAGGAGGTATTTAAATGAATTAAGACCCTTCTAAAAGTTAACAAGGTCACCTCTGCCTGTCATTAAAGTAACTTCATGCATTTAAAATTTAACTGTCAAACCAATTAGCAATAAAAATGTTGTATGAATTGCATTTGATTGGACTCCGCTCAAGTCAGAATCGGTAAAATGGGTAATGTCTAAGGGTTTATTTAAACCCAACCTCTATTTTCCAAGTCCAGTGGTGAAGAGAGGAATGCTTGCCAGCGGAGTCAGATGCAGGGCAAGTCATTACTCATCGCCTGGACTCTGCAGCATTGGTTCTATCTTCTGCAGCTTGGCCTGGGCAAGGCAAACCTTAGGCAGTAAGTATGGAGGCAATGGGGTCCCCTTTTGGGGGGATGTTTATTTGTCAGAGAAATAGAAACTTGGGCCTTTTGCTGTTACATCAGGCGTGTGGCTCCGAGATGCCAGAGGACTTGTTTGTTTCCTTTCCTAGAGTTTTAATTCTCTCCTCACATCGACGTTGTGTGGTGGATCTCAGGCTGAGCAAGGAAGTTCCATTTCTCATGAGGTGACATGCTATACCCTGATCTCCTACAGCCTCTAAGGCTTAATTGTGGCCGAAGAGCTAGTTCACCAGGGCACGTGTATGCCAGAGCACGTGCAGCGTGTTAGCCTAGCTCTTGCCAAAGCGTTAACATCGACATGGAAAAAAAGTCACTCTCATGACTGCAAGTGAATTGCAATTCACTAGTGATATGTGGGGAGCACGAGTGAGCAGCCAGCCAGCTGGGGGTGTGGAAGTGACCAAGCGAGTGGCTGCTGACCTTAGAGCAGATGACTCCTGCGCGGCACCTTCACTTGCTTCCAGCAGCATGTTGCAGAGCTGGGCTGCAGGATCCTAGTTTGGCAGTGACCTTCAGCCTCCCGAGGCCTCACTAGATTCAGACCACATGTGGCCAGGGCTCTCTGCTTTCCATGCTAGTCACCAGCACAGGGCAGACAGCAACACTGACTGCAGCAGGGTTAATGACCATATGGGGAGAGGAAAAAGATTTCCCCTCAGTGAAGCAGATTCAGGCCAGGACAAAGGAGAAGCTGTGGGTCCCTGGGGTGGGCCAGGAAAGCCTTTGCCCAAGGATCCTCATCTGGGGAATAATGACAGAAATGGTCACTGGGACACACACCGCACCCAGCTTAGAGCTGTGTAACATGGATGGCGCTCTGACCGTTCTGGGCAGAACTATGTCAGCAATGTCCCATCACGTGGTTCTGAATTCAATTCCCATGGGATACACCTGCCCTCCTCTCATAGCCTCAGCCTCTTGGCCTGCAGGGACCCTCTCCCCTTTCTCCTCATCTCAGGCCTGCAGGGATGTGCAACCAGAGGAAGCAGTGTCTGATGTCAGCACAGCAGGGCCAGAGAGGCCGATGCGGCAAGTCACAGGCCTCAGTGAGGTTACAGGATTACTGCACATCTTGTGCCAGTAATAAGTACCATGTGAATCCGGGGAAGTTTGCATAATTGCAGGCTGTGAGATGGCCAAGAAGCCATTAGAACGCATTGTAAAGGAATCAATTCAGAGGAGATTTAGATGGTACCTGATTAGTTAAATTGCCAGCACCTGTTCATTTTTTATTGCAAACATAAACATGAGCGCTTTCAAACAATTCCAAGAGTATTTAATGCATTCAGCATTTTCCAGTTTGGATTTCAATAACCGGGGGGCCAAGGGGAGAGAGAGACAAAGCAAACCTGAAACACGGAACAAAGGCTCTGACCTTGTCCTGCTTTGCTCCCCAGTGAACCCAAGGCGTACGTTCAGCATGGAATAGGCACATGCTTTCTAGGAATCTCATGAGCTGTTGGCAATGGGCACAGGGAATGAGCATGAAGCACTGAACAGACCCTACTGCTGAGTAGGTATAAAAGGAGGTAAATCGGGGGGCAGGCAGTCTCTGGGATTGCACTCTGGGTAATCCTGAGCATGCAGTTGTGGCAATACTTATTTTATCCAGAGCCTCGCAGTTAGCAGACTAGACAAACATGCTAAGAAAACAATTTCAAATTAGCTTGTGCTCAATTATAGGCAGCTTTGCTGAAGAGAAATGACAGTGGAGATGTTTACAGGAGGAAATCTTACTTTCAAAGAGAATATCCTGAGCCTCAGAAAGGTCACAGTGAAAGAGGGTGGGATCACGCAGTTGTCATTGGGAGTTTATGGCTTTTACCTCCGGACGCAAATGGTTTCCTCTGACCCCCACAAGAGATATTCCAAGCCTAGGACCCAATGTGCCACAACTGTATCTGTAGGTGCAGATTTGGATCTGAGAGATGGCAGCACATGAGGAGTGAGAGACAAATCAGGCTTGGTTTACACTGGTTCCCCCCTCCCCTGCCAAAACGATGTGAGTGCAGGGCCATGGTCACACTTTACAGCGAGATCCATGAGCTACTTTTCCTGCACCATTGAAAGGGCAAATCAGGACTCAGATGCATTTTATTTTAAAACCTCTCTCCCATTTTGCCTCGGGGGAGGGAGAGGAACCCGGTGTGTCCCTCAGCCTGGGGAGAGGCTCCAGCGCAGACCTTAGGATGAGCGTTACGACTGTAGCCTGGGGTGGCAGAGCACCCTCATGCTAGGCACAGAATAGCCACCAGGCCATGTTCCCAAAGCCAGCAGCTGTAACAGACTGGTCAGAATCGAAGGACATGCAGCAGGCCAGGGCAGAGCTGGGGATGCAATGCAAGTTCCCTGAGTTAGTCCAGTGCCCCATGGCTCTAGCCTTCATTTCTCTTACACAAGCCGCGCGGGAGAAGCAAGCGCCCTTGCGCTCCCAGTCAAAGAGTCTCCTGCTATACCGTACAGCCCTCCCCGAGGTGTGTCACACAGGGTAACATCCCCCTTCCCATTACCTCAGCTCGGCACATCCCCTGCCCGTAGTGCTCACGGCTGTTTACAATCCCTGTTCCTCTGGTGTCAGTATCTCTAGGCACCTGGGAAGGGGTGGTTCCCCGTTGGAATTCCTGATCTCCTATCCCGTGGTTTCAGTGCCTCCCACTCTGTGTGTGAACAGATCAGTCCCCCAAAGCCAGTGCTGCTGTCTGGGCCCATGAGCTGACTGAGTGAGGATTAGGCAGTGGAAGAGCTCAGAGCTTACAAGACAAAGATGGCTTCCTGTTCTGGCGAGGCCTAGCAGCTGGCACTCACACTAAGTCACTTATGGGTTGAATTCTGTGTATGTCCCTGTCCAAGGCATTGGCCATTTCTGGGCTTTGTCCTTAATCAGCAGGAATAGTGGCTGCGACTTGTTCTGGGTCTGTGGCTTACTCCCCAGCAGTTTGCTGTCAATATTTGACCTTTGAATTGCGGATCCCCTGTCACCCGGCTGAGGGTGTGTCCTGCCATCCCGGACAAGCTTCCATGGTTGTCCCAGTGCTGCCTGGGGTGGCTGAGCTATGAGACACTCGCTGACCCACACCCACTTCATCTTGGCTCCCCTTCTCCCACCTCTGTGGAGCTAGCAGTGGGCCATCTCTCTCTCGCACACAAGCCTCATCGGGCTGGGAGAAGGAGGCTCTGTCCCCTGCCTCTTCAGTGGCCACGGCTGTCAGTTGTTTTGCTGCTAAGCCCTGCTGTAGCAGCAGCAGAAGGGATCTCAGAACCACATGCCACAAGTGGCAGTGCTGTGGGTCTGGGGCCCTGTAACTAGGCTCTAAGGAAATGCAGCAGCGTGAGACTTTTTCCTCAGCCCACCAATCACCCTAGACTCTCACTTCTTTCTTTAGCTTCTGCACTGCTAAGTTTGACAGCAGGAGGGCTCCCTGGGAGAAGCACCGGGCTCCGCCCTGGAAGCTTTTACCCCAGGGTATTTTGCATTGGCCGTTCCCCACTGTCTCCCTGCACTTCCAGAAACTGATTGTGGTGACCCTAGAATCACAGTGAGTTAGTCTCTTCTCTACAAAGCGAATGGTTTGTTTTCTCATCAGGCCTGATCCAACGCCCCAGACCTCCAGGGGAGCTTTCCATTGATTTCAACAGGCTTGGACTGGGCCCATAGTTACCCCCCAGCTCTCAGCCAAGCGCTGTCGTCCTCTCATGCAGGCATGTGGGAAGTGGATCGTACACCCCAGGAATCAGACCCAGGCTGCCTGCCTCACAACAAGCATCTTGGGGAGTTATTCACCCTGGCCTGGCTCTGCTGCTAACAAAGAAGGAAATTACAAGATGGTTAGAGAAAACTGACACATGGTGAACGAGCTCATTTTGGTCCCAGAGGCCTGGAAAGCAACACCTCCTTTGCACGGAATTATGGTCCTCAGCCAAGGAGCCTTAGGAAACTTACATTTTTCCTGTATTTTCTTTCATAGGGATAATAGCCTTCTGGTAGGTGACGGAGCATTACTGGCCTATGACATAACATGTCACATATGAAATACAGTGAGTATGAGGAAAGCATGTCTGAAGAGGGGATGTGACTACAGGCTGCCGGACAGAGGGGAGTTTGCCTATTTTCTCCTTACTCTGCAAATGTGCCCAGAACAAGCCTATTACGAATCTCGGGGTGGAGACTGAAAACCTGGTCGATTCTGGTCATTTACCGACCTGAAAAACGAAAGGTGGTGGGGAGGGAAGGAGGGAAGGCTGAGTTATTTTTAAGCAGCGCTCTGTACAGAGGGTCTGCTTGCCAAAACTGAGGCTGTGCTCTCTGCAGGTCTGAGAGCCCCTGAGAGATGTTGTGGAAACCAGATGTTGAAGAGAAGTGGAGAGGGGGAGGGGGAAGCGAGGGGGCCAGTATCTGTTCACAATTACTCTTGATTTTGTGCGATGACATTGAGATTGTAGGCAAACATGAAAGAACACTTGTGGGGACAGCAGCATTCATGCCGGCCAGTGGATTAATAAAACATGACTGCCATGGATGGAGCGGCAAAGCCACACATGGAAGCGTTTTACATGGGGTTTGATGTTCCACAAGTCGAAGGAATCCGTCACTTGGGCTGCTGACTGCCCTCCCATCCAGGGTCCGGCACAGAATGATTTAAGCTCAACTTCATTCAAAGTGTCAAAAGCACATTTGTGCCATATAGTCACATCTCTACGTGCCCAGTAAATATCTCCATCACCACGCCAAGCCCAGCAAGCTGTGTTTAGAGGCTGATCTGCAGTATTGCCAACCCCAAAATATTAAAAAATTGTGTGTTGGGTTCACCACAAACCATGAAACTGGCTTTAAAACTGGGGGATTATGTAAAAATAATAGATTTGGGTTCTTTCTATTTGTCTTTTGCCTTTTGAGCCTTTCGGGTGCACTGGGGCCACATTTTGAATCTTTCTCCACAGCCATGAGGGCTAGAAACTTCATTCTCAAAGAAAAAGTAAGGCTGAAATCATCACGGATCCACTGACTCCAGGAGCTGAGGCTTTGAGGAAAACAATAATTATCACAAGAGTCATTACAAAATCATGAGAGCTGTCAACACTGGCAGTGCGGAGAGGTCATCTGGGAGCTTGGGTTCACCTGGCTTGTCAGAGTGCACAGTGCTGTGTATCAATAAGAGCTGGCAAACCAGTGGCACTCAGTGGGACTGGCAGAGCCTGACAGTGATCAGGGCTGTCTCTTGCCCTGCTGGCGAGGGAGGAAAAGCTCGACTGAGTCTCTTACAGAGCAGCACAGAACATCTTGCTTTTTAGCTACAGGTGCCATTGTGAAGCCAGAATGTCCCTGTGCAGTTCAAGGGGGCTCCCGAAGCTGGGTCTGATCCTGGCAGCTGGCATTAGTCTCTAGCTGGAATTATGTTTTGCTGCAGGTCAGAGCTGGGACACATTTCCAAAATACTCCATTTTGAGCAGCGTTTGCCTTCCCTGGAAGCCATATCCACTGGAATTCCAGTTAGCCCAAAACGTTGGGCCAAATTCGGTGGGCTGTAATCAAGAAAAACTCCCACCATCCTCAATCTGAGCATTACTGACTTAAGAACCGCAGGTGTGTGTGCCTCAAACTTGGGAATGACTCTGGACGTTTCAAATTAGTAACTGGCCAGGTGTGGTGGGAACAGGGAAGGCTCTCAGGAACAATAATGACATTGGTAAAAATGAGGTAATCTCAGGCTTTTCACGCCGGGCTGAAGCAACAGAGCTATGCTAAATATAGAGACCATTGTCCAAGGACTATCTTTACCATTTTTAGTGATAGCTATTGTGTCTGATTTTGATCAGCAGCTGGACAGATTCACCATGGACCCTTATTTTATGTTTTCCCAAAGGTAGACTTGCACAGAGAGCCCAGTGTAATCCTGTTCCTAGCTTCCATGTCCCCGGAGCCCAGCCAGGCACAGCACCTGGCAGATAGACGTTCAAAATCTGAACTGGGTCTGGGAGTCCCACCGAGGTAGCTATCTCAGGGCAGACTGGGAGAAGGGCTCCAGCCTTGCTAGCAGGTGGGGGAGGATGGCCTCTGGGGGAGCTGAGTGAACCTTTCAGCAAAATAATTCATCCACTAAGGATCAGTATATTTAAGGTTAAAGTTTAAAGAGTTCCACGTGTTCCAGTTTAATTAGAGCAATTAACAAGTAATCAGATTAACTGAGTACCGTATTCTGGATAAAAGGATTTCTCCTCCAGTAATTGTCCTCTAGCAGTAACTAAATGAAAACCCTGCAATTTAGGAAATAGGATCAGAACAGACTGGCAGACTTAGGGCAGGTTTATGCTTAAATGCTGCACTGGTGCCTCTGGGTGGATGTAGCTGTGTGGGACAGCTTCTCCCATCGCGTAGTTAATCTGCCTTCATGAGAGGCAGTAGCTGTGTTGATGGAGAGCGTCTAGCACGGTCTGCACTGGGGGTGAGGTTGGTATAATTGCATTGCTCAAGGGTGTGGATTTTTCATAGCCCTGAGCAATGTAGGGGGTCAAACTAACCTTTTAACATAGACCTAGCCTGGCAAGGAAGGAAGCTGAATTTTCAATGTGGTGCTGGCCATCAGGTGCCCAATCACATGATTCCTGGATCCTACAGGCAGCCCACTCCATGGCATCTGAGATGTTAGTCCAACTGATTCTCTCTCCTCTGTGGAGGCCAATGTGACTCCTGAGCCTATTGTAACTGATCCCATGTGGCCCTTAGAGTGTACAATTAAATGGATCAGCAGTGGAATTCTAAACCTTTATTGCAGTGATTCCTTGAGGGTTTCATGCTGCAGGCCAGGTTGGTTTATCTCTCTGGAATAGGGAGGCTCTTTTAGGGCATGAAATGAAGCAGGGTGAAAGCCTCAAGGAGCACATACCCCACTGTGTTCAGAGCAGCCCAGCAGAATATGCAGTTCTGGCATTCGGCTCACCGAACGACTGCCAGCATTCACTTTCAGCCTGGAGGCGGATTGTTGCAATTTTTAATTTGTAAAATAATTCAGACTCAAAGACCCCAGCGACGCAGATGGGGCCAGCTAGCAGCCCAGCTCCACAAGTGGATGGATGGTTAATGCTCTGGAATCCTTCCCCCTTTTTATCATGCTCATTTTGTAATGCAAATGGGGTTAAACATTCTCAAGAACCTTCTTGCTGGGTACCCGCAGGCAGGGCTTAATTTGGAAGGAAAGAGGTGCCAGAGCTCAGAAACTAGGTGCTGGGGATCAACCCATTTTTTTACTTTCATAACTGACACAGCAGGACCAGAGGTACCGGGCTCTGAACTGCCAGGCCCAGAGGTGCTGGGCTCTGAACTGCCAGGCCCAGAGGTGCCGGGGCTCTGAACTGCCAGGCCCAGAGGCAATGGGGCTCTGAACTGCCAGGCCCAGAGGTGCCAAGGCTACGAACTGCCAAGCCTGGAGGTGCCGGGGCTCAGCCCTGGCACAGTTTAAGCACTGCCTGCAGGGTTGGGAATACACAGAACACCACATTACAGCCGACTGGTTCGTGCCCACAGCCACCAGATACCTTCACCTGGACAGGAATTACAGTGCGAACACGACGGCATTAAAAACCACCATTCCCAGCCCTGCTCTTAATCACTCCAGGTCAAACGGAGCTGAAAGTTGTGGTTTGGCTGCCGGCTGATTTAATGCTGTGTGGCTGGGAAGGTGTCACCACTCTTTGCATGCTAGGGCAGGATTTCCCTCCCTACGGGGCATAGCCTGACAGGGGGTCGGCATGGGGCTCGCTGCATTGCACCCCACTGGCTGAGAAAAACCTGGGACAGCAGCGCTGGAGCAGCTCCGCATCCTTGCATTGCGATGAAAAAGCTACTATGATAATGTGGGGAATTCGCTGATACAGATTGTGCTGCCCAGAAACTCAAAGTGGGACCTGATTTAATCTGCTGGCAGATTCTGGGGAAAATGTCCACCTATGGGAGGAGATAGTGCTGCCAATCACATGGGCAGAGGTGTCGTGAGCACAAGGGAACAGAGGTGCCATGTTTTCCCAGTCATAGTCTTGTTTGGAGGGGCTTCCCTTAGGATTCCCGAGCTGCCTCATGGCGCAGTTTTCTTCTTCTTCATATGGCTGGTTTAGCTGTAGCACAACAATTCTCATTTCACATTTAGCTGGCTAGCCCCGGTGCTGCTGTTTGGCCCTGATGAGGGCCATTATGCTGGCTTGAGGTGTTGCTTTGAAGACCAGCTGGTCATTGATCAATGTTTGGTCTCTGGGTTGATGGCGTTAGTCAGGGCAGTGTATGGGGCAGTGGTTTCTCAGAGAAGCATCGCTGGTTAGACTATTGGGGTGCCTGGGTCCTTGGCATGGAGACAGAACGTGAGAGAGGGAGTTCATGCCAGGCTGGAGAGGAATCCAGGGGAGCTGGTTAAGGTGTTCTGATGGAACAGTCTCCCATCAGAAAATGCTGAGCCAACAACATCAGAACGGTTGTGGGAATGGGTCAATTTCACTGACAGTTTTGAAAGGAAATTATCCAAATGTTTTAATTCAATGTTCCTGTTGTCTGCTATATTGTCATGTCATATGGTTCTGAGAAGGTAAAAATGAAATAGGTATTTTGGAAAAATTCATATAGCAAAAAATTCCAAGATTTTGACTTTTTGTTCTGATTCAGGACAAAACAAAATTTTGAAATCTCAGAATTTCCATGGGACAGGAATTCTTTTCTTTGGCCAGCTGAATCACTGAGATTTAGTTGCCATGAGGCAGGAATAGTGTGACAGTTCATACCTGTGTTAGTCTGATAAAACATATCTCTAAAACATTTCTGTTGCTTCAGCTCTCTGCCAATGAAGCTGGTTGCTTCAGTGACCATCAGGCCAACTGTACAAGCTCTGAGGAGGGAAGTGATAAGGAATGCAATTTGAAAAGACTCTAAAAAGGATGTATTGAAATCTCAGCTAGTAATGTTGTGATGTTCACGACTGGTGTCCTGGGCCCTGGTGGGGCTGGGAACCTGAGCAGTGTCTCTCTGGAGAAGATACTGTCTCTCGATGCTGTCACTGGTCCAGGACTAAATATTGTTTGTCTTAGGCCTCAGGGCCAGCTTAGTTTTTGGGAGAAATTCCATATTTGGTGAGGAAGAAGGGAACATTTCCCTTTCCCTCCACCCTAGTTTTTGCTGTTTGAAGCAGGTCCTGTGGAAAGGGCATAGCGGGAAGACTGCAGGCATGGCGGGGGGGGAGGGGGTCAACCATGCATGATAAATACAGCGCACCACATGGAGCGCCCTGTCGTACATGTGTGTTTGATGCAAGGAAGGGGGTGTTCTCAGTATACGTGCATCAGTATATTACATCCAGCGTTAGCAAGAAGCAATAGGGCTGAATTGTATCTGAGCTTTCGGAGAGGGCTCCAAGCTCCACTGGAACAACCTGGACCTCTGTTTAGCTGAATACTTGCGGCATTTGTGGGCAGTTTGAGGATTAAGTGTTAACATGTGTGTGTGTGTGTGTTTGTGTAGCACACGTGGATGGACTAGCCAGGGAATGGACTCTCTCCAGAGCATTAACACAGAATTGTTTTCTCTAGGCCAGGATTATCGCAATGATCTGGTTAGCTAGCCACAGTTCCAATCCTATTATTCTATTAGCATGGGCGTTATAAGGTGACACTGTGCATCTGTTTGACAAAGCACAGCTTCATACTCTGAGTTGAGCTTTTTAACTAAAAAGAATTTAGCTTTCACTTGAAGAGGATTCTCTGTTATTATTGGCTTATAGCTGCTTAGCAATAAACAGCAATAAATACTCTGCCAATTTACTTTCAGACTGTTCTTATTTAAAACACGTCATGCAGAAAAATATTAACAAAATAAACTCCTAGCTCATAAAAGGCTAAAGAGGGCTCTTTTTTTGGAGTGTCAATGTTTGTAAAAGTCTTTTCTAAAGAAGCTGCAATTTGAATTAAGCAGCTGTTGGTAACATGGTCTCTCAGGGCAAGCTACTGAGATTGCTCTGTATATTTGTTGTATGTCAGCAGTCATGAAATATAATATAAAACATGGAACTATGGAGGAGTAGCAGAATCTGTCTGTATTTTGAACTTGGAGAAAACCAGGAAGTAGTTGGCAATAAGAAAATGTACAATAGTAATGCAAAGTGCATGGATAACCTATAGATGTATAGAAAAGAACTTTCTAGTGCCTTCAAAGTGCTCATCCAAGACCCAGCTCCTTTTACATCTCATTCAATATTTACAGAAAATTTGCAAGCAATGTATTCCAGTTCTTAGGTATCAGCATGTAAGTTAAGAAACATACAGATGCCATGCCACAGAAAGTAACCGAGTTGTATTCTTCTCCTTGTAATAAGCCTCAGATCTCGGCTGCAAAGCACAATGCCAACGCAATTACATTACAACAGAATAAGATTGCATTAGTTAATGGAGTTGACCTCCAAAGTGGAATGTTTCCCTCTTATTAATTAATTTAAGATAATTACATTATCTTCCTTTCTCAAACTGGGTCTAAAAGAGTGTGCTTCCATGGCCCATAATGTCTTGATTACCTGAGGCTTTCTCAAGCTCCTTAGTCAATGACTGGCTATTGATAAAAATATTGGTAAATATCTAGATGGGAAACCCCTTGTCAATATAACACAATTGATCTTACAGGTAAGGTCAGAGCAGCACTAGAAGCACAGAGTGATATCTATGTGTCATGGCTCATGGGAAATGCGGAGTGCAGGATTTCCAGCTATGACTTCAGAGGATCATAGATCTTAGAGCTTGAAAACACCTGTTTGGCCAAATAGTCTCTCCGGGGCATAGCACTTACTGCAAGAACTGAGGGCCAGCTCCTGCACTGTTGCAACTGCTGTAGCCCTGCTTACTTCAGTGCATCTATGCTAACTCCTACCTGCTGAGGATCCAGCCCTGCCTGTTTAGTGAACTGGGGAGGGAATTTTACTGTAGAGCTGGAACTGAAACAGAGAGTGTCCTCCCGTCACAGAAACAAGGTCCTCAGACCGGCCGCGGTCTGCTCCTGTCCCACTCTCGGAGTGGACAGTAGTCTGTTGTGATGGGACCCCACATGCTTCTCAACCCCCTGGGCCTCGGTGGTGACTGGTCACAGCTTCTAGCTCTGAGCTGCTCAGGCGCACCTCTCAGGTACAGACCGTGTCTGACACCCCACAGGTTGCTGGCTTAGTCCTTGGAACCAGTGTCTCAGCCCTCCAGAACTGCCGAGGTGTTTAGACCTGTTCCCTCCAGAGTCCAGCTGGCTGGGTGAATACTCTCTTCCCTAGTTGCACCTTTTAGAGACCATGTGACATCCCAGCAAGGAACACAAAAGCTTTGCACGGGAACTCCTTAGGCATGCACACTTTACTAGCCCAGGGGAGTTACAGATCTATGCAAATACAACAAACACCCAGGGCTGCCAAGAGTGGGTTCGGGCCCCAGTGAAAAAAATTTTCAGGCCCCCCAGCAAGGGAGGACCAGCTAAACAGGGCCAACGAAGCCAGGGAAGCTGGGTCCCGGGCCCCCTTCCAGACCGCTGGGCCCTGGTAATTTGTACCAGCTTCCCCCTCCACTCGTCAGCCCTGCAAACACCTGAGCTCACCTCTCACTCTCCTTCGACTGATCTCAGCCCCTGATCCAGTCCGAGGTCTGTCTATGATCAAGCTAGGTGGAGGCCCCCCCATCTCTCTCCTGCACCAAGTTCCTCTTGCTGTGGGGCTGGTCAGCCTCCTCCCCACAGAATTCCTCCTGCTTATGAACACAGACTTGTCCCGATCCCCAGAGCGTGACCCCATGTCCCAGCCAGGCTGGGTTCATGTGCCCAACACCTGCTGGACGGAGTGTGGAAAAGCGGATAACAGTCATTAGCAAGTCCATAGTGCTCGGGAGCAGGCTGGATGACTCTTCCTGTGTTAGTTCCCCAGCTCCGCCAGTCTGGCCATAAACCAGTTTAGCAGGCTCTAATCACGGGACACAAATGAGGGTCAGATACAGAATGGCGGTTCTAGGCCACAGTGCAGATGACACTCACCAGCCTAAATTAAATTCCTTAGCTGCCCCAGACCTATTCCTAAATCTGTCACAGTACCCTCACCACAAGAACTCTTCTTTGGCTATATGTGGGTCTCCTCTCCTCTATCAAATTCTTCTCCCTTATGTATAATTTGCGGCTAAGACTTCTGTTCAGCTGTTTCATCTCCTGTATCTGTGCTAGCTCATCTCAGAAGATGGCATGGTGTGTGACCATGGTGTGTTACTACCAATAACATACTTGCTGTAAATGTATCAAAAGTGAAAATATGACATTTTTATATTACCTGAAATTGCCACAATATATTTTCCTTGGCCGATAGTCCCTATCAACAGACATTAATTCAGAAAAAGAGCACAGAGGATACTTTGCAAACTAGGTATATACGAAAAGTGCTTCATTTCTCTTGACTAAGAGAGTGTCTCTCCAGCTCACATGCACGGATACAAAACCTCACTGTCAATACACCACCACCAGCCCCTTTCTTCACTTGGCATGGACTTGTCCAGTGTCAGCCCAGGAAGTGCTAACATGAGAAAGTGTGAAAGCCTGAAATAAAGCTTAGCACAGAGTTTGGAATGTAGTTGTTCAGCATTATTGGCTTGTAAATGGTTCCTGTGATGAGATTTAGTAAAACACTGAGGAGGTCTTTTGGCAGTGGGAGAGTATTTATGATGCTTTTGTACCAGTACATGAACACTTTCTTGTTTTGCTTCTGTTTGTAGCTGCCCTAGAGGCTGTGTCCTTGTTTATTAGAACTTTATTTATTCAGGTGTCAGATAGATTTGGGGGTATTTTTGGAGCTTTTCACTTTAGGTATCTTCCTTCAAAGGTGGCAGTTGGGAAAACTGTATGTGAGGGGCCCCCAGGCTAGCAAAGCAGAGGGGGGGATGTCTATGATCAAGGATGGGGGAAGCCCCTGCCACACATCAAGGTATGGGAAAGAGTGTGTCATGAAAAAATGCCTCAATAATCCCTTGCCACCTTCCTCAACCTAGTGTATCTACTAGGGGACTCCCAGTGAGATGTTCTCTGCAGGACCCTCCTCTCCCCTGCCGCAGATGGACCTTCACTCCTTCTCAAATCCTGATTTGGAGCTAATGGGACCCAGCAGGAGATGGCCGAATAACTTGCCATCTTTATGTATGGGAGCAGCTGTAGAGCCCTGCATTCTTATGTCTTGGAGTCCTTGTTACCATGAGGAACCAGAGAGTTGGAGTGTTCTGTACCCAGGAGCGGCACTTGCTGGCAGACCCCTAGTACTCATGCCAGTGAACATACCGGGACTGTTTCTCTCTCCCCAGTTTTGTTGATGCATTTGATTACACAACAGTTGTATTCATCTGGGAAAAGCAGAGAGCCTTTCCCCTCCATCTCCAAAGCATATTCTATTCAAATATGAATATTCAACTAGGAAATGAACCTTTTCTATGGTCCTGTAGTTTGTGAGCATTGGCACAAACAAGCCTTTGTTCCAGTGCGTATTTGTGAGAACTGAATGGCAAAGGGGGAACCTGGCAAATTGACATTTGTTTTTGAACTTGACAAAATGTTCCCGAATCATTTCCCCTGCTCTATCAGGCCTCAGGTCATCAGAAGCAGGTGACATTTAGGTCTCACACATTTCCAGATAGAGGCAGAATGAACCTCCTTTAACACCAATGTCATATTCATGAATGACTCTCAGCAAATTACTGCTCAGTGTTGTAGGGGTGACTGGCTACCAGGGTCCCTCCATTGCAGCGCTGTCAGGCAAGACCATCCACTTCTCCTCTCATTGCTAGGTATTTGAGTGGGTTAAAGTTGCCCTTTGGACAGCTCATGAGCCTTCTGCATTTCTGCCATGGGTTTCCTTGTTCACGTCAGTGGGCAGACGAAGAGGTGTGTGATCCTGCCCCCAAGGCCATGCACTTGGTTGTACTTGGTCACCAGCCCTAGTGAAAGCACAAGAGGCCAATCCTCTTTCCTATTTTAGTTAAAGCAAAGTATGTGTCTAAGCACAAACCGACACACTTTTCAGCAAAGATTGTATGGCTGGGATTTCCGAAAAACTCAGTAGCTGGTTGCAGTTTTTAGATACTGAGACGTGTCAAGAAAAATGGGACACGCTGGAACAGCAGAGTTCTGGCCTCGTTAGTGTTAAGGACTCTGTGCTTGGGAAGTGGAAACACTCTTTCCTGTTTATCTGATTTCTGCTAAAAATAAACAAAAATGGAGCCTTTGTCGAAGCCTGGCTGGGCTTACAACGCCATGGTCCCAGGGCAGGAAGGGTTAACAGAAAGAGCTCTGCCTACACCCCCAGCCAGAAGCGTCAGGCTGGGAGGGAGCGGGTGCGAGCTGGTGTGGATGATCAACCAGTGGTGACTGTTCCAGAGGGACCAGAGGTGGCTGTCCTGGCAGCGGGTGTTCTCTGTGCTGTCTGGAGGGAGGAGGATCCCAGGGCCTGAGAACTCCAGCCTGCCCAGAACTGAGGAGCAGCCTGGCTCGCCTGACGGGACGGCTTGCTTGGCCTGCTGTCTGCTCAGAGATGGGAGGCTAGGCCTGGCTTCCTCTGGGAAGGGCAATGTCTGCACACCCTGTCCCTAGCTGTGCACCGGACTCCTCTAGGCCCTGGAGGACATGGATAGCCTGGAAATGGGCTGGTGTTTGGTGTCTTTGGAGCAACCCACAGCTCATGCAGGGTTCTGGCTCTGGTCTTGCACTGGTGATTTGGATGCTCATTTTGATTGAGAGGTTTTCCCCTGCCCCCACTCTCTGCTGACTTCCTATTTGCTATGGCCCCTCAGTTTGCTCTGTTGCCTACGTGGGTTATTCTGGGACTCGTCAGCCCTCTTCAGGGGGCGGGGTTACATGGCAGGGGTGCCCGAGCGGGGAGGATAAGCTCTAGGGAGAAGCAACCTGAGGGTGGCTGGTGAGGGTCCCATAACGCTGGGCCAGGGCAGGGGCTTTTCACAGCCACGGGGCGTTGCAGCACCTCAGGCAGCAGAGTGTCCGCAAGCGCCATGCCGGCTGGTCCCAGCCTAGGGCTGACAGCCCGGAAACCAAAACCAGCAGAGGGTAGATTGTAAAACCACATACTTACAGAGTGCCTGTGGCCTAGCTTTGGGTGAGGAGATCCTCCTGCCTCCCCGATCTCTGAGCGCATGGGTATCACTCGCCCGCCGCCAGAGAAAGCACAGGGAACTCCCGCCTACTGACTGAGCCCTGGCATGCAAGCCCATTGGTGAGGGCGGTGAAATTCAGCCCTACCTATGACACAGCCGTCCAGCCTCCCTGCCCAGCTGCTACACCACGCTATGGGCTAGAACAGCGGCTGCAGCCCCTTACATCAGTCACATGTGCTCAGAGCTGTGCCAAGGGCAGGGTGGCCCTGGCCTGGGCCATGGCCATGGAGACTGTGTCTGTAGCATGTCTGGGTCCCAGACACTGCTGTGTGGACACTCTGCCTATTAACACCCCTGCAGTGGCACTAAAGGGGCTTGGGACACTGGCTCCCGAGGGAGTCTTGTCTGGCCCAGGCATTGTTCAAGGTGGACATGTGTTCTGTCACCGTATTCATAGTACACAGCATGCTGTGAAGTGCAGCTCAAACGCCTAGGCGGTGACTGAGTACCCGCATCCCGCTCCTCCCTCTGCAGCTCAGAATGGGGCCGTGTAAGCCCTGGTTTGCAAGAGCTGTTTGGATAACAAGCTGCCTTCAAAGGAATCTCTTTAGAACACAGGGTTTTCCCCCTCCTAAGCACTGGCTGAATGCTTGAATGAGTTCAGCTGGTTTGGCTAGAGCTCTCTGTGATATCATAATCTGATCATTTCTTTGTGGCTTTGGTGCTCTGAAGCAATGAAAGCCATGCGGTGCTCACGGTTCCGTTCTGTGAGGTGTTATATACAGGAGTCAGGCACAGGCTTTTCGAGTGCATGTGTGCACGGTGCAGTGGATGAATTTACGCTATATGGGGACATATTAACGGGCAAGCCTAAAGACTGCAGGGAGCAGATTTCCATGCTGCTCACCCACCAGACTTTCACTCTTAAGATCACTGCAGACAGGAGCCACATTCACAAAGGAGGCCATGCTGACCTGGTCTACCATGGTATGTTTTCAACTGTCAGCAAGCTGACCTGGTATTTTCTCTGCTAATATTGGAAGTGTGATCACATGGCACCTAAATATTAACAAGGAGCTGGCTTAAGGAAGTCAGAAGCAGAACATGGGAAGGCTCCTAACGGATAGGTAGCCACAGCAAGAGGAGGCTGGAAGAATTCTCTGAACTTCAAATGCATATTGATCTTTTCATTTTATAAACAGCTCCCCCCTGCACATTGCAGCTGGTAACACAAGGCAAATGACATAACTTTATTCTGCATGTGTATCACCACATCTTTCTTGGTTACTGCATTGGGAGCCTTAGAGTTCAAAAGCAGTTCCCGTTGAAATCTCCTGGTTTCGGTCAAACTCTTGTGAAACAAACACCTGGATTGATATTTTTCCTGCTTGGTCTTGGTCAGATTTTTGTGAAATTTTGAGCAAAAATGATTCAGCAGTTTTTGGGTGGAAGGAGAGCAGCAACGTTTACTTTCCTGTTACAAAACACAACAGTATCGTTGTAACTATTTTTTCCAACAGGGTTACAGCTCAAATAGACTCATAGACTCAAAGACTTTAAGATCAGAAGGGACCATTATGATCGTCTAGTCTGACCTCCTGCACAAAGCAGGCCACAGAACCCTACCCATCCACTTCTATAATAAACCCCTAACCTGTGTCCGAGTTATTGAAGTCTTCAAATTGTGGTTTGAAGACCTCAAGCTGCAGAGAATCCTCCAGCAAGTGACCCATGCCCCACGCTGCAGAGGAAGGCAAAAAACCTCCAGGGCCTCTGTCAATCTGCCCCGGAGGAAAATTCCTTCCCGACCCCAAATATGGCGATCAGCTAAACCCTGAGCATGTGGGCAAGACTCTCCAGCCAGCGCCCAGGAAAGAATTCTCTGCAGTAACTCAGATCCCATCCCATATAACATCCCATCACAGACCACTGGGCATACTTACCTGCTGATAATCAAAGATCAATTGCCAAAATTAGGCTATCCCATCATACCATCCCTTCCATAAACTTATCAAGCTTAGTCTTAAAGCCAGATATGTCTTTTGCCCCCACTACTCCCCTTGGAAGGCTGTTCCAGAACTTCACTCCTCTAATGGTTAGAAACCTTCGTCTAATTTCAAGTCTAAACTTCCTAATGTCCAGTTTATACCCATTCGTTCTTGTGTCTACATTGGTATTAAGCTTAAATAATTCCTCTCCCTCCCTAATATTAATCCCTCTGATATGTTTATAAAGAACAAGCATATCCCTCATCAGCCTTCTTTTGGCTAGACTAAACAAGCCAAGCTCTTTGAGTATCTTTTCATATGACAAGTTTTCCTTTCCTCGGATCATCCTAGTAGCTCGTCTCTGAACCTGTTCCAGTTTGAATTCATCCTTCTTAAACATGGGAGACCAGAACTGCACACAGTATTCCAGATGAGGTCTCAGCAGTGCCTTGTATAATGGTACTAACACCTCCTTATCTTTGCTGGAAATACCTCGCCTGATGCATCCTAAAACCGCATTAGCTTTTTTAACGGCCATATCACATTGGCGGCTCATAGTCATCCTGTGATCAACCAATACTCCAAGGTCCTTCTCCTCCTCTGTTACTTCCAACAGATGTGTCCCCAATGTGTATCTAAAATTCTTATTATTAATCCCTAAGTGCATGACCTTGCACATTTCACTATTAAATTTCATCCTATTACTATTACTCCAGTTTACAAGGTCATCCAGATCTTCCTGTATGATATCCTGGTCCTTCTCTGTGTTAGCAATACCTCCCAGCTTTGTGTCCTCCGCAAAATTTATTAGCACATTCCCGCTTTGTGCGCCAAAGTCAGTAATAAAAAGGTTAAATAAGATTGGTCACAAAACTGATCCCTGAGGAACTCTACTAGTAACCTCCTTCCAGTCTGACAGTTCACCCTTCAGTACGACCCGTTGTTGTCTCCCCTTTAACCAGTTCCTTAAATAGCTGGCACTTGGAGGTCACAATGTAACATGGAATAGTCCTCAGTGAGCAGCAGGGCATGGCCTTGGGGAGGGGAAAAAGGTTTGGATTTAGCTGATCTCTGAGTGTTTGAAGAAAATATACTGTGTATGCTCAGTTGAGGTTTTTTCAGAAAAGCTTGTTAAGTGCACCATTCAGGGATAATGTGCTGTCCGTGTATTTCAAATGAAGGCAGCCAGGCAGTGAACGGCCTCGCTCCAGAGTAACTCTCCAAAGGTTTGGGAAAACCCAGAATCTGGTCCCATGGATGAGGCCTTATTCAGAGGGAAAGTTCCAGGACTCAGGAGCTCCTCTCCCACCGGTTCCACCAGCTGTCTTAAAAAACATCTGCCCTTCACCACCCTTAGCTAGGGAGGCTTCACCTCTCTGCCTTGGCGCAGCCAATGTTACTGTCCTTGTTTTACAGGAGAAGTAACTAAGGTCCAGAGAAATTAAGGGCTTGATTCATCTCCCATCAAAGTCAATAGACAGCTTTCAGTCATGTCAGTGGAAGTTTGGTGGGGCCCCAAGGGTATGCCTGCACTGCAGTTAGAAACCCGTGGCCTGGGCTGGCTCACTTCGGCTTGTGGGGCTCGGGTCAAGGATCTGCTTAATTGTGCCATAGGCATTTGGGCTCGGGCTGGAGCCTGAGCTCTGGGACCCAGCCCGAGCCCTGTGAACCTGAGTCAGCTGCCATGGGCCAGCCGAGGGTTTTTACGTACAGTGTAGACATCCCCTCTGTGTCTGTCTGTGCTCTCAGGCCCAGGCCTGGCAGCCCTGTGTCAGTGTGAGGGGCAGATTCCGCAGTGCCCTGACACAGAGCAGGAACAGAGTGGGGAGCGGGAGCCATCTAACTAGCACTCACCTCCGCACCACCAGAACAGCGGTGCTGGCAAATCCTGGGGTGGTTTGGGGCTCTCAGGTGCTGTAAGACCTGCCATGTTGTGAGCAAGGCTGGCAGGCTGTAGTCCGGATCCATTCTCCAAATGCTGAGACAAAGAACACATGAGTACACAGCAAAGACCCCAGCCAGAAACATCCCCAGAGGTTATTTTCTGCTTTACCACTGGTGTTAATTTGAGTCACTTTCCTAGCTCAAAGCCCTTCTGCCACAGCTTTCCGTCAGGCTGGGGCGGAAGCTAGCACTAGATTTAAACTTCTGTGTAATATGCACCTCAGACATTTTTTTCCTCATGTGTGATGTTGCAGGATTTTCATAAGCCTTTTGGGACAAAAGATACAATCAACAAGAAGGAAAACAGGTTAGCAACAGAAAATGGGATTCAGACACAGACACGGTGCTGCCAGGTCCTGCTTCTCTCTCACTTTTGGGGTTAAAAATGCTGAGAATTGGATTTGGGGAAAGTTTTGCCAGTGGGGAGCTCTTGAAAGCACCCACAGGAATTTATTTCTCAGAACTCTTCAGGTAATACCTTGTAACTTCATCATCCTAAATAATTTAAAAAGATGACCCGTCCTCAGCACACAAAGAATGGTTTGATAGGCTACTAACAAAGCCTCTTAAAAGATAACGAGTGAAATGCAAGCCGAGCAAGAGCATGCCTGGCAGGCAGACAGAAGCTGGCCAGTATAGGCGAAATTCTTTAGGAGTTGAGTTTCCGTTTGGGCTCAGCTTTCCTGCTGATTCTATACACCTAAAGAAAACAAACTGTAATCCTATCTGGGGCCCAGCACTCTATTTATTTCACCTGGTGAAAAGACCTTGCCAATTCCTCCAAACTGACAACCAGAGCCTGCCCAGTGAGGGAGTTGGGCCACAAATATGTTCTGCATTATAGAGAATTTGATAGTAAAATATAATGTGATCTTATGAGGACATATTTGCACTCTTACTGTGCGAGACATTCTTCCAGGTTCCTCGCCTGTTTCACTGTGTGATTTGGAACACACTCGCTGTGTAAATAATCCAGTTATACAAGTTATAATCTGCAGATTACAAGAGGGGAAAGTGCACAAATCCCTGCAGCTAGGGCGGCAATCACACTTTGCACCTTGTTTCAGGCAAGAGACTTGGCTTAAAACTGATGGACCTCTGGCAACATGGATCATTTCTTTAAACTGCTCAGTAATAGGATCCCCTGCCACTCCCCCCTGCCTTCCTCTTGGCTTTCTCACTTCCTTCCTCTCGAATTTCTATGATTCTCTGATTGTGTAGTAAGAGCCCTGGGCTGTGGACATTGCTAGCATCCAGGCGGAGCTCCCCACCCATTCCAGCAGCTGCCCTTCCTATGGTACAGTAGGTTATCTCCATCTGCTCACTGAGGTTTCATGCCAACGCTGTTTCACAGATCAGCAAGCTAAAGAGGAGAGCGTGGCTCCCTCCCCATGCCTGCTGTCTAGTGCTGGAGAGCTGCGTGCTACCCTGTGTCACGGGAGTTACCAAGTGAATTAAACCTGGGAGTGCCAACTGCGCTGGCCCTTCCACACATGCTTAATTCAATTTCAGAAAAATACAACTGGCCATTGCACAGGGGCCTGCAGAGACGAGTAAATAAAACCAGGCCCTTGTCCCCCGCACCCTTGGCTCTGGTGAGACTGGTGAGTGGAACAGACCTCTCATTGACTGAGCAGAACCCAGCAGAGAAATTCTCACCATCAGCAAAATAAGAGCGGTGTTTCCATGGAGGGTAGGGGGCTGTGTGGAAAAGCCAAGAATTTCCCACTCTTGCCTTCTCTTTCCTGCACTTCACTATGTGTGTTATTCTGCACAGTCAGTGCACCGACTAGGATCTGCTTTGTGAGCTTCTGATGCTGGCCCTAATGGAGGGAGGGAATACTTGGCCCAGGAGGTGACAAATACCTGTTGTACCTGGGCAGCTCACTCTATAGCCACCTTGCCAGACTGAGGTGGAAGGAAGCTCTTGGGTGACTGTGGTTCTGAAGGGCAGTAGTGAGTCCAGCATCACCCAAGACACCACCTTAGCTGCCGGAGTCCAGTGCCCAGGGTCTCCAGCTTTGTGGGGCATTTCCCCATTCCAGCTAACACCGCATTGGTCATCTCTGGGCTGAATGCTGTTCTTCCAGCATGGGAACCCATCAGAGACAGCACTTTCTGGCAGGCTAGGTAAGAGACACAGAGCTGAATGTCATCAGTGGGTGAACAACCACTATGGAGAATGGAGCGATGCTGTGGACGCTGCACGTCAGAACTCCTGGTGGGTGGGTGGAGAGGGAGGGCATGCTGGCTGTCCTTGGGAAGCTGTGGAAAGGGACAAGTACAGACAGTCGGTGTGAGCCCATTGGCTCCTCCCACGGCAAGTGGAGGAGTGAGCAGTGGTGTGTAATTGATAATATCAAGGGCTGCTGGCAAAGCAAGGTTTTTTGTGTCTGTTGTTGCCCTTCTGTGCAGTTCCCACTGGTTCTGCTCTAGGCTCTGGCCTGAGGCCGGACTGTCTCTTTTGGCAGTTTGCAGTTAGAAATGGGGCTTTCTTTCTGATTTGAATTTGTCTGGCTTCCACTTCCAGCCTCTAGTTCTTGTTCTGCCTTTCTCGGCTAAATTCAACAGCCCTTTTGTGCCCAGTAATTTCTTCCCAGGAAGGTACTTACAGAGCGCCATATGCTTCGTGCATCACAAGGGAGATTGAGAGGTGCCTGATTACAATGTTTAAGTCTCTCCCTGAGAGACATTTTCTCCATCCATCAAATCATTTTTGTGGCTGTTTTCTGCATCCCCTCCAATTTCTCAACATCCTTTTACAATGTGGGCACCAGAACTGGACACAGTATTTGCGTGTCTGTCTCACCATTTCATATACAGTCGCCTCCCTGCCCCTACTCGCTGGTCCCCGGTCTATACATCCCAGGATCACATTACTTTTTTTGTCACAGCCTCACACTGGACGCACATGTTGAGTTGCCTAGTCCATTACAACCCCAAAATGCTTTTTAGAGTCACTGCTTTCCAGGGTACAGTCCCACATTCTGCAGGTCCGGCCTACCTTCTTTGTACCTACATGTATAACCTTGCATTAAAATGCATTTTGTTTGAATGGGCCCCAGTTATCCAGCAATCCAGAATGCTCTGTAAGGCTGGCCGGCCTCATCACTATTTAGCACTGTGCCAATTTTTGTGTCTGCCACAAATATTATCAGCAGAGATTTGATATTTATTTCCCGATTATTGACAAACATGTGGAACAGTGGCAGGCCTAAAACCATCCCTTCAGAACCCCACTAGACACTTCCCTTTGCAATCTGTCGCACAGCCAGTTCTCAACCCATTGATATTCCATAGTGCTAATTTTTAAATCAGACTTTTGAAAGGCATTGACTTTGTAGCACAAGATATTCTATGTCTGTAAATTTGGATGAAAGGGTAACAACATAGATGCAATAATCTCACAGAGAATGACACCAGATTTTTTTGATGATATCATAAAACTATGGTGACTGGCATTAATTACATTCCTAGCCTTTAAGTCTTGATCACTTTAATTCTGTACCAGGTTTTCCATTCTTGTGCCTGGGATTGATGTTTGGCTAACTGACCTATGAGCTATGCCCCATCAAACTGTCTCCAGTACAGGCCTGTCTCGCATAGATCAGATTGTTGCCCCGTTTGACCCAAGTGGCTAGTCAAAGTTTGGGACCCTGGGTATGTTCCATTTGGGAGTAGAAATGGTTGGTAGTCAGCTATTTCTCTGTAAAAAAACAAAACTGCTTCAAAGCCCTATATCTCTGAATGCAAAAGGAATCAAATAGCAGGAAACAGCATCTTTTGCTCCTAACCCCAAGAGAATACTTTTCAGCCTACACCCCAATCCAAAAACCTTTCCCTAGGTTTCTTCCTGGTCTGCTGCTGTGCCTGCAGCTGCTCCTTCTGGCTGTCTGTCCCTCCCGCCCAAGTGTTTCGTGTGTTCTGCCTTCCCCCTCTCGCACACACACACGGTCACAGTATCCAGTGGAATCCCCTGCCCATGTGAAGCTAGTTCCTGGGCAGACTCGTTCAGGCCTTGTAAGGAACACTCAAGGGAGCACACCTAAAACACCTATCGTAGGTGAAGGGCATGTTTACACACTGCTTTGAACAAGGATTCTAGCCAGTCCAACCCCTCATAAGGGTTCACCCAGCGCAGGACATCATACTGGAGAACATGTTGGCACCAGCGCAGAACAGTGGGAGCACATTCTCTGGGAACGGCCTCGCTCTCGTGTCACCTACAGCCAAAGGGCTTCCAGTGGGAGATTCCCATAGCCACATGTAGTCAGTAATGCTCTGAAACTAAAAGTGCTAAGTAAGTACATTCACAATCCTTTCCACAGACTTCTCTTTGAAGACAGATGGCCGACAGGCTCCTTAGCTGCTTCCCATTTTGCTTTGTCACCCAGCTGTGTTAGGAGGAGTGGTGTGCAGACTTTACTGAGTTTGCTCACAATGCATTAATCCTGAAATGCAACCCAAGAGAAAGGGCCGTTTTCCAGAGGCCCCTGCTGCTGCTGCCCTGAGTTGAACAATATTAACAGCTCTTAGGGCAGTCTGTAGTTGGACTCACTTTGTGGTCTTATCAGCGACTGATTCATGTCTTGTCCCCCCCCCCCCAAAGTGAAGCAGAGTAGAGACCCTGCAGTTTCACAAATGAGTCACATTGCAAGGGGGTTACTACTGCAGCTGTTGTTCCATTGGGAGACTTGTCCAAAGCATAGCTCTGGCTGGGGCTTTGGACACTGGGAAGTTTGCCTTACAGATAGGGTGCCCTGGGGCCTTTGCTTTGCACAAGTACATCATCTTCCAAAGCTAAGAATTTGGGTTTGGATTAAACCTTGGTTTCATATTTGCATACAGGCTTATTATGCTTAAAACTCCCACTGATCACGACCTTTGCGTTATCACAGCTGTTTCTGGCAGACAGTTTGGCCATTGCTTCATAGTCCGTGAATGAGACTCTCTCAGCTTTGCAGAGAAGATTTGGAAATGTCAGTATTAATGCAGCTAACGTAGGCCACAGGCCTGTACCGTGCCTTTACTGCAAGGAAACTCTGTGCTTACAAACTCTGTGGGCATCGCTGGGTGTGCTGGTCACCCCGACTCTTACGAGGCAGGTATTTCCTATTGCTGAGCACATCAAACCCTTCCTACCACAGCTGCTCTGCTGCGGAGGAGACTGCAGAACGCTTCAGCTAAGCACATTACATGACTTGTTCCAGTGCTCTGTGATCTGTGCCTGCTTCCAGTGAGCTTCTGTCTGGAATTTCAGGGAGTGGATTTAACCAGTAAAGTCCTAAATGTTCTGGGACCTGCTTACTGAGAGACACCTCTTGTCATCCTGGGTGTCCCCAACTGAGATCAGCAGAGGTGCTGGAGGCTTTGAGGGTAGGTCTTTGGGTGTGGAATTCCTCCTTCCCCTTGGCTTTGTTAACTTTCCGAGCCCACTGCTAACCCCACCTCTTCTCTGGTCTGTAAGGCTATCGAAGATGACATGGGCCAAGGTGGAGCTAGACCTATTTCTGGGCAGACCTTTTCAATGTATGGCATAAGGGCCCAGAGCACCAGGTAGGCACCCAGAGCTGCATTCTAGAAATGTAAATCAACCAGCCCGTAAATGAGCAGCCAGCCCTTTGGGGGGATGCAGCTATGTGTGGTGAGGATCCTGGTTAGAGCAGCGATGATTAGACACTCACGAGCCATTTCCCAAAGTTATATATCTTGGTCTTCACTTTCCTCCAGTGCAGCTAAAGCCCTTGAGCTCTGAGCCCAGACCTGTGCCAGATTTCATGAGTTTGGTGTGTGTTTCATTTTTTTAAAACCCCAAAGCTATTTGTCACCTTCTGAGCCACTTTGCTATCAACGTATGTTACTGCATTGCTGGAGGGAGCACTTACAGCGTCTCCAAATTGTGATAAGCCAGCCTTTGTTCACACACTAACATGTCCTACGTCTGAGGGACTCCCAGAGCTGCTGATGAATGAGCAGCACACAGGGAAATGCTCTTCTGAACTATAGGAACCAGGAGAAGTGGGAACTCGAGGTGGTTGAAAAATGCCAATTATTTTTTGTGGGAGATTTTCAATTTTTTTGTTAGAAATTTCCCAAGAATATTGTCACGGAGTGTGGGGGAGTCCGGCCCTGCACCCCTCTTCCTGGGACCCACAGTGACTCTCGGCCAGCCAGTACAACAGAAGGTTTATTGGACAACAGGAACACAGGTTACAGCAGAGCTTGCAGGCACAGTCAGGACCCCTCCACCGAGTCCTTCTGGGCTTTCAGGGTGCTTGGATCCTAGCTAGGATACCCTGAATTCCGCCCACACAGCCCCAAGCCCCAAACTCCAACTGCTTCCCTCCTGCCACTCCCTTCCTTTGTCCCCTTCCCGGGCAAAGGTGTTGACCTTTCCCCTCCCTTACCTAGCTCAGGTTACAGGCTCTGGCATCGTCCATCTCCTAAAGTCCTCCCCTGCTCTCCCACTCCCCACACAGACAGTCCCTACTGCATCACATCTCTCCCCCCTTCGAGACTGAACTGAGCGGGGTCACTCTGCCCAGTGACCTGGGGAAGTTCAGGGTCCCCTCTCCGGGACAACGCATCCGCTGTCAGGTTGGCACTTCCCTTCACATGGACCACGTCCATGTCATAGTCCTGCAGGAGCAGGCTCCACCTCAGGAGCTTGGCGTTGGCTCCTTTCATCTGGTGCAGCCAGGTCAGGGGAGAGTGGTCGGTGTACACGGTGAAGTGTCGCCCAAAGAGATATGGCTCTAGCTTCTTAAGGGCCCACACCATGGCCAGGCATTCCTTCTCGATGGCCGCGTAGCTTTGTTCCCGGGGTAGCAGCTTCTTACTCAGGTACACGATAGGGTGTCTCTCCCCCTTTTCATCCTCCTGCATTAACACCGCCCCCAGTCCCGTGTCTGAGGCATCGGTGAACACCATAAAGGGTTTGTCAAAATCTGGGTTTGCCAGAACTGGGTCGCTAACCAGAGCCTCCTTCAGCGCCCGGAAAGCCTCCTGGCACTGCTCAGTCCAGATCACCTTGTCTGGCTTCCCCTTTTTGCACAGTTCAGTGATGGGGCCGGCTATGGCACTGAAGTGGGGCACGAACCTTCGATAGTACCCCGCCATCCCAATAAAGGCCTGGACCTGCTTTTTGGTTTGGGGAGCAGGCCAGTCTCTGATCACCTCCACCTTGGCTGGTTCCGGCTTCAGGCAGCCGCTCCCCACCCGATGGCCCAGGTAAGATACTTCAGCCATCCCCACCTTGCACTTCTCAGCCTTTACTGTTAACCCAGCCTTCCGGAGTCGGTCCAGGACTTGTTTAACCTGGGACACGTGGTCCTCCCAGGTCTGGCTGAAGACGCAGATGTCGTCAATATACGCCACGGCAAAACTCTCCATCCCCCTCAGTAGCTGATCCACCAGGCGCTGGAAGGTGGCCGGCGCTCCCTTGAGGCCGAAGGGCAGGGTCAAAAACTCATAGAGCCCCAGAGGGGTGATAAAGGCCGATTTCAGCCTGGCATCTGCGTCCAGCGGCACTTGCCAGTAGCCTTTGGTAAGATCCATAGTGGTGAGGTACCGTGCACCTCCCAGCTTGTCTAGGAGCTCGTCAGGCCTGGGCATAGGGTAGGCATCAGATACGGTGATGGCATTGAGCTTTCGATAGTCCACACAGAACCGGATTGACCCATCCTTCTTGGGAACCAGCACTACTGGCGAGGCCCAAGGGCTGGAAGACGGCTGGATCACCCCCAAAGCCAGCATGTCCCTGACCTCTCTTTCAAGATCCTGGGCAGTTTTACCAGTGACCCGAAAAGGGGAGCATCTTATAGGGGGGTGTGACCCCGTCTCCACCCGGTGGACAGTCAAATTAGTGCGTCCAGGCTGGTTGGAAAACAGCTGTCGGTACAGATGCAGCACCCCTCTGATCTCAGCGTGCTGGCCCGGGGTCAGTTGCTCAGAGAGGGGAATCGCCTCCAGGGGGGAACCAGCTTTTGTCCCAGGGAATAGATCCACTAAGGGGTCATCTCCCTGCCCCTCCCAATGTCCACACACGGCCAACACCACATTCCCCCTGTCATAGTATGGTTTCATCATGTTCACATGGTACACCCGACGGTGATGTGCCCGGTTTGACAGCTCCACCACATAGTTTACCTCATTCAGTTGCTTGATAACCTTGAAGGGCCCTTCCCAGGCAGCCTGGAGTTTGTTTCTCCTCACGGGGATAAGAACCATCACCTGATCCCCGGTGGCGAAGGCACGGGCTCGTGCTGTGCGGTCATACCAGACCTTCTGCCTCCTCTGGGCTCGGGCCAGATTCTCCCTGGCCAGGCCCATGAGCTCGGCCAGTCTTTCCCGGAAGGTCAGGACATACTCCACCACTGACTCTCCCTCGGGAGCGGCCTTCCCCTCCCATTCGTCCCTCATCAGGTCTAGGGGCCCCCTCACCCGCCTTCCATACAACAGTTCGAAAGGTGAAAACCCGGTAGATTCCTGGGGTACCTCCCTGTACGCAAACAGCAGGTGAGGTAAGTACTTGTCCCAATCTTGCGGATGCTGGTTCATAAATGTTTTTAGCATCATCTTCAGCGTCCCGTTGAACCTTTCTACCAGCCCGTTGGACTGGGGGTGATACGCTGAGGCCCAGTTGTGCTGGACCCCACATTTCTGCCATAAGGACCGGAGCAGGGCCGACATGAAGTTGGACCCCTGGTCCGTTAAGACCTCCTTGGGGAACCCCACCCGGCTGAAAATTGTCAGCAGCGCATCTGCCACTGTGTCTGCTTCGATAGAGGACAAGGCCACCGCCTCGGGGTAGCGAGTGGCAAAATCCACCACCACCAGGATGTATTTCTTCCCTGACCGGGTCATCTTGCTGAGAGGTCCCACTATGTCCATGGCCACCTTCTGGAAAGGTTCTTCTATGATGGGTAAAGGCCTCAAAGCCGCTTTCCCCTTGTCCCGGGCCTTCCCCACCCTCTGGCAGGGGTCACAGGATTGGCAGTACTGTCGGACATGGGTAAAGACCCCAGGCCAGTAAAAGTTCTGTAGCAGCCTCTGCCTGGTGCGCCGGATTCCCTGGTGCCCTGCGAGAGGGATGTCATGGGCCAGGTACAACAGCTTGTGACGGAACTTCTGGGGAACCACCAGCTGCCTCCTGATCCCCCATGACTCTACTTCCCCTGGGGGAGCCCATTCTCGGTACAGGAACCCCTTCTCCCACAGGAACCTCTCCTTGCAACCTCTCCTCATGGTCTGTACCGCACTAAGGTCAGCCCGGTCCCTGTGCTTCCGCAAGGAGGGATCTTTCTGCAACTCGGCCTGGAACTCAGCAGCTGGGACAGGAATGGGGACCGGCTCTCTCTTGCTGGCTGGGTCTGAGGCCGCAGCCTCTCTGCACCGTGCCCCTGGGCGTTCCCCGCTCCCTGAGTTAGGGTCCTGCACCTCAGGTCGAGTACCTTCCCCGTTTTCGGGGTGCAGTGCCATTTGCCGACTCTGACTACGAGTCACGACCAGGGCACTCTGGGTGTTACTAGGCCAGTCCTCAAGGTCCCCTCCCATTAACACGTCAGTGGGCAAATATTGGTGTACCCCCACATCTTTGGGGCCCTCCTTGGCCCCCCATTTCAGGTGTACCCTTGCCACGGGTACCTTGAATGGGGTCCCGCCCACGCCCATCAGGGTCAGGTAGGTGTCGGGCACCATCCGATCTGAGGCCACCACCTCGGGCCGGGCCAGCGTCACCTCTGCGCCCGTGTCCCAGTACCCAGTGACCTTCCTCCCATCCACTTCCAGGGAAACAATGCACTCTTTCCGGAGGGGCAGCCCCGCGCCCACCCGGTAAACCAAAAACCCGGAACCGGGAGCATCCATAGGTGGTATGTTGCCAACCCCCCTTTCCTGGGAATGTAGCCCCTCCTCCGATTGGGTTTTTACCCAGTCCACCCTCTGCGGGTTGGGTCTGCTTGGTCTGTCCCTGAGCTTGGGGCACTGGGCCCGTATGTGACCTCGTTGGCCACAGCGATAGCAGCCCATATCTCGTGGGTCCCCTTGAGTGGGTCGGAGGGACCTGCCGCTGGATGTTCCCCTTTTGGGGGGGTTCTCCATAGGCCCCCTTTGGGAGGTCCCATGTTGACTCTCTCTCTGCGTTGAGGCAGGCCTGCTCCTTCGAGACTCCTCCCTGCCATCCCCTGCCCGACTGTCCACAAATTGGTCGGCCAGCTGGCCTGCATGCTGCGGGTTCTCCGGCTTCTGGTCCATCAACCACAGCCTCAGGTCGGACGGGCACTGCTCGTACAGGTGCTCCAGTATGAATAGGTCAAGCAGGTCCTCTTTAGTTTGGGCCCCAGCTGTCCACTTGCGGGCATACCCCTGCGCCCGGTTGACCAGTTGTAGGTATGTGACCTCACGGGTTTTACGCTGGCTCCGGAACTTTTTCCGGTACATCTCAGGAGTCAGCCCAAACTCGCGGAGCAGGGCCTGTTTGAACAGTTCGTAGTCCCCTGCCTCCGCCCCTTTCAGTCGGCTGTACACCTCCACGGCTGTGGAGTCCAGTAAGGGGGTGAGAACTGCAATCCTGTCTGCAGGGTCAACCCTGTGCAGCTCGCAGGCATTCTCAAAGGCCGTCAGGAAGGTATCTATGTCCTCCCCCTCCTTACGCTGGGGCAGCAAGTGCTTATCAAAGCTCTTTGTAGGCTTGGGTCCCCCCTCACTCACCGCAGCCGGAGCCTCACTGCTCCTCAGCCGGGCCAGGTCCAGCTCATGTTTACGCTGTTTCTCCTTCTCCTCCCACTCACGCTGGCGCTGGTTCTCCTCATGTTTACGCTGGTTCTCCTCATGTTTACGCTGGTTCTCCTCATGTTTACGCTGGTTCTCCTCATGTTCACGCTGTTTCGCCTTCTCCTCCAGCTCTCGCCTCTTTAACTCGAGCTCCTCCCGTCTCAGCTCCCTTTCATATTCCAGCCGCATCCGCTCCACGGATGCCGAGCGTTGCCGGGAGGATCCCCTGCTGGGGGGTGAGCTTCGCCGGGCAGATCCCCTGCTGGCCGGGGGTGTCACGGTGCCCTCGGTATACACTGGGCTCCTCCCCGCCCTTCCTCTACGCCTAGGAAGGGGGGGTCTCGGGAAGCCCTCGTCCGCCGGCTGACCACTCCCAGCGGGGACAGACACTGGTGCCTGCGCTGCATCTGCTCGGCTGCTTCCCTCAGAGACAGGGCTCCGTTCATTCATGCGGTCTCCCTGCTCCAGCTGTGCAATCAGCTGGTCCTTGCTGAGCCTCCCTGGGTGCAGCCCCCTCTGCTTGCACAGCTCCACCAGGTCACACTTGCGCCGCTTGGCATACATCTTCCTGCTGACCACTCACAGGCCGGGGTGCTCGCCGCTCCCCACGGTTTCCAGGGGGACCCCTAGTGCACCAGCCCTTCTTGAGGTCACCACCTCTCTGCCAGGGTCGAGCTGCAGACTCCTCCGCCCCTGGGACCGCTCGCTGCAATCCCCCGGGGGACCCTGTTACTGCAAAGTCCTTCTCACTGGGCACACACTCCCAGGGGTTAACCACCCCTTCGTTTTACTGCTCCCCAGTCACTTACTGCAGGAAGCGCCGTCCACGGGGTGCAGTATCTCCCGCCGCTGCCACCAGTTGTCACGGAGTGTGGGGGAGTCCGGCCCTGCACCCCTCTTCCTGGGACCCACAGTGACTCTCGGCCAGCCAGTACAACAGAAGGTTTATTGGACAACAGGAACACAGGTTACAGCAGAGCTTGCAGGCACAGTCAGGACCCCTCCACCGAGTCCTTCTGGGCTTTCAGGGTGCTTGGATCCTAGCTAGGATACCCTGAATTCCGCCCACACAGCCCCAAGCCCCAAACTCCAACTGCTTCCCTCCTGCCACTCCCTTCCTTTGTCCCCTTCCCGGGCAAAGGTGTTGACCTTTCCCCTCCCTTACCTAGCTCAGGTTACAGGCTCTGGCATCGTCCATCTCCTAAAGTCCTCCCCTGCTCTCCCACTCCCCACACAGACAGTCCCTACTGCATCACAAATATATATATATTTTTGATGAAAAGTGAACCTTCCCCCCAAATGTTTGTTTTCTAAAACTGATTTGGATAGGGGGTGGGGGGATGGTTTTTCAAAACAAAAAAATGATTTTTTTTACCAAAAAGTAAAATTTTTCACTGAAAAACTTTTGGTTTTAGGCAGGGTTCCTCAAACAGGGGTCCCCGCTTCTGTAGGGAAAGCCCCTGGCAGGCAGGGCTGGTGTGTTTACCTGCCCCGTCTGCAGGTCCGGCCGATCGCGGCTCCCACTGGCCGTGGATCACTGCTCCGGACCAATGGGAGCTGCTGAAAGTAGCGGCAGTAAGTTCCTCAGCCTGTGCCGCTTCCCACAGCCACCGTTGGCCTGGAGCAGCAATCTGTGGCCAGTGGGAGCAGCGATCTGCTGGACCTGCGGATGGGGCAGGTAAACATATCAGCCCGGCCCGCCAGGGGCTTTCCCTACAGAAATGGCCACCCCTGTTTGAGAAACCCTGGTTTTAGGTTTCCAGTGTTTGAAGAACAACTAACTAAGGACACAAAAACTAACAGCAAATTCTTTCTTGATCTCCTTGTTATACTTTTACATTTGACTTACCAGAGTTTATGCTCCTTTCTATTTTCCTCACTAGGATTTGACTTCCAATTTATAAAGGATGCTTTTTTGCCTTTAGTCACATCTTACACTCTGCTCTTTAGCCATGGTGGCATGTTTTGATTTTTGCTTTTTTTTTACTGTTTTTTTATTTATTTGGGGAATGCATTTCATTTGAGCCTCTATCATGGTGTTTTTCAATGGTCTCTATGCTGTTTGCAGGCATTTCACCCCTGTGACTGTTCCTCTTACATTCTCTTTAACTAGCCTCCTCATTTTTGGGTAGTTCCCTTTTTTGAAGTTAAATGCTACTGTGTTGGGTTTCTCTGGCATTTCCTCCCTACAAAGATATTAAATTTAATTACATTATGGTCACTATTCCTGGGTGGTTCATCTACATTCACCTTTTGGACCAGATCCTGTGCTCCACTTAGGCCTCAATCAAGAATCGCCTCAAGCTGCTCCAAGAAGCAGTCATTTATGGTATCTAGAAAAGTTCTCTCAGCATCCTGTCCTGAGGTGATATGTACCCACTCAATATGAGGATAACTGAAACCCCCCATTTCTAGCTATGTAGCCTTTCTAATCTCCTTGGTTTTACATGCTCAGCCTTGTAAAAGGCACTTTATATCATATGGAGGAGACACAACTTTAATGAAACTGCACCACCTTTGCGAAGCAAATGGTTCCATGGTACAGCACCAATGGACTATGCACCTGACAGTGCCCTGTTCCAGTGCCGCCATAGAAGTTCTACACAATTAGGGGTTTACAAATAGTTCATTATTTATGGTGTTTCACTTCAACTTTGTTGGTATGAAAAGAAGTGACTGCAAACACTAAACAGCTTTCTTTGCTGCCACCCTGAAGAGCAACTGAGCACTGCTGGAATTATTTTAACAGCAGAAGTCACTGACTTAGAGCAATTGGGGTAAATTCCTGGAACTGAATGCTAAGTCTGTTCTTCTATGGGCCTGAAGGTGGATTTCCCACTTATCTGATTATCTGCTGCCTGAGCCTCTAAAGTGACATAGCAACCTCTTACTTCTGGAAAGTGCAAAGACAAATCTCCTCCGTGTGGGTTGGTTTGGCTGTATGGCTCTGTCTCGTGCAGTGGGCCTGCGGCAGTGCAGGATCCCAGTGCTAAAATTCATAACAAAATGAGACTCCTTGTAAAAGGGGCGAATCCCATCTGCTGTAGATGCCAAAACACAGCCACATTCCTCTCTGCCCATATTCTCACCTCTAATAGAAAAGGGGCTCCAGGGACTGGGAACATGATACAGACCCTTTCACCTCTGGGTCACCGAATCCAGTCCAGACCAGTCCTAACTGAGCGTCATTGCTGTTTGACACAGCTGTTTGGGGCCCTCAGGAAAATGTGTTCAGACTTTCTGGTGTCTGTGTCACAAGGCTCCCCAGGGCTGGTCTGGTCAGCAGAGGCTAGGCACTGACTGGCAGCAGGGCAGAGTGCGGGCCTCTGGTAAGGGCTGCGGCACCTGGCTGCTGGTGTGTGGGGGCAGTGGGCACTTGGCCTGGCATGTGGACAGAGATTTGAAATCAGCCTCTCATGGCAGTGAGGATGATCTAAGGCTCAGAAAGGCTGGAGATGAAAAGCGAATGCATATTGTCAGACACTGTTTCCAGGTTAAACAATCAGTGTCAGGGCCAAGCACAGCTTCTGGAGGAGCAGGCACAGCTCTCCAGCTGTTTAAATCTCGATGGCTCTCAAATAACAGGATTAGGCAATTGTGGGCTGCAGGAAGGATATCAGTAATTACCGCCTGATTGGTAAGGAGCTGTAATTAAAGCGCAGAGCAGTTCAGACTCTGGAGCACCCGTCAGGTTTGCAGCTCAGAGTCGCCATCTTTGCATTTGGTTTTCATTTGTTGCCCCTTCCAATACAACTGCCTCTTTGGTGGGGCTCAGGCCTCTTGTTGCCTGCGGGCAGCTCAGGCCTCTCCTTGTGGCACCAGCTGGTGCAGAGCTTCCTTCCAACCCAAACAGCCCCCAGGGGCGTGAATGCAGGGAGCAGGTCACCGTCTCCTTTGCTTCTCTGAAGTCCTACCTGTGGTGCGAAGCTGCCCGGCCTCTGACACAGATAATGTCTGTCTGCTGTCTGTCTGTCCGTCCGTAGGCTGAGAGCCAATGAGGGCAGGGACCAGCTTTCCTGAGGGTTTGGAAAGCCCCGAGTGGACACTACCAGCCACAAATACTAGGAATCGAGGTGCTGGCTTCACACCGACACGTCTTCCTCCCTCGTCCTGCCTGTGACTGAGGCAGGGACCTGGGCAGTGAGATGGTGTGTCTGCACTGCATGGTGAGCGCAGGGCCTGTGCAAGGATGTTTCACGCCCTAGGCGAAACTTCCACGTGGCGTCCCCCCTGCGCCCCTGCCCTGAGGCGCCCCCCCACGGCAGCTCCCTCCCTCCGCCTTGAGGCACCCCCTCGCCCCAGCTCACCCCTGCTCTGCGCACGAGCACCCCGTCGCTGCTTCACTTCTCCCACCTCCCAGGCTTGCGGAGCCAATCAGCTTAGGTGCCGCAAGCCTGGGAGGCGGGAGGAGTGAAGCAGCCACGGCGTGCTCGGGGGGGGGGCAGGGGTGAGCTGGGGCAGGGAGCTCCCCTGCGTGACCCCCCCGCCCCTCTTACTTGCTGCAGGCTGCCCTCCCCGCACTCCCCTGCCCCAGCTCCCTCCTCCTAAATGCTGGCAGTGACGGGGGCGGCCGAAGATCAGGCTGCCATGGTCGCAGCCGAAGAAAATGCCGCCCCCCAAATGCCAGCATCCTAGGCGACCACCTAGGTAGCCTGAATGGTTGCACCGGCCCTGGATGAGCGCCAGGCTGGGGGGCCTGGGCTTTTGGATTGGTGATGCCAAGCCAGCACTTGAGCAAAGCTGGCCTTACAGGTGCTGAAGCTGGGTCTCACAGCCGTGCTGTGGATCCACACTGCACGGTGCAGATCTTCGGACTTGGCTCAGCATCGTGAGCTGCATCTACTCTGCAAATTGAAAGGGTTTGGACCCATCTCACAGCAGGACTCAGACTCTGAGCTGCTCCCACAGCAGGAGCCTAGGACCTGGGTGCTCGCTGTCCCAAGCCAGGCTGATTTCATGTGTGGTTGGCTGGGGCTCAGTGCGCAGTGCAGCCAAATCCAGTGAGGGCCAAGGGATGGGAGAGAGAGATGATGGAGCCCCCTTTTTGGGATCAGCATCCTTGGCAGTGGGGTGAAAATCCCTCCCTGCCTGAGCCCAAGATTGTTGGGCTGCTGCCCACTCGCCATCAAGGCAGGAAATCACAGGCTTTAAATATTCACACACTAATGGGTTTTGTTCAGCGTTTAAGGCTGGTGACTCAGTGCATGTTTTAAAATGGAACATGGACTCCCACGTACATGATGTGACTATTGTATAAAATATCAGTGGCAGTGTTTTCAAAACAACACCCTTATTCACCACTACCCCAGCACGTCAGGACGCTGGGACTCCCTGTACCAAGGTGCAGTCAAGGGAGTGTTGGATTGTCACAGAGATGTAGAGTGAATAAAGAGGGCCAGGGCCCTGCAGATTCGTTTGACTGTTCATCCCATAAAGGCCAGAGCATGGTTGATAATAATCCCTCCAGCCCACTGAGTTGAACTAAGTGGTGATTGGCGCCAGCTGCAGTGAATGAGACGCAGTTCAGTAATTCGTGTTTTTCAGATGGGACCATTGGTCAGCTCCAGTGTTTGCTAATTCTCAGTCGAGCTTTGCCAGGGCACAGGGTGCTCCGCTCTGGCAGTCTGAGTGCGACTATTGAATGTATTATTATTGCCTCACCCTGCACCTCTGTGCCCCACCTTTTAGCAGCTTGCTTAGCTACACAGGAGGGGCTGGCTGCTGGCTCCAGCCTCAGGTGTTAGCCCCCTAGACTCTCCCTGGAACCTCAGGTTCGAACTCTGCAGGGTCAGTTTGTCCCTCTCAGGAGATCGGTGGAGCATCATGCTGCTGAATCTTGGGGGGGAAGGGAGGTTCGATGGGAACTTAAAATGCATGGTGCTGTCTGCTTGCATCCCGTGGCACTTCCCATGGGAATCTGATGTGGAGTTTTACATACTCTCTGGTCAGGATGCAGGATGGAGGGGTGAACCTTGGGGATTCATTATCTCTATTACTGTTAAATCTCTGGCTTGGTATTTGCACCATGAAATATATTGGTAGAAAATACTCTGGTGTCTTTGGCCAAACATTGTCTCCCCACCGCAGCTGCTGCTGTGCTGTGACTGGTGCCAATGGGGCTGGCGGGTGCAGGGTGATGCAGAAATGCACTGTTTGGTATGTGGCATGTCCCTGGCCAGTGCTGACTGAAGTGCATTGCAATCCAGGGGCTTGACTCTCCTTTCCCAGCGAAAGCGTCACTGCCACTTTCCCAGGTGTCACTAGATGGCTAATGGAAAGCAGCTGAAAGAGGCCTATGCCCTGTCTGGGACAGACCTGCTAAGCAGAAGCTGAATGCTATCACGTACAAAGAGGGGATATTTCTAAAATATATTTTTTGCGGGAGGGGCGGGAGAAGGAAATTCCAGCCTCCCTCTTTAAACTTAAATGCACAAGGAAAAGAAACAATGTCATATTTGTTCCCAGCTAACCTGCCGTACCTGCTGTCTGTACTGCTCAAAGAGGAGCAGGGGACACTGCAAGGGACTGGAAACTCAGTTAGAGTTATTGCTTTGTTAAGGATATTTAGCACCTCTCCCACCCGATGGACTGGAAGGAAGTGCCCCACCTTTCGACAGAATGGCCCCAGAGTGGCTAGTTAAATAAGACGAAATTTGCCTCCTGGTGGCTCAGTTGTTTCTAATTAAAGTAAATATAGACACTGAGACCCAGCTATTGTGCAGACCGAATCTGTGGTGCAGGTGAATTCTCACGTGGTCCCAAGCTAAGCCTGCTCATCTCCACCTCCTTGTTCGTTAGCTGGGATTTCTAGCAGCTTTGCTCTGCATCATCCTGCAGGCACATTCTGTACTAACATGGATGATTGCAGAGTGACAAGAACCCTTCACTCTGTACAAAATAGCTCCACTAGCAGAAGAATCAGCATCTCAAAAGTATTTCAGAAACAACACGCAGCAATTTCGTTTGGGGCATGACTTATTTTGCTCCTGTTGATGTCTCATTTCCCTGTGTTATTGGGGTCTTGCAGGGGTCCCATTAGGGAGACAGGTGATGTCCTAGCCAAGAACAGACTAAGTGCCAGACAGCGACCCCTATAGTTAGGGTTGCATAAGAGTTTCTACACACTCATCGTTTTCCAAACCAGTCACCTGCTGGGCTGATATTTTCCAGGCTTCTTTTTTGCCTGACGGTGAATAGTTTTCAGAAGCTTGAGAAAAATTCCTTCAGCTGTGTCTGAGGTCTGGGAGAGAGGAAAATACATTTTTCCCACTGGAAAATCTTTTAAACTACTCCCTCCCCCACCCTGCCCCCCAACAGGATTCTGGCAAAAAAAGACCCAGTGTCTGAAAACCTGGAAACTTGGCCTGGACCTCGTCTTTATGGAGCTGAAAGTGACAAAGGTAGAAGCCACTGAAAGAGACATCGCTTCTGAGCATGCTCAGTAGGCACCCAGGAATTTTTCTGGTGCTACCTCCTGAAGCCCACACCCCTTTGTGTCACCCTGATGTAGGGCTGGACAGGGCCAGTTTGCTGCTCTTAAGCTCCTGCTGGGAAAATTTACACAAAAGAGATAGTGAGTTTTTGGGGGTGAGGGGGTGGGGGAAGGGGAGAATTTGTTGTCAGTTTTGTCCTGCAACCAACAGCAAAGCGCCTTAATTTCACGTCCAAGAGCAGAATTGCCTGGAAAGCAAATGTCAGGATTCGCACAGCCTCAGCTGTGCTCTCTGTAATGTCTGAGATTCCATTTAGTTAAGAAAAGAGAATTCGCTCTCAAACATCTCCAGGTGGAAAACTGTCTCCAGCTGGACAGTGACAACAGCAAAGGTTGGGAACTTCCCCCTCTTCCAACCCATCCATTGAACGTAAAAAGAAATTGCCCGTACTTCACAGAGCATCTTGCAGTAGTGCTCAGTTGACTTTGAAGTTCTTTCCTCTGTTGTGTTTTTTTTTAACAGAAGGAAGTTACCTTCAGAAACGGTGTTGGTACGATATTAAATGTGCAGTTAAAATCAAGAAAAGAAGAAGTTAGACATTAACTCTGCTGTTGCTTGTAGAAATACAGAAAGAGCACACATTTTTCTGGTTAAATGTGCAGGTTATAAATTGAGCCAGACTTTTAGTAGGATGCATTAGAACACATACTTGCATGCACCTAATTTGTCTGCAAATACGAGATGTGCACTAGTAAATAAAGTATTTGCCTACACTTGTGGCCAGCTAGGTATCTAGCAGCAGGGCCGATGCTACCATTTAGGCGGACTAGGCGGTTGCCTAGGGCACCAGGATTTGGGGGCGACAAAAAGAGGCACCAAAAAGCTGCGCCCTCCAATTTTTTTTTAAGTGTTTGAGCGGCCGATGCCCTGGGAGGGAGAGGGAGTCTGAGCTGCCACTGGCAGCCCAGGGATTCCCCAGGGTCAGCGTGCTGCCACCGGCAGCCGGCAGCCCAGGGGTTCCCCTGGGCCAATGCGCCGCCAGCAGCCCGGGGGTTCCACCACGCAGTTGCTGCTTTGCTTCTCCCGCCTCCCAGGCTTGCGGCGCCAATCAGCTGTTTGGCGCCGAAAGCCTGGCAGGAGAATTAAAGCAGGACAGTGTGTTTGGGGAGGACACGGAGCAGAGGTGAGCTAGAGTGGGGAGGTACCACAGGGCTCATCGGGCCTGGGGGTGGGGAGCTGCCGCGGGGGGTGGGGAGCTGCCACGGCGGGGAGGGCGCCTCAGGGCAGAGGGGAGCTGCTGCAGGGCTGGGGGGGCGCAAGGTGGAAGTTTCGCCTAGGGCATGAAACTTCCTTGCACCGGCCCTGTCTAGCAGGCTAAGTGGTACATGCAAATAACCAGTGTGTACAAACACAGTATGCATGTGTGTTTAATTTTGGAGTATCCAAATGTATGTGCCTAAATGCTTGGTCCTAAACTTGACTGTCTAGACCAAATGATTAAAAATATCTACCTTCTTCAGGAGCAGCAAAGAGTCCTGTGGCACCTTACAGACTAACAGATGTTTTGGAGCATGAGCTTTCATGCATCCGACAAAGTGGGTATTCACCCACGAAAGCTCATGCTCCAAAACCTCTGTTAGTCTATAAGGTGCCACAGGATTCTTTGCTGCTTTTACAGATCCAGACTAACACGGCTCCCCTCTGATACTTCTTCAGGAGGTGCTACATGAGCAAATTGGTGGTGGTGGTGGTGATGTGTGTGGGGGTTACTTTTGCATTTCTTGCCTTTTGTGGTTTTAATTCTGCACCCTGAGTGTTACATGCCTGTAATTTTGGCACTGAATACACAGGCTTCTGCATCAGGCTGAGTGGTTACTTGTGGGGCCAGGTGGCTTCTGCCCCCTCCTCCACGTGCAGCTTCCCATACCTGGCCAGCTGGCAATGGGCATTGGCTGTTGCTTGAGGCAGAATCCTGTGGTAGATGGAGGTAGTTTCTGCAGACTTGCTTGTGTCTTGGTACATTGGTCCATGTGGAACGATCTATTTCCTGTGCTTGGACTAAAAGGCCTGGGGAGTTGATTCTAGCCTCACAGGTATCATGTGGGAAAGTTCAGATCCCGTAGCTCCAGTCCTTCCCGGATGAAGGGGGCATCGTTGTGAACCATTAATCCCACTTTCGGTAATGAGCTTTTGGCTGTTTGGTGAATATCTACCTCTACAGGCTGGCATTTTGTTGGTTTTAATTAGTTTAATGTAGCTGGTCCAGTTGTTCCAAATATTACAAAGAAAATGAAGCAATCCCCTCCCCCCCCCGATATTTCTGTGTGAGACACAATATTTGCATTGTGCACTGGAGTTCTCTCTGCTGTATGCTACTCCTGAAGTGGATTGAAATGGAACAGAATGCATTTGTGCTGAAAACAGCAGAGTGATTTTAGTCACTTTTTGAAATGGGGAAAATTGCCTCATTTTTCAGCATGTGGTCGGCAATCCCACACCTCCCCAGCACTGTGCAGAGATTAGTTCATACTTTTTTTGGTGTTTTTGGCCTGAAATGAACACTTCTAGCTGGAGGATAGATAATTCCACTTGTGTCAGTCTCCGGGGGCACATGCAGGGCTGCAGAAACAGGAAATAGGAAACGTATTACATACCTTTTCCCCTCAATTGTATTTTCATAATGCATGGAAAATAGCAGAGCTCTGAATTATTTGAAATTTTAGAGTTATTTAATATTTATTCTTGAGAAACAATCTCTCTTTTCAGAGAGGCCTCGTGGTGTCAAACCAGCAGTCTGGCCGGCTAGTGTCCTGCCTGCTCCAGCTGTCTGGGTGTGCTAATGCACTGAACACATTCTGTGAAAACACTTTGAGAAGAGGGGAAACCTGCCTCCCAACGGGTGGCCTCCTCAGCAGATGCAGCCCAATGCTAACGGTGCCTGGGGGCAGCCCTGCCAGCCAGGAGAAAGCTTCCTGAGTTTTGTTTTTCTTTTCTGATTCTGGAGAGTGCTCGCTGCAGTCCAGTGCTGGGGGAGTAGAGGTGTGGGCAGAATATTTGCAGCAGTCCAGTGCTGGGCGGTAGGTAGCAGTGCTAGAGACAGTGTTTGCAGTCTTGGAGCCTGTGCCATCCTCTGCCAGCTGGACCACCTACAGAGACTGCAACTGCTCCTACGCTGAGAGCTATGGCTCTGTAGCCTGGGTGTTAGTGGCTCACACCGAGTAGTCTCAGGTTCAGTCCCCAAAGATGACCCAGCCATGGGCACGATGTTTGGCGATGCCACCTGTGATCACTAAACCACAAGATGCTGCCGGAGCTAAGAAGAGAACCAGGAATCGTGATGCCTGGCATCACATCGCTCTCTCACGAATACAGGCATCTTCCTTTCGGCATGCGTGGCATTTCTCCTGTATGGGTGGTGCACAGAGGTAATCTGCAGCTGATTCCTCACGTGGGGCTACTTAGGGCTGTAGGTTCAAACCCTGAGCAACCCGCGTCGGGATGAGAGCTAGTAGATACATCATAGTGCATGTGTGTATGAGACAGGAAAGCCCCTGGAGGAATTGCTGGAATTATTTTAAGTTGCAAGTCACTGTCTTTGGAAGTGAATTTAAATGCTGTGCTAACACTTGCTTTTCTTTGGCTTTTTTATTATTCATACTTGGTGAATAGGCACTGTCCCTTTAAGAATAGGATGTGGCCGACTCAAACATACTGTGTCCAGAGGCTAGGAGACCTGCCTGGCTAGCTTAGAAAAGGTCAGACCAGATTTAACAAATGCATCTTTCCAGAAGGCAGCCTCAGTCTCTGAAGTGTAACAGCAGCACCTGCGGGGGCCTGGCTGCCCCAGCACATTGCTAACCCTCTATAGAGCCTTTCACCTGTCGGGCACCCGCATGGATCCTGCCTAGCTCAACGGCGTGAAAATCTGTTCCTAATTCACACAAGTCTGGCAGTCCCTGCAGGAGAGGAGTTTGGTAATTCCCAGTTGCAGCTCCCATATCATGAGCGCATCACCACCCGAAGATATGCCCGCAGGGACATTTGGCAGAGCAGCAATTGTCCGTGAGGAGGTATGCAGGGGGCACTCGGAGCTTGGACAGGTCAAAGCCTGTCTAGTCTTCTTAAAAAACCCTCAACTTTGTGGGACCTGGCTCATGATGTCCGAGTGTCTGAGCTTGGCAGTACTGTGCACGTTAGTTATGCGATGTAGCTGTGCGTGGAAAGCCTGGTGTGCAATAGGAGCAGAGGCCTAGGGCTATGGGGGGGGTTGCTCCCCCAGATCTGAGCCGCTGCTCGCCCACCCTCCTATGAAGCCCAGCCCAGCCCCACAGGCAAAGACTCCTGTCTGGTGGCATCAGGACCAGCTTGGTACCAAGCTGCCTGGCTGTGCATCAGCAGCACACACAGGGAGCCTGCAACAGACAGCAAATCCGTGGGGCCTTGGCATGGTGCTGTGGGAAGAATCTATCTCGCGAGACAGCGAGAGGGAGGAGAGGGGAAGGAGCCAGACACTGCCACAGCCAGCTGAGGCCACTGGCACCGCCCTGCGCTCATTCAGAGGGGCCCACCACAGCAGATCCGTGAGCAGCAAGAGTCAATGGGCTGGAGGGTGACAGGAGCCACTGCTTTGGGCAAGCATGGGGTGGGCCACCCCTCCTCTCTGTTCTGGGCCAGGTGAGAGCATGACTCCCACCTGCACACTGGAGAGCAGGGCCTGGCAGTTTTACTGAGCTCCGCCTGCTCCCCACCAGCTGTCCATGAATAGGAGACAGACAAAATAAGGCTCCAGGTGATAGTTTCAGCATAATTTCCAGAGTGGCAGAGATCTGGAAGGGGAGGCATGTTGACCTGCAGGACAATGTTTCTGTCCCAGGGCAGTCACAAGGCAGGGGAACGGCTCCAGAGGGCTGCAGGGCTAGTGAGAAACAAGCATATTGGTTATAGACATAATTGGCTCATCGTGTAACACGTCCTACCACAACTGCTGCCATTAAAATGGATGCTTATTTTACATTCAGAGCCTAATAATCATCCATTTCCATTCACAGTTCAAGCCAGTGGTTGGAAGAGGAATGAGCAACAGACATAAATATTATAAACAAACTCAGTACATCAAGGTTTGTCAGCTCAAATTGAGGTGGGTTGGCACCTGTTCCTGTCTGGAAACACAAGAAAGAGTGAAATACAATCTCCTGGCAGTAATTATGCACAAATTCACTCTCTTGTTTTCTTATTCCTTAAAATGTACCAGCAAATCAAAGCAAATCCTCAGACCCTGTGGAATCTGGCTCGGCACACGCCTTTGCAAATTAGCTTTGCTTATTTCAAAATATTCTGTAGCAATTTGTAAAGAACTTGCTGATCTTCTAACACAGACATTGACTAGCCCAAGCAGTCCTGCAGGGCAGGTGAGTGTGATTTGCTTGGAGGGGGGCACATGGAGGCACAGAGAGTTTCTTAGGGCTTGATTTTTCAGAGGTGCCGAGCACCCACTGATTTCACTGGAGGAAGCAGAAGCTGAATGACCTCTTAAAATCCACCCTCAGATGGCTGGCCCTGGTCACCCAGAGAGTCTTGTTTAAAGTAGGACTAGAACCGGGAGCCCTGACTTTCACTTCCCTGCTTGAAACAGAATTCATTGTTCAGTCATTGAGTCCAAGGCCTGACGGGCAGAAGTGATCACATTGTGATCACGTGTTCTGACCTGCACAGCAGAGGCTAGAGGATCTCACCCATTAATGTCTGCACTGAGCCCAGTGACTTGTGGTAGAGCATGTCGTTTACAAGGACATCCAGCCTCACCTGGGGAGCACAGCCATTGTTCTCCCAGGGGGCACGTGGCCAGCGTCACTGTGACATCGCTAAGTTATGTTTGTGAAGTGCTGTGAGATCCTAGCACAACTGGGGCATTTGAAGGGTGGAGCGTTATGGCTTCCAAAATATCTGCAGTTTCCCAAAAGAAATGCGCTTCCTGTAGTAATATATGTCCTGGAATCAATACACAATCCAATGCCAAATGGCGCCTGTTACAGCAATGTCTCAAGGCCTGGCTCTGGTCTCAGGTGGGCGCTGTGCATAACAGTCCTGAGAGTTTTCAGTGTTATGTCAGATGTGTGATAACGGAAATATCCTGCGCAAATACACCTTCCTCCTGCTCTGCCCGCTCAGCCCTCACAGAGCAATGGCAGGTTGGGGACGGTTACTGGAGAGGGGACACTGTGAATGGAAAATGCACCTCTGATGGCTCCAGCATCACATGCAGGGAGTGTCTCAGTGTCTTTTCCTGCCCAGTGTAATTATGAACTTTCTTGGGGGCTTTAATTTCCCTTTTTTTCAAACAGGACATTTAAAATCCCACCCTGGCTGTCTGGTGTTGTTTCTGCAGCTCGCCGGACACCACAGTGAGCCTCTTGCATAGGACGGGGTGTCTGCTTCCTGATGGGGACATGCATCACTCTCCCGTTGCTGTGAGGGAGATTCTATGCCAATAGGGGACACCATATTGCAGGCACTGTGGGCTGGGAACATAGGGTCCAGCATTCACTCTGATCCTTATGGTGATATCTACCCAGACTGCCCACAGGGACTGGACAAACCCTCTGCATTTGGGGATGGAAGAAACCTTTTTCATTATGAGCAGAAAAAAATGAAATCAAAATAAAATGACATTAATAACTAATGTAAAAGAAAGCAAGCCAGACTGGGGCTAGTGAAGAAGGGGATGTAATGCACTATTATCCCAGCCATTGTTATGGTTGTTAATTTTATACTGAATAGCATCTCCCAGGTGTGCCAAGCCCGTGAATTATTACCTGGCTGCTGGAGGAAGCTAACTGGCATGCACTGGGACTGGGACACTTTCCCCAAATGTTAGCAGGAGAGTTGAGATTGAAAAACCCTTGCATTTGGCATGTGTGTTCCTGAGTGTCAGATGCTCCTAAGTACCTTGCATTTTGCCAATCCATTCTGCACCTCTCTAATTTTTGGGGCTTCTACCCTTGCTGGTGAGCAAAGCCTGTTTATAACCCAAGTAAATGACTTTTTCCATGACTACAGATGAGCAGGGAAAGCTGTGTGATAAACATAATAATCCTTTTTGTGCCTCTCCCGGCTCCAATCTTCTTTGCACACCAAATAAACACTCTCAAGCTGCTTAGAGGGAAATCTCTAACAGGCTGCAATGCCTGGGTTGTGCAGGGCCCAGCTCTGGCTCAGATGGAAGGGCAGGACAGTGGAGTGAAGTCCCAACAGTTTTTTTGAATTAGTTTACATGTCCCCAAGCACAGTGTATCTTGGCACTTGGTTTGCATTACTGTATAATCTAGGAGCACCCGAAATAGCTTCCAAAAAGGCTTTTGGGGTCATTTATTTGGCTTTTCCCATACTGGCACATGGGGACACAGAGCACAGTGTGGCGAGAAACCTGGGAACTGCTGCAGGAGCTGGCTGGGCCTTGAGAAACTTGGTAGCTAAGATGAACTGCACAATCTAAGTCAACATTCCCCCTTGGTTGCTGTAGTGGGTTGGGCAATCTAATCACAGATTATGCATATCCTGCTACATCGAATCCCTCATTGGTGATTGGCACCGATCCTCTTCCCCTGTGTCTTTTGTAGGCACAAGGCCATACAGCACATGCTGCATGCACCTTTGGGCTGCCTGCTTCTCAAATGCACAGAGGTGCAATTTGCATCTTTAGCTCTTGAAGGGTCCCTGATGTCCGGCTCCATATGTCCATTGGTTACCGTGGCTGGGTGCTGCTCTCCCTCAGGATGTGTGCTGCTTCCCAGTTCAGGTTGCATGTTTTATAGCAATTTAAGGGAATTCCACTTCTGTTCATTGCCACCTGTTTTGTAAGGAGCCTTAGTAGCTTGTGGACTCCTGTCCTTCCTGCTACTCAGCAGAGGGGCTTTTTTTTAAACAGATACATGTACACAGGTTCGATCAAGTGTGGGCAGGTTTGTACTGATCTCCTGCTAATTCTGCTCTCTAGGGAATAAGACAGAGATGGGTTTAGCTGCTCATGCTTTTTCAGAACATGTAGGAGGCTGCTCAGACATAGAGCTAAAGGCAGGGTCATCTCTACAGTTTTCGCCGCCCAGAGCAGCGTGCCGAATAGCTGACGTGGAGGGCGGGGGTGTCCGTGTGCCCTTAGGGCGGCAGGCACGTTTCCTCGGTGGCAGCAATTCGGCGGCAGCTTCTATGTTTAGCTGAAGCCGCCCCAGACAGCTAAACATAGAAGCTGCCGCCGAATTGCCCTCACCGCGGAAACGCACCTGCCGCCCTAACGGCACACGGACGCCCCCGCTGCCTGCGGCAGCATTTCAGTGCGCTGCTTGGGGGCAAAACAACAGGGACTGCCTCCCCTTGCAGAATGCCGCCCCAAGCACCAGCTTGGAATGCTGGTGCCTGGAGCCGGCCCTGGCTAAAGGACAGAAATGTGAATGAAAGCCTTGAGCTTTGTTCAAGAAGTAAATTCCCCAGACTGGATTAGCTCTGCAGGGCCTACCCCTTCCTCACTAGAGTCTGTGTCTGATACCCCTGCTGCATAGCTTACATGTTACAGGCCAGACGTGGCTGCAGACATTAGATCTTTACTATTTCTAAACCATTAAGAGAAGTTTTAAAAGTTTCCTCGTTCTCTGAGATTGAGTCTATTTTGATCAATACACACAGCAGCACTAATATAGTCAGTGTGCTTGTGCTGCCAGCTGATCCCAGATAAGTGACAATTCTCTGGGAAGTACACTGACACAATCATCTTGTTTCAGATAAACTCCTGAATAGCTGCTAGATTGTAGCAATTTTTGCTCATTTCATCCATGGGTTGGATTTGATCCGAGAGGCTAAAGACTGTGCATGGACATTTCAGTCACCCCGATCACACTGTCTCCCACTACAAGCAAGGGGAAGAACCATATAACTTTGTTTCTCGAAGTAAGTACCCTAGACCAGGGGTTCTCAAGCTTTTTCTTTCTGAGCCCCCCCCCAACATACTATACTCCATGGTCCACCTGTGCCAAAACATCTAGTTTTCTGCATATAAAAGCCAGGGCCAGCATTAGGTGGTAGTAAGCAGGGCAGTTGTCTCGGGCCACACACCACAGGGGGCCCCGCAAAGCTAAGTTGCTCAGGCTTTGGCTTCTGTCTCAGGTGGTGGGGCTCAGGGCCCTGGGCTCCAGCCCCGTGTGGTGGGGCTTCAGCTTTCTGCCCTGGGGTCCAGTGAGTCTAAACCTGGCCTTGCTTGGTGGACCCCCTGAAACCTTCTTGCGGCCCCCGCAGAGGAACCACTGCCATAGACTATGGCTGCAACTGCTCGTTGGCCTCTGGGCCTATAGTGGAAGAGAGTTCTCCAGCTGGTTTGCCATGCGATGACAGATGCCTCGGTAAGTAGGTGACTCTTCCTCCTAGCCAGGCTCTGACTTGGCTGAACATTCTGGGGAAACAGTGACAAAGACGAAACGGATTGAATTGGAACTTACTGGTTTGACACAACCTGACAATTTCCATATGTAGGTCTTTTTCACTTGCCACATCACAAGCTCTTAGGGGTGAGGACTAGGAGGTCCACAGTACAGGTTTTATGGCTGCAATGTAACTGTCTGAGCATCACAGCTGGCGGAACCTGCAATTGTAGACCCACAGCTGTCAGCTGGATAGGACTGGTGGAGGAGGCACAGAACTGTCATGTCCTGTAGCATGACTGGCTATCGTTCCCCTAGTTCTGCTTTTAACTAGAAAACCTAGACGTCTGATTGTCCTGATTCATGCTGAAGATTGATGCAGCATGGACCAGGGACCTGCTGCCAAGGAAGACATAGGTCAGGTGAGCAACTGGCCAAGGAAGAGCTTCGGGGTCATGGCCACCTTTATACAATTCATTGTTTTTTTTAACTCAATGTTCTGAGCCTGAAAAACAATGTGTGGCTGAGTGTGAAGCTGAGGCAAGCAAATGGCAGGGCCATAGAGGAAACAGGTCCTGCAATGGCTTCATCCCTCCTGCACTTCAGGAGTTAGCCCTGTTTGTCCCCATTGTGAAGTTGCTCTCACCTTCGGCTGCCCCACGGGCTGGTAGGTGGTTAGTGCTTTGAACCCTCAGCAATGCCTGGCTACTTTGTCTTGCAACTCTTCCTCGTAATACATGTGGATCTGCTTTGTGGGCTTCACTCACGTGTTGGGCTTCACTCTTGCCTTGAGGAAATCACCATTGCAGAACTGATTATCCTTTGAAAGGACTTGATGGCTGACTGGGAATCTTAGAATCCTAGGACTGGAAGGGACCTCGAGAGGTCACCTAGGCCAGTCCCCTGCACTCAAGGCAGGACTCAGTGTTATCCAGCCCATCCCTGACAGGGGTTTACCTAGGGAGGTTGTGGAACCTCCATCGCTGGAAATTTTTAAGAGCAGGATGGACAGTTTATTCCAGTGCTCAACCACCCTGACAGTTAGGACATTTTCCTAATGTCCAACCTAAACCTCCCTTGCTGCAATGTAAGCCCATTGCTTCTTGTCCTATCCTCGGAGGTTAAGGAGAACAATTTTTCTCCCTCCTCCTTGTAACAACATTTTATGTACTTGAAAACTGTTCTCATGTCCCCTCCGTCTTCTCTTCTCCAGACTAAACAAACCCAGTTCTTTCAATCTTCCCTCACAGGTCAGGTTTTGTTGCTCTTCTTTGGACTTTCTCCAATTCGTCCCCATCTTTCCTGAAATGTGGCACCCAGAACTGGACACAACACTCCAGCTGAGGCCCAGTTAGCTCGGAATACAGTGGGAGAATGACTTCTCATGTCTTGCTTCCGACACTCCTGCTAGTACAGCCCAGAAGGATGTTTGCTTTTTTTGCAACAGTGTTACACTATTTTCTCCTATTCAGCTTGTGATCCACTCAGACTCCCAGATCCCTTTCCACAGTGCTACTTCCTAGGCACTCTTTTGCCATGTGTGCAACTGATTGTTCCTTCCTTAATGGAGTACTTTACATTTGTTCTTACTGAATTTTATCCTATTTACTTCAGCCTATTTCTCCAGTTTGTCCAGATCATTTTGAATTCTAATCCTATCCTCCAAAGCACTTGCAACCCCTCCCAGGTTGGTATTGTCCGCAAACTAATCTCTATGCCATTCTCCAGATGAAATGCTGGACTTTCATATTACACTTGCAGGCCATTTCTGTGGGACTCTCACAGAGAGGATTCAGCTGATCATGGCTCAGAACTAGAGAAATTAGGCTGGAGATGTAAAGAGAAAATAATATCCCTGTGATGGCCATATCTGACTTGGAATCCCTCATAATCTATAGGAGGGAGGAAAGAAACCACCAAGGGGCTGTTACCTTGGGGAGGGTAATCCTTGCGTGGACACAGAAATTGATTCTGAGCACTTTCCACAAAGACAATTCAAGCAGTAAACGCACAGCCTGGAACTGGGCAGTCACCGTTCAAGAGTTTTGTCTGAAAGCCCACTGGGCCACCTTTTACCCAAGTCTGTGATAAAACTTTGGCTTGTTCATTATGATGACTATAGAAATGAGAAAGGCTGTTTTAATCCCCGAGTTAAAGACACTGCTCCCACGGAAGTCCTGGTTGCTATGCTGTTTGATCCAGCGATAGAGCAAACCTAGAAATAGGTGGAACTATTTGTGATGAAGTGGGGGTTTTTTCTTGGGGTTTTCTGTCTTTTCCAGGGTTTGCATGCACAGGGGGTGGGACTCAATGTCCCCGGATGTTACTGGTTTAACGAGGTGAGGGGAGAGGGAGTTTGTTGTTACAGAGGACCAGAGAGGGACTTGGGACCCCAGCCCAGGAGACACAACCGGTTCTGGCCAGTGGGAGGACAATGGGCTGCAGAGAGAGGACCCCGGTGATCTGACCAGCCGGTTCCAGCCAGAGGAGAGCTGCGAGGAGAGGGAACTCAGGCCTTCCTGTTTACGACCCTGTTTACCTGGAGAGAAGACAATGGACAGAGACAGGGCTTGAGGCCAGGGATATCAGAGGCCCAGCTGGGAAGTAGGGGGGCTCGGGGCTGGCGAGGGGAAGCAGGCAGAGCCCACCTGGATGCAGGGAGACTGGGATGTGCTGTTATTGTGAGAGGCCAGGCCTGAGGCCCTGAGAGTTTCCTGTGCTGTGTTCAACTCTCAATAAACCCTCCTGTTTTATGCTCGCTGAGAGTCACTCTGGTCTAGAGAACAGGGTTGCATCAGCCCCTTCGGGGTGAAGGGGCCCAGGGGGTCCAGAGTGCGTGGACTCCCAGCGGGGGCCCGCGGCAGAGACAGACGTGCTAAGGCTCAGAGAGGTGCAGCTCCAGGAGGTGGAGGGGCCTGACCCCAAGAGAGAGTGGACCCTCGAGAAGGGCTGTCTCAGTAAAAGGGGCACCCCCCACGGACCGCACAGGGCCAAGAGTGGGGACGATCTGTGAGTCTGTGACACTGTTCTTTCCAAATAAAATGTTTTCACAAGCAGTTAGTTAAATAGCTCAGCACAGCACCACTACAAAGAAATGTGTCTATCAAGAAATGCACGGAGCATGTTTAAAAAACATTGTGTTATGTCTGCTACAGTGACTAAAACCATGGAAAAACAGGCTAAATCTGCTTTAAAAAGATCCTTCCTATGGGGAAAGGTTTGCTGGACCTGAACTATCTGTAGAACTTCTGCATGTGGATAAAACAACCACAAAACAACCCAGGATCCATCTCTGGCAGATAACCTCTCCCCCCTGCCCCCAAAATGGGCTCAGTCATTGCTACTGGAATTAAATGACGTTCAACAAAGAGTGTTTGTTCTATAGATCTTCAGCAGAAAAATCAACCAGGAAACCTGTGGAAATGTTTTAAGTGTTTACAAGCTTCAGCAAGAATGACATTTTTCTCTGCTCACCTTACATCAATGGCTCTGTTCAGATGGCTGGGTGGGGCAGGCAGCAGCAATCTGTGGGGTGAGGTGGGGAGGGGAGATGGGGGGACTTCCAAGCATGGCAATATTTTGTGTTTCACATGTGGCCAGTGTGCAGTGAACTGTTCCTGGTGTCTGGCCCAATCCTCAGCCTGCTGACATCAGTGGATGGGCCCAGCACACACAGAGGGACTAGCCAGTGTCCACCTGTCACTCAGTGTGTGCTTTCAGCCCACAGCCCCAGGTGGGTTAGAACAGGCAGCAGCAGGCCGCAGGGCCTGCACAGAGGCTTCCATTCAAGTAGGGAGGAGGCCTCCCAAGTGCCAGTGCCAGAGGCTGAAATGCCAGGCAGGTGCTGCTGGCCGAGAGCGTGCCCACCTCCCGCAGGCTGGGGGCCTGGGCAGTGGGGCTGTCACTCCCCGTAACAGCTTGTCGGGGGCGGAGGGGTGTCTGTGTCATGCTGGAATAAGGTAGTGTGAATTCAAAATGCACTGGCTATTCTGGAATAAGGGAGCTTCTCCTGCCAGTGTCCCCATGTAGACAAGTGCTATGCTAGGCCGTCTCTGTCTGCAATGACCAGGCACGCTGATGCCACACTCTATCGCAGTGCCTGGGCAGTGAGCCAGGCAACAGGGTTACGGGTCTGACTGGTGTGACTGCGGCCAAGTCGCTTCACTTCCCGGTTCCTCTGTTCAACATCCATATAAATGGGGCGAGCGGCTGTTCTTCCTGCACAGCCCTTGGAGGGCTCTGGGTGAATAAATGCTGTGCAAGGCCCTAAGCTAAGAGAGCCACACGCTTTTTATCACTTAGTTTTGGGTTCCTTCGGCCTCCTTCCACTAGAGAACGCTTTGGAATGACTGTTCTGGAAGACAGCCCACGGCATTTCTTCCTGTTGTGACTTTTCTAGAGTTTCGAGTGAGTAATGGTCTGGCCCAGTCAAGTGCAATAGCGGAAAAGCAGCAAATATTCGTAAGCTTGAGAACCTATCAGAATAGCTGAGATCAATTTTTAGCCCTAATTATGCTGTAGTAACCTAGCCATAGCTGGAAGAATACAGCCCCATCCCTCCCCGAGCCCCACACTCCCTGGCCCACCACTGTTAAATACAACACTGCACTGGCTACCCTGGCTCCGCTGGCAAATGAGAATTTCTCTGCAGCGTGGTGTCAGACGAAGCATCCTTAGTGGAGGCCCCAGAGCTGGGGAAGAGGCTGTCAAGCCAGGCAGGGAAGGGAAAGGCAAAGGCTGCACCTTTGGTCTTCTTGTGCTTTGACTGGCTTGCTAAGCGTTCAGATTTTGCAGCTGGAGCCCCACCCTTCTCACGGAGCTGCTGCAGCAGGAGAGATGACAGGCCAGGGGTAATGGGAGAAGTAAATGGGAAGAGGCTCTGCTCTGCGTTTGAAGCCCTCTGGAGAATCCCTCATCCTCTGTGCACCTGAGAGGCCCCCCCAGCCTCGTGGAGCACCAGAGTGAAGTTGGAAGCCAGGGTAGACCACAAGCTCCGGTGTAACGTGCTATGCACAGAGGACACACACAGCATTCTGCCCTAGCTGCAGTGCCCCGGGGTAGCCTCCTTCACAGCATGCTGCAGTGATCCCTTCCCAGGTGACAAAAGATGCCTGGCCATGGCTAGGCCTGCCTGGTCCCAACCCTTGAGTTCAGCACATCCTTGGCCAGTGCTGGTACCAGAACACCCAGAAGCTGCAGGCCGGGGACATGATAAGAAAAGGATACATCTCCTCCCACCATCCGGCCTTTCCTCTAGGATGGCTTCCCTGCAGCCCACCTGCACAAGGTCTCTTCTAGCTCAGGCTGAGCTTGAGCTAGCTAGCTGGCATCCACGCCTCAGTCTTGGCCAGATCCTGGGAAAGAAGAAGAGGAGATACATTTAGCCTCAGTGTATGGAGAGTTTAATAAACATGGAGTTAACGGCTGACCCAGGACATCGCTCATTGCAGGGAATGGTGTCTTGCTGTGATATGCCAGGAGCTTATTAATTAGCTGTAAGTGATATAATGTGACTGGGCTTTCAGCTCGAGTGTGAATGACCTATTCCCAAGCTAGCTGGGAGCTTGGCATCAGAGCCACTCCTGGACAAAGCCCGCGGGAAGGCATGCTCTGCAGTTTAATGTCTATAGTCTAACCCGATGGCGTGATGCCAGAACCCACAAGCCACTGGATAATAAGGGGGCGATTCTGCCTTCATTTTTAAGCATGAGATTTTCCATTTTCATCAAGTTGGCATTGGTTATTTGGGCAAAGTCTGGCAGGGAACAAGGTTCCCATTTTGAGAAAACCCATTTTCAGAGAGTTCAGGATCCTGCATTTCCCCTGCAATAGCTGGAGCTAATCCAGGGAGTGCTGGGAACTTCTCCATGGGCTGGCTTTGCTGGTTGGAGGCTCCTGATCCTGAACTCAAAATTTGGCAGGTGAAGCCCCAAGAACTGATTTCCTGCTGTTCTGCCGTGAGAGGCCCTTGTGTGTTCCACTCAGCCCTTGATACCACTTCAGCCCCACAGCAAGGCTGCCCAGCAGAGGGCCTGTGTGGGCAAGTGCCCGTACAGTGAGTCTGCACCCTTGTGTCCTTGAGAGGGGGACCAAGCCGTTGCAGAAGGTGAGGGTACTGGAAGGCTGGGTGCAGGGCAGAGGAGAACCCACTGCACAAGCAACCTCAATTCTGGCATTTCCTAACTTCTGAGTGCTTGAGTCTGCCCCCTTAATAGTGTCATTTTAATGGAGTTTGCGTGTGTGTTCTCTGTGTGACCTCTCTGCGTATAGATAGCTTTGAGGGGAGCTTTGTTCTGTCCATAAATAAGGCTGCCGTTCCATATGCTTGCTCTGCTGGCAGCTGATGGTGGCTAGTGCCAGTTGTTGGGTACAGTGGCCAGGCCAATGACTCCTCCTTGTCTGACTGTTGTTCCCTGGATTTATGCCTGGAGCTGTGCATGGCAGTGGGTCATCTCTGCACCTGTTACTGATTGTCAGTTTTTATGACCTTGGATGATGCTCATTTTGCAGTGACAGCAAAAAGCCTGAGTGAAACCCAGGCCAGGGGTCCACAATGCAGGGACTGCAGGCATCAGAGAGTTACATGCATGGAGGAAAGTCCTGGGTCACGTGCTGGAGGTACTGGAGAGTACAGCTGAGGTATCTGTGCATGTGTGCGCACACACACTCTTTGCGTGCTCAGTTACCTGTGATGTGGGTGCAGCTGAAGGTGCAAGTGGGCTTCAGCTTTATGAAAGTTGGCCCTGCTGACTTACCCCAAAAGAAGATGCAAGAGGAGGTGTCTCCTACACACGACTGCACAGCACGGCTGGGAGGCTTCAGGGCCATCTTGATCTCTTCCGCAGAGGCCCTGGAACACTGGGGTCCAGGCTGAGGGCCCTGCTGCAGAGAGCAGAGGCGGATTCTATCTTGTAAAGACTTTGTCCAACTAGTTGATGTGTTTTGGCTCCAGCACTAGCAGAGGAGTCTCTGGTGCTAGTTATGGACCTAGGCAGCCATGGGACAGCATCACGCTAGTAGTCAGTGTGGATCACTGGGAAATGGAACACTGGGTGAGCAGGATGTGGACCTGATGGGGCCTTGGTTTTCCGCTAGATTAGATGTTCTCTCAAATCTCAGTAAATCTAGGCCCTGTGTGTCTTTTCCTGCCATTCCCCCTCCTCTCTCAGCATGGGACTTTCAGAAAACCCAGACAAACTAGCACACACGGGAACTCAGAAATACCAACAGATACACAAGTAACATTATTGGTGTCCCAGCGCCATTACGCTGTGGGAGGGCTGAATGCCTATGCTTTCCGAAAGGCTTAGCCCAGAAATCCACTTGCTAAAATAAAACCTGGCATGAAAATGAGAAGTGCAGTTTCACAGCTAGAGGCCACTGGATGAACAGCAGCTCCTGCCGACGAAACCGGCACGCGGGGAGGATGAAGATTAGACAAACTTTTCCAACTCTGGACGCCAGCAGTTGCTGAGTAAAATTTCCTCACAAGAAGGAAGGATGCTGAGGTCCCAGTGGCCAGCTCTGCTGCTACCTGCAAAGGCAAATAAGGCTGGGGCGGAGCCCACGCATGAGTGAATCCTCGCCCCAGGCCAGTCTCACTCCCAAACCCCGAGCTAGTCACCCGGCTCCTTTCCAGCTGGTGTTCCCCTGGAAGGTATGTTGCTTGGCCGACATCCTCTCACTGCAGCAAGGATGCTGAGCAATTCTTTCTGTATAGGAAAACTAAGAGGGACACTGATTTAAACACAATGAACCAGCACTGGCAGGCTCCATTCCTACTGCAGAGACTTCCTATTCCTCACACCTCGCGCAGTGGTGCCTGGCTGACAGCATTCCGGCTGGGATGCACCGTCTGACTGCAGGAGAAGACAGCACTCTTTGGGGCAAAGGACAGCACAATCCAGTGCAGAGGCCACTGGGTTGGGGGTCAGGAGACCTCCTGGCTTCTCTTCCTGGCCCTGCTGTGTGATCTGGAGCAAGTCTCTATGCCTGTGGGTCTGACCTGGTTAGACACTTTGGGGCAGGGACTGTCTCTTTCTCTGTGTCCCTATAGCACCCAGCACAACAAGGGGGCAGGGTCTTGCTGAAATGATTCGCTGTTGACTTACACCATCCACTGGGAACCTCCCAGAGGGAGCAGCAAGGGTTGAACCAGAAGGAAATACTTGCAGGAAGTTATTTGTTTTGTGAAGGCTACTGGAGAAAAACAGAGAACAACAAAGGCAGGGAGCTGTACCCGATGGGTTCCTGTGGTTAATTTAACAGGCGCTGTAGGGGAAAGGCTCTTGACACAGTAGCTAATGCACTGGTTACAAGGAAAAGGCCTCAGAAAGATCCTACTGTAGGAGAGAGCCAGTTCATTCATGGACTAGCCAGGGTAATTACTACATGCAGCAGAAATGCTGTCCACTGGCCATGCCTCCCACAGGCTGCCATGTGGCCAGATTTACAAGCTAAGTAGGTTCAGTGCTGGTCAGGACTTGGCTGGAAAACTTACAAGGAAACCCCAGATGTTGCAGGAAGTAATAGTTGGCCATTTGCTCCATGGCACTGAGACTCTTCCCTGAGTCAGCACTGAACCAATACCTCAGACTGGTGCTGGCAGCCCTGCCTCGTTGGAGGTGGGACATAAAACCTATGTCCTTAGCACGTGTGATCACAAAAAATCCTAGCGCACTTCCTGAAAGTTGAGTTGGGATACTGGCACCTCAGTCATATTCCCTTGGTTTGTTTACATTCTGCATCCCTTAAATTCAGCCTACAGCTGCAGGTGGAGAGGTTTACTGTTAGCTTTGGTCTAGAATTGTTGCAAACTCCTACCTTGCACCACGGAACAGCTGCCGTGTCTCACCACAAAGGTGGATGCTTTTTGGTGATGCAGTGATTGTTATCCCAAAGGAATGCAAACACAGGAGGAAAATGCTGGAAGTGAGAAGCTGTCATAAAGACCAGGGCCTGGCTTGGCTGGCCAAAGGGGTCAGAGGAACATTAGCTCATCTGGTGAGTATGACCAAAGTTAGGATGGGGCTCTGCTCTTCAGGCCGCCTGCCCAGTGGGGGATGTGAGGGTGGACATGGTAGGGTGCTGGAGTAGCATTAGCACATAGATCCCAGTGACGAGCGAGAGCCAGGGCAGGGTGCTGTGTACGTTAGACACTTTACACTCTTTAGCAGGTAGCTAAGGGGGTCAGCTGAAGGTGTGAGACCTTAGGAAAAGCTGCCCAGTAAAGCAAACTGCTGCTTGCAAGAAATATCCAGGGATTCCCAGTTTCTGAAGGGGGAAGATAAAATAAGACCAAAACCCAATTGTGAATGTTAGAGCAGGGGGATGGGGGCGAGCCAGAGAACCGGTCCCATCTGCTCATCGTACTGCGGAGTTTGTGCCATTTCTGTAAAACTTCTCCCCTGCCATTTCCTCCTTTGATGGAGTGACAGGGAACCGCCCAGCCCACAGTGGGGAAACAAAGCCTTTATTTTCCAATGAAAGGAGAAAAGTTTAGAGCTTTATAATTAAATGCCTGATGGAGGGCACCTGCCGGGTTGTTGGTCCTGCTGCCCGTTCCTGCCAGTGATGTATTACCATAACACAGCGCAGGAGCAATGGCACTTGGCAGAAGTATGACTGTAATAGATCACCAGGGCAGCATTGCTAATGTCATAGATCTCACAGAGCAGCGGCTTGCAGTAGAGGTGCCTGGAGCAGCATGGGGGTGCAGCCCAAGGAGAATGGCTCAGTGTGGGTTGTATGAGATGGGTGGCTGGCTATGGGCTGGGGGACTCTCACAGCCTGCAAGGTTCCAGTGCAGGGGGTCATATTATAATGTATGGCAGCCCAGCATGGTGCACACATGCCTCCCAGCTGTCAAAGCAGCTTAGCCCACGGCAGCGCCGCTGAGTTCTGACTTCTGGGGGCAGCTTATGAAAGGATTTTGGCTCTTGCCCTGCATGGGGTTAGACGTGCAGTGCTCTTGGTCGCGCTGGACCATGATCTAATACTTTGTCCTCATTCGTTGGGGGAGTTTTTGCAGAGCCCACTGCAGCGAGTGCACGGCGTGGGCATTGCCAGCCCAGGGAAATGGGGCTGTTTCCCCAGCAAGCGGTTCTGGTGGCACATGTCGTATTAGGCTTTGGAGACCCTGTGCAAAGTCCCTTGCCGGGGCCAGTCAGCCCTCTCCTACCTGTGCGGGTGTCTCGTGGGCATGCCCTCCGTGCCCAGGCATGGCCAAGCCTGGGGTCTGACGCTCTAGGAGGAAGGAGCTCTGTGCCACCAGCTACTGCTGAGCCCGAGAAAGGCAGAATGGGCCAGGCCTGGTTTTCATGTTCTGTACCCACCATGCCAGGGGGAATAAGCCAGACAGAGGGGGAAGGCAAAGGGACTTGTGGCAAGGACTCTGCTCATGGGTCTGACGTGCCATTGATCTCGCCGCACTGGCAGAGGATAGCGGACGCTGGCGGTCTCCCCGCCCAGCGCTGCTGGTGCTGTAATCACTCGGGCTGGATTGGGGGAAGCTCTGGGCCAGACCTGCAGTGACGCAGAGGCAGCATTCTGGTGAGTGGGGGGAGCTGGGCTAAGCAGTCTAGCCCCCGGCCTAGGCCAGGCAACAATTCCTCAAGGAGCTGGAGCTGGAGATGCCCGAGTGCACTCCGGGACTTCGCTCCCTAACCACTGATAACAAACCCAGGAGCAAGGCAGCTGCCAGGAGCCCAGTACAGACTCTCCAGGCAGACAAGACTTGTCCTGTCTGCCTGGAGTATCTTAAGGATCTGGTGGTTACAGGCTGTGGGCACAATTTCTGCTGCACCTGCAACAACCAGTGCTGGGAGCGATTGGGTACAAACTCTCCTGCCCTCAGCACAGAGGGACCTTTGCCAAGAGAAACCTGGGGCCCAGGAGACCCCAGAGGCATGCTGCAGAAGTGGCCAGACAGCCATGTTTACAATCAGAAAAAAGAGCCCAAAGCAAGAGAGAGTGTGAGAAACATGAGGAATCTTTACATCTCTTCTGAGCAGCGGATCAGAGCAGCCTGCTTCTGCAGGGAGTGTGATCGAGCATGAAGCTCACACTGCGGTTCCCACAGAGAAGGCTGCCCGGGAGGCCACGGAACCAATTCAGAGCCATTTGGAGGTGCTGAAGAAAGGGGAAGATTTAAATCCAGAGGGGAAAAAAAAGCATGTGAATTCCCACAGGGCCTCACCCAGCCTGGTGCCAGAAGGAGAAATTTGGATGATGGGAAGGATTTCTCCAGAGCTGCAAAACAGACTCAGGGATTTTGCCTAGAAAATATTTGCTCTAAAAAGAAATGTGGAGGAGCTGGAGAGAGAAACAGAAGACTCTCTGGGATCATGCAGAAAGGAGAGTGAGACTCTGGATCAAGATCTGGCTCATCTCCAACTCATCCTGACTGCAGATTGGAAAAGCATGTGATGGGATGCACAGGGCAGGTGCTGCCTGGCACTCATTGCTGTGTGCTGCAGTGAGAGGGCCTACCCTCGGGGAGACATTGCTCGGAGGTGCAGGGCCGGGGGCACCAGTGTGAGTCAGTACTGGGCCCTCCCCGCCCCTGGGCTTCTCTGGACTATGGAGGGGGAAATGATGGGCTGAAGTGACATTTGTTCATGGGCCATTCCTGCTGGCAGGTGGGGAGTGGCGGTGAAGGGCCAGAGCCCTGGGGCAGGGAGGTGCACTTAGCAGTCCGCGTAAGTGCTGTTGATTAGCTGTGATTTCCCAAATCATTGCTGCGTCCCCTTTCCCCTTAATACAGTTTCCTTGTTTCACACTATGGGCTTGTCTACATCAGAAAGTTGCAGCGCTGGTGAGGGAGTTACAGCGCTGCAACTTAGGAGGTGTACACATCTGCAGGGCACCACCAGCGCTGCAACTCCCTGTTTGCAGCGCTGGCCGTACTCCCGTTTTGTCTCGGGTGTAGAGGATCCAGCGCTGGTGATCCAGCGCTGGTAATCAAGTATAGTCACTTACCAGCGCTTTTCTTGACCTCCGTGGAATAAGCAGGTATCCCAGCATACCTGAGGAAGCCTCTGGTAATCAAGCTGGTCTCCTTCCCCGGCTTGCTCTCGCGTTCCCCGAACCCCCGAGCAAGCAGGTCTCAGTCCCTGCGGTTTGCTGGGTGGTTCCGGGAAGGCGAGAGCAAACCGGGGAAGGAGACCAGCTTCGCCGCGGTTTGCTCTCGCGTTCCGCGAACCACCCTGCAAACCGCAGGGAAGGAGACCTGCTTGTTCGGGGAACGCGAGAGCAAACCGCGGCGAAGCTGGTCTCCTTCCCCGGTTTGCTCTCGCGTTCCCCGAACCCCCCTTGAAGCCGCCCAACAGCGCTGCAGTGTGGCCACATCTAACACCACTTGCAGCGCTGGTTGCTGTAAGTGTGGCCACTCTGCAGCGCTGGCCCTATACAGCTGTACTAATACAGCTGTAACAACCAGCGCTGCAAAATTTTAGATGTAGACATGGCCACAGACTCAGCGCTTGTGACGGGGGGAAGTATTGCCTGGGAAGGGGGCCCTGGGAAGGAACTGAATGTTCTCAGCTTCCTGGGAGGCAGCTCAAAGCAGTGTGCTCGTGAATGAAAGTTTGATCCCAGCCCTTTTTGCTGCTGACAACAGCTGGCAGAAGGTCACAGATACACCCCTCCTCCTGTGCCAGGCTCTGTACCCCCAGTGGGAACCAGAAAGGCCGGAGCACTGAATGTGCGAGAGCAGGTGGGGTTGGCCCTTTGACACTCAGCCAGCGTTTGTGGTGGAGAGCTGCTGGCAGATGGAACACGCTGCAGGGCCACACACTGCCATGTGGTGAGACCCCCCATACCCCCTGACAAAATTTGTTGCAGGAAGAAATCACTGTTATGAACATAATTCAATTAAACTGAAAACATCTCAGTTTTGGGGGAAAAAAGTCCCAATGGCTGGAAGCAATCCCTTGGTGTCTCACTGTCGTTTTCTTTCCACTGGGGAAAAGAAGTGAGAACCAGAAAGCTCTCCACATTTTTGAAATATTTTTTTCCTACAAAATGAAACAAATTCCTTTTGTTTTCAAAAATTTCATTTTGAAATTTTGTGTTTGAGAAATGAAAAAAGAATCACAAAACTTTTATAGTGAGAGAAAAACTCTGTTTGTTTGTTCCCACAAAACATTTCAAACCAAGTACCAGTTTTTCCCAGCCCTGCATGTAGGCCCAAGCCTATGTGTTAAAAGAGCTGGACGTGTGCATGCCAGAGGTGGACTGGCAGAGCAGTGGCGTGGGGCCCAGGGCTGGGAAAGTTGGGTAGCAGAGGGATGGAGAAGGCTGCAGGATGGGAAGGAAGCTGTTTGTGTGGGAGGGGCAGGGGGCTGCAGCCCTGGTCTGGCCGATCTGTGTGAGCAGAGCCGAGGACTGGAAGAGCAGGGCCTGTGGCAGGCCAGGACGGAGGTGAATGGCAGAACAGTGAGAGAAGTTTGCATGGTTCCTGCCCGTCAGCGATTAGCCGTGCCTCGCACTGAGCTCTGCATTCTCAGCAGTGCCTGAAGGAGAAACAAGAGGGCCCCTGCAGTGTAACATATGGTGGGACGGGCCCGTTTCCCTAGGACCGTACCACACTGCTCTTGGCGCACTTCCTATGCAGAGCTGGGACCTAGCGTGAGCCCTTGGGGAATGGCCAGCTGCAGCTTTGCAGGGTGCATCACGCGCCAGAGACCTGTGCCGAGCAGCCAGCTCCGTCTCAGGGCATTCATGTCATAAATCCAGCTGCTGGGCTGAGCTCTGAACTCCGCAGACTAATCCCCTGGGCGCTGCCCTGCTTCCTGCCATTTGTTGGGGGGCCTGGCTGGCCCTGCAGGGGTCCAGTGGGCCAGGTGAGGTGGAGAGGGGACAGGAGGTGGAGCAGGACAGTCCCAGCATTGTTTTAATTTGGGAATCAGTTTCCTAACTGAGGCTTAGGCTGGGATTTTGCAGTTCAGCCCAGGAAAGCAGGCGCAGGGTGAGCCAGCCGCTCCTGCTGCAGTCCCAGCCAGTCTGGGGAGTTGGGGTCGCTCCCTTCTCCCCCAGTCCTCATGGGAGCCTTAAATAAAGTTTCCTTCCAAGAGAAGTGCATTGTAACCTGGTGAAGGTAAGAGTGCACAGCGCATTCTGCCCTGACAATGCAAATTGCAGTTGGTTGCCCTTAGTTTTCAAGTTGAAAGGCTTGGAGAAAAGGGACCTTGTGAAAGCTTCAGCCATCTGCCCCGTGAATAGAAGTTGCTGTGTTTGTAACATGAGTTGTTCACACACATGCAGTAATGTCCTGTTTGGGGCTTATGTAATGTAATGGAGGGGCTCCAGCGAGGGCCAGACCCCCGAGAGAGGCACTCACACAGTCTAAAGCCTGGCAAAATGAGCTGGACTTTTCCAGGCCCTGCTGAGATGTTTATTTATAACTCCCACCGTCTGGCAGAAACCCTGCCAATCAAAACACTCCGCGAGTTCTCCAACACTCCTTTCAAAGAGGGCTGGGGGGCCAGGATATTTGATAGCAGTTAAGCTGTAAAATTAGTTTCAGAACAGTGGGTTGTCTCTTTCCCATGATGCTTAGTGGGCTTGGGCTGCAGAGACATTAACCCCACGCCAGCCACACTTGGGCTTGTTGCACTGGAAAGGGTGAGCTGGTGGGTACAAAGGGCTTCACTTTTGTTTCCAGCATGTCTGCACCATGGCTGAGTGGACAAAGTGCTTGCTGCTGATGTGGCTTGCAAAATACTTAGAAAAGGTCTGACTGCAGCCACGTTCTGTTTGTGCTCCCTGAAGCTCGCCCTAGAGTCTTCAGGAAACACAAAGTCCCGTTTCCCCTCCACCCCCCGGTTCAGTGCTGTACACAGAGGCTGCAAGGACATGTGTATTGCTGGCTTGAGTTTATCTGCCTAACATCTCAGGGTTCAATTTTCAAGTGTGGGCCCCTGCAATAAGGGTGTGCTAGGGACTCGGGGATGCATTCTGGAGCTGACACCATAACCCCCTAGGAGGTGCACCTGTATGAAAACTGGATCTCTGTTACTTCCTTACCAATGTTTGGGTAGTCAGTAAGTGAAGTTTAAACCCCTCTATGGAAAGCAGTCACAAGCTTTATGCTGCTTTTACTTGGTTTCAGATCATGGTGACCATAGGATTCTCACAGTGGTAACAAACCATTTCTTGTCCCATTTCACAGTGGGCTGCTCCTTAGCCAGGCAGAAGCAGGTGTTAATGGAGACATGAAATTGCACAGAAATGACCATTAACTTTAGTTCCCTTTCTATTTGTCTCAATGCATGAACAGTGTTAACAAAGTACAACAGAAAGTTTCAAATCCATAACCTCTTCAATCCGGGGCTTTCTGAGCTGCTGTCCCCTAGTAATGATACACATCAAACATTGTTTATATTGAATGGAATATTACAGGGATATCTTTACCTTAAAGTCTTTCAAACCCACCAGATAGATCAGAGAAAGTAAATGTATTAACTAACTGCAGCGGTAGAGAATGTGAGGCCAGTCCTGTAACTTGTTGCAACTGACATCAATGAGACTATCTGAGTAAGGGATTTGCAAGACTGGGCCCATCATCTTTGCACATGGTTTGCTTGTGTTTTCAGGGTAGTAGAACACACCAGTCCTGGGTTGGCGTCTGAGCCAGCAGCCCATGGGCTAACCTCAGTGGGACTTCTGACCTTTTGTTTGGAAAACCCCAATGACCACTGAACAAAAAGTGTGTTTCTATTAGTATTATTTGAGGTTTCATGGTAAAGATTTCTTTTGTTCGGTTTGTTTCCAAATTACTTTTATTATATTATTTCTAAACCTACTTACGTTTATTGAAAAATATACCAAAAAACACAATTCGTCTTTTGTTTTTAATACACTTGCACACACACTGGAGATTCTGTCCAGCTTTTCTTTCTGTGTCTCTGGGGTAGATGCAGAAAGTTGCCTAGCAGTTCCTCCATGCAGCTTGTCACTGGGAGAGGTTGTATTGGTAAGCTCAGAAGGATCAGGGAGATCATGGCAAATGCCATTTCCATGGTTAAGTGTTTCTTATTTTGGCAGCCACTAAATAAGCATAAAAACCAGAGCGTGCAAAACCAGTGTGTCTGAGGCAAGAACCTTGGGAGTCACTGCTGCCGAAAGCCCCTGCTGCAGATAGAAAACATATTTCTGTGTGGGACCTTGTCATAAACAGATAGCTACGGGTTAATGTTCTTTTACCTGTAAAGGATTCAAACAGGGAACCAAACACCTGACCAGAGGACCAATCAGGAAACAAGGCTTTTTCAAATCTGGGTGGAGGGAAGTTTTGGGTGTGAGTCCTTTGTTCTTGGTCTTGGGTCTGACCCTCTCGGCTCTGAGAGTGATCTTTCTATCTCCTGCCTTTCTAATCTTCTGTTTCCAAGTTGTAAGTACAAGGATAGTAAGACAATAGGTTTATTTTGTTTTTTTTTTTGTATTTACATCGGTGTAGTTGCTGGAGTGTATTCTTTTTGAATAAGGCTGTTTATTCATTTTTCTTTTAAGCAATTGACCTTGTATATTGTCACCTTAATACAGAGACTATTTTTAATGTCCTTTTTCTTTCTTTTTTATATAAAGCTTTCTTTTAAAGACCTGTTGGAGTTTTTCTTTAGTGGGGACTCCAGGGAATTGAGTCTGCAGCTCACCAGGGGATTGGTGGGAGGAAGAAGTCAGGGGGAAAAATCTCTTTGTGTTAGATTTACTAAGCCTGACTTTGCATACCCTCTGGGTGAGGGGGGGAGAGAGATTAGATCTCTCGGTACTTGTGTTTCAAGGACTTGAAGCAGGGAATCTCCTAGGGTCGTCCAGGGAGGGGACCCTGGGAGGAAGTAACAAGGAAACAAGGGGAGGGGGTTATTTCCCTTTGTTGTGAGACTCAAGGAATCTGAGTCTTGGGGTCCCCCAGGGAAGGTTTTGGGGAGACCACAGTAAGCTAGGCACTGTATAATTCCTGGCTGGTGGCAGCAATTACCAGGTCTAAGCTGGTAACTAAGCTTGGAGGTTTTCATGCTAACACCCATAGTTTGTACGCTAAGGTCCAGATCTGGGAAAAAATGTTATGACAGACCTACCAAGGGAAAGAAAAGGATCTGATCTGGAATGAGCCGAGACTGCCACAAGCCTCAGCGTGGCATTGAGGTTTGAAGAATTCAAGAGACTTAGTTTCAAATTTGTTTGTGAAACGAATGTTCTCTTTGTTTTCTGCTAAATGCTAATGAATCTCTAGAAACTTGGAAGCATTTTAAGGATGAATAAATGGCACCTTCTAAGCTTCATGTTTATCTACTATTCTGCTACCAGAGCGATTTCACAGCACAGCTATCAATGAATTTAATTTACATAATGGTTTATCATATACTTCAATATTTCAAACACACTTAATTAGGCACCACCACCAGCAGTTACACACTCTAGTATCGTTCTCGTAAACTTTACTGCAAAATGCAGCATCTCTACTTATCAATAATAGCTTAAAGAAATTAAACCACTATGGTTTGTGTTCAAACATCCTACTCAGCCTGACTTGCCCAGAACCACGTAGCCACTGGTGCTAAGGGGCTATAAAAGCCCTTCTCTAGAGTCCAGGCATCACTCATGGGCAGGCATGGACCCACAGAGTGCTGGCTAACATGTAAGCAAAGGACTCGGTTTGGGGTGTGTGGGGTTGAGTGAGGTTGGGATTTTCTGGTGTGGGGTGGCTGGGCGCAGGAGGATGTTTACAGAACTGGTTGCCTCTTTGTTTGTGTTTATCAGAGGAGACTCCTTCCCTCTTTCATTTGCCTGTTTTAGTCTTGAGGATGAGTCATCTGAGCAAAGCAAAGACAGATCTACCCCTAAAAACTGTTTCAATGTTATAACAAGCAGCAGTGGAATCTGGTGACATTTGAGGGACATTGAAGAGGGCTCAGGGACTTGCTGAATGTTGTTAATCTGTAAAGATCTTTTCTTTCCTAGCTATCGCATTTCTTTTTCACTCTCTGCCCAAACTCTCTTCATCCTGCTGATTTGGGTCAACAGGTGGAAACGTGCCTCAGCATCTGGAATGTACCCTTTGCCCGTCACCTCTTTCCCCAGCCCAGGATAGCAGGAAAAGACGGTTCCCTTTTCCCCAAACTGGGAGAAAGGAACTGTTCCCCGCAGCATTTTTCCCTGTAGAAAAGTCATTTTTTTGCTTTTCCCGGGAGCGGGTGGAAGTCGGGATCCCAGCTTTCGCAGCCCTGTTAGCGCAGGAAGTGACTGGTGCAGAGTAGTATTAGGGCTGGGAGAAGAGACTGGCAAAGGAACATGCAGTGCACTGAAATTCCTGCCCCAATTAGCCAGGTGAGACTGTACCTCCATCGACAGGGCACGAGTCCTGGCCTAGATTCTGCGGGGACAAGTCGAACTGACATCAGGCCACCTCCTTATTACAGTGCCACTTTCCAGGTGGCAGATCAGCAGTGGGGTCTGGAAGGGCAGTCAAAGCTGCAGGGAATATCAGGGGAGTTCCTGCACAGCTCCGGTGTGCTGTCTCATTGGTTCAGCACCAGCCTCCACTACTAACTTCACCCCTTCCTATTTCATATCCCATGGAAAATGTCTTCCTGATTTCAGCCCAGAGAGATTGACATGCCACAAAATAGCCAGCCCTTAAAACTGGCATTAATCTGTACCGATCCTATTGCTTTCCTTTTTTCTTACCTATTTTATCTCAGAGTGTGGGGAGCCCGCTGCCCTGGAATAGAGTGTTCTGTAACTGGACAGATGGTATGTTCCTTTGTGCCATAAATGAAAACATGTAACATAAGCAGCAAGTGAACATTAAATATAAGCAGGTAACTGTCTAACTGCCTTTGCATGTGCAAATTCTGGATTTGCACCCGCAGCACGGCTTGGTGCAATAATAGAGGCTGCCTCTGGGAAATTTAGCAGCAGCTCCAGCTCCCAGTGTAAAGTTGGAGCAACAACAATAGCAGGAAACAACAGAAAAAACTAATTTGTTATGAAATAAAACAGAGATGTTCCAAACTAATTGATAAATGATCAGAAACCCAAATTTTCCTAAATGCACATGTGCTATTTCCTAGACCTGACTGGAGTGTCTCTACTTAAATATCCTCTGAACTAAACGCAGGGTGAAGGATACAGCCCAAGCACTTCACACATTTTGAAGATCAGTAGACCAATTGCTCAGATATTAAAGTGATGGACAGGAATCCTAGAAATCCATTTGCCTCAGAAAAATGAGGAATTTGTGTTTTTAAAGAGAGTCTTTAGTTTTTACATTTGGTGAAAAAATAAACATATATATGAACCTATTAACTAAATGTTGCTGAAAGTTAGGGCGACCATATTTCCCCAAGTGAAAACAGGACATGATCTGGGGCTGGCTCAAGGTGCTTGGGGCCGGGGCTGACAAAGCTGGGCCATGCCAGCCCGTGGCTGACGTCGCCCCTGCTCCCTCCAAACCTCCCTCTGCGCCCTCCTAGGTGGGTGCACCCCACTTCTTTGGGTAAAACTGGGCATTTGTCCCATTTGTTTTTGCCAGAAAAATGCCCAGTTTTGCAAAAAGAAATTGGGACATCCAGGACAGGGCTTAAAAAGGGAACTGTCCTGGCCAAAACAGGACGTATGGACACCCTAGTTCAACTACATATACTGTGGCTGGGGAAATGAAAGTTCAGCATTTAATGGTTTTTTATCGAGAATTTTGTGGTTTTTTTAATCATGGAAAATGAGGATCCCTTGTGATGGGTCCCAGAACAAAAGGCTGAGCTAGAGAGAGCCCGGCGTCCCGAGGGGAGGGGAGCAGTGGGAGCTTTCTTGTTGGAATGCCTCAAATATTCAACAGGAACGAAAGCAGGAGGGACATTGACTGAGCTAGCACTATAAATAGAAACGTGTGAATCACAGGCAGGCTGCAGTGAATAGACAGAGACTTCCTCCAGCAGGTGTATGAACCATTGTTCCTGTGTCCAGTACACTCAGGTTTGAACAATAGGGCAGAGCAGGAACTTCTGCAATTGGTGTGTTGCTGTAAGGCTGGGTGCGTGGCGTCTCCTCTGTGGGTGTGTCTGTGTTTGTTCCGAGCACCTTATTACATCATTTCTAGCACAGGTAACAGAAAGGTTATATTTTAAAATAAAACAACCCTCTACATTTATTAAATTTGCTCTCGCATCCCACATGCACCTTTGCAAACTCCAGTATTAGCCACTGGGGTCTGATTTGCATGTCACATTAGGCAACAGGAATATTTTATTTATCCCACCCAGCTTGTAACAGAGGATTTAAAGTGTTTGCAGCAAATTGTTTATGTTCCAGAAAAGTACATAAGGTACTACAGAATGCAGGGAGATAAGTCGGTATCTTAAATAAATAAAGGATCCTTGGAAGGGACAGCACTCACTCCAGACACTGCAAGGTAGATTATTAATTAACTATTATTTTTTCAAACCCAGGCATTTTTTGTGCAGTCAGAACAGAGCATTTTGCTATTGAAGCCATCTTTCTCCATTCAAATCACAGATTTTCAACTAGGGCAAATTTCTAGTTTTTCCAGTGGGCTGAATTTCACCATATTTACTGTGAAAAGCCATGCTGGCTGGTCAAAATGGGCAAACTAACTGTGGGTCAAGTGTTCCAAGAGAAAATGGGTAGTTTTGCAGAATTCTCTCTCCATTTACTAGCTGGGCTGCAGACTGTATTAAAGACTCAACTCTGCTCTGATAAGAATCTCTGAGGATGTTCATGTTTGCATTGTTTTTGGCAAGAAGCACATCCAAATGATCTATATTTATTATATAAAATTGATTTTTTTTTGGCATACACACTATTTTTCATGGATTTTGGCTTCTTACCAACACAAACACAGTGATCTTGAGCAAAGCCGTGCATTTGAAAGTCTTTATTTAGAGAATTTTCAGAGGAATCTGGGGTCATGAATTTATCTGTGCATTCACTCTTGCTGCAGATAGCAGAAGTGTTGGAAAGCCACATTTCCAGCATGGCTGCAAGGTGCCAGTTGGAATGATTGTGTCATGCTTTGTAGTTATTCTTTACGTGGAGAATTTTGCAGAATTTGAAATTCAAATAAAAAAGTCACAGAAAGGCAAAAATGGTGAAGTCAGGCTCCTGTAAAAGTTGGCAGGGCCCAGCTGCAAATGATCCTTGATGCCCACATACTGACTTACTGCTCTGCAAGAATTTCCTCTTCATTAGGACTAGCAAACAGCTGAGCCAGAGATCAGAGTTGGTTCAATCCAGCCCATCAGTGGAGACATTCTGGGCGGTAGCTCACCAGGCGTGAACTGGTGGCTTAGGTAACACTACCCCAGGTGCTCATGGGAGGGAGTCTCTTGCTCCAAACCCCTTTTCCTTCCTTGCTCCTCTTCTCCAGACGGGAAGACTCTGACCCCTCTGCTGCTTACGTGGGGCAGAGTGGGAAGGGCTGAGCAGTGTCTGGGGTGTAGGGAAACCTGCTGCATTTGGTCCCAGCCCCATGTGCAGAGTGCAGACCAGTGCTGAGGATGGGAGTGTTCATGCGGTGAGTAGGAAATATCTGATCTGCCAGGGCGAGGTTTGAATCTGACCTTCCCCTAAGTTCTTGGAGGCTGCTTGGAGCTGAGGCTTTGGCCTTATCTTGGTCAGGGGTGGCCTGGTCTGTGTTGAACATTCATCCCCCCTAGACCCACCTGCCCATGCTGCCAGGCCTGGGTGGTAAATATTTATTCTAATCAGTCATGAAGTAAGCCTCCTTTCTCTGTGTCCTCTGTGTTTGCAGGAAACACCTATCCCAGCCTTCTTGCCTACTGTTATGCTAAGGTGTGAATCCAGCCCACCAGTGAATGCAACAGGCAGCACTTCCTCCTGCTAGTTCCACTTCTCTAATGGGGCTCTGGAAACTGGGTGTGCCGGGCGCAGGGGAATTCAGTACAGCACAAGCTATTTAAAAAGCCCCTGTCACAGTGCTAGGAGCCTGTACATTATCCCCCAATCCAGCTCTCAAATCCAAGCACAAATAGCCACTAAACTCCCCAGCCTCCATACAGAGATTGTATAAGAAATACGCAAAAGTCTCAGAAAATACACTTCCCAGGAACGGCGAATCGCAGCCACTGGGAGCTGCAGGCAGTCGTGCCTGCGGATGGTTAATGTGAACAACCTGTCTCTTGGCCCCCCAGCAGATTACCCTGACGGGCTGCAGGTTGCCCACCACTGGGCTAGATGGTAACCTGCAAGGGCCAGTCCTGCACCAATGGAGAGATGAGCCACATGGCATAAGAAAGCGTTTACTGTAGATTCATGGGAATTACAGAGGGGAAGGCTACCTGGCAGCTCTGTTTTCTAGGATTCAGTACAACGGGAATCAGTTCTCACTAGAACAAAGTGATTCACTCCTCCACCTGCTTTTTCTTTAACTAGTTCGTCACTCGGAGGCCTTCGCTGAATAATTCCTGAACATATTGCTTGGCTCTGGCGGGATGTCAGAGGTTTGAGCCCCCTGCCCCTTCCCCCACTCCCTCTGCACCTTGCGAAAGTATGGAGGCAGCCACCCATTCCCCTGCAGACTCCGGAGCACATGCCCCCTTTCTGCTGGCTCTGTGCTTGGCACTCTGACCCAGCAGACAGGTCAATCGCACACACAAATAAATGATGTCAAGGCTGTGACAGCCCAGAAAAGCCAGAGGATAATGGCACTAGAACAGGCAGGAGAGTTTTCCCCAGAGTCTGTCTATGTTTGCAGCACGGAATGCAGCACAGGGCTCATGCTTGTCGGTGAGTGTCCTTAATGCCTAACTCCGAAGTGAGGGGCAATAAAAGAACCTCGGAGGCTATGTGCCACATATGGCCCTTTTCCACTGTGCCAACAGCATGGGAGAGTGTGTGCCGCTGGGCTTCTGCTCTGTGTCTCTCACAGGCTCAGTGTTACTGAAGCTTTGCTCTCTCAGGGCTGCTTATATGATTTTGCAATTTAATCGCCAACACACAGATCATAGAATCATAGAATATCAGGGTTGGAAGAGACCTCATGAGGCATCTAATCCAACCCCCAGCTCAAAGCAGGGTCAATCTCCAACTAAATCATCCCAGCCAGGGCTTTGTCAAGCTGGGCCTTAAAAAACTCTAAGGATGGAGATTCCACCACCTCCCTAGGTAACCCATTCCAGTGTTTCACCTCCCTCCTAGTGAAATAGTGTTTCTAATATCCAACCTAAACCTCCCCCACTGCAACTTGAGACCATTATTCCTTGTTCTGTCATCTGCCACCACTGAGAACAGCCGAGCTCCATCCTTTTTGTAACTCCGTTCAGGTAGTTGAAAGCTGCTATCAAATCCCCCCTCACTCTTCTCTTCTGCCACTAAATAATCCCAGTTCCCTTAGCCTCTTCTCACAAATCATGTGCCCCAGCCCCCTGATAATTTTCATTGCCCTCTCCTGGACTCTCTCCAATTTGTCCACATCCCTTCTATAGTGGAGGGCCCAAAACTGGTTGCAATACTCCAGGTGTGGCCTCATCAGTGCCGAATAGAGGGGAATAATTACTTCCCTCGATCTGCTGGCAGTGCTCCTACTAATGCAGCCCAAAATGCTGTTAGTCTTCTTGGCAACAAGGGCACACTGCTGACTCAGACAGCTTCTCGTCCACTGTAATCCCCAGGTCCTTTTCTGAGAACTTCTGCCTAGCCATTCGGTCCCTAGTCTGTAGCAGTGCATGAGATTCTTCCATCCTAAATGCAGGACTCTGCACTTGTCCTTGTTGAACCTCATCAGATTTCTTTTGGCCCAATCCTAATTTGTCTAAGTCACTCTGGACCCTATCCCTACCCTCCAGCTTATCTACGACTTCTCCCAGTTTAGTGTCATCTTCAAACTTGCTGAGGGTTCAATTAATCCCATCATCCAGATCGTTAATAAAGATGTTGAACAAAACCGGCCCCAGGACAGACTCCTGGGGCACTCTGCTTGATACCGGCTGCCAGCTAGACATTGAGCTGTTGATCACTACCCTTTGAGCCCAATGATCTAGCCAGCTTTCTATCCACCTTATAGTCCATTCATCCAGCCCATAGTTCTTTAACTTGCTGGCAAGAATACTGTGGGAAGGTACAGCTTGTCCACTGCTTTCCTCATATCCACAGAGCCAGTTATCTCATCATAGAAGGCAATCAGGTTGGTCTGATATGACCTGCCCTTGGTGAATCCATGCTGACTGTTCCTGATCACCTTCCTCTCCTCCAAGTGCTTCAAAATGGATTCCTTGAGGACTTGCTCCATGATTTTTCCAGGGACAGAGGAGAAAAATACCAGAAGTAACATCCAACAGACACAAAATGAGAAGTGTAATGGCAATTATATCACCATTAATTAAAAATAATTAACTGAAAGGGCCACGTGGAGAAATGCCCCTCTTCACTCAATTCACAGGCTGTGGAGTCACAAGTGGCCCGGACCAGAAGAGAACTCAGGCCATGAGAAATGTGTGCTGACAATGACGCAACTGTCGCAGCACCTGTCACGTGCACAGCACACGATGTTTCTGAGCAGGTGCTGGATGTTCCCTAGTTCTAAATGATGATGTCGTTAGGAGGTTTTCATGAAAAATTTCCAAAAATTAAAAATAATTTTCATTCCGCAGCTTTTGAAAAGGGCCATTTTTTGTTAGTTTAAATGTGTTTGTGAAAACTTTGGTTTTAGAAAAGTAGACATAGTTTAACAGAAAAGTTCTTTGCCTGAAATATTCAGTAGGCACCGACAATGTTAATCTCTTTGGATCCTCTGCCTGAGGACAATATAGTTATAAAAATATATTAGGAACAAACACGATCATGACAATGGCAATGGTCCATTACTTGATGCAAATGGTAGAATTATATATCAGATCAAAAAAGCAGCAGTGTGCAATAAATATTTCTGTTCTATATTTAGAGGAAAAACAGATGATGCAGATTCATCATATGGTAATAACGCGCTCTCCATTCCACTAGTGTTTCTGGAGGATGTTAAACAGAAACTATAAAGTCAGACATTTTTAAATCAGCAGGTTCACATAACTTGAGTTCACGAGTTTTAAAAGAGCTGGCCGAGGCGCTCATGAACCATTAGTGCTGATTTTCAGTAGGTCTTGAAACACTGTGGAAGTTCCAGAAGCCTGGGAAAAAGCTAATGCTGTGCCAATTTTTAAAAAGAGTAAACAGGATTACCTGCGTAATTATAGGCCTATCATCGATACCAGGCAAGATAATGGAGTGACTATTACAGGGCTTGATTGATAAAGAATTAAAGGAAGGTAAAGTAATTAATGCAAATCAACACGGGTTTATGGAAAATAGATCCTGCCAAACTAACTTGATACCTTTATCAACCAAACTTGTAATCTCATTAAAAAAAACAAAAAACAGTTTTGCCATAATATACTTAGCCTTCGGTAAAGGCTTGGTGCTTCACAATATTTTGATTAAAAAACTAGAATGTTATAAAATTAACATGGCACACATAAAATGGATTTAAAATTGGCTAAGTGATACATCTCAAAATGTAATTGTAAACAGGGAATCATCATCAATCGCGTCCGTTTCCAGTGAGATCTTGCAGAGATTGGTTCTTTTCCTTACACTATTTAACATTTTTATCAGTGACCTGAAAGAAAACATAGAACCATCACTGACCATTGCAGATCAAACAAAACTGGGGGAGTGGTAAATAATGAAGGAGACATGTCTCTGATTCAGAGCTATCTGGATCACTCTGTGAACTGGGTCCAAGCAAACAATGTGTTTTAATGTGGCTAAAGGTAAAGGTACACATCTAGGAACAAAGAATATAGGCCACACTCACAGGATGGAGGGCTCTGTCCTGGGAAGCAGGGACTCTTCAGAAGATTTGGGTGTTGTGGTGGCTAACCAGTTCAATATGAGTTCTCCGTGTGATGCTGTGGCCAAAAGAGCTAATGAGATCCTGGGATGCGTAAACAGGGAAAGCTCAGGTTGCAGTATTTAGCCTCTGTATTAGGCACTGGTGTGACCACTGCTGGAACATTGTGTCCAGTTCTGGTTCCCACAATTCAAGATGGGTGTTGATAAAGTGGAGCGGGGTCAGAGAAGAGCTACGGAAATGATTAAATGATTAGAAAACTTGCCTTGCAGTGATAGACTCACGGAGCTCAGTATATTTATTTTAACAAAGAGACAACTAAGAGGTGACTTGATCACAATCTGTAAGGACCTACCCAGGGAACAGATATTTATTTCTGGGCTCTTCAATCTCGCAGACAAAGGTCGAACATGATCCAATGGCTGGAAATTCAAGCTAGAAATTCAGACTGACAATTTTAAAATCAAGAGTTGCCTAAATGCTCTGCTCTAGGCATTATTTGGGGGCAGGTCTCTGGCCTGTGCTATGCAGGAGGTCAGACTAGATCACAGTGGTCTCAGTTGGCCTTGGAATCTGTGAACCCTTAAGTGTAAAGAGTATTTCTGGCTTAGAATTAACAAACATCCCACAAACATTACAGTTCTTTGTTTCTTTTTTCTCCTGAAGTTGCATTTTCCAGGGTGACTTTTTCACTGCCAGCCCCTGCAGGAGCCTCGTGTGGGGGACAGGGACTGTTGTTGGCAGTGGGGCTCACACACAGAAGGATGGTTAGTGTCCAGTTGTGCACCCATATTTATGCAGAGACAGGGCCACTGCCTAGAGTGGGGGTCCCTCCTGGAGTGGTCCAATGTCTTGTAACCCTTCTCAGCCAGCCTATGCTCCTCTCACCACCTCTCTCCAGGATCAAGTGCTGTTCTTCCAAGGTACTGAAAGGTGCCAAGCACCTCCTTGGAAACCCACTAAGGACTCCTGCTGCTGAGATGGGCCTGGAGTATAATGGGACACAATCAGCTTTGTGCTATCATCTGGCATGTGACCTGCCGAGCCATTGGTGAGTTTGCACAAGGTCACAGAATGTGTTTGTTCTGACACGTCTCATCCAGTGCCACGTGGCCAGAAGCCACTTTCTAATGCAGTGGACTTTTTTCAGACTGGGTCACTAATACCGGACCCTATTCTTGCAGGCTTTACTCAGGCAGATTTCACATAACTCAGGGATCAGGCCCAAAACCAGAGCTTTCCCTACAATTGATTGTAATTTTGGCCTCACATATGTGACTTTAATACCTTTCCCTTTAAACACTTTCTGTTTCTTTGTACAGCTGATTAGAATGTAAGTAACGTTTCAGTTGTCATGGTTTTAAAAAGTTCAATGTCTAGAATTAGCATGTGCATCTCAGGCTGGGGCTTTCCCTATATCCACTCATCACAAGCTCTCATGAATACCAGCTTCTTACTTCAAACTCTAGAAGGTTATTGAAGACAGGGGGCCTAGCCAGTGGAAATATTGAGTCTTTTTCATATTTGGAAAGATGCTGCAAGTAGAAGAGGCTGCCTTCCAGGTATGTTATAGCCAGACTGTCCAGAAAACAGTGTGCCTCTGAGCACTGGGACGCTAGGTAATAAGGCAGACATGTGAGTCAATAAACAGCACTGTCAGAGAACTGGCTCATGGGACCAGCTGGAATTAAGAGGCTTATTCATAACTTTTTCAAACTTTTGTAGAGGGGATAAAATAAATAGCATATTTTCAAATTGACCTCCCCTCCCCGGCACATACTCTGCTCCCACCACTTTAGGGTATAAATTTGGCAGATATAAGCAGATATAAGCCAATTAGATTCATAGATTCATAGACTCAAGGACTGGAAGGGACCTCGAGAGGTCATCGAGTCCAGTCCCCTGCCCTCATGGCAGGACCAAATACTGTCTAGACCATTCCTAATAGACATTTATCTAACCTACTCTTAAATATCTCCAGAGATGGAGATTCCACAACTTCCCTAGGCAATCTATTCCAGTGTTTAACTACCCTGACAGTTAGGAACTTTTTCCTAATGTCCAACCTAAATCTCCCTTGCTGCAGTTTAAGCCCATTGCTTCTTGTTCTATCATCGGAGGCTAAGGTGAACAAGTTTTCTCCCTCCTCCTGATGACACCCTTTTAGATACCTAAAAACTGCTATCATGTCCCCTCTCAGTCTTCTCTTTTCCAAACTAAACAAACCCAATTCCTTCAGCCTTCCTTCATAGGTCATGTTCTCAAGACCTTTAATCATTCTTGTTGCTCTTCTCTGGACCCTCTCCAATTTCTCCACATCTTTCTTGAAATGCAGTGCCCAGAACGGGACACAATACTCCAGTTGAGGCCTAACCAGTGCAGAGTAAAGTGGAAGAATGACTTCTCGCGTCTTGTTTACAACACACCTGTTAATGCATCCCAGAATCACGTTTGCTTTTTTTGCAACAGTATCACACTGTTGACTCATATTTAGCTTGTGGTCCACTATGACCCCTAGATCTCTTTCTGCCATACTCCTTCCTAGACAGTCTCTTCCCATTCTGTATGTGTGAAACTGATTGCTCCTTCCTAAGTGGAGCACTTTGCATTTGTCTTTATTGAACTTCATCCGGTTTACCTCAGACCATTTCTCCAGTTTGTCCAGATCATTTTGAATTTTGACCCTGTCCTCCAAAGCAGTTGCAATCCCTCCCAGTTTGGTATCGTCTGCAAACTTAATAAGCGTACTTTCTATGCCAACATCTAAGTATATGAAGATATTGAACAGAGCTGGTCCCAAAACAGACCGCTGCGGAACCCCACTTGTTATACCTTTCCAGCAGAATTGGGAGACATTAATAACTACTCTCTGAGTGCGGCTATCCAGCCAGTTATGCACCCACCTTATAGTAGCCCCATCTAAATTGTATTTGCCTAGTTTATCGATAAGGATATCATGCGAGACCGTATCAAATGTCTTACTAAAGTCTAGATATACCACATCTACCGCTTCTCTCTTATCCACAAGGCTCGTTATCCTATTAAAGAAAGCTATCAGATTGGTTTGACACGATTTGTTCTTTACAAATCCATGCTGGCTATTCCCTATCACCTTACCACCTTCCAAGTGTTTGCAGATGATTTCTTTAATTACTTGCTCCATTATCTTCTCTGGCACAGAAGTTAAACTAACTGGTCTGTAGTTTCCTGGGTTGTTTTTATTTCCCTTTTTATAGATGGGCACTATATTTGCCCTTTTCCAGTCTTCTGGAATTTCTCCCATCTCCCATGACTTTCCAAAGATAATAGCTAGAGGCTCAGATACTTCCTCTATTAACTCCTTGAGTATTCTAGGATGCATTTCATCAGGCCCTGGTGACTTGCAGGCATCTAACTTTTCTCAGTGATTTTTAACTTGCTCTTTTTTTATTTTATCTTCTAAACCTACCCCCTTCCCATAAGCATTCACTGGCCATGGCTACACTGGCGCTTTACAGCGCTGCAACTTTCGCGCTCAGGGGTGTGAAAAAAACACCTCCCTGAGCGCTGCAAGATACAGCGCTGTAAAGCCTCAGTGTAATCAGTGCCGCTTCCAGTGCTGCAAGCTACACCCGCAGAGGATGTGGAGTACGTGCAGCACTGGGAGAGCGCTCTCCACCCGTAGAGGATGTGGAGCACATGCAGCGCTGGGAGAGCTCTCTACACCTGCAGAGGATGTGGAGTACGTGCAGCGCTGGGAGAGCTCTCTCCACCCGTAGAGGATGTGGAGCACATGCAGCGTTGGGAGAGCTCTCTACACCCGCAGAGGATGTGGAGTACATGCAGCGTTGGGAGAGCTCTCTACACCTGCAGAGGATGTGGAGTACGTGCAGCGCTGGGAGAGCTCTCTCCACCCGTAGAGGATGTGGAGTACGTGCAGCGCTGGGAGAGCTCTCTCCACCCGTAGAGGATGTGGAGTACATGCAGCGCTGGGAGAGCTCTCTACACCCGTAGAGGATGTGGAGTACGTGCAGCGCTGGGAGAGCTCTCTACACCCGTAGAGGATGTGGAGTACGTGCAGCGCTGGGAGAGCGCTCTCCACCCGTAGAGGATGTGGAGTACGTGCAGCGCTGGGAGAGCGCTCTCCACCCGTAGAGGATGTGGAGTACGTGCAGCGCTGGGAGAGCTCTCTACACCCGTAGAGGATGTGGAGTACGTGCAGCGCTGGGAGAGCTCTCTACACCCGTAGAGGATGTGGAGTACGTGCAGCGCTGGGAGAGCTCTCTACACCCGTAGAGGATGTGGAGTACGTGCAGCGTTGGGAGAGCTCTCTACATCTGCAGAGGATGTGGAGTATGTGCAGCGCTGGGAGAGCTCTCTACACCCGTAGAGGATGTGGAGTACGTGCAGCGTTGGGAGAGCTCGCTACACCTGTGGAGGATGTGGAGTATGTGCAGCATTGGGAGAGCTCTCTACACCCGCAGAGGATGTGGAGTACATGCAGCGTTGGGAGAGCTCTCTACACCCGTAGAGGATGTGGAGTACGTGCAGCACTGGGAGAGCTCTCTCCACCCGCAGAGGATGTGGAGTACGTGCAGCGTTGGGAGAGCTCTCTCCACCCGTAGAGGATGTGGAATACGTGCAGCGCTGGGAGAGCTCTCTACACCCGTAGAGGATGTGGTTTATGTGCAGCGCTGGGAAAGCTCTCTCCCAGCACTGGCACTGCGACCACACTTGAAACTTCAAAGCGCTGCCGCGGCAGCAATTTGAAGTGCAAGTGTAGCCAGACCCACTATGTTAGACATTCCTTCAGACTTCTCAGTGAAGACCGAAACAAACAAGTCATTAAGCATCTCTGCCATTTCAAGTTTCCTGTTACTGTTTCTCCCTCCTCACTGAGCAGTGGGCCTACCCTGTCCTTGGTCTTCCTCTTGCTTCTAATGTATTGATAAAAAGTCTTCTTGTTTCCCTTTATTCCCATAGCTAGTTTGAGCTCATTTTGTGCCTTTGCCTTTCTAATCTTGCCTCTGCACTCCTGTGTTATTTGCCTATATTCATCCTTTGTAATCTGACCTAGCTTCCATTTTTTATATGACTCCTTTTTATTTTGTAGGTCACGGAAGATCTCGTGGTTAAGCCAAGGTGGTCTTTTGCCACATTTTCTATCTTTCCTACCCATCGGAATAGCTTGTTTTTGGGCCCTTAATAGCGTCCCTTTGAAAAACTGCCAACTCTCCTCAGTTGTTTTTCCCCTCAGTCTTGATTCCCAAGGGACCTTACCTATCAGCTCTCTGAGCTTACCAAAATCTGCCTTCCTGAAATCCATTGTCTCTATTCTGCTGTACTCCCTTCTACCCTTCCTTAGAATTGCAGACTCTATGATTTCATGATCACTTTCACCCAAGCTTCCTTCTACTTTCAAATTCTCAACAAGTTCCTCCCTATTTGTTAAAATCAAGTCTAGAACAGCTTCCTCCCTAGTAGCTTTTTCAATCTTCTGAAATAAAAAGTTGCCTGCAATGCAGTCCAGGAACTTATTGGATAGTCTGTGCCTCGCGGTGTTATTTTCCCAACATATATCTGGATAGTTGAAGTCCCCCATCACCACCAAATCTTGGGCTTTGGATGATTTTGTTAGTTGTTTGAAAAAAGCCTCATCCACCTCTTCCACCTGATTAGGTGGCCTGTAGTAGACTCCCAGCACGACATCACCCGTGTTTTTTACCTCTTTTATCCTAACCCAGAGACTCTCAACACTCCCATCTCCTATGTCCATCTCTACCTCAGTCCAAGTGTGTACATTTTTAATATATAAGGCAATACCTCCTCCCTTTTTCCCCTGTCTATCCTTCCTGAGCAAACTATACCCATCCACACCAACATTCCAGTCGTGTGTATTATCCCACCAAGTTTCAGTAATGCCAACAATGTCATAGTTGTATTTATTTATTAGCACTTCCAGTTCTTCCTGCTTATTACCCATACTTCTAGCATTTGTATATAGGCATCTAAGATACTGGTTTGATCTTGCCTCCCAGCTTTGCCCTGACCCTCCTTTCTCTCTGCCATTATAGCCCGTGCTCCCTCCTGTTTCCAACCCATCTCCCAGGTCTTGTTCCCCTCTTACCTGTGGGGTTTGCTCACCTGTCCCCGTCGAACCTAGTTTAAAGCCCTCCTCACTAGGTTAGCCAGTCTGTGTGCAAATAGGGTCTTTCCCTTCCTCGAAAGGTGAACGCCATCTCTGCCTAGCAGTCCTTCCTCGAATAGCATCCCGTGGTCGAGGAAGCCAAAGCCCTCCTGGCGACACCATCTTCGCAGCCAGGCATTCACCTCCATGATGCATCTGTCTCTGACCGGGCCCCTACCTTCAACAGGAAGAATCAAAGAGAATACCACTTGCGCTCCAAACTCCTTCACCCGTATTCCCAGAGCCTGGGGAAAGAGAATGTACAGATCACGCAGCTTTTAGGGATCTGCTTTTCTACATAAGGAACAATGAATGGAGAGCATTTAATGTGCATACAGATAGATGTAACTAACACACTCCCAAACACCCTGACTCTTAGCATGGCAGCACTCTATAAATGCAAAGTCTTGAGAAAATAGTCATAACACATTGGTACTTCCGACCCACAGCGCCCACTTGTGTCAGGGTGCCATGATGAAAGGGGTCCTTGTCTCTAAAGCCTCCAGCTGGCCATCTGCTTCTAGCTGGCTTGTCCACAGCTCTGCCCTCTGCCCAAGTCACACAAAACTTGGTCCCCTCCTGGGGCAATAATGTCCAACGTGACAGGAACCAAACTCTTCTATCCTGCCCAGAATCAATCCTTACACATATTTTACCCTACTCCTGGGCTCTGCAGAGTTCCTCCTCACTCTGTCACGGAGGGCTTCCTCCCAGGGCCTTGTTCCTGGAGGCTCTGCTGACCCTCAGGGCTTCTTCTCTGGAGCCTCTCTTCCCAGCCACTCCTCACTCCCTCTCTGTTCCTTTCTCTGCGTTCCCTTTCTGCTACACACTTCCTGGCTTTATACTAAGCAGCCCTTTCCTGCCCAGCTGACTTCATGATCAGTTAAGCCTGGCTCCTGCCCTCCAGGTACAGCTTGATATGTTAATAGCCTCATAGACCTCCATTCGGGGCTTGTATGGGGCACATGCCTCATCGCTGCATGACTGTCCTGAGCCTTGCTTTCCCATGAGTTTGTCAATGGTACATTGACTTATGAGCATTTGGAGGAGGGGTGAATAGTGAAGAGGACAGGTCACTAATACAGAGTGATCCAGATTGCTTGGTAAGCAAGGCATAAGCAAATATGTGTTTTAACAAGGTCAAATGGAAAGTCATACATCTAGGAACAAAGAGTATAGGCCATATTTACAGGATGGGGACCTCTATCAGGGGTGTCAGGACTCTGAAAGGAGGCTGGGGTCATGGTGAATAGTCAGTTAAACATGAACTCCCAGTGCAATGCCGTGGCCAAGAGGGCTAATGCAATCCTTGGCTGTATAAACAAGGGACTCTTGAGTAGGGAGGTTATATTCCCTCTGTATTTAGCACCGGTGTGACAATGGCTGGAATATTGTGTCCAGTTCTGGTGTCTGCACTTAAGTAAGGATGCTGAAAAATTGGAGAGGGTTCAGAAAAGAGTCACAAGACTGATTAAAAGTTTGGAAAATGCCTTTTGGGAAAAGACTGAAGGAGCTCAACCTATATAGCTTATCCAAGAGAAAGTTAGGGGTGACTTGATCACAGTGGAGAAGTACCTACACAGGGAGCAGGATCTTTCGTCTCGCAGACAGAGCCATAACGAGATCCAGTGGTGGGAAGCTGAAGCTAGACAAAGTCAGACTAGAAATAAGGTGCAAGTTTGAACAGCGAGGGAATAACTTACAATTTCCCAGGGATGGAGAATCCACCTCAGCCCTGGGTAAATTGTTCCACTGATTAATATCAAGCTGGGACATTTCTCTAAAGGAGAAGCTCTAGTTCAAACAGGAATTAACTCAGGGCAATGCCCTGGCCTGCGTCACAAGGGATGTTCACAGTGGTCCCTTCTGGCTTTATATTCGATGACTCTGAGTTACATGCAATTCTGAATAAATAAAACAATCCAGCTCCAAGCAGATCAGCTGGAAGCTTGCTGGAGTGCTGTGACCCAGAGATCATTCAGGGCTGGTGGGAAGTGCTTGGAGCGCCAATCACAGTTCTAAACACTGCTCTGGAAAGCCCTTCCCTTGGAATTCCTTATCATCTAAGAATGTAATTTGCAAGAGTTGAAGAACTCGGTGGCACCTGGAAGGCAGCCCTCCTGGGGACTCCTGAGCACTCTCCTTTCACAGCATTGTTTGCAGAGAGAGAAACATTTCTGCCACACTTGTCATAAGTATTTGAAAAACATATTAATCATTTAAACAAAAATTAACTGCAAAGCCTATAATATACCCTTTGTTATATTATTACAATGAAAAATATGCTAATATAGTCGCCTAATTGATTGTGTTTGACTAACTTCTTTTGTGACAATAAATGTTTGTGGCAGCATCATTGAAACACGAAATGGAGAGCCGGGTGTCAGCAAGGATTGCATGTGCCTTTGCAACTGCTACCTACTGGAAGAGGAAGTGCTCTTCCTCCAATGCTTCTGAGTCTGTGTGCACAGATGTCATCATGCTGGCCATGTTCCCAGTCCCTGTACTCACGCGGCTGAGCGCACTGCTAGATGGACTGCTGCTCTGGGCAAAGATATTCCTGGCTGAACTGTGTAAAGGAGAGAGAAGGCTGCTTTTGTAGATACCTTGCACTCTGGGATCATCTCTTGATGCACTAAATGAGCAACATGAGTCAAAGGGCAACGCTGCAAACCTGGAAGATGTGAATGTGGGGCCAAGAGTGATGCACAAAGAAATACCAGATAAGGGATAAGTCATAAAGGGCCAAATTCAGACCTGGTGCAGCAGCTGTCCCTGCTGTGGTTGCAACTGCTTATACGAGCTCTGGATTTGTCCTAAATAACGTGCATGTGGAGACAAGCTGCGTGCAGCATCAAATGACTTTGCATTTTTAAAAATGTCCTTTTTGTTACGTTGCCACAGGACTGTGCATAGGGACATTTGATTTAAAGAGAGGTCACCAAAGGAAGGTAAGTTAAAGGGATACAGCCCATAGAACTGAGCAAGACCAGGCTAATAAGAACATAAGATTGGCCATAATGAGGTTATAGCAATGCTCCCTCTAGCCCAGAATCCTGTCTCTGACTGCGGCCAGTGCCAGATGGGTCAGAGGGAATGAATAGAACAGGGCAATTATCCGATGATCCATCCCATCATCCTGTCCCAGCTTCTGGCAGTCAGAAGTTTAGGGACATCCAAAGCATGGGGTTGTGTCCCCGAAGATCTTGGCTGAAAGCCGTTGATGGATCCATCCACCATGAACTCATCTAGTTCTTTTCTGAACCCAGTTATGCTTTTGATCTTCACAACATCCCCTGCCAATGAGTTCCAGAGGCTTCTTTGCCTTCTGTGAAGAAATGATTCCTTTATTTGGCTTAAACCTGCTGTCTGTTAATTTCATTGATTGACATCTGGTTATTGATGAAGGTCAGCGATGGGCAGCAGTGGCAGGGAGGTGAGAGCCAGAGGTACCTGGCAGTGGCAGAGGACTCAGGCCTGTAAGGGAATCCTGCCTGGTTCTTGGAGGGCTCTGCAGAGATTCCCAGACTGCATTGTCAGCAAATGCAGAATGCTATCCATGCTCTGCCAGGAGCCAGGGTTTGTGCATGAATGCAGACTGCCATACACTGGCTAGCTAGGCATTTTGCTGGGTTTGCGGGAGGAGGAAGTAGATCTCATTCAGTTCCATTCACTTTGCCTGCATGAAGCTCACTAGAAAGAAGATTTTTACCAATGCTACAGTCTTGTGCCAAGTGAAAGTGAACCCAGAGGCTGATATCTGGTGCGCAGGGGCAGAGGAAGGGCCCCAAAGAGGTGTTGCACAAAACTGTTGGGTTTTCTGCCTGTTTTCTCAGCCTGCCACACCTGTGAGCCTCATGATCTTCTGCAACTTTAGTCATAGGCAAAACTTCATTGTCATCTCTGCGAATGGAAAGAGGAAACTCTCCCCTCCGCCCCATTCCTCGAGAGACATGCAGCTCTTTGCTCCAACTGAAACACTGTCTTGTTTACTGCATGCCCAGGGAGCTGGATGGTACAGGTGCTTGTGACTCAGCGTCGGCTGCTGCGCGGGAGCTGCATGGGAACAATGCCCGACTCACAAAGCACCCTTTCTTGCTGCCGCTTCCCACAGTTTCTGGTTTGCTGAGATAAGTATCTGGACTATCTGGTTACAGCTCAGGCTGTTAGGCTTTCAGAATTGATCTGAATATAGTGGTGGTGGGGGGGAATTTTTCTTCAAGGCTAAATGGTTTGGTGGGGGGGCTTGCAAGATAATAGTTTAATTATGAATGGCTTATGCTTTTCACCCTGTTGCATTGCTTAAGCTGGGAGCAATATCTGAAGATGAGGGGAAATCCATTTGTTTAGCCTTTGCTCCAGCACATACAAAAGGTGGGTTTGTTCCAGGGACTCAGAATGTAAGAGAATAAACACTAGAAGAGCACACAAAGTGGGGCTCTTTAAGCAGCTCTTCACAAAGGAGGCACAAGGCTACCCCCAGCCGGTTACCTTGTGATAACTGTGTGGAGTGGTTCCTGCTACAATGGGAAGCAGCAAGGAGCTAAGATGACATGGTGGCAGGTGCAGTAGCTGTGGCCCGGTCCACACTACGCTGTTAAACCAATTTTAACAGCGTTAAATCGATTTAACGCTGCACCCGTCCACACTACACTGCTCTTTATATCGATTTAAAGGGCTCTTTAAATTGATTTCTGTACTCCTACAAAACAAGAGGAGTAACGCTAAAATCGATATTATATATCAATTTAGGGTTAGTGTGGACGCAAATCGACATTATTGGCCTCATTCTTTTACAGTAGCTACCCACAGTGCACCGCTCCAGAAATCGACGCTAGCCTTGGACCACGGACGCACACCACCGAATTAATGTGCCTAGTGTGGACGCGCACAATCGACTTTATAATATCTGTTTTATAAAATCGGTTTAAGCTAATTCGAATTTATCCTGTAGTGTAGACCTGTGAGCTAGCAGGCCAGAGCAGACGGGCTCAGAGCACACTGGGGTGAAGGGGAGCGAACAGAATGAAAAGCGGAGTGAGGTAGAAACCTCGGTTACACAAATGGGGTGTTTGAGTCGTGTCTCCACTTGGCTCCGCATGCCCTGCCCTGCGTGGAGTCATTTACACCTGGGTAAAGTGGATGTGAACGACGGCCATTCTGGGCTGGCGGCATTTCACTCTGCTCGGCGCTTGCTCTGCATGGGTGTAAATGGCAGGCCAGGGCCAGGCCCCAGTTCCTCTCTTTTCTAACACATCATTTGTTAAATCATTTCAGAAAACAAGGGAAAATCTCCCCACTGCTCCCTGATGGCAGCAGCTGGCGGCCAGGCACAGAGGGAAGGGAAACATGAAGGAAAGAGTTCAGCATAACAGCACTTGAGGAAAATATTGTAAACCCCTCTTGAAATCCCCATCAAACACAATTAGCAGGGCACTGATATACCTAAACAACTGGCATGTGTCTACTTTTATGCTTTGCTGGATACCTTCCAAGCTGATAATTAAATTGTGCTGGGTTTCGAGATGAGTGGCTGCGAGTGTCTCTTCTGTGGAGGGTTCGGGAACTGATAGCCCAGCAATGCAGCCCCTGCACATGCCTCTGTGGGAATTGCAGTTCTCAGTATCGCTGTCTTTAGTGGCTAGACCCTACTGGGGACTTTCCCAGGGATGGAGCCTCCTGTCCAGTGGCTGGCCCAGCTGTGTGCGCGCGTCGGGACTGCTGCCAGCAGGATTTCGTCTGGACTCACAGGCCTGTAGGACGCCGCTCCACCAGGTGAGACCAGAGGGGGCCTTGGGTGGGTGAGATGGTAGCAGCTTGCAGCCACTGGAGGTGCAGCTCTACTGGCCATCGCTCCAAAGCAGTAAGATCACAACTAAAATGACATCAATGGAGTGAAGTAACCTGTGTGCGAGCGTGACTGTCCCTAGTGCCTAGCATGCCCCAGGCTCAGCGTCCAGCTGCATGGGGCAGGGGCAGGGAGCATGCTGTGAACTGGCGCAAGGGCCACAGACAGCACATGTGAAGCCCTGTGCTGTGCAACATCATAGAGCTGGAGGAGGATTCTCACTCCTCTCCCATAGCGCAGGTGATGTCCTGACCTGCAGAACTGCCCCTGGTGGGGGCAGACTGATGCCCTTGCTCACAAACAGGTTTTTTCCTGGCTTGTACTGCTACGTGGCGGGGAGATAGATTACCTTTGGGCTGGTGGGGGGCTCTGTGCTGCTCGTGGTGCCTTCGCTCGTGGAGTGGCCTGTCTCACTCCCTGGGGTTCTGGGAGCGGGCGAACAGGTTTGGGCTCTGACCCAAGCCCCTAGGAGTGGTATAAATTTTGTGTGATGGGTGAGTGCTGAGCCTACGCAGAGCAGTGCACCTTGGCACGTGCTTTCTTGCAGAGGTCCCTGCAGCGAGGGGTGCAAGGAATAAATATATATCAGACAGGAGCCAATGAATCGCAGTCGATAGCTCCTCTGCTGTGGCTTCTTGTGCCTGCTCATGCCAATGCATGATGCTCGGGAGGAAGGCGCACCACCTGCCAGCATACCAAGCTACATATGTGGGGTTCCTTCCTGATAACCGGAGGCCTGAAGCATGAAGGCTAATAAAAGCCCTTGGAACATGCGCGCTTGCTCAGCACAGCAGTTTCTCTGAGACACAGCAAGTGTCTCCTTCCCAGACTCTTTCAATCCTTCCAAACTGTTTGTCTCCATGAATCCCTTGCAGTGACCATGTGCTGCTGAAAGTGCATCCCCTTTGTGCTGCAGACAATGTTGTCGGCACATCCTCGTCATTTGCTGCCTTTCCATGTCTTGTATGGCTCTTGCAGCTCCAAGACCTCCATCTATTATTCCTCCCACATCCCATTATCTCCTTCTTCCATTCTCTGAAAGCTGGAAGCTGCAGAGTTCAGCTGTGTGCTGTGGATGCCGTCTGAGTGCAGTGTCTCATTTTGCGCATTTGGGTAAGTCAGCCATGGAATTATCCTATAATGTGGAAATCATACAATTTCGCTCTGATCTTCCCTGAGCTTAGCATTTCATCTTGCTTGTATCAAATGCAGCATGACTAAGTAGGCAAGAAAGGGATTTGAGCCCTTTTGTTACTTAAAATATGAATTAGACGTTCCTGAGGGAAGTTTGTGTTGCATTTGTAAGTTAAAAATGCATCAATGATCTGTCCATGGACCCCTTCTAATATGATGGTGAGGGAGCGCGTGGTGGAGCTGGAGGCAGGGACCACGCTGCAAGGAGGGGCAACCTGCTCAGCACATTGCGCAATACATTCGCTGCTATTCTGAGCTAATGTGCGTCTTTCCATCCCTTCTGAACTGCACATGCCAAACCTCTGCAGACAAGCCAGAAACCCTGCCCAGTCTTCCTGTAGCTGCTGCGTCTCTCATGCTCAGCTTCTCCCAGGAGATTTATTCCTCTTGGGTCCTACCAGGTGAACAATGACGTAGGGACACAAATGAAAAGCAGCAGTGGGAAGGCTGAGGTTCTACTGTAGTGGTCCATCCCCATCCCAGGCAGCTTGCCCACGGAACGGATATCCCAGATGGCAGCTCACTGGGAGCAAGGCATATGCAGGCAGGGAAGAGCCTTGGCTCCCTTCATGGGACTGGGCAACCAGCTGTTAACCCCGATGCATGCTGCAGCGCTGGGAGTTTGGAGGAGACACACAAATGCTGTCCCAGCCGTTGGCATTAAACTACAATGGAACTCGGTCTATGAATAGTGAATATTTATCTCTCACATACTGATTTACCTCTTCAAGTAGCTGTACAAATATTAACTAACTCTCACATCTCAGTCAGCTAAGCAGAGTGCTAGTCCTATTTTAGGGAAGGAGAAATGGAGGAAGCAGAGGAAGTGAGTTGTCTAGGGCTAGAGAACAAGTCAGTGTCAGAGCCAAGACTGGAACCCAGGAGTCTTAGCTCCCAAGGCTGTGGCCAGACCACATGTGACTCTGCCAGAAAAGTGGAACAATCCAGGTAAGCTAATTCCCTCCCTCATGCCTGCTTCATTCCATGCGCTTGTCCTGTGTGCGGTGAGTCCCCAGATTCAGAGGACACTGGCCCAGCACTGACAACCTGGGGGCTAGGATGTGAACAAGTGGCACGTCTCCTCAGGTGCATCGGTGTGTATGCTCAGTGTTGAGCAAACCCTAGAGGAGACTGGGGCCAGGCCCGGCTGGAAATCTGGCCTAGCTCCGGAGCAGAGAGCAGGTCTGAAATAATGGCTGCACTGTAGAATCATTCTCATGTTAGGGTTTATCAGTAACGGCCAGTGCCTCCTTTCCTCGCATCTGCTGCTCCTGCCAGTGCCCCCAGACTGTTCGGTTGATTTATGAAGAAAAAGAAAACTCTTGTAAAGAAGGTATTAAAGGGGAAGCCATCTATCTGCTTTGTGTAGCAGGTTGTAATCTGAGAATCTAAATGGATTATGAACACGAGATGCCTGACATGGTATGAGGAGATAAGGCCAGATAAGGCCATACACATAAAGAGGCAATTAGTTATTGGATTACAAGTTTTTTCATGTACATAACTCAGAAAAAGTGGTGGAGTTTTTCCGTACCTACCGTCTCCTGATTGGCAATGGCCGATGGGACTGAGGTGTGTGGAATGAGCCGTAAGAGCTGCCACCTGGAGAAGTTCATGTAAAATAGAGTCAGTGCTGGGCTGGGCTGCATGCACCCCATGGCCCCTGGGGTAAGGCATAGCCTGGGGAGCTGTGCTGCTGGCTGAGGTTAGCTGAGCCTCTGGTGCTACCAGACCCCAAGGGCTGGTGTTCAGGTGACATCGATAGGGAGCCCTGACTCCAAAACATGCTGTCCTCTTGAGAGCCCAAGGCTGCTGGCATTTTCTGTGCAGAGCCTGGCTTGCTCCTGGAATGGCCAGTGCATAAGGGAGGGTGGGACTGTACACGAGGGCCTTTGCTTTCTGCCCCTCTCCCCGGTGGGAATTGTGCTCTGGTCTGTACACTACTGTGAGCCGGGCTGAAAGGGGAGGCACATCAATTGCAAACTGATCAACTCAAGCCCGCAGAAGGGTGAGGACGTGGAGGCCTCTGTCGCGCGCCGATGTTTGTAGCCCACTGACGAGGCAGCTCCCTCAGAGCTTAACTTGCAATGGTGGTCGGCTCAAGACCTTTCTGCACGGTGCAGCAGAGCAGCCCACTTCAGAGGCCAGCTCCTGCAGTCCCTCATTCTGGAGCTGAGTAAAGGTTTGAAGGATCAGGCACAGGCTTTGCTTCTTCTGCTCCAGCTCACTGCTAGAGAGTTCCATTGGTGCTGAAGACATTTCACTGACATGTCTATAACAAGGGCCCCACCACTAAGAAGTGGTTAGAACAACCTGTTGCTGGCTCTTAGCCCTTCCTCCTTTTCTCTTGGCTAGAAATTGGATGAGTGCAGTGCTTAAAGGCACTCTAACTTGCAGTACAAATTGCATTGCCTTATACTGCAAAAGGTCAAGCCGGATGACTTGATGAAATGGATTGACCTACTGAACAGCACTTCAGTCTATTTAAGGACAACCAATTGCAGCAAGACAGAATGGAGAAGTTGAACTAGAGAGAGGGGAAAATATGGACATGAATAAATATGATTTCCTGCTCGTGGATTATCCATCCTCGGAGGATTTGCAAACACAGCTAATGTGCATCAAAGCCACATGTTATCTGCACAGGTTCCTGCGTTCTTTCCTTATGCACCAAGTTAATTCCTGTTGGCTTTCCCCAGCTTTAACATAAGAACATAAGAATGGCCATCCTGGGTCAGACCAAAGGCCCATCTAGCCCAGGATCCTGTCTGCTGACAGTGGCCAATGCCAGGTGCCCCAGAGGGAATGAACAGAACAGGTCATGATCAAGTGATCCATCCCCTGTCAGCTGATGGCCTATGGCCAACCTATAGCTGTTGTTGTGTTTGTCTCCTCCACTCTACTGTGGGGGTCACGATAGCTCTTGGTAAAGGTATTTCTGGCCCTACCCAGCCCCTAATGTGCAAGAGAGAAATGAAAACATCTTGTGCAGATTACACTTTCTAATGCCAGACCCCAAATTGTATGGCTGCTCTTGAAATGGCATGGGCCTGGACGGTGAGCGGAGGGCTCAGGACCAGTTCAACTCAGAGAGTGACAGTGGGTGTGGAAGAAAGAGGTTGAATCCCCACAGGGTCTCCTTTGCTGGAGCTCTGAGGGAGGAGACATGGGCAGGAAGAGGAGGAGCAGGGCATCTGTCTCTCTCTCTTTTTGGCACAATCCTTAACTGATGCCTATGTCAACAGGCAATAGACTCATAGACTCATAGACTCCAGGACTGGAAGGGACCTCGAGAGGTCATCGAGTCCAGTCCCCTGCCCTCATGGCAGGACCAAATACTGTCTAGACCATCCCTAATAGACATTTATCTAACCTACTCTTAAATATCTCCAGAGATGGAGATTCCACAACTTCCCTAGGCAATCTATTCCAGTGTTTAACTACCCTGACAGTTAGGAACTTTTTCCTAATGTCCAACCTAAATCTCCCTTGCTGCAGTTTAAGCCCATTGCTTCTTGTTCTATCATTGGAGGCCAAGGTGAACAAGTTTTCTCCCTCCTCCTGATGACACCCTTTTAGATACCTGAAAACTGCTATCATGTCCCCTCTCAGTCTTCTCTTTTCCAAACTAAACAAACCCAATTCCTTCAGCCTTCCTTCATAGGTCATGTTCTCAAGACCTTTAATCATTCTTGTTGCTCTTCTCTGGACCCTCTCCAATTTCTCCACATCTTTCTTGAAATGCGGTGCCCAGAACTGGACACAATACTCCAGCTGAGGCCTGACCAGTGCAGAGTAAAGTAATACTTGCTGCAGAATTAACTTCCGCTGGGATCCCCTACATGTGATACCCTACAGCTGCTCAACAGACAGCACAGAGCAACAAGGGCCTAATTTTCAGAGGTGCTGATTGCCCACTGCTCTTCTTGGGCTTCAGGTGGAGTTGTGGGGGCTGGGTACCTCTTGAAATCAGGGGCTGACAGTCTTGGCTACTTCCTTCTCCCCAAGTCTTTTCCACCATGGAGGATGATAACTACGAAAATCTGTGAGGTCACCTCTGGGAAGTTTGAGTTCCCTGGTCTCTCTGTGGGTTTCTCCATGGAGAAGAGGCAACTCAGTAGGACTTACTGTTTTCACGGAGTCCCCGGGCGATGCTCTGGAACTGCTCCCCACCAAGCCAGTCAGGACTTTGGGAAGCCTCCTCTCCCTTGGAGCAGACTTGTTCAGGGCAAGAAGCTCACACGGCTTCACCTCCTGGGTCTCTCCTTGGAGCATTCAGCATCCTCTACCCCTCTGTGCACTTCCCACAGCGAGTCCACCCCAGTGGGGTCCTGGGGAAGCCACCGGGTTCTGCACCCCCACTTTGCAGTCAGACGTGACTCTCAGCCAGCCAGTAAAACAGAGGTTTATTCGATGACAGGAACAGGGTCTAAAACAGAGCTTGTAGATACAGCGAACCGGACCCCTCGGCTGGGTCCATTCTGGGGGGCAGTGAGCCAGACCCCCAGGTCTGCCCTCCACCCTTGACCCCAGCCAGCTCCAGACTAACCACCCCTCCCAGCCCCTCCTCTCTGCTCATCCCCTTTCCCGGGCCAGGAGGTCACCTGATCCCTTTGTCTCCAACACCTTCAGCTGGCACCTTTGCAGAGGAGGGGCCCAGGCCATCAGTTGCTAGGAGACAGAGTGTCAGGCATTTAGGTGCACTGGCCCTTTGCTCTGCCAGATACTTAAGAACTGCCATGGGGACACTGAGGCACCAACACAGTATTCAGAGAAAACATTAAGAACATTCCCAGTTTGTCACACTTACTGGTAAGCACCTTGTAGCTGCTGATTATGCATAGGCTCTAGAATGCAACAGGACAATTGCAGAGCTCTGCAAGTGCTGCAAAAATATCTATGAACTGTTGGTTTGAATAAAACCATGAAATTGGTTCAAATTGTATCCAAGACCTAACGTCCACACCAGGAGAGCTTTTCTCACAACAGCACTCCTGGGTTCAGGAAGCACTTGTGAATATCTAGTCACGTGGCGTATTTATGCCTGACGTGTTCCTGGAACCATCAAAGCTCCTTGCAGGTTTTAATCATCTGTCACCAATCAGGGAGCATAAAAATACCATGTGACTTACATGACCAGTCGCACAGCATGCATAGCAGAATGCTCAAAGCAATAGTTACAATGAAGAGTTCATGAACTATCAATGGGCTGAAATATGTTCTTCTGAACACACAGACTTCGCAATTGAAGTCTACTTGTGCATAATTAGCCCTATTGATCTTTGCAAAATTTGTGGTTTAAATTATTCCCTGCAAAGAGTTTGGATCTTCTGAGCATAATTACTACAGTCCAGGCAAGGAAACTCCCATGTTCAACTCTCTTAGATCGGGTTCACTTGTGGGTTTTTACAGATCACAATATGAGCCCTGTGCTCACTGAGACACCTCTAGGTGCTTCTGTCATTAAACCACCATCTGAGCCAGCGCTCCTGTCCTCCAGGTTGTTTGTTCTGTCAAATTCTCCCTCAGAAAGTGTAGTGCATTATTCTACATCCATGGTCCAAAGGAAGAGAGCTATTAACAGCATACGGTGACATCACTGAGGAGAGCTGTTGTCCTTTCGAGGTAGTGGTGGCCATTAGCATGCTGTAGCAGGGTGAACATATTACATGGCCATTATTAAGTCATAGAGAGTATTGGTCTCTTTTTAAATTACACAGGACACAAATATTTATGTGTCATCGATTTTTCTTCACTGAAACGATATCTGCAACTTTTCTCAGCTAAGCACATGTTATAATGATGCTAAAGCTGCAGAAAATGTCACACACACAAAAGGGAAACTGGTAAAGTTCAACATTTTGCCACTGCCTCTTTGCAAATCTCCTTCAGGCACAAAAATATTTTTCACACCAGCACAGGAATCCCTCTTGCCTATTCCTCTAAGTGTCAAATCTCATTTGCTCTCAAACACTTCTGGCGATGGATCCCTGACAACTTCCCTGGATAAATTATTCTGGTGCCTGATTGACCTCTTCATTACAAATGCTTTGCCCTAATGGAGAACTTGCATTTTCCCTTTGCCAGTTTAAGGCTGTTATCTCTGACACAGAGAAATTCCACCCCTCCCCCTTTCCTATTAAGTTACCCTTCAGCCTTTTGTTGCCCTGCCTCCTCTGGGCTATGTCTTTGTCAAGTGCTCCATGTCAGGGCAAGGACTGGCTAGAAGCACCTGGTCTGCAGCTTGTTTCAGAGAGGAATTGCTCCAATATCTATGGACAGGAGTGCGGAGGGGTCTAACTGCTGTTAAGTCTAAACACAAAAAATGGAAAGTGGTAAGGGAGGCACCTGGCCAGCTGCAGAAGGGAACTTTCCCTGCACAGAGTAAAGAAAGCTCAAGCAATTGTCCCCCCAACCCTGGTGCCAATATGGAGCTAAGACTGGCTATGGCTGGGCCAGGGAACCGTGCAGCTGACTCTTTTCATGGCAATGACAAAATAAAATCTATGACACAGAAAGGGTTACCCAAGCTCGGACCCTTGGAAATCAGTTTTATTCCTATGAAACACTGGAAAGAAATGTATGCACAAGCCATTCTTTTCTGGTAACCTTTTCAACTCCAGCTGTTTGTTTTCACTTTGACAGACTCTCTCTTGGCTTCCAGCACAATTTTCTTTGCTCTGGAAGTTTAGCACTGTGTCGCTTTTCCCATTGACCTACGTGTTCCCTGTTACCGCACTTCTGGAGCGTAGCTGACCTGCAAAGTCCTTCACTGTGCTCCTGTCATCTTTATACTACAGCCAGACTCCTCTAGAAGCCCTTGTCTCTTTGCAATACCACTGTGCTCCTCAGAAGTGTGAGGCAGGGTGATTCCAAGGGACTGATATCATCTGGCCAGGTAAGGTACCAACCAGCCAAGCAGGCAAAACTTGGTAGCCAAGCTCAAGCAGGGAAGCAGACATTTCTCTTTGACGCTCAGCTCCGAGTGCTGTGAGCAGCCGAAAGGCCACGTTTCCCCTCCAGCCCAGCCGTGCTGCTCAGCAGCTCTTGGGAAGCATCCCAGCTGCTGCAAATGACAACTGTACTCAAGAAGCAGAATTGGGAGCTCTTTCCAGCTCCTAATTCACTTCCTTCAGTGAGATGAAAAGTTTAAAGGGGCCCAGCTGCCTTCGGAGTAGAGCAGCTGGGCTGGGGGAGGGATCTAGGGCAGGAGAAGCTCCACTTACGCTGCCTTTTCACATCAATAGTACATGGGTGTTGTCTTTAAACTATTAGAACTTGGGCATGAGATATTTGCATGGTTTTTCCTCACATTAGCTTTGTTCCCCACCCATTTAACCCACTAGGCACATGCCAGGTTCTAGGGAGCTCCTTGAGCCAGGGGGCAGTGAGCCAAACTCAGCCCTAGTCATGCAGTCAGGAAGAGAAATCGCTGTGGCTTTATCACGTACCTCACGATACTGGGAGTTTTCCTTTCCTTAAATGCCTAGCTCCTGGAATCAAGTGAACATGCAAGACTCTTGTCTTGCCTTTAAAAAAGATTTCTTGCCCTTCCGGGTGCAGAGAAAGTCTGGAAAGCATGATGCCATAGGGCTGAAAATGGGAAGACAAATGAAAAGAACCTGGCATTTACTACTTAGAAAACTGGTATGAAACAAGAATGTTTGGGGGCTGACCCAGGATTTCTGATCTTGACCAGTGCTGTCACCAGCCATTTGAAGAGATGCACAGCAAGCCTTTTAAACACTGCACGGTTGTGCCTGACGCTCGCCAGCTTGGAGATTTTTTCAGACATAATGTAAGAGTGAGCAAGCGCCTGCTTTCCACGTCCTTCCAAAGGGAGCTGCTTCTTCTCTCATCTTTAAGAGCAGTTACGCACAGGGGAGAAAGCTAATTTCATTCCAAGGGTGAAGCAGAGTGGCAGTCAGACACTGGAAGTTTAAACCAACATTGATTTTCCTAGTGACCCTTTAAACCTGAGCTAGATACAGTAGCACGGGGCACTCCTGGGACAGTATCACTGCCACTTAATTGATTTTGATTTTATTTTCACTGCAGCTGTGTAATTATGAAAGCCTGCCATAATTATTGAAACACAACTAGAAGTATTTCATTATTAAAATACCCCTATGGCTTATTATTAATTCATTAAATAAATTTGGATTATATCTCTCAATAATTAATGTGCTGAAGTTTATTCTGTGAACTCTCCCTTTTATTAGTAATGTGTCAGTTGTTGGTTTGAAAGAAAAAAATCCAAGTATTGGAAAAATATGCAACCCTCTAAGTATGAAATAAAGTGAGGCTGGGGAGACTTTGGTCTCCTTTGAAGCAAGTTATCCAGGAAACTAGGTAACTGAACTGACATAATCTGTCAAGCTGTGTCTGTGGTTGGGAAACATTTCTCAAGCTGTCCAAAGATGAGTGTGAACAGTATTTCAGGGGACGCACTCAGCGCCCAGCCTAGTCAGAAGTAGCTCCAGGGGGAGAGGTGGGTTTACCAATCTGAAGGGTTCATTATTCAACTTTGGGCTTCAGTAACTTGGGAGAAAATGTGAATGTTCTGGGGGCAGACCATGGGGCAGTTAGTGGGAGTTTTGCTCAATGACTGAGTAAAGGTACCTGTCCAAGTAAGGTGCTCAGGATCTGGACCAGAGTGTCTACCCCTCTCCCCCACACTGGCTGTTTCACTTTCCCTTTTGTGCGTCCTTAGGTTGAGACCTGCAGATGTCACCTCCCTCCGAACGGTCTGTAATGATGTGCTGCACAGTTTGTCATATTGCTCCAGGGCAGCCCATGGTGCAAGGACATCTTCCCCTGTGAGTCACACACATGCAGCATCAGCAACTACAGATCACAGTTCTGTGCTCCAAAATGGTACCACTCAGGGGCTAGCAGGAAATCCCCAGTAGATGCCAGCAGCCATAGCACTTACCTCCACTTTTCAGATCTAGTGGCACTTAGGTGTTGCTGATTCTGGCTATTTGAGAGCCCTTTCCAGCTCTCTCCTTTCTGTTTTAAGGTACTTTCTCTGTGCTTTCTAAGAGACACAATTCTATGGGTGGCATCACATTTTATGGACACAGTTTGCCCACCTGCAAATCAGGCAGTAGAGACACACATCTTCTGAGTTCCACCCCCAGGTCACATTGTAGGTGAAAACTGAATCCACAGAAATATAAGCCTGGCCTCAAACAAGTGGAAGAGTTAGTCAGTTAGTCACTGAAGCTCCAGCCATCGGGGAGAGGCAGCATCTGTATTAAGGTGGAGCACAAGTTGTGGCTGAAATCCTGGCATGTCCTAGCTCTCCTGCAGCTCAGGAAATAGAAGTCTTATCTCCTCTACTGTTTTTCTCTCTGCCACACTATGGCACCAATATTGAAACTGTGAAATAATGCAATTTTTGTGGTATTTGTTTTCCCCAGAGAATCTCAAGAAGAGAGCTGGAAACCTGCCGAGACCCTATGCTTCTGAGACCCCCAGACCCATCTGATAGATCCAAGTCTTGGAGTGATTTTGGATGCTTCTGTGCACCCAGTCTCCAGAAACTTTGGGGGCTTGCTCAGCACTCACGTTCGCCGGGGATTCCTTGATCCATAGAACATTAAGAAGGTAAATGACACTAGGATATGGAAATGTGTAGCTGTCTCCCTTTACCACCACCATTTGTAGAGGAAGCTCCCACCTTTGATAGCAGCAAAGGGAAGGTCAGTATAGCACTGTGCCTCTCATTTACCATCTCTGATTTTGTGTGTGTGTTTATAGAAAAAACAGGCAAAATACAGTTTGAAAAAAATGTGGTGTTGCAGGCTCTGCACTGTCCTGCCCCAGAGCCAATGTGCTGGGAAGAAGTGGGAGAAAAGGAATTCATCTACGTAGTTACATCAAGTTGTTATGGTAACTGAAATGGGAAAAGTAAGTGGGGTTTAAAGGGAAATACTTTGCCTTGTCTCCTGGGAATGTTCCTGTTTGGAATAATTTGAGAAAATCAAAACGAAGATAACTCCAAACAGAAGCCTCGGGTTTCCTGGGCTGGGTGCAGCAGGCCCAATGGGCATGCACGCCATCACACAGGTAGCAGAGGCTTCACCTGGGCATTACTAGGCTTAGGCAGAGGGCAGCGTCCCCTAGCTCAGGGTATGTCTCAAGTCCCTTACGCTGAAGAGTTCAGGGTGTAAACAGAGCAGGGAGGGCAGGCAATGGGCCTGGCTAAGGAGGCTTGGGCTGAATGTGATTCTTAGCAGGCAAATGAAGCACTTAGCCATGAAATCGCCTCTTGCCTCCATCTCTGCAGGGGGCAGGAGTCACCTTGCAGCAGCGCTCTCACCAATACCAGCGAAGCGCCTTTCTGACCCTCTCCCGCTCAGCACTTTGTACCTGGCACTAATACATGCAGATCTCGGCCACGCACTGTGCAGAAATTGTGCAGAGTTTATCACTGGCACATGAGGCTTTCTCCCTGTGCCAGCCCCAGGGCTGCAGCCCGGGGGAGGAAAGAGACTGTTGGGGTGGGGTGTACAGCACCAAGCACAGCCAGGCCCTGCTCCCTGACAGGAGCCCTGGGGCGATGGTAGTGCAATGGTAAACAGCAGCGGCATGAGGCACTGCCCACTAGAGAGCATTTGGGGAGTTGGGCATTGTATCTCGACTCCAGACACGGGAGTGGCGAGCATCTGATGGTTGTGTGTTGTGCCTTGGATTCCTCAGCTTCATCTCCACATTTGCTCATCTCCCTCCCCCCTCACTACAGGTGCGGTGTGGAGGAGCCTGTCTGAGCCTTGCGTGATGCTCTGTTAACAGCACCAGTGCTGGCTGGGCAATGGGATGTTTTGCCCTGCAGAAAATGTCTATGAAAACAACACATCCATCGGCTGGTGAAATCGTCAGTGGAAAAGTTTGACTATTCATCAAAAAATTCAAAACTCAAAACCCAAAACGTTATTGATTTTCTGATGTTAGTGAAGAACACAGCCACTTTCCAGGAAAATGTTAGTTTAGGTGAAAACCCAGTTTTCCATCCCCCAAGAAGTTCAACGGAACTTTTTCAACTCTTGCTACCCAATGCCTCATTTGCCAGTGCTCACTAGATGTGGCTCTGATGACTGACATAGGGTCAACCCATATGGGCCCATATGCCTCACACTCTTCAGATGAAGCAGGTGCCAATGGGTTTAATTCCAACACATCGCTGTGCAAGGCTGATTGAACCTGGGCAAGAAGGAACAGACAAGAAAAGGCTTGCTCCTGTTACCCCAGCAGCAGTCTGTGCATTGGTCTGGCTGGAGTCCCTGCTCTGTTTACAACCCTTTTGCTTGCTGCCTTTCTATTTAATGCTGACACTCCAAGGCAGTCACTGGCAGAGGGCTGTGGGAGAGCATCACCAGGATTTTTTTTTTGGATTAATGGATAAAAGCGTCACCTATTGTTAGCAAAGACAATGGGAGCATAGAATGTGGTGCAGATTATTTTGGCATTGTACACTAGGAAATCTCTCCTCTGTCTGACACAATCTGCTTTGTGACACATTGATAATTAATATAGGATCTAAACTGCCCTCCTTCACGGACAACAGTTCAACGCTTACAGTGAAGGGATCACAAGGGCCTGCTTGGAGTTCTTTGTCCATATTAATCATTAGGGGATGTTCCCTTTTGTCCATTCACTTGCGTTCTGTTTGGAAAGGGAGAGGAGGTTGACAGAGAAGACCCGTCAGCCAGAATGTATCTACCTCTTGGTTTGCGTCTATGAAACTAAACATAATTCCTGCGGAAGCGTGTCTGCAGCATTGATAATCCCGACTCAGCCTTTCTGCTCCTTTGCTTTCTGCCTAAGGCCCTGATCCAGCATTTGCACCCATTGGCTTTGCTTCCTCTCCTCCAACTCCCTCTTCACTCATCCAAGATCCACTCCTCAGCAAGGAAGAGGGTAAGGGCCTTGTCACCATCTCTTTCTCCTTGGTCACTGCGTGGCCATTTACACTGGGAATCACCTATCCTCCTTGCCACCCCCTCCTCTCTGGCTTCTGGGACCTGCCCTGATTCTCCTCTTGCCTTTGGTGGATTTATTCCCCAGCTCTTTTTGCAGTGTCCTCTGCCCACTCCTCTTCTCTTGCAAATTCACCTATCCTGCACCTGTAGGCTCACTGCAGGTGGTACACTGTCCCCAACACAGGATCCATAGGTTTCAGCTCCCTTGACAATGGGGATTCCAAGTCCCAGCCCAGGTACTTTCCTACACCCTGTTTTTCCTGCAGAGCTGACAACATGTTCCACAGCCAGACAGTGGTCTTGCTTTCCTTCGATTGCATGTGCCCCTTTGACACTTCCCTTTTGCAACAGGAGAGCTTCTGGGCTCAAAGCATTCAGTTCAAACCCAGCCCAGGCCAAGCAGTGACCACAAGTCATTATCTGCTGGCTTCTTGGCAGCTTGTGTGTAATGTGATGGGTCCCCGTCCAGCTACTCAGAGCAGGTGTCTGAACCACATACATTACTATCCCAGCTGGCACTTTGTTAGCAGCCGCCGTGGAAAAGGCTGGTACGGAATGGGCCCTGGGGACCGAACTCCCGTCTCTGTGTGAAAGGAAGGTGCAATATGGGGACAACCTGAAGCCATGTCTGCTGCTCTTGTGTAGGGAGGACTGTGAAGTGAATTACGGGGCTGTCAGACTGCACTTTGCATGAGCACAAAACACGTTCAAAACCAAAAGTTCAGCATCAACATATTCTTGGCATCTGCAGCACACACGTCAGGCAAGCGGGTGCCTGTGCACGGGTGTCAGTTTTAAGTGGGCTGCATGATGGAACTTCAGCTTGAATTGCTCCATTCACGTGGCTGCAAATTAATTTCTGCACATTCTTATCAAAGAAATCTTGCATCGCTCTGCGTTGTAATGAAACTGCCTGACACTTGTGCATTCCTTGCTTTTCCAGACTTCCTCACTCTTGTGTTGCATATTTGGATAATTAAGCTACAAAACACAATAACAGTGATTTTTTCCTCCCAAATGCTTTTTTTCAGCCTCCGATGATTCTCTGTGACCTGAGAGGCAAAAGCACTCAAGTTGCCCTTGAAGACAAAAAGAGAAAGTCTTGTCTGAGGTGAAGTCAGTATCTATCCAATTTTCAGCTGCCGTCACATCGAAATGAGAAATCTGAGGCAGAGCCAGGCACAAATGGCTGATAACAGACTTTCAGGTGAACCTCTTCACTTATCACTTCGGGGGTCACCTCTGTTTCTAAAGACTTGTTTTCCTTAAAAAAAAGATTGCTTAGGACATGTAACAGTGTAGCGTTGTGATAACAGAACCCAGCAAGGCTTTCGTTTGCTGCCTGGGCTTCTGCAGAGATACAGAGGCTCCTAATGCCGCAACCCCAGAATTTGTTTCTAAAATTACCTCGTGAACCAAATCACCAAAAGTTGAAAACATAAAATTCTCTCTGAGGGGTTTTTCCTGTCCTTCCCCTTGTGTGGGCATGCTAGGCTAGGAAAGCCACTCTGGCTGTACCAGACAGGAGGAGAGGTGGCATACAGAGATTTGGATGGTCCCAATAAGGTAAGCAAATGGCGAATGGGTCCTTGTACTAACGGATTCCCGTTGCTAGAAATCTAGGCTGAGCTGGGCCCCAGCTGCTACTGAGGTCTGGAGTCTGCAGCTGCTGCATCCAGCAGTGGCTTTGGTGGAAAGCTCAGAACGGAGGCTCCATCCTTGGCTCCAGGTCTGGGGTCAGGGTCCATCCATCCCCACCCCATCCTTCCCCTGTTGCTCCCCCACACAATCCATTTGGGATGAGCCTGTTGTCAAGAGGGCCAGAAGCAGAGATGGGAAAGGGGGAAAAGCGTGATGCAATGGTTGTGAGGTAACTTGTTTTGAAACAGGGCACTTGGCACATACAGAGCCAGGCGCACAGACGGGCGCACAGATTTGTTTAGCAAACAATAACCTGTGTTTTGTGCATGAATAAATAATTAATCTTATTTAAAAGAAGCAAAAAGTTCCACTGTCTACAAACCTCCCTCCTGCCTCCTCATCGTCTGGAGGGGAACAGCGGTGCCACTGCGGGGCCTGTGAGCGCCTCCTGCTGGCAGTGTCTCTGTAGTTCTGAACCTCATTGGCTGGGGTTGATAATTCGGTCAGGAGTATGGATACTGGGCCAGCTCACGGCAGGGAAGATGCCACATCCGAATGTGATTTAAAATGTCTAGTTACGTCAAAAGAATGCGACCGTGGCCTGGCTTATCACCTCGGCCAAGGGACTCCGCCAGAAGAGCAGGGGTGACACCACTAGAGGACAGGATGAGTGTCAGTCCCAGAGTCCTCAGCGTGGAAGACACCAAAGGACCTCTCTGCTACAGCTGGCAACTGACTCCATCCCCAACCCATGGCAGGATTGTTTCCTATGTTGTTTTCAGGGCTGAAATTCAGCTGGAACTGTCTGGCGTAAAGCTCCAGTAAGTATTTCCCAAAGGGGATCTGGAGCCTTCTGCAGGCTAAAACCTTGAGCCTGACACCTCCCATGGGGCAGAAGCCCTGAGCCCCACACCTCCCATGGGGCAGAAGCCTTGAGCCCCAGCATCTCCCCAGGGCAGAAGTCCCAAGCCCCACACCTCCCATGGGGCTAAAATTCTGAGCCCGACACCTCCCATGGGGCAGAAGCCCTGAGCCCCACACCTCCCATGGGAGGCAGAAACCCTGAGCCTGACTCCTCCTATGGGGCAGAAGCCTTGAGCCCGACTCCTCCTATGGGGCAGAAGCCCTGAGCCCCGGGGTTCTGGGAAATACTCGTTGAGAATTTAAGCCCTGGTTGTTTTTGAATGTCTGGTCCAACCCAAGTGTCAGGTGCAGGTGAGTCAGGTGTCAGGTGAAAATGAGTTTCCCCCTACCCTATTAAACCATTCAGCAGTCTAACAGGCCTCACTGGCAAGATGATTTTTTTGATATTCAGGCTAAACTTTCTCTTAGTTTCATCCCATCCCTGCTGTTTAAGCCCAATGTCCCACAGGATACAGTGCTTTCTGTATTCTGCAAATACCAGATGGAGGCAGGGACTCTGTGTTTGCTTAGCTGAGCTAAAGGTACTTCACAGTCAAGCAAATCCATGGAAAGAGGAACTGTCCCCTGCTGGCTGTGAGAGGGGAGGCCTCTATATATGCCACCAAAATGGCATCGGTCTCTTTTGGTATCATACTATATTACAAACTCAGGTCTGCTTTGATGCCACCTTTCACCCTGAGATCTCTCTTCATTATGGCTTCTTCTCCTGGACGCTTTCATTCCTGAGTCATCATTGACACAATGGGTTGTAACAGAGGAACAACCTCTTAGGTCACCCAGCCCATCCGCCTCCTCAGGCCAGGTTGTGCCCTAGTACAATCTCTAGGCTAAACTGTGGGTTAAACCACAGCACTGGATTGGGGACAAAATAGATCAGCTTTGTCCCACGGAAGATTCAGGAGGCAATGCTAGAGTTTAGTCAGACAATTCCTCCCTGCTGCTCAGGTTAGCATGCCTGCCAAATTCCACTGACAAAAAGGCAGAAGATTGCAAATTAGCATAAATGTTCATTTATTTGCATAAATTCAGGCACAGAGAATCAGAAACATGTGTCTTCCCATTTTAAAGAAACCCCTGCAATGGTGAGATAATTGCATGCATTTGTGGAAGCTCAGAGCGCTAGATAGGTGCCATATATTGTATATGAAACCAATCACTTCCATGTCATATTTCCAGTATTGTTCCTACATCCTTCACAGTGTCGTGTCCCAAGTAGACAGTGGGGGAGTCTCATTCCTATCTTGTTATCTCTCAATCAGCCCCCAAACATGGAATGGAAATGCAGAAAGTCAAGTATTTGAAATAGCTGCGTGTTCTGGTAAAGACATCTCAAGATGCTGTGCTAGAAAGTCAGGGATGAAAACAAATGCATTCCTTGACTCTTTTTTCCCTGCAAAAGTGTTTGCTTTCTGATGTCAGGGAATAGCCAGGAAAATCCACATGTGGCCCCCAAAAGTTCCCCTAGCTCACATGAGCAGGTTATGAGAAAGAGGGCTCTGAGCAATGTGTGTCATAACTTTAGTCCCAGATTTGGACCTTAGCGTCCAAAATATGGGGGTTAGCATGAAAAACCTCCAAGCTTAGTTACCAGCTTGGACCTGGTACTTGCTGCCACCACCCAAAAAATTAGAGTGTTTTGGGGCACTCTGGTCCCCCTGAAAAACCTTCCCTGGGGACCCCAAGACCCAAATCCCTTGAGTCTCACAACAAAGGGAAATAATCCTTTTTCCCTTCCCCCCTCCAGGTGCTCCTGGAGAGATACACAGACACAAGCTCTGGGGATCCAAACAGAGTGACTCCCCCTCTCCGTTCCCAGTCCTGGAAACAAAAGCACTTTCCTCTCACCCAGAGGGAATGCAAAATCAGGCTAGCAAATCCAACACACACAGATCTCCCCCTGATTTCTTCCTCCCACCAATTCCCTGGTGAGTACAGACTCAATTTCCCTGAAATTTCCCAGTAAAGAAAACTTCAACAGGTTTTAAAAGAAAGCTTTATATAAAAAAGAAAGAAAAATACATACAAATGGTCTCTCTGTATTAAGGTGACAAATACAGGGTTAATTGCTTAAAAGAAATATGAATAAACAGCCTTATTCAAAAAGAATACAAATCAAAGCACTCCAGCACTTATATTCATGCAAATACCAAAGAAAAGAAACCATATAACTTACTATTTGATCTCTTTGTCCTTACACTTAGAAACAGAAGATTAGAAAGCAGAAACTACTTCTCCAAAGCTCAGAGAAAGCAGGCAGACAGACAACAAAGACCTCAGACACAAAATTCCCTCCACCCAAAGTTGAAAAAATCCGGTTTCCTGATTGGTCCTCTGGTCAGGTGCTTCAGGTGAAAGAGACATTAACCCTTAGCTATCTGTTTATGACACGCCCCCCAAATTGCAGACAGTGGGGAAGCTCGCTGGCGGCGATTTCCTTCTAGAACTTTAAAATAAACAGATTACTACAACACATGCACCTTTACATATACTACTAAGTATTTAACTAACAGACTTGTACATTTTAAGAACACTTTTTAACTACTGAATTCTGGGAAACTCTCACGGGAGAGTGCATCAGCTACTTTGTTAGAAGCTCCTGTGATGTGCTGAATTTCAAAATTAAAAATTTGGAGAGCTAAACTTCAACGAAGAAGTTTCTTGTTGTTCCCCTTGGCAGTATGAAGCCACTTTAGTGCAGCATGGTCAGTTTGTAGTTGGAACCGCCGTCCCCAAACATATGGGCGTAGCTTTTCCAGGGCGTACACAATGGCATAGCATTCCTTTTCATTGACTGACCAGTGACTTTCCCTCTCAGACAGTTTCTTGCTGAGAAACACGACAGGATGGAAGTTGTGATCTGTTGCTTCCTGCATGAGCACTGCTCCTATACCAAGCTCAGATGCATCTGTGGTTACTAGGAATGGCTTGTCAAAGTCCGGGGCCCTGAGCACAGGGTCAGACATGAGCATCGCCTTAAGCTGGGTAAAGACCTCTTGACACTCATCAGTCCACTTAACTGCATTTGGCTGGGTCTTTTTGTTCAGGTCGGTCAGTGGGGCAGCGATTTGGCTGTAGTGTGGTACAAATCGCCTGTAGTATCCGGCCAAGCCTAAGAAGGATTGGACCTGTTTCTTTGACCTTGGGACAGGCCACTTTTGGATAGCATCCACCTTGGCCTGTAGGGGGTTTATGGTTCCTCGACCCACCTGGTGCCCCAGGTAAGTCACTCTGTTTTGGCCTATTTGACACTTTTTGGCCTTAACCGTTAGTCCGGCCTGCCTGATGTGCTCAAAGACCTTTTCCAGGTGTAGTAGGTGTTCGGGCCAGGAGTCTCAAAAAAATGGCCACATTATCAAGGTAGGCAACTGCAAATTCTCCCAGTCCTGCTAGTAGACCATCTACCAGCCTCTGGAAGGTGGCGGGTGCATTTCGAAGGCCGAAAGGAAGGACATTGAATTCATACACCCCCGCATGGGTGACGAATGCTGACCTCTCCTTGGCAGGTTCATCTAGCGGTACTTGCCAGTACCCCTTGGTTAAGTCTATTGTAGAGATGAACTTGGCACGTTCCAACTTCTGCAATAGCTCATCGGTGCATGGCATTGGATAGTTGTCCGGACGAGTTACCGCATTTAGCTTACGGTAGTCCACGCAAAAGCGTATTTCCCCATCTGGTTTGGGTACCAGAACCACTGGAGATGCCCATGCACTGGTAGATGAGCGGATTATACCCATCTGTAGCATGTTCTGGATCTCCCGTTCTATAGCAGCTTGGGCATGAGGAGACACCCGGTAGGGTGGGGTTCTGATTGGGTGAGCATTACCTGTATCAATGGAGTGGTATGCCCGTTCAGTCCGTCCTGGGGTGGCTGAGAACAATGGGGCGAAGCTAGTGCACAGCTCCTTGATTTGTCGCCGCTGCAGACGTTCCAGGGTGGTTGAGAGGTTCACCTTTTCCACGCCACCGTCTTTTTTCCCGTCGTAGTAGACACCGTCAGGCCACTCAGCATCATCTCCCTGGACTGTAAACTGACAAACCTGTAAGTCTCTGGAATAGAAAGACTTGAGAGAATTAACATGGTAAACTCTAGGTTTTAGTGAGGAATTGGGAAATGCTATGAGGTAGTTTACAGTTCCCAGGCGCTCCTGGACCGTGAATGGCCCTTCCCATGATGCTTCCATCTTATGGGCCTGTTGCGCCTTCAAGACCATTACCTGGTCTCCTACCTTGAAGGAACGTTCTCTGGCATGTCTGTCATACCAGGCCTTTTGCTCTTCCTGAGCATTCTTTAGGTTCTCTCTAGCAAGGGCTAAAGAGTGTCGGAGGGTGCTTTGTAGGTTGCTTACAAAGTCCAGAATGTTAGTTCCTGGAGAAGGCGTAAACCCCTCCCATTGCTGCTTCACCAACTGTAATGGTCCCTTAACCTCGTGACCATACACAAGTTCAAATGGTGAAAACCCTAAACTGGGATGTGGTACAGCCCTGTAGGCAAACAGCAACTGCTGCAACACTAGGTCCCAATTATTGGAGAATTCGTTGATGAATTTTCGTATCATGGCCCCCAAAGTTCCATTGAACCTTTCCACCAGGCCATTGGTTTGATGGTGGTACGGGGTGGCAACCAAGTGATTCACCCCATGAGTTTCCCACAGTTTTTCCATGGTCCCTGCCAGGAAATTAGACCATGAATCTGTAAGGATGTCGGAGGGCCAACCTACCCTGGCAAAGATGTCTGTTAGGGCCAGGCACACAGTGTTAGCCCTGGTGTTGCCTAGAGCTACTGCTTCCGGCCATCGGGTAGCAAAGTCCACTAAAGTCAGTACGTACTGCTTTCCTCTGGGTGTTTTTTTTGGGAAAGGACCCAGAATATCCACAGCTACTCGCTGAAATGGGACCTCAATTATGGGGAGTGGCTGGAGAGGGGCTTGACCTGGTCTTGAGGCTTACCCACTCTTTGGCATACCTCACAAGACCGGACATACTTGGCAACATCCTTGCCCATCCCCTCCCAGTGGAAGGACTTCCCCAACCGGTCCTTGGTTCTGTTCACCCCAGCATGGCCACTGGGATGATCATGGGCTAAGCTTAAGAGCTTCCCCCGGTACTTAGTTGGAACCACCAACTGTTTTTGCGGCTGCCATTCTTCCCGGTGTCCACCATAAAGAATCTCCTTGTATAAAAGTCCTTGGTCTATAACAAACCGGGATCGATTAGAAGAGCTGAGAGGCGGTGGGGTGCTCCGTGCCGCCACCCAAGCTTTCTGAAGGCTGTCATCTGCTTCCTGCTCAGTCTGGAACTGTTCCCTTGAGGCTGGGGTCACCAGTTCTTCCTCAGACTGTGGACTTGGGCTTGGTCCCTCTGGAAGCGATGTAAGTGATGGGGTTGTTTCCGTTACTGGTGAACCGCTCTCCGCTGGTGCACCTGAGGGTATTTCAGGCTCTGGCTGAGCCTTTTGGGTATGGCTGTCTGTTGCTTCTGCCAGTTCTGGCTCGCTGGCGCCCTCTGGCATTGAGTTTGAAGATGTGGTTGCAATTGCTGGTGCTGGTTGCTGTTCCAGTTCCAGGCCTGGGACTGGAGGTGCTGTGACTGTTTTAGTGGTAGGCATGGAATCCAGGTCCACTACCTGTGTCTGGGTCTCTGGTAACACAGACGGGGCCTCTGTGGACGGCTCAGGAACAGGAATGGGTCTGGAAGCTTGCCTGGTTTGGCTACGTGTAACCATTCCCACTCTCTTGGCCCGCTTCACCTGGTTGGCCAAGTCTTCCCCCAGTAGCATGGGGATAGGATAATTGTCATAGACTGCAAAAGTCCACATTCCTGACCAGCCTTTGTACTGGACAGGCAGTTGAGCTGTAGGCAAGTCTACAGCTTGTGACATGAAGGGGTAAATTGTAACTTTGGCCTTTGGGTTGATGAATTTGGGGTCTACGAAGGATTGGTGGATAGCTGACACTTGTGCCCCCGTGTCTCTCCACGCAGTAACCTTCTTTCCGCCCACTCTCAAATTTTCCCTTCGCTCCAAGGGTATTTGAGAGGCATCTGGGCCTGGGGATCTTTGGTGTGATGGTGGTATAATGAATTGCACTCGCATGGTGTTCTTGGGACAGTTGGCCTTGATATGTCCCAGTTCATTACACTTAAAGCATCTTCCATCTGATGGGTCAGTGGGCCGAGGTGAGTTACTGGAGACTGGTGAGGTGGAAGAGTAGGGTGTCTGTGGCTTTACTTGGGTGGTATGTGGGGTCTTTAGCTGTCCTCGGTTGTAGGGTTTATGGTCGGTGTGCCCCCTGGGGTAATCGTTTCCCTTGACAGTAGCTTTCTTGCTTTCTGCCACTTAGGGCTCTGAGCAATGTGGATGTTAACGAAAGAGAAATATTTGCTTAGAATGACATTATCCAAGAAGCCGCGGACACAGAAGACAACTCAGATGTTTAGTGCCATCGCTTTTTCTGAATACACATGAATCACTTGGATTCTACATGATCTCCTCAGACTAAGCCTGGAGCCCAGAACACCAACAGATTGATCGCGTTTCTGGAGAAACGGCCCCAGATCGGTAGCAGGAAAGGAAAAACAAAGGCAGCAGGTCTGGGTCAGTGAAACTCCTATTCCTCACACTGCTGAACCAAGTAGCTCCTGGTCATTGGTGCCGAAGTTCCACTGTACTTGCACATTGTCAGTCAGGCTGTTGCTAATTTGAATGGTCTTTGTTACTTGATAGGCTGAGCAACCACCACAGGGTCATAGAGACAAATCCTACAGTGACATGAGAGACTCCTCAAGAAGCAGAAGGAGGACGCATCTCTCAGTGTCCATGTGGCTCCAGTAAGTGGGTATTTCATTGCACACCATGGCTGTGTGCGGTCAGTACCTTCCCAACAGTGCACTGTCTAGGAACAAAGACAAGTTAGGTTAATGGCACTCGTACCCTTACCCCTGAGCTTGCCAGTTTCTATGGCAGTTAAATCCAAATGTACAGGAAAACCCCAGAAATGTCTAACTTGGCAGCTGTCTGGATTTCGGTCAGTGTCTGGCTGTTTCTGGGGGGTTGAGACAAACGGGCTGACATAGTGACCAGCTGATCTCAAAGCTATTTTCCTATTTGTTTCATCATTCTGTAGTTCCATGGCCAAGAATGCTGCAGAGAAAAGGATCCTCCGTATGTGCTTTGCCAGCAGCTCACAAATGCAAACCCGGATGGCAGCTCCCACTCCACAATACCTTATCCCTGTTCTTTTCACAGCACTGGAGGCCTTCTTTCATACTGGAAGCTGCTTGTGCACAGAGAGACTGGGATTTCTATTTTAGGAAAATAAGGGAATGGAGGAGCAATCACCTGCTTGTCTGGCTGAGTATTTTGAGTAACCCATTCAGAGCTCCAGCATCAAAGGTCAATTTGTCTCAGAAACAGAACAGTGACACCATCACATCTGTCTGAATGCTTATTTTAACAAGCAGCTGCGCTTTTCCTTGGCTAAGGAGACTGGAACCAATCCTGCCCCGCCTGAAACTCCACCATCAGCTGAGCACCTGTTGGAAGATGGCTGTCACTCGTTGCTTTGGGAGCCAGTTCTCCCTTCACCAGACGGCCCTTCAGTGCTCAGTTTGCTCAGAGTCGGCAGAGCTGCTGATAAAGCTTTCTACAAGCCCAGGCAGGTGAGGACTTCCCACCTGTGAGTCAGGCTGATAAACAGAGGGTGAGGGTAACACCATGATCCCTAGTCTACGGGGTGCTTATTCTGCAAACCCTTGTCCCCTCCTTTCCCAGTTAATGGCCGCAGCCTCTCTGTACCCATATCCTAGTGGGGGTGATGGGATGGGCAGGCTAGGGTCATAGAGATGAGCAGTTTCTGGTTAATTTCCATCTTATGGGTTCTCGTTTCAAAACTCAAATGTGGTTTCTGATACCCATTCCTAGAGAGAAGCTCCTAGCCCTTGCAGCCTATTGGCTTCCTCTTCTGGAAAACATCTCTCCATCACTGGCCACTTCATTAGTTGCTCTGATGAACACTGATTTAAAGCAATAATTCAGATCCCTAGTAGTTCACAACCTCCCCTGAAGCTGTCTTATGGTTCCCTTCTCATTGTGGAATAGACCTGTCTGCCTTATCAATCTGACTCCTAATGCACAGGGAAAATTTCCTGTGTGTTTGTAAGGGTATGTCTACACAGCAAAGAAAAACCCATGGCTGGCCCGGGACCATGTCTGCACAGCAATGAAACAGTTTACAGTGCAAGTTGGCTGGCACAGGCCAACTGCAGGTTTTTCTTTGCTGTATAGACATCCCCTGAGCTCCAAGTCACATCAGACAGCAAAGTGGGTTTTGCAAAAAGAGGAAAGTGAGTGATAGGGAACCTGGCAGCCGGTGTAGCACTTGCCAGATTGCAGAGAGTCCCTGCAGCTGGGTAGATTACATGGTGAAGGTGCAGTGAGTTTGGGGTGCAAAGAGGCATCTGGGAGCTGGACGGTAGTTTCACACGTGACAGTGGATACAGCGGGGGAATGGGACAACTGGGTTGGCAGGGGCTGTAGGACTCAGACATGCTGACAGAGCTCTTTGGCGTTCCAGGACTGGAACAATAGGGACAGCTGCAGGGCTGATGTGTGCACATGCGGGGAAAGTCCATGTCTGGAGTAGCAGTGGGAGATGCAGGTCAGGATGGAGGAGCGCTGGTAGGACTGCATGAGAGAAGAAGCTTACACAGCATCTGCCTTCATTCTGCCCAGCTTCAACCACTGCTCTTGTCCCACGTTTTCAGGGGAACCAACTTCATCCAATGTCAATAAACAAATCTTGACACTAGGGGATGGTAATTGAAGTGCTGCGAGACCCTTATCTATGGCATCAGAGGGTGCAATGCTGTAATAAGCATCCCTCTCAGATGCAAGGAGTTATTGAGGTTGCTCCATATCTATGACAGTTTAATCAGAACTTGAAAATCAGGAACATTATGTTTTGCACCTGCTCATGGAAAAAATATATTGTACAGCTCCCTGGTCATGGATCTTTTATGCACAAGCCAGGACGTGGAGAGTACATAATTCATAGGGGGGGAAGGTAGAGGAGAATTAGACCATGAATGAGGCTGAATGTCATACTGGATGTGGAGAATACCTCTTCTCTTAGCCAGCCTTGTCAGATCTTCCCAAGTCTAAGGCCAAGCTCTGACGATGGTAGGGGCCCTTGCCATTAATGCACTAGGGGCCGCACAGTGAATATGTCAAAGGAAGGAAGGAACCCCCCTCGCTTTGGTTAACAAGCATTATCGGGAAAAACTTTTCTCTTTTCTACACTCCAGTTCTGTGTGACTCTCTTGCTTATGTTGTGCATTTGTTTACCCTATTTTTAGCCTTTTAAATGCATGGAATAAATATAGCCAGAAGGTTTAGCATACAAAGTCATTAACTTTTAAGTGGCCTCAACATCTGTGTAGGGGCCCAAGTCCTTAGTCATAAAGGGAAATAATGGACTGATCTTCGATTTCCCAGGCACTGAACAAAGTTAGAGTGAATTCAGCAGAAATCGGAACACGTTGACTTTCATTTTTTTATGGAACAACAGAGGAAAGGTGCCATAAAAAAGAGTGTGTTTATTATCTGTCCCCACAAGAGGACGAAGTCTCAGTCACCAGGCCATTTACATGCAGCAGAGTAGCAAAAAGCTCCCGTGGATACTGCACAAGGGTCTATTTACATCTCAACAACGCAGTCTCTACAATTTACTCATCACAGTCACATTAAATGAGTCTGTATTTTTAGGACTCCTGAGTATGAACATGCACACACAGTAGTCACCATCATAAATCAAACATTTACAAAAGATACCAACATTGTTTTCTATTATTAATATAGAGGGTAAAACAAGAATAATATTATTTAATGGCAACTGCTTTGTGTGTTTGTATAAATGTGTATGTATGTGTGTGTGTGTGTGTGTCATATATATTCATTTCAATAGTATGTTAAATTCTTGTATACTTCTTGTACAAAATGAATACCCATTGCAGTATTCACTCATCTTTATTTACTGAGAAACAGTTTTCCACAAATATTTTCTCAAGTTTCTAACTGACTTCGCTTCTGAGCTGCTCTCATCCATCTTATGTTTGCTTTCCGCAAGAGTCCATGTGCAACTGGCACCAGAGTGCGCAGAAAGTGAATTTCAAAGTCAAATGTGAGAGCATTTACAGAAACCAAATTTTAGACTTGCCTGCACAAGTGCTTTGCTCTTATCCAACCAGGGAGCAGGAGCAACACCAGGTGACTTGAAAAATCCTGAATAGTGAATCCTTGCAGAGAACTTTTGGCAACCAATCCCCAGAGTTAAAATAAATGCACAAAAATGGGATAAATGTTTCTGAATAAAGAATAAATCTGAGGAAGTCGTGATCTGTTCATGGATATTCCACAGGCAGAAAAAGAGGATTAAATATTCATGGAAAATTATTTGCTCAGCTCTGCTGATAAGAAATGACCATGTTGAAACAGACATAAAACTTCTGCTGCTTTTCTTCTTTTTAAAATTCAGACGGCAGCCCTTCACTTCTCTCTTTGCTCTGCTCTGGGTAGGGGCAGATCAAACAGAGAGCAGAGCTGTCTGAGAGAGATTTTCGTGCAGCAGCAGCAGCAGCAGGCTCCTTCTTACCTCTAGAAAGTCTGCAGACTTCCTAGCAGTGCTTCCCAGGGGAGTAACATTTACATCTCTGCCACCGCCCATTACCAGGGCTTGCTGACTGCAGCGCTGTCTGCTGAACATGCTTCACATCAGTGAAATTTCACCACAATGCCATGAAAAGGGAAACATGTTTAAAGATACAGAGATGCTGAGCCTGTCACATCTGCTGCTGCTCTGTGCCCATGTCCTTGGGAACTGTTTGTCAGCCTCTGGAAGCACAGCGTGGTCTCAGAACTGAGAAAATCAAGGATACTATTGAACAATAACCACAAAACCAGCAGCTCGCTTCCTCCTCCTCCTCCTGCACCAACAAGGGGGCTGGGAAAAGGCTGAAAGCCTTTGCTGAGCCAAGGGGAACAAAAGGCCCTGCAGCTGCTGGCCCCCTGTGTCTCTGTTCCAACCAAACACCTCGCCTGCTCAGGACCCCCTCAGAGACCCAAGAGGCAGGGGAAGGAGAGGCTGATGGCCAGAGCTGGGCCTGGAGGGTGCTACTGTTTCTCTTTTTGACGTCAGTGGATGTGAGGCATTTGCTCTCTTTGGACAGCATGCTGCGTCTCGAGCCCGAAGGGGGCTGCACAAAACACTGATGCCACCATCAGCTTCCTGGCCAGCAGTTCTGCCCATGCAGCCTGCAGCCTCTCGAGTCCCTCCACTGGCTCCCACTTCGCCAACACACGGATTCAGCTTCTTAGCCTCACCTGTTAGGCCCTTTGCAGTGCTGCACCCCCCCTGCATTTATTGCATTTCTCCCCCCACCCCACAGGCAATCATGCCAGCCTCCATTGCTCACTCTTCATCCGGCAGGGCTGGGGCTGGCCCCACAGTCAAAGCAGGTGAATTGTGAACTCCTTGAACCCATACACTCAGCTCTCGATACAGGAACACGGGGGGCAGAAGGCGTTTGTAGCACTCAGCAGAGCTAATTCCCTTTGTCTCTGCTAAGCCTTTTCAGTTTTCCATTGCTGCCACTGCTGCCAGTTCTTTTACTTTCATCCATCCCACACTGGCTTCTTGGTGCTCCGAAAGCATTCTCCTGCCAGCTCTTTTCTCCTCCCCAAATGGGCCATGTTTCTCTTGGCATTTCCGCCACCTGCCACTTGGGACGAGCTGTGGAGAGCTTGCCCTCTTCGGGGTTTTCATGCCTCCAGGAGGAGCATGTGCCTCCCACTAGAGAGTGTACACTGCTGGCAGAAAGCCCCTTCTCTGAAGAACCTGTGGACCCCATAGGATTCTCTCTGTAAATCTCTTCCCATTGCTGGAGAGATGTGATAATGCTTGGACAGGCCCTCTTGTAAAGAACTTGTCACTTGGGAGGATTCCACTTTGAAGTCCTTAATACCATGAACACTTCCTTTTGGAAATAAGCTTCCTAGGATGGAGAATTCTCCATTCTTTCATAACCAGAAACACTTTGAGAACAGCATTTCTGTGACACTGTTTCCAAAAGAACCCTCTGGCTTACAATATTCTTCTGAAATACCACAAGAACTTCGGGGGTTTTAAACAGGATTTCTATTTTCAAAGTATTTTCTACTCTAATTGCTGGAGCTCATCCCAACATACAAATGCGCATCGCCACAGCAGGATAACGACAGCCACTGATGTATAGATCTAATCAGTGCTATTTTGAGTAAGATGTTTGGCACTTGGCTCTAGAGCTGACCTTTGTGGCAGGTCCTGAGTCTTTTTCATGATTACAGATGATCTGTGTCATGCTGATTTCACTCCCTGTGTCTTAGCTACAAATACCAGAATTTCCTGTTTTGTTTGGAGTCAGAGTTCTGACAGGTTTCATGTTGTACACTGTCCTTTTTCATGCCAGAGCTAGCATGGGCAAGGGAATCTTGCTAAGTTCTGAACTTAAAACAGATTCACATTTAAATAACAGAATGCACCGGCTGCCAGTCAGCCACAAACTTTCTTGGTCCTACTGAGGGATGGGTCTAAGACGGTTGCTGTTTTCTAAAGTTTAAGCAGCTGATCCTACAGAAAGCCATAAAGAATTCCAACACATACAGGCCAGGCTAAGGGTGAACGACAATGAAGTCCACAGCTGGTGCCCACTCACACCATGGTAACTGTCTTGGTGAACAAGGATGACTGAGAAGCATGAGGAAGATGGTCGCACAAAGCCATGTGCAAGCAGACAACAGAATGAAAATTATGAAGCCTTTTTTTTTACTGGAGAAGGCTCAAACTGCAGTCCCAGGTCCAGTCCAAGTTGGGTTGCAAACACCCCAAAGTTCAGGGGCATTGGCTTGGTCCCTCTTTAAGCTTTACAAGATACAACACTCCCCGTCTTTCACAGCTTTATTTGTTATTGCTTTGAAAAACTCAGGAGCTCTTAACTGTACCACCGAGTCCCCATCAGTCCCTGTGTGTCTGTCTCTACATAAGGACGCAGCTCAGAATGAACAACCTCATTTTCATGGGCATCGGGGTCTGAACACAATGCTCTTGAAGGTAGCCCTGCCATTCGGGCCGGTGGAGTCCTGTGGCCTGGTTGGGTCTCACCTCGCCCCCTTGGACTCTTCCAAAGTCAGTAAAAATGGACTATATAAAACACTGTCATGGTGACTGTGTATGGGCTTGTCCTCTCTCTGCCACAAACGATGGGCTATGGAATATACTCAGGATTGTGGCAGTACCCAAGCCACTCTTGGGGTAGCTCTCTGCTGGCTCCAATACACAAACTATTGCCTTGTTTGATTTCACAATCTCTTCTTCCTGAAGTGTTTTGCCCTACCAAATTAGACTTTGCCCCAAAGCCCCTTTGCATCAGTGGGAGTCTCTCCATTGGAGCAGAACCTTCTGGTGTCCGTTGTAATGAAAGTCAGCAGAGGCTACCTAAGACAACCTCAGTAAGAGCCCACTTCTCTGTGTGTGGACAAGCAGGAACGCCCAGTTATGGACATTCAGGGCTGTGGTGGGAAATACATTTCAGGTCTCAGGATCACAGTAGTGGAGGCCTGTGTGAGTGAGACCTTTGTTAGCCTCATGAGTGACTGTCTGACAATGATATTGTCAGTCTAGCAGTTTTCATTCTGAGAAACATACATGAACTGACTCCAGCTTAACGCAGTCCAGCCGGTGAACACTGAACAGGATTGGAACGGAAGCCATCTAGAGTGATGAATTCTGATGCAGGGCAGAGGAACATGGCAGTCAAAGCACCAAGGAGCAATAGTCACGTTTGATGGCAGTTGGGACTCTTGGTCTTGGATACATTAATATGTGCATGTTCAGTGAGCGGATGCATCCATCTTGTCCATAAATATTACCTTAATTTAAATCCAGGTGGTACAGCATAAGAGACAGTTTAGAAATTATGTAGCTTTCTGACTGATGAGCTCTATTACGGTTGCCATCATTCTACTAATAATTATGCCCATGCACAGCTCTGCATTTAATCGTGCTGGAAGATGGATTCATGTTTCCTGCAGGCATGCTGGATAAAATGACTTCCCATTCACAGGTCTGTTTGCAAAGTTCCCTTCTTTCCTGTAGCTGATGCTGCTTTATCGAAGACTCTTCTGAGCAGCGCCCAAGTGGGCTCCCTGGGTCATGTTCAGATTGCTAGCGGGATTGCAGGCAGTGTTGCCATTTGGGCTGACGCAGCGGCCATTGAAATAGCTCAGAGAATAATGTCTTCTTTTTTACGGTCTCGAGAGCAAGCTCACTAAGTCCCATGCTACGGCCAGTCACTTACCTCCCAGAACACATGCACAATGGGGCTGATTCTGTGCTCATATACCCTGGTGTAAATAAGGACTAACTCTGCTGAGGTCAGTGGAATTACATTGGTTGCAACTGAGAGGAGAATCAGGCCCACTGTGCCCCTCGGACTCACACCGTAACTCCAGAAAAGGGTGACTTCACACAAGAAGCCTGGTGTCTGCTGCGCTCCTGGGGAACCCATTCCACATCTCTCCTGGTGGGATGCAGAGCTGGAGCTGCTTGCAGGCTCCTCCTGGGCAGTGAGGGAAAAAGGCCTCTTTTTTACTGTTGGCTTTCAAGCATCTGTCTTGAGGACTGTGGAAATCTGCATACAGCTGTCAGTGTCTGCTGAGTGCTGACCAGCCAGGGCCCAGGAATTATCTGAACTGCAGAAGCATTATGGCTTGAGAGCCTTTATGAAATACTTAACAAAGTTAGGGATAAGTGCTCTTCCACCTGCTCAATAACCATACCGTGGTGTCAGACGGGGAAAGGGCCTTTCTCCTTCCTGTCTGTGGAATTGTTTCACAGTCACGCTGCTGCACAGAGCGGTTGTTGGGAGGAGCATTCCTTACTGCCATGCCATGATTTGATTCCTGTAATCATGCTGGGGAAACACTGGTAGGGACTGTGAACATATTTGCTGTTGATTCAAAAGCACCTTTTAAAATAAGCCTTTGAGATGGGCCTCTGAATGGATTTCAGTATCAGAAGCTTTGCAAATGAGATGCTATTGGAAGCACAACTCTAAGGATAACTTACTGATAGTGAACGAGAGAATTCTCGGGTCAGCAGGAGTGATTCCGTAAATGGCACTTAACCTGCCACAGCTTCGAACAGAAACCTGTCCATCCTCCATTGCTTGAGGGATTGGATGAGGCAAAGTGGATTTGCTGGCATGCCGAATGATTTTATCATAGCAGGAGAAGCCTGGAGTCCCTGGGCCCAATTCTTATCTCCTCTAACTTGTTCTGCGCTGGTGTCCCACTCCTGTCATGTCTGATTTGCACCTGGGTGAGGGAGCTCAGAATCAGGCAGTCTGCAGTTCTTGGGCTTTCATGCATTAGCACAGGTAAGATCCATAGCCAGCCCGGGTTTGTGAGGACCTAAAATACCATCACTTGAGAGTGCAAAATAATAAAAATTATAACTTCTTTTGTGCTGAAAATCTTTGGCTCTGAAGTGACTCCTGGAAAGAGCAAGAGTTGGGTCTGCAGATAATTTCACAGCAACAGTTCAACAAATCCAAGCTTTCATTGCTATACAGAGGGAGTCTGAACAACGGGCTGGACTGCTGCCTGAAATCAGAACACAGATGCTGCCACTTCAAAGCCTTTGTTGGCCTAGGTACTCTGACATCACAGCAGTAGCCACACCGTGATGCTTCGGAGAGAGGTGGAACTTTAGCCAACTATTCAATGAGGTACTGAGGCATGGATTGCTTTCTAAATACCTCTGGAGATCCATTTGCTATGGCCAGAAGTATGGGGACCAGCAACAGCCCTGATAATCTTTTAACCTGGTGTGCATCACTGTAAATTATTCTCATTCTCAAATACTGAATCATTTCTTAATCTTGCAGATGGATTTGCCTCAGAGCTAAAACAGAGCAGTGAGTTCCAGAGGTTGAAATGACACAACTTTGTCACACATGTTCCCCCTATTCTTTGGCTCAGATTGCAAATGGGACATTCAGTCACTAGGGCAGTTAGACAGCATGGATGCATTGTTGTTCTGAAGGTGGCAAAAGGTCAGTAACTGCCTTTGACTTGCTTGACCTGCATTGGGGTATGAGACATACCGTGGAGGAGATCAGGAAAAATATTGGATTGATGCTGTTTATCCTCAGTAGCGCACAGCAAGAACAGGAACCCAGGCATTGCCAGAATGGGTCAGACCTGTGCTCCATCTAACCCGGTATCCTGCTAGAGCCAGGGGCTTCAGAAAAAGGCACAAGAAGCCCTGGGATGGAATATTTCCCAAGGGGAATGTTCCTTCCTCTCCCCCATCAGCTAGGGGTTGGCTCATTCCCTGAAATATCAGGGGTCCGTAACGTCTATAAAATACTCTCATTATCCACATCAATGTCTGATCCTCTTTGGAATCCTTTTGAGCTCTTGGTCTCTCTGATATCTTCTGGAAGTGAGTTCCAGTGGTTAGTTACAATACACATTTGGTTCCTAGTTGTGCATCACATGATGGATATTTTAGTGAATGAAATGAAATGGAAGCAGGGCATATTGGGCATGTATGTGATAAAATGAGAGCATCACCGGAGGCCTTATTATCTGGGACATGTCTCCTGTGTGAACGTTAATCAGCAGAGGGCTTAGAGAAGTGTAAAGGGGGCATGCTCCTTTCTGGCTACTACTGCGTCTGTCTTACATTTCTCTAAAGAACCCATGTTTGTAGCCTCTGAGCACCAGCCGGACTTGCCTTATGCTTGGAGATGAAAAGTAGCTTCTAAGAGAGCAGCCATTTAACACATTTATAAATTCTATTTACACAGCCCCAAAAAATCGGTGGCCTGCTACGCTAGCAACTTTTAAAAGCCACATATCAGAGAAATGGAGCTCTGCTCACCTCACAGAACGGCACTGCTGGCCAGTCCTGCCTGCAACAGAAAGGGTGCAGGAGATGGGGAATTAAGGCAATTGGGACATTTTGTCACCAGCTCCCTATGTCATTTCCAATTAGCATTTTAAACTGTTTTGGTTAAACAAGACTCCTGGATCCTGACTTAGAACTCGCATCTGCTGTGCAGCTACAAGCCCAAGCTAATCACAGCATGATTTGGGATTACTGCACTAACAGGAAAAACTGCTAAACCCACCACCTTTGTCATTATCCAGCAGCTCAGAAGCCTTAACTCATCACTGAAGGGAAATGTGTATGTCAGAGTTTTGTGAGCCCCACAGAGCTTTGGAGCTGCCCTCTTGAGTGGAAGCGAGAATGTGCAGGGGCCTCACACACTGATTCATTTTCAAAATGATTAAATTAAAGTTGCACTTAAATTCAAATCAGTCATTCGAATGAACAATTCTAATGCTCCTGATCTATTGATCTGTCGGCTACAACCATTTGGAGCAGCCTGTCATTAAACCACAAAAGCCAGGTCTCCAATAATGTTAAGGGAGTGACACAAAAGCTTGGAGAGATTCATGAAACTCTGGCCTTTACCCCTTAAACTGCTTCTGGAGAAGGCATGTATCGCAGCAGCAGCTTCCAGTAAAACACTCATGCAACCAAACAACACATCAGGGTCTACCTGCAAAGTGCACCCACTAAGGGGAATGCCTTGTCCCAATACATAGTGCCATTCAACGGTTGGGGGGAGAGTCACCCCGCTGTACCCAGGCCTTGCAATGCATCTGAGGGTATCTACACCCTTAACTCAAGGGGGGAGAGTTAGATTTAGGGGATAACTCCCATTTGGGCTGAATTTTCAAGAAAATTAAATGCCGTCTCCAGCTGCATTTATTCCTTGGCCTCTCTGCTGAGCCTGCCAACAAAGGAGGAAAATTGGGCTGGTGGTTTTTGTGATACAGAAATGGACTAAGACTCACCCACTCATTTCACACTGGTGACTGAGCAGCCATCAGATGGTAACGGCTTTGGGTTGCCACTGCCTTCAGGATTTGAACCAGTGATCTAGACATCACAGGCTCTGTCTTGTGTTCTCCAGCCCTGAGTTGTTCAGTACTCTTACCAAGCCCGTTGTGAGCCACAAAACAGGATCAAAACCAGGCCCTCTTCTCTGCCCTTCTCTTAACATGAACTGGCCATATAGGATTATTTGGTATAAATATTCCCTCCTGCTGCAAGACCAAATAGCACATGGAAAGTTTCAATCCAAAGCAAACTCTTTAGCTGATTTATGACCCTGAATGCAGGGCTTTGCAGCAAAGCTCACCCCCACAAGACTTAATTATTTCAATGCTAGCAGGAACCTCTGGCGGTTCATAAAGATGGTGTCTTAAGAATGTCTTATACGGAACACAAGTGGTGAAAAGAGCCAGCACCACCCCAACAACTGTCTGCTTGTCCCCCTGTGTAAATGCAAGATGTTTGGCACATGTTACATCTGCATCTAGTTCTCTGAGAGTCATAATTTTTGGGAGCATGTCTACAAATTTCTTCAAATGAGATTTCATGAGCATTTAGAGAGCTGCCCAGACTATCCAGGCTTGCCTAATAGGCCCATTACCAGTGTGTCTACAAGCAGATGGTGCCCCAGACAAGATGGTACCAAGTGTTTTGTCCAATGGGACATTTGGATGCTGCATGTTTAGCAGAGGCAGATCTTAATTTCCAAGTATGGCTCGTTTTTGTGTTTTAATAAGAGCAGCCAATTTTCCCAGAACACCTAAGACCATTTATTGATATGAGCTTTCCCCAGTGGGTGCCTGATTTCATAGCACTGTGCAACCCAGACAGGCAATTTGGTTGAAACGGAGTGTAAACTCCAAAGGCAAGTATTGCACTGGTGCAAATGCTGGGTACCCCCATTGACTTCAGCAGGTTTACACTGGTCTAAATGTGGGGTAAGAGCAGATTTTAGCTTCATTGTTAGCAGCTCTATTGATTTGGCTTCTTAAATTACATAAAATCCTAACATAATTCCTGCACAAATATCTATCTAGCTGGAGACAGAAACACGGAGTAATTAGAACATGGTTTATTCCTCCATTAGATTTTGGTTTTAATTACAAAAGGCCAGAATTTTCCGTACAATTTCAACAGAAATGAGAGAAAAAGGTCAAAACACAAGGGGCCTGGTACATGTCTAATCCCATAATGGAGAGCAATGCACAGCTCTAATATTTGAACAATCAGCACAGACTTTTGTTATGAAGACCAACATGTGATGTAAGAAGGTAAGAGGCTTTTAGATCTATTAGAAAACGGGTGTGCTGGGAATGGCAGGGGAATGATGATGGGAAAATTAAAATTCAGCTCCAGCAGAAGGTTGTAGTGCTTCAACTTGCAGCTCAGTGCATCGATCTGTTCCAGCATTTGACTTTCAACCATGACAAAACTGTGGGCAAATTAATTGTTCTCCAGGATATTAGGCATCAGAGTCTATTAATCCTCTCTGGAGTAGGATGCTCCATGAATACTAATGAAAACTGAGAGCTGCAGTCATGTCTTTCCTAGTCTGACTCAATGCTGCTGCTGCCGCTGCTTTCATTGGGGGGGGGCGGGGAGAAGAAAGCCCTGAGCGCTAGTCAGCCATTTGCTGCTTTTATTCAGATTTAAGGCTGATTACAATTGGAAAGAATAGTGTAATATGGCAAATCCTCCGCTTCCAGCTAGGGAGGATCTGAACATCAGACCGCGCGAGAGGCAAACGCTAGGTATTTTCCACGAGGCAAAAGTGAACGGCGTAAGCTATTCATGCAAATTCCATACTGTATTCAGACATGTTTTAAGGAAGAGCTCAAGAAATCATTACTTAATTACACACCTAGATTGTACTTGCTTTGCCCAGTGTCCAGATTTCGCCCCAAGACTTTTAACATGTGGATTAAATAGTTCATTTTATTTATTGTTTTTCAATCACGTGAAATTTCTGTTAGCTCTTTAGAGAAATGGAGCCTTTCCTCTCCTCTTTGTTTTGCTTTAAAAAACACCACAATACTTCTTCAGGGAAAAGAGCCATGCTTCCTGGAATCTCTGCAGATTACAGAACTATGCAGATTAGTGCAAAGTATTAAAGGAAATAGGAGCTGCAGGAAAGCGATACTGAAGGTCTTTTACCTTCACTAATGTTGCATGGTAATAATCCTTTGGAATTCCAGCCTAGCTTTAATTGTGCAAACTGAACTCAGACCCACAAAATGTTGCTCGGTCCAAATGAACACTCTCTCAACCATTTGGCCAGCTAATCCAATCTGTGTTATCCCAACTTCTTGTTTTCTTTTAGAATCAGGTTCCACTTGAGCAGCAGAGTGAGCATTAATATTAGGAGTGGAAAAAAAGAAGAGATTTTCATTGATAATCTATTGGTATATTCTTATCTAAATGTCTGGCAGTATCCTGTGGATTAAAATGAGAATATATTATATCCACCATATTGCATCCCTTTGTCTTTCCTTGTCCTTTGCAATCACACAGCATTGTATTTGCTGCTTAAGGAATGTGGCAATGATTTAATTTGCAGCGAAAGAGCAGGTCTGAAAAATTTGGGTAATGGAGAAACCCCGAACAGGTTGCCAGGCAGTTTGTTTGTTCAATGGGATAATCGGTAATGTATGAATCACTGCAGAATGTTTGCCCTGTGCTGACGCAGACAAACATCAAAGAAAAACTCTGCAAATTGCCCAGCTTTACAATTTTTGAAAGCCCATATGTGAGCAGAGCACATGTGGGGGTACCTGGCTCTCAGCCACTGGAATGCATGCTCACTTCTCCTGAGGTTCCTATCTTCAGCAGAATGGAAATACTGCAATGCAAAGAGAGCAAAGCTATTAGCCTGCACTCTAACTGAGAAGATATTTATGTCTGTGCAAACACAGCACGCGCCTTCCGCATGATTTGGAGCTAAATGCAGTGTTACTTAATTAATGCATATGTAACTCGCAAGGCTATTACACCTATTAGAGCTCTTGGACAATTAAAATTCCAGTGGTCTTCTCTACAGATGAGTGTCCAAGACAAAGGTCTGAAATTCTCCTCTGTTCATATTCAGTTGGATAAGGCTTTTTATTTTATTTTTTTATACATGTTTTTCAAGTTTTCTTCAATTTATAAGAGTAAACATTAGAAGCTTTCTACCCAGAGTGTCAGGCAGAGCATAGATTCTCACCCTTAGAGAGACAATGAAAAATTCACAAAACCTTCCCCTTGCTACCTCTGAACAATATGCAGTGCCTCAGAGTCACAGCCGAAGCAAGAGGAGCAGGTACTGAACTGGGACAGCTCCCCTCATGCCTCCAGAAGGAAGACATCCCTGGTTTCCACCATGCCATGACAATGGCAGAAGTCTGCAGATGCTGTGGAATTTGGAGGGAAATGTCACAGAGGAATATAAATAACTGAGTTGGACCACTAGCTGCAAGTGAGAAATTGAGAGGGACTGGAATCTATCAGGTCACATCTGTGATAACAACTTGAAAAGCAGGAGAATGTTGGGGAAGCAAATGTCCTAATACCTGAAATGCCCCTGGCCAGACCATTTCAAAGGTCGGTTTTAGGATCATTTTAATAAATTGTACCAGGCTGGTGGCTTCAGGCTAGACAAACCAGCACAGAGGAAATTTCCACCTTTTATGAAGTTTGAAACAATTCACTGGACTTTATTTTACATAAGAACGTAAGAACATAAGAATGGCCAGAATGGGTCAGACCAAAGGTCCATCCAACCCAGTATTCTGTCTACCGACGGTGGCCAATGCCAGGTGCCCCAGAGGGAGTGAACCTAACAGGTAATGATCAAGTGATCTCTCTCCTGCCATCCATCTCCACCTTCTGACAAACAGAGGCTAGGGACACCATTCCTTACACATCCTGGCTAATAGCCATTAATGGACTTAACTCCCATGAATTTATCCAGCTCTCTTTTAAACCCTGTTATAGTCCTAGCTCTCACAACTGCCTCAGACAAGGAGTTCCACAAGTTGACTGTGCGCTGTGTGAAGAAGAACTTCCTTTTATTTGTTTTAAACCTGCTGCCCATTAATTTCATTTGGTGACCCCTAGTTCTTGTATTATGTGAACAAGTATATAACTTCCTTATTCACTTTCTCCACATCACTCATCATTTTATAGACCTCTATCATATCCCCCCTTAGTCTCCTCTTTTCCAAGCTGAAAAGTCCTAGACTCTTTAATCACTCCTTATATGGTACCCATTCCAAACCCCTAAACATTTTAGTTGTCCTTCTCTGAACCTTTTCTAGTGCCAGTGTATCTTTTTTGAGATGAGGAGACCACATCTGTACACAGTATTCAAGATGTGGGCGTACCATGGATTTATATAAGGGCAATAATATATTCTCAGTCTTATTCTCTATCCATTTTTAAATGATTCCTAACATGCTGTTTTTTTTTGACTGCCTCTGCACACTGCGTAGACATCTTCAGAGAACTATCCACAATAACTCCAAGATCTTTTTCCTGACTCGTTGTAGCTAAATTAGCCCCCATCATATTGTATGTATAGTAGGGGTTATTTTTTCCAATGTGCATTGCTTTACATTTATCTACATTAAATTTCATTTGTCATTTTGTTGCCCAATCACTTAGTTTTGTGAGATCTTTTTGAAGTTCTTCACAGTCTGCTTTGATCTTAACTATCTTGAGCTGTTTAGTATCATCTGCAAACTTTTCCAGCTCACTGTTTACCCCTTTCTCCAGATCATTTATGAATAAGTTGAATAGGATTGGTCCTAGGACTGACCCTTGGGGAATACCACTGGTTACCCCTCTCCATTCTCCATTTGTTGTTATTGTTTCCACTGCTCTTCCTGGTTTTGACTGGGGCCAGAACTGGAAATCCTGTGAGTGACCAGGAAGCAGTGGAAATCTTGTGCCAAACCTTGTTCTTGAGAGGTTTTCAGACCCAAAAGATTCATCTCTCAAGCTTTTTGATGCTTGTCTAGGCTTCCGTGCTAGTTCACGTGGCGTCTGCAGCACTTCACATCACAGCAATAATTATCAGTAACTCCAGTGAAAGATATAGATGCTTGTCTGTGATTTGAGAGTTAAAAGCCACCACACCGCCCCTTAAAATGTACATTAAGTGAATGTAGTCCCCTGGTGAGTGAATGTGACAGGTCCTTCTCTGTGTTGATCCACAGATGAGATGAGTTCTCACTGCCCTCAGCTACAGAGTCATGGCCCTTTATCTCAAGCCGTAGCAGCTCATGCTGTTAGTTCTCAAGAGCCCCATTTCAACCAAGATGGCCACGGTCACATGAACATCCATTTCTTTCTTTTCTGATCTCAGTTCCTTGCCTGTTACTATGGTGATGATGCATACCACGTAGCCTCTAGCCAGGGCCAAGAGAGAAAGGGGCCTCATTGTGCTGGGAGCTGCAGAGAATAATACACAGCCCCTGTCTCAAAGAGCGTACAGGCAGAACAGACAAGGCGACACAACATGCAGAGCAAGTGCAGTGATGGGGGGCGAACGGCAGATGAGTGCCACCATTTTTCTTCCGGGGGCTAGGTATGTGTTTGTTTTTAATCCTTTGGGTGGAATTTCTTGGGAGAGCATTTTCTAAACTGTTGAATGTTCTTGTGGCTCATCTCTGAACCCTCTCCAATTTATCAAAATCCTTCTTGAATTGTGGGCACCTGAGCTGAACTGAACCAGCAGCGGTGGCACGAGTGTCAGACAGAGGTAAAATAACCTCTATGCACCTACTCAAGGTTCCCCTGTTTATGTATCCCAGGATCGCATTAGCCACTTGGCCACAGCCTCCCACTGGGAATTCATGTTCAGCTGATTATCCAACACAACTCCAAATCTTTTTCAGTGTCCCTGCTTCCCAGGAGAGAATCCTCCATGCTGTGAGTGTGGCCGCATTCTTTGCTGCTAGTTGTATATATTTGCATTGAACCGTATTCAAACACACATTGTTTGTTTGCACTCAGCTTATCTAGCGATCCAGATCACTCTGTATCAGGGATCTGGCCTCTTCATTATTTATCACTCCCCTATTTTTGTGTCATCTGCAAACTGTATCAGGGATGACTTTCTGTTTTCTTCCTAGTCATTGATAAATATATTAAATTGTGTAGGGCCAAGAACCAGTCCCTGCAGGACCCCACGGGAAACACACTCACTTGATGATGATTCCTTGTTTACAATAACAATCTGAGACCTATCAGTTAGCCAGTTTTTAATCTATTTATGTGGGCCATGTTAATTTTTATATTGTTCTTGTTTTTTAATCAAAAAGTTACCTGGTGCCAAGTCAAATGCCTGACAGATGTCTAAGTATACTACATCAACACTATTACCTTTATCAACCAAACATGGACTCACATCAAAAAAAGATTTCCAGTGAGTTTGTATTGATCTACAGCAACAGAAATAACCCCCCAAAGAGCCTCCAGTGCTATTCAGCCCCTGCCTTCTGCTGGGCACCCCACTGTTACCAGCCATTGGCAACAAGGGTTCGTGCACAGTAGGAGCAGAGCACTTCAACAGGTGCTCTGTGTATGTGGGAAAGGATCCTTAGTCCAGAAGAGAGAAATAGCTCTCGGAAGGCACAGTGGGAGACGCTTTTTTCCTTTTCATGTCTCCTGAAGTGTCTGGCATGATGTTTCTGTGGCCCTGGGGCATGGTGCAATGAACAGGGTTGGGGGATCTGCTCTCCGTCCTGCTAGACCCAGTTTGAACATGCATAGTTCAGCTCTCTGCTCAGGAGTCTTTCCAGACAGGACAAATAGGAATGTCGCTAGCATGACAAATGGAAGCACCTGTTTCCAATATACATATACCACACTCTGAGATACCGACGCTTGAAAATCAAATGTTGCTCATTGTCTCCTGTGGCATGGATCTTGCTGGCTGATTGCAGAGCTGTGAATGGGCCCGAGATACAGTGCCCCTGGCAATCTCTAAATCAGAACCCTTGATTAGATGTCTAATAGAAGGAGTGTCACTGGCACTGAAGTATAAATAAAGTTTCCATTTCTGTGGGCTGGCTATTTACACTTGTGTAGTGGCAGAGATTAAACCCAGAGGCAGTGGCTGAAAGAGGCTACTTTAAAATAGCACTACTGGGACCTGCTTTGGAAGCTCTTTGCTGAGAATGGGAAAGGCGATTGGTGCTGGCTGTCACCTGACAATAGGTTTCCTGGAGCCTGCGTGGAATTTCCCCCTTCCATTAATCCGAGGCGAAGCACAGGAATCGTGTATGGTGGGCGGAGGAAGCTGTGGTCTGCAGAAAGCCTGGCCTTGGGAGCAGAGAGCTGCATGAGTCCTCCTGTGGGGAGAACAGTTGTTCTAGTTCAGGAGGCCCCATAGTGAAGCTCGGCACGCGGGCAGCTGCCTCCCTGCTCCAGGGTCTGCATTATCTCCAGGCTATGTGTTCCATTTTAAAAATCTGACTTCAAATAAAAGAACTCATTTGAAAAATAGTGAGACATTTTATTCCTGATTAGGTTTTGTCCAAAGCATTTTGACAAGAAAATAGGTGATCCAGCTCAGAGAACTTTTCTTTTCTGGTGCATAAGAAACCCATTACACATCTCTGAAAAACCAAACAAAACCATCCTTATTCTCTTTGAGAGAGTGTGGCCAGCTGTCATAGGAGCAAACTCAGCCTCCAAATGGACTTAATGCAAACCAGATCCCAGGGTTCACTTGTGCATTGTTTAACCATTGCTTCAGCTTCCCCTAAGCAACTTCACTGCATCAGGTATTTGCCATTTAGAGTCATAAATTTGTTAACGCTTAAAATATAATGTATTTGGGGATTTATTTAATTGTTTTCTCCACTCGCTTGCTGCTGGTCTCCTTGTGGCTGGAATATTTTGTTCAAGAGTCAACGAGGCAGGTTTCAAACGGCCTGTGCCCCATTATTCTGCACAGCACTCTGCTGCCTCTGTATCCCTCCTGCTGACTCAAGCTGCTCCAGCAACCTCCTACTGGGATTTTTCAGGTTCCTCCTCTTGGGCGTTTCCTCTTCAGATCATCCCAAGCCTTGCTTGACTCACTGTCCCTTGCGTACAGGGCACTGAGTAGGTCTCATAAGAACCGTTCTCATGGCCAGCATGGTGACTTGTGAGCAGAGAAAGAACCACACGGAGTCCTGTGCAGACCGCTGCAATGGCAGGGTGTGAGCGGCTGTGTGGAAGGGGGCATCTGGTCTTTTTGATATTTCTTTTCTCAATCACTGGTCACATAATATCTTGTTTACAAAGCACACTGTTTTCACAGTTAAAGACACAGTTCCCCCTCCCCCTCAGCCTTTTAACATTCAAAGAACATTTCCACTCTAAGTTGGATAATAGTTCCTAATTTCATAAATGCAAAATGACATACTGACCATACAAATGCCAATGGGATTTAACGAACTCTTGGTGGTTGCTCCCACTGTCTCCTTTAGTTTGAAAGCAGCCAACACTAGGACAGCGAACAAAAGACCCTCCCCAAACATGGCCAATTCATGAAACAAAGCCTGCTAATGGAGACTGGTGACTATGAAAAAGAAGTTGACATAAGAACGGCCAGACTGGGTCAGAACAAAGGTCCATCTAGCCCAGTATCCTGTCTACTGACAGTGGCCAATGCCAGGTGCTCCAGAGGGAATGAACAGAACAAGGAATCATCAAGTGAATTTACGAAGTTCTTTTTTGAGCCCTGTTATACTCTTGGCCTTTACAACATCCTCTGGCAAGGAGTTCCACAGACTGACGTGCATTGTGTGAAAAAATACTTCCTTTTGTTTGTGTTAAACCTGCTGCCTATTCATTTCATTTGATGACCCCTAGTTATTGTGTTATGAGAAGGAGTAAATAACGCTTCCTTATTTACTTGCTTCACACCAGTCATGATTTTATAGTCCTCTATCATACCCCCCCTTAGTCGTCTCTTTTCCAAGCTGAACAGTCCTAATCTTATTAATCTCTCCTCATACGGCTGCTGTTCCATACCCATAATCATTTTTGTTGCCCATTTCTGAACCTTTTCCAATTCCAGTATATCTTTTTGAAACTGGGGCAACCACATCTGTACACAGTATTCAAGGTGTGGGCGTACCATGGATTTATAGAGAGGCATTATGATATTTTCTGTCTTATTATCTATCCTTAATGATTCCCAACATTTTGTTCACTTTTTTGACTGCCGCTGCACATTGAGTAGATGTTTTCAGAGAACTATCCACAGTGACTCCAAGATCTCTTTCCTGAGTGGTAATAGCTAATTTAGACCCCATCATTTTATATGTATAGTTGGGATTATGTTTGCCAATGTGCATTACTTTGCGTTTATCAACATTGAATTTCATCTGCCATTTTGTTGCCCAGTCACCCAGTTTTGAGAGATCCTTTTGTAGCTCTTCGCAGTCCTGCCTGGGACTTAACTATCTTGAGTAGTTTTGTATCATCTGCACATTTTGCCACCTCACTGTTTACTCCTTATTCCAGATCACTTACGAACATGTTAAATAGGACTGGGCCCAGTACAAACTCCTGGGGGACACCACCCTTTACCTCTCCCCATTCTGAAAACTGACCATTTATTTCTACTCTTTGTTTCCTATCCTTTAACCAGTCACCTGTCCATGAGAGAACCTTCCCTGTTATTCCATGACAGCTTACCTTACTAAAGAGCCTTTGGTGAGGGACCTTGTCAAATGCTTTCTGAATATCTAAGCACACTTCTAACCAGTTACCAATCCAGGAGAGGACCGTCCCTGGAAGCTGATTATTTCTCATGTTTATCACAGTGCCAGGAGGCCTTCGGAGAATGGGGCCCCATGGTGCTAGGTGTGGTCCATACTCCAAAATGTTTAAATCTAAATAGACGAGATGGACCGAGCACAAGGCAAACAGGCAACATGATGGCAGCAAACGTCATGTTAGGTCTGGGATTTTGATTTGTAATCTAAATCCTTTCAGTGGTGTGGTTTGTTATTTCTTTGCATCACTGTAGCGCTGAGGAGCTCTAGCCACAGCCCAGGATCTCATTGTGCTAGGAGCTGTACAGACACAGAAGAAAAAGACGGCCCATGGCCCAAAGCACTTGTGCACTATGTATGCTAGGAGGCAATTAGCTAGATCAAAAGACAAAGGAAGGGAGGGAGTCAGAGCCCATGAGGTGGGGAGGATGGGCTGGAGCCGATGAGCACAGGAGCAGAATGCTCAGTGTGAAAACAGCAGAAACCGGTCTGGTGACTTCACGTGTACAAAGCCCCAGTGACCCTGTGACATGGGGAAGGTGGAGTAGATGAACCAGCCCTAATTGCTTTGAATCCAGGGTGCTCTGTTCTCACCAGCTTATAGCGCTCACACACACACTTCTATGACACGACATGTAGCGGAGAGTGGCAAATCCTTTCGGCTGTGTTGAAACACACTTCCCCCTCCTTCCCCAGCTTGTGAGCACTTTGGGGCAGGGACTGTCTTTTACTGCACATCTGAACAGTGCCTGACACTAAAGGGCTCTGATCCCTTGTTAGTGCCATTGCTGCTACTGTACTAACGATTAATACAAATCAAATACTGAAAGTTCAAAGAGCCTCTTGGACTGAAATGTTATTAGCTTTGGATTCCATACAGACCATTTCTGTCTGTCTCTGTGCTCCCTTTCCAGACAATTTCCTTTTCTCCAGATTTGTGCTCTCAATAAACATGTCCCTTCCCCGGGTACCTGCTTAGGTCAGCTGTTCTTCTAATCTCACTACACAGCATAGGCTGCCCTTAGGGTAGGGAAAACATTAAACAAAACCCAAAAACTCTTAAAATGATTCCCCCTGGCAGAAGAAAAAGGGTTAAATAATTAGGGAAATAAACATTCATGAAGTTGAATGTTTAAAATCCTACATGTTTAAAAAGAAAGCTGAAAACTTCAGGTGTACAGCAAAGAGGGAGATTCTGAGGAAGTTTGGAGAAGGAGTGCTGTTGCTTTTGTTCTAGGTAGGGCTACTCCACGTAGCAGATGTGGACAATGAGGGAGCATCTCCTGTGAGCTGCATTGGGTGTGCTATGTTTTCCTTTCTGCGGAAGGACAGAGTTCTGTGGTAGGAAGCACACGCTGGTGGCCACTCTGGAGGAGAAGATAGATGGCCTGGAAGTGCAAATTTCAACACCATGTAGCTTCCAGAAGACTGTTTGGACAACCAGGTTCCAAAATCATAGCCACAGATGCCACAAGGGGAATAATTGCTGTGATGGGTTGCCCCCACTCCGTGCTCCTATGTGATACGCTAGGGTCCCACTGAGCCCTCCCGTTCCACTCACCTTGTCCTGCTGAGCCAGGCCCTCAAGTCTCATCCATCACACACACAGGTAGGGACCCATTCAGCTGCAAATGGACAGAGACGCTGAGACCAGCTCTGCTTGGGAAGACTCAGCTCGGGGCTTGCCCAGCACTCAAGTGCACGCCCCCTCTGGGGTACAAACCCAAAATTATATTGTCTTGCGCTGCACAGAGACCTACACAGCGTAAGCTCATGAAATCTGCCCCCTCCCTCACTGTGGAGGAAGATATGCACAGCTTCCCCTGTTCCTTTCCAGTTATGAATTGCACAAACTGGTTATAGAATAGACAAAAAACAAGTTTATTAACTACAAAAGGTAGGTTCTAAGTGATTATAAGGGCTAACAAACAGATTAAAGCAGTATCGGAGCGGTGGCCATGTTAGTCTGGATCTGTAAAAAGCGACAAAGAGTCCTGTTGGACCTTACAGACTAACAGATGTATTGGAGCATGAGTTTTCGTGGGTAAATACATGGGTGATGCGTCTGACGAAGTGGGTATTCACCATGAAAGCTCATGCTCCAATACGTCCGTTAGTCTCTAAGGTGCCACAGGACTCTTTCTCTCTTTTTACAGATTAAAGCAGATTACTGAGCAAATAAAATAAACACACAAAGTAGGTTTAATACACTAAAGAAACTCGCTACAAATAGTATTTCGCACCCTACATGTTTTAAGTAGGTTGCAGAATTTCTTTTTGGACAGACAGCTCTTGCTTGCAGCTTAAAACTCCAAGTATATCTGTTACTGGCCAGACACCATTCCCAGCCTGGGTTTAGTACTTCCCCCACTTCCCTGTTGTCTTAGTTTCTTAGATGTCTCCAGCAGTCATCCTGGATGAGGTTTCAGTGAAGAATGAACCAAGATTAACCCACTCCCCAGCCTTAAATAGGATTTACTATGGTGGGAATCCTTTGTTTCCTAGTTTGACCTCACCCCTTACTTGTGGAAAAATATTAGCAGTTCAAGATGGTATCCAGTACCAGGTGGCATGATCACATGACCCTGTAGTGTCAAAGCAGCATCCCAGGAAGCTTCTCAGGAAGGCAGGAGATTAGCATCCTCAGAGTCCGATTGTCCTTCCTAAAGGCCCATCCAGGCTGACTGCTCACAGTCTGGTGGGCGTTCCCCAGGTGCAAACACTTTTGTAACTGAGACATAGTCCATGTTCCTAACTTCAGATACAGAAATGATACATGCATACAAACGGGATAATCACTTTCAGTAGATTATAACCTTTCCAATGATATCTCACCATATCCATCTTGCTTAAAAAATACGTCTTAGTTATGTCATATTCATATCATAAGCATATTTCTATGAAGAATATGGGGCATAGCGTCAAAGTCACAATAAAGGAACTAGAGAGAACAGAACCCAAAGAAGCAGACTGGCAATCTGTGACCAAGACAGAAAGCAGAGCCAGAAGGCACCAAAGCCAGCTAGAATTACCAAGCAGCCTGTCTTTGGAGGAACAGAATAGAAAATGACAGTGGACGTGGCTGAAGGGTGTCCTTGTGGTATAAGCAAGCCGCTGCCAAGAGAGGTTCTCAACCATCCTACAAAAGCAAGCAATCATCAGTGACTCCATCTTAAGATGAGTGGACAGAGCATTCAGCAAGGGACACAAGGACAACAAGAGGATGCACTGTATCCATGGAGTGAAAATACAAGATGTAACTGCAAGATTGGGAGGGATTCTGAAGTCATGTGGCAAGTCTGCATTGGTGAGGATACATGCTGGAACCAATGACTTGGTATCATGTGGAACTACACAGATTATTGGAGACTTCAGGGGCCTTGGCAGAGAGGCAGAACAAGAACCAATGGCTGGAAGCTGAAGCCAGATAAATTCAAACGAGGAATAAGGCACTTTCTTTTTAACATGGCGAGGGTGATTAACCATCAGAACAAACTCCCACAGGAAGTGGTGGATTTTCCTTCTCTTGCTGTCTTCGGATAGAGGCATTTCTAGGCAAACACCAGTTATTGGTCTCAGTACAGGGGTAACCGATGAAATTCTCTGCCCCGTGTTGTACAGGAGGTCAGACCAGATGATCTAATGGTCCCTTCTGATCTTAGGAAACCATGTGTCACAGAGCCTCCAAGAAGCTCCTCCCACCAAGGCCTTCTGGCTGATGGGGTACAGTTGTGGATGATGTGGAGTTTCTGATATGGGTTTGATGTGCTATGGTGCAGAGGCCAGTGTGGGAGCTCTCCATGATTTCCATTATTATTGCAGCTGAATGTTTCCTCCCTAAACTATTTTGTAGCTTCCTGAAGCGACACAGACACAATCCATATGCATGAGTTGAAAGTGGCAGTTCAAAGCCACAGAGGAGCTGAGAAGCTCACCCAGCAAGCGAGTTAGTTTCATAATCACATCCCGCTTGCTTCAGCCTCTGGAGGATCCACTTAAAGCCAACGATGAAATAAAAATGGGAGAAAAACTGGCTCAGGAAGAAACTTAAAGTGCTTGGAAATATTAGCTCTCGGCGACAGGTTTCAAAACAAACACAAGAAATTCCCCTTTAAAAGAAGCACTTAGAAGTGCTCCTCTGGGGCTGAAGAAAATCTCTTACTTGTAATATTTTGAAAAAGCTACAATTTAGTGACAAAATAATGCATTTTATTTTCCTAGCACAAGAAAATTGACATAATCCTTGCTTTCCCCCTCCTCAATAAACCTGACAGATCTCTCCCTGCCTTTAGCAACCAGGCAGCCTCACACAGGTGTGTAGTTCTCAGGTCAAAATACAGAGCACTCAGTCAGACAGAATCCTGAACTGCACACCAATGCAGGCACTAGGAAAGCAAGAAAATCAGCAGGGAGATGGTGCATTGGCACACAAGCCTCAAAGGTTCCTGAGTGTGTGTTCACAACTGGCATGAGAAGAGCTATGCAAAGTTCTCCTGGCCCAGCCCCATGCAGAAAACAGGCAAAAGTCACATTCATTTCATTCATGTAGGAAGAGATGTTTTGTCCCCATGGAACTTCCTAGTTCTGGATATCAAGAGAAGGCCTATGCCTGCTAAACTCATGGGCCCAAATGCTGAGGTGGGAAGAACCTTCTTTAGGGTTCTTGCACCAACCTCAACAATCTCCAGCACCTGGCACGTCGGGTGGCATTGGATTCCTTGGCATGTTCATAGAGTGACTTGGGGAATCTTCTCACCTGGTGATGGAGATCTAAAACTGCAGCAGTCGATGGATAGGCTTTAAAGAGCTGGTTGTGCCTTCTCCATTCTGCATATTTTTATTTGGTTGCTCATGGGGATGATCTTACAGGCATTTATTGATTTGAATGATTTGTTATGAAGAATGCAAACCTCATAATTGCAGTTCATTTCCTTTATTGCATGTATTATAGTGGGGGCAGTAGCAAGCACAAGGATGCAGAGTGTTTCCATGCTAATCCCCAGTTTCCAGTTGCTCTTTACTTTCCAAAACTTTCCTCTTCTAGCTGATATTCTCCAAGCCTGGAGTGTGAAAAAATATGCGTTTCCAATTATAAACAAAGAAATGTTGAGAGATTTTTACTTTTAAAAAACAGCTCTTCTGTTGAAATGCTGAAGGAGAGAGTTTTAAATCCAGCCTGGAGGAGAAGTGCCTTTGAGTGTTCTAGCGGAAGCTGTTTTTGATTTGACTGAGTTATGGCTAGTTGAAAATAACACTCTGTGTGCATGCACAATACATCTTGCACAGAAAAGAGTGTTTGCTATAAGAAAAAAGTGATATGATCTATTGTACTATTTGAGAAATAGTGTGTGATCATATAACTTAAGGCTCAGGTTTCTGTCAGGAGTGACTCCACTGTCATTGATAGAATACTTCATATACCCATGAAAAACCAATGTGAGTGAGTGTAAAAATTTTTACACACACACACACACACACACACACACACACACACACACACACACACACACACACACACACACACACACACACACACATATACAGGAGGGTGGGCAACCTTAAGTTTGTCACTTGCTGAGGTCTGAATGCTGTGCAACCTTAACATGCTGCTATTATAGTATTCATTCCTGAATGATAATTGGCTCTTGACAGGCAGAGAGAGGCGATAAAGGGTTAACCAGCATGACCATGGGACTGCTGCATTGCCTGCCATTGGCTTCAACATTCTAGAGTTAGGTGGAGCACCCCCACGAGTCAGGAAATGTTAGAAATGAATATTCTTCCGTGGGTTCGTAAGTAACCGTATCAAGACTGAGTACAGCAAAAAAGTATCTACAGAGGGTGAAATTCATCACTGTGCAAAGGCCCAGCACCAGGTCTAGGGAAGTTGCCTAGGGAAGTTGTGGAATCTCCATCTCTGGAGATATTTAAGAGTAGGTTAGATAAATGTCTATTAGGGATGGTCTAGACAATATTTGGTCCTGCCATGAGGGCAGGGGACTGGACTCGATGACCTCTCAAGGTCCCTTCCAGTCCTGGAGTCTATGAATCTATGAGTCTCAGCACAACAGAAGCTCAACGGATTGATCTAACCTTCATAAACAGGAAGACAGAATTATCCCTGAAGATTTGCAGTTGTTGGACAGCTGTGTGTGTGAATAATAAATAAGTAAATACAATAATAAATATTTTTCTCCAAACTAGAACAAGAGCCCTTCCAGTATGAATGCACATGGATATATATTGTTTGCCTGACAATTTGCAACACTTCTTTGTTTTCAAAAATATTCTTGTAAGTAAAAATTTTCTCCAGAGACTGTATCTGAGAAAGTGAGTGAAAGGAATTGCCTGTCTCAGGGAAGCAACTCATTGAATTATAGTCACAAGAATATTTGGGTGAAATTCACTCCAGGCTCAAAGTCAGCACAAGGCCTATGCACTCTGTGAACCCCATCAGGCCTACCCACATGAATAAGGCAAGCAGGATTTGGCCCATGGTATTTTCCCCAAATGGCTAGAACTGCTGGAGGAAAAGTATTGACTGAACCACTAGTTCTAAGGACTCCTTTGTGCCCCAGACTGAAGATTCTCTATATGGTAAGTGAAGCCTCAGACTCAGCTCACATAGCCAGATCTGATGTCCTAGGTAGAAACTAAAGAGCCTTAATGTCTCCTGCCAGGCATTACACAGAGCTGTGAGAGGCCCCCATGTCACAGCCATACTAAAATCAACTCTGGACTTGGTGTGAAGGCATCAGCAAATCTCCCAGACTATGGCAGGAGCAGGACTGGGCTCTGCAGCATCACCACCACTCAGCTGAGCACCTCCCGCCTGGCTGCTTCTACCAGTGCCTGGGCTTCGCACTGTTGCTACTGCATCCCCAGCTGCACTTCCCCAGAGAAGTCTTCTCAACCACCTGCCTGCCTCTTCCCCTCACGCTACCTTCTGTTTCAGCTCTTGTAGAAAACCTTTGCTGACCAGCAACAGAGGGACTGGTCCTTCATGCTGTTCTCTTCTTGCTTGTTTTCCTTCTTTGGCTGCTGATTGGTCAGTGCAGCCCAGTCCCACCTGGATTCTCTGCTCTCTGTTCCGATAGAATGGTGAGAACACGGCCCCGGGCTGCGCTGTGTGGGACAACTACGGACAGCCATGCTCCCCTCCACATGCTGTTCCATTCCTAGCCCCCAAGGAGTGTGCTGTCCAGTGAGCGGCATGACAGGTTCCCTTCCTTCCAGTAACAGAACCATCTGCATCTCTTGCTTGCTACTCTGCCTCCTTTGCTCCATCTGCTCACAGCTTTGAATATCTGCTTCAGAATCTCATCCTCTCATCCCTCCTTATTCCACAAAGAGTCTCAGCCATTTTCCAGTCAGCTCCGCAGCCCTGTGCTCTGGCCTGTCTGCACAGAAGCTACCGTGGGCACAATTGAATTAAGGATCCTTTGTCTTGATTTAATTTTCTCCTTGCTCTGCCTCTAACAAAGCAGCAAATTGTCGACTGTGTTTGTTTTACTTTTATTTATAGGGTAATTTGCATCATGAAAGGGAGTTGGCCTATCAATAACAGGAACCCAATTAAAGGTCTTTCTCCCTCTTCTCATTCTGATGGGCTCCGCTCATCTCTCATATGTCCCCATCTGGATGAGGTATTGTGCTGACCTATTCATGGGGGCCTGCTCTCAGGCCACTCCATCGCTGGCGAAGCTGCTGTGGATGCACATTCCCAGAATGAGGGTCCAAACTTTCGTCTCCAGAAGGAGAGGAATGTTCGTCAGTAATGCCATTTTTAGAGGCTTTTGCAAAGATGACGACAGTGGGGTAACAGCCCAGCAACAGCACGCACCCAGGAGAGGAAATAGCAGGTTACACGTAATATTTCATCAGCCTAGATCTACCCTGAGCTCAGTGCCAGGAGGAGAAAGCCTACAGAATCCTGCTGAATTGTCACCATCTGTACAGCACAGCCCACTTCACTGGAGGAGGCAGTAACCACCTCACTTCATTGACACCAGGAACTAAACTTTCACTCCGGAGCAAAATCCTCCTGCCCTAGGGTGACCAGACAGCAAATGTGAAAAATCAGGACTGGGATGGGAGGGGGGGGGTAATAGGAACCTATATCAGAAAAAGACCCAAAATTGGGGCTATCCCTATAAAATCGGGACATCTGGTCACCCTATCCTGCCCGCTCCCTGAGCCGAGTGACTGGGCAGCAGGGGTGTGGGGCCAGCTCTAATGCAGCCATCACCAGCACTGGGAGAGTCAGCATTGCTGAGCTGATGGATGACCCCTGAGAATGTAAAAGGAGTGGGAGGCAGAGACTGGTTTGATGCAATTAAAGAGCACTTTGAAAGGGAGCCGAGCTTCAGAGCGGCTCTTTCCTTGTTCTCTTGAAGAAAGCTGCTGCTCTTTGTGGCTCTGCAGGGAGGTTGGTCACCCTGTCATGCTCTTTCTTCCTGCCCCTGGAGAGCTGCAGCCCAAGTGATTGCTGGCCAGTGATGATCTGCCACCAGTGACTGGTGTGCAGATTGTGACTGATGCATACACCAGTCTCCATGGGGATGTGCCAGGAGTCATGCAGGCCTAATAGGTGCATGCTGTACCTGAGGCCTCCTGGGTGATGTGTTTGATCATTTAATTGTCAAGAACAGGCCAGGTAATGCAGAAAACCTCTCTGCGAAAAGGAGAGCACCTTCTCCCATGATTCTGGCACCTGCCGGAGCCTTGGGGCTGCAGGTGAAACCTGCTTATGTTGCCTTCTGGCTGCGCCAGGAGCAGAAAGGAGGCTGTTCTGGCATAATGACAATCTGCGTTACAGGAAAGGACATGAGAGCTAGGTCCTCAGTCAGTTCCTGTCTGTAGAGTCCCTGTAGCAAGGCCTGGGGATGGAGGCACCCTCAGGGGCTGGCAGGGTAAGGGAGAAAAGGTCAGAGAATGATTGGAATTGATTCCCTCCCAGGGCAGAGCTGCCATTACCTCCCCTGCACTCCCACTGGAAAGGCAAAGAATGACCCGAGTGCAGGAGGCCTGTGGAGGGAGCACTGGGGCTGGGGCGTGATTGAGAAGAAGAAAGGCTAAATGGGGATGTAATGGCACCGAGCTCCTGCCAGAGCTATTTACTCTTTGCACCCAGCGCGTCAGCTATTCCTCTGGGACACAGGCTGCATTCCTTAGTAGTGACACGTCCTCCTCCCTGGGACGTGCCCTCCTGTGCGTCCAGCACGGTGCCCCCCATGGATCTATTGCAAATCTGTCCCTGGTGTGTTGCATCTCCTTTGCAATCCCTGGCTGCCTGGGCATCATTAGTGCAGGCCTCCTTAGTCAGTGATCTTCCTGAGAACATCCCCTTCCACTCCAAGCCAGACATCCAATCTCCCCCCTCCCCAGCTCAATGAAACATCAAACAAAACAGGGCTTTCTTAGCCCCTCAGCCCCCTGTCATGTATCCATTGACACTCAATACCCTCCATTGTAGAGAGGAGCCATTCGGAAAAGAGCAGGAGTGTTTTCCGAGAACTCCAACTTTCATTAACAGACTCTCATTTCTCTTGCTTTTTTGGAGTGCTGGGGGACAGGTCATAGAAAAAACTCTTCTCCCTCTTCCTTCCCTTTGTCTGGTGAGAACCAAAGGCTTGGTAGCATTTAAAGTTTGAGGATCTTTGTGTCCGGTCATATAATTATTTGTTAAGTGCTGACAGCATTCTTGTGTTCAATGTTCTTGACACTAGTCCTGGAACCTACAAGAGCAGAGGCAATTCTTGGTTTAGGCCTAAATGGAGCACAGGATCAGGTCCAAGAGGTGAATATAGTTGGACCGCTTGGCAATAGTGACCATAATAGAATTAAATTTAACATCCCTGTGGCAGGGATTTTGTAAAGGGAAATCATGACTTACCAATCTACTAGAATTCTTTGAGGGGGTCAACAAGCATGTGGACAAGGGGGACCCAGTGGACATATTATACTGAGATATTCAGAAAGCCTTTGACAAGATCCCTCACCAAAGGCTCTTAAGCAAAGTAAGCTGTCATGGGATAAGCGGGAAGGTGCTTTCATAGATTGGTAATTGGTTAAAATATGAGAAACAAAGGGTAGAAATAACTAGTCAGTTTTCAGAATGGAGAGAGGTAGAGTGGTGTCCCCCAGGGGTCTGTATTGGGCCCAGTCCTACTCAGCATATTCATAAATGATCTGGAAAAAAGGGGTAAACAATGAGGTGACAAAATTTGCAGATGATACAAAACTACTCAAGATAGTTAAGTCCCAGGCAGACTGCAAAAAGCTACAAAAGGATCTCTCAAAATTGGGTGACTGGGCAACAACATGGCAGATGAAATTCAGTGTTGATAAATGCAAAGTAATGCACATTGGAAAACATAATCCCAACTATACATATAAAATGATGGGGTCTAAATTAGCTGTTACCACTCAAGAAAGAGATCTTGGAGTCATTGTGGATAGTTCTCTGAAAACATCCACTCAATGTGCAGCGGCAGTCAAAAAATGGAACGGTATGTTGAGAATCATTAAGAAAGAGGTAGATAATAAGACAGAAAATATCATAATGCCTCTCTATAAATCCATGGTATGACCACATCTTGAATACTGCGTGCAGATGTGGTCGCCCCATCTCAAAAAAGATATATTGGAATTGGAAAAGGTTCAGAAAAGGGCAACAAAAATTGTTAGGGGGATGAAACAGCTTCCGTGTGAGGAGAGATTAATAAGACTGGGAATTTTCAGCTTGTAAAAGAGATGACTATGGGGGGATGTGATAGAGGTCTATAAAATCATGACTGGTGTGAAGAAAGTAAATAAGGAAGTGTTATTTACTCCTTCCCATAACACAGGAACTAGGACTCACCAAATGAAATGAATAGGCAGCAGGTTTAAAACAAACAAAAGGAAGTATTTTTTCACACAACGCACGTCAGTCTGTGGAACTCCTTGCCAGAGGATGTTGTGAAAGCCAAGAGTATAACAAGGTTCAAAAAAGAACTTCGTAAATTCGCTTGATGATTACCTGCTCTGTCCATTCCCTCTGGGGCACCTGGCACTGGCCGCTGTCAGTAGACAGGATACCGGGCTAGATGGATCTTTGGTCTGACCCAGTGTGGCTGTTCTTATGTTCTTATGTTCTCCTACAACGTAAACAGCAATACCAAGAGACACAATGTCTCCCTGAAAGAGTATACTATCTGCACAAGCCATCTGCAAAGAGGAGGCACTAGGAAATCCAGTGGAGGAACTCACACAGAGGGAGGGTTTTTTAGTTTTATTGTTGTTTTCTGACTGCTTTTGGGCATCCCAGACGAGTCTTTAGGAGAGACCTGACTGCAGAGAAAGTGGTATCATGGTGGTGTGGAATTGTGGGGCAGGGCGTTCCAATGAATTGTCCCTAGCTCTCACCTTGCGCTTTCATCAGCAGTTCTCAAAGTGCTTTGCAAAAGAGCTCAGCACTGTTATTTCCATTGGACGGATGGGAAAATACGGGAGCTCATGGCAAAAGGCACTGAGATGGGAGGGGGAGAGGTGGCATTGGCAGAGGGGGTTGGCAGGAAGCTAGAGGACAGAATAAAGAACCACGGCTCTGTTGTGTGAGGTCTTGAAGGAGACTGAGAAGTTCTCTTCAAGGCCTGTTATAATCCCTTGACAAATGGCACACTGTGTCCAAGGTGATTTTGTAGTAAATACAATGGAGGAAGGACCTGGTTGTTTCTAAACCAGGGTGTGTCTTACCAGAGAATTGTACATGGATTCAGGGAGAGTAACTGCCCAGCAAGCTGCTGTGGCTGTGCTAGCTCCATGCCCTGAGGTGAAGGGAAGGGAGCCAGCTGTATATCACTGGGTTCCCTAAGAAAGCTCACAGTGGTTAGTGGGCATCGGACTGGGCCTATACGCTCACATGCCAGCAGGGAGCTCGTGCTGCAGCAGGGCCATCTGAAGCCTGGCTCTGCACAGGGGAGTGGGTAGGTGGGAACAGGACAAAGTCACAAGGAACCTTCTCCTACCCTGCACAAGACAGAGCCCAAGTCACCACGGGGAACGGAGCCCCTGCCCCAGGCTGCTACCATCTGTAGCCTTGCAGCACCACCTGTGGCTTTACCTCTGCCATCGGGGACAAGAACAGACATGTGCGTGAGCAGCCGTGTCGATTCCCTTCTGGACTCTCCACTGATCTGCTGCAGGACTTGGCTTAGGTGAGTAACTACCTGAGGGTGCCCTGGGTGGCGAAGGAGTAGGGTGACCCGATGTCCCGATTTTATAGTCCTGATATTTGGGGCTTTGTCTTATATAAGCTCCTATTACCCCCCCACCAGTCCTGATTTTTCATCCTTGTTGTCTGCTCACCCTACAAAGGAAGATGTCTAAAAGGGTAGAGGGAGAAAACTTGTTCACCTTAGCCTCTAAGGCTAGAACAAGAAGCAATGGGCTTAAACTGCAGCAAGGGAGATTTAGATTGAACATTAGGAAAAAGTTCCTAACTGTCAGGGTGGTTAAACACTGGAATAAATTGCCTAGGGAGACTGCAGAATCTCCATCTCTGGAGATATTTAAGAGTAGGTTAGATAAATGTCTATTAGGGATGGTCTAGACAGTATTTGGTCCTGCCATGAGGGCAGGGGACTGGACTCGATGACCTCTCGAGGTCCCATCCAGCCCTAGAATCTATGAATCTATGAGCCAATCCATTTCAGGATCTCAGTGACATTTGATTGTTCAAGGAGGCGAACAGCTGGAAATCCTTTTTTCTCCAGTTCCCAAATGTGACAGTGAGCAGCAAGGCTCCCAAACGGCTGGGAGAGCCGCTATTTCCTTCCTCGGTTTCACCCTAGCTAAAGAAACGGCTACCCATCCTTTCCACACGTCACTTCTAACACACCCAGGGAAGCACACTCTGAGGCTTTCATTTGTTCTACAGCATTAAATATTGAATGATATCGCTGGGAAAATACAGGAAATGTAGACTGTAAATGCAGGAAAATAATCCCTCAAAGTATTTCTAGTGGATGCTTTTTTCCCCTTCCCAGTGGTAATTTGACCCGACACATCTATGACGTGGAGATAATGCTCCCAGTCCACTGGGAAAGTGCTTGGGACCCTACAGCTTAATGCCCATTTACACAGGCACAGTGCTAGTCTCATTTCAGCTGTACAAATCCCTCTGAGAGAGGCCAGCTGTGTCCTAGCCCACTTACTGACCACTTGCAAATCAGTCAGTCACTGGGGAACTCTCAGTACTACCCCATTGGCTGAATCTGGGGGGAAACCCAGCTGGAAAGAGCAGGGCAACACTCTTTAACCTGCTTTTTAAGATTATTTGTTCACATTTCCCTTTGTTCCATAGCCGGGTGCAACGTGTCGTTGGCCCAGGGGTGACTAGTTTATTACAGAGGACAAAGGGGAACTATTTGCTATACCAGCTCCTGTTTGTTTCACATTCTATCGGCTGAGGAAGTGCTTTGATTGTATCAAACATGTCCAGGCCCTTCCTTGCCAGTGGCGCTCTTGGCCCATTGCTGCTGCCATTGACAGCAATGGTGAAACTCCCTAATAATCCCATACATTTCTACTGGTCCCCTTACACACCAGGGATGTACCTTATTTATAGCCTTTTGGAAATTTACATGCACCGGAAAGGTCCATTGCATTGTGAAACAGCCAAGCAGTAGAGATGCTGGTGTTTCTTTGGCTGGATGATAAGTGTGAATGGCCAGAGCAATCCCATTCACTGTAACGTTTCCCATTCCATTGCTGGGAGCTGGGCACTAGGATTACTGTAGCTCTTTTGTGGGTCTGATTCACTGCCATGGAAGTTAATGGGAGTCTTTCAATTGACTTTAGCAGGCCTTGGCCTGGACCATATATCCTTGTGCTGGCCATCAATGATCCAATCCCCTTTGTAAGCACTGGGCTGTATGTGGGCCAAGTTTTATTTGCCTGCCCTATATTGGTATTGTGAATGCAGTGCTGCTGAGTAAGCACTCATTCCATGGGATTCAGTTTACAGCCCCCATCTGAAGAGCCTGTAGAAATGCAAGTCTTTTGTAAGTCTAGATGACCAGTTGAAATTCCCTTTTCATTCACAGGATAATTTTGCTCCAGTACCCAAAATCTTCGGCATGCAGTCTGTGTAGCTCTGAGTAATTCTCAGGGCCTGTACCTGACAGTTAGGATAATCATGAGCTATGATTTTAAATGGAGTCCTCTTTTTACCTAAAACAGGATTCTTCCCTTTTCGAGTTATTGGTTTGCACATGTTCATAAGGAAACAGTTTTAAATATGGTAATTAAGAGCATCCAATCAATTACCATAGTGTTCAGGGACATGACCATGGCAGTCAATCTGCGATTGCAAATCTGCATATTTATACCATTTCATTAATTATGTATTAGGCAGCATTAATCCCAGTAATATGTGTATGCTTGTTCAGTAGGAGAGAGAGAAAGAACCAGCCTTGGAGAAGAATTGATCAGGGAGCCAGTCTCACATTCCAGATCGCGTTAGATTACAATTACAAAATTTTGATTTAAAAGGCTTTACATTTAAAAATATGTATAGTTGTGCAAGATTGTATAGTCTCCCTGTATCCACATGTAAAGTGGGCATTGTTTGAATGAATCCATTAATAAATGGCCCCTTCATGCCTTTTGGGAGTGAGCGCAATTGAACAGAGGAGTGGCATCTGCTAGACAATTTGCATCAAATGATTCGACGGTTGGAAGAAACTCCCATTCATCTATTAAGACCCTGTAATTCACCATCTGATCAGATACAGTTACCTTCTATCTTGATCACACAAACCAAAGAAGTTCTCAGATTGGTTGCAATGAATAATAGCAAGTTAGGAAAACTTCTGCATCATGCTTTGTATCCAATCACAATGATAACTGCAAAGGCACCACTAAGATATCACAGATATATACGCTAGTTGTCAGTTCAGAAACCTCACTAACAGTTTGATATCCTCCCAGAACCAGAATTGAGTTGTTCTGGGAAGAATTGCTCTTACTGCATTTGTAATTGATTGGAAAGGGAAGTTAATAAGAAGAAAAATGATGAGAAAAGTTGGGACGCAAGTTTTAAAATTAAAAAATAAACTGATGGACGGTGAGGTGAAAGCAGAGGCAAAGAATAGCATCTGAGAAGAAGAACAGCCCATGTGTGCTTTGAGCCCAGACCTAGCACTGACAGCTTGTACTGGAGGAGAAGTTACAGATGGGATCCAGGAGAAAGGGTTCCAGTTTCTGCCAATGCACAGTGCTCTTTGTCATGAAACGGGTGAAAATGCACTCTCTCCATAGGCAAAACCAGCAGTTGGCACCCAATGGAAACTTACCATTTTTTTAATAACTATTATCCAAGCAGAAAGAACAGCTTTACTGGTGGGATGATAGATCGTTACTGGCAGAAACTACATGTCTGTATTTCACTCTCACCAACAACTAATGAAAATGTGAATTGAAAGGTTTTCTTCATAGACAGTTTTCTGGGTTTGCTATGTTCTGAGTGAATAGAAAGTGGACATGCACACCGCCTATATCCTTCTGCACCCACACATGCACTATATGTGGCCATAAGATGACAAGAGACCAAGTGATGTTTATTCTAGAAATAATGACTGATGTATAAGACATAAGAAAGACATGTGACCGATGTAATAAAAAACATATCCAGGATATTTATCATAGAAAACAATACGCAGAAAGGCAATTCCTCAAACTCTTGTAATTTGTGACATTGATTTTCAATTTGTGTTCATTGGTGGTTTGTTAATGCATTTATTAGCCATTACATACATACTTCAAAATGATGAGGTTTCCATATCTACATATGCAAATATAATGTGTCTGGCACGTATATTGATAGACTGGGCAACTATCAAGTTGGTTCTCATTATCCCCTTGAGGCGTCTCTGGATTTTTTTTTTTGACTATAATAGAAAGACCACCCACTTTCTCCAATGTGTTTTATTTCCTATATGTGGATAGCTGGTAGATTGCAAGAACACAGGATCCTTCAGAACAGCCTGAAACACACTAAGAGCTTCGAGCTCTGACAAACTCTTTAGAAAATAGGGTGATTTGGGCCCAGCTGTGTAAATGTTTTCAGTTTCGCTGCTGAGGCCCTGATTTTGATTCTGTGCCAAGACAAGCCTCGCTCAAGTTGTTTTTGGCAAAGCCTCCTGGCTCAGGAATGTCAGCATCACTTTCAAAATATGACGGTTTGTAATTTGGACCACGGAATGAAAACCGAGCTTCTGGTGCATTTTGCCATCTAATTACTAAGTCCCCAATTACAGTCAAGGAACACCCTCTGTAGCCTGGTGTGCAGGAAGGTTATTCCCATTGTAAGAGAATTCTGCAGGCACATTTCCCTTAGCACATTCCTGAGACATTCACAGGTTTCTAAATTAGCCCGCGTTGTTCTGTAAGGGTAAAAGTGAGCCTGCTCACAGGCCCCTTCCCAGGTAACTCAGGGAGTAAACATGCCATGGAGTGATGTTGTGATGTTACTGAGCAGGCTAAGCTGTTGCTCCATCTGTGCACATCAGCCAGCAGAGACAGCACATAACAGGACCGATTTTGTTGACTGGCAGAGTCTACTGAGACTTCACCATGTTCTCGTCTCACCACACCGTTTGTCTTTTGCCTTTTCTGAGGCTGCTGTTAGACCTTGGGATGCTTCACTTTGCCCCATTCTCTGAACGGTGCAGGATATCGGTGAGATTTTTTCACCACTCGACTGCATCAGAGACCCCTTAAGGTTGCGTGGCCCTTGTTATCACTGCCTGATGTGTGTCCTGGCCGATTTGTGATAAGGGGAATGCCTTATTTCCTGGTCTCCTGGACAGAATTCTGCATGCATAAGATAAAAAACGGTACAGGATACCATGTGGCCATGTTTGCTGATTTCACCGTCTTCCCACTGGCTCCCTGTTGGATTTGCTTTAAAAGCACAAGACAAAAAGCCAGATTCAGCCTCAGGATGAGCAGGTTTGGTTGATGTTTTTCAGATCTCTTCATAGGTATGTTTTGGGCTCTCAGAGGGATTTAAAGCATCCTTTGACCTAGTTGGAGGGGTGTCCTTAAAACACACAGCAGCAGCGGTGTTCTGGACAGCAATGCTTCAAAGTGAACGGTCCAACTGCATGTTCTGGCCTGCTTGGCCAATGAGAGACAGCTAAGACTAATTTCAGTAGCCCTCCCCACCTCTGTCCTGCCTTGCACCCTGCAAGGGCGCTGGGCACATGTACTGTGACACAAGGATCATGAGACTCCCATTTGTTCCAGCAGCAATGGCATTGTAGGGGCCGACTAGCTTTATAGAGCAGGAGGGCAGTTGTATGAACCAAAATAAAGCCCAGCTCAGAACTAATGGACCATCAAGTCACAGGACTTTCTCTGTTCATCACATTTTCTTTCTTTCTTAGCTCAACAAAGAGGTGGTGGCTCTCATTGCCGGTGACCTGTTCCTGCTGACAGTGGCCAGCCATGGGGATTTCAGGCAATCTGCTTTGGTGGCTATTTTCCTTGAAGAGGCCAAAGGTTGTCGGGACTTTGTTTGCTGCCCCCCACCCCAGCCCATGTGCCACTCAGCATGTCTGGGGCTGAAATGGTGGCATGACTGAGTATGACTGCCATGGCCTTGGGCTGAGTGATGATGAGTAAGTCCACTGCAGAGGTAAGTTACCTGGTGGCTGAGGCACATGGGCAGAAGCTGAGATGCATCACCGGAGCACTTCCACTTGCCCTCAACCCTCTATTTCATGTACATCCCTAAGGCATAGCCATGATCACTCAGTGCTGCAGCAGGGCAGGGCCGAGAGCCTGTTCCGAGGTGTCACAGATTCCTTGCTGCCTGTTGAACAACTGTGTCAATGCGATGCTGGGTGACAGCCCCTTGAGTCAGAGCCCAGAGGTGCCTGGGAACAGATGAGAGCAAAGCAAAGTGAAAGGACTTGCAAGGCTTATGCACTTGGCAGCATGGCCTACCAGCCTCTGGGGACTCCATTCCTACGTATGAGCACTGGCGTGATTACGGTGCTACCTAGAGTGTGCAGCTGAAAGCTTCTCCCCGTGCACTGGTACCTGACGGATTGAACACCACAGGCTGCTAGAGCTCCTGGTTCTATGTCAGTTAGTGAGAGCGCAGGACGGTGCCTGTCTCTGCAAGGGCAAGGTGAAGCAACTCTTCTCACCGCAGATAGAATTAGCCTCTTCTGCAGAAACCGACCCTGGAGTGCTCACTTGACCAGAGCCCTGGGAGACTACCTCTGTGGCTGCTGTGGAATCTGAACACAGAGCACTTTCCACCAAAGCCCCTGCATCCGTAATGAGCAGGGAGTTAGCGGAGAGATGTGCTAATTTCATTATTCATGCACATAATTACGGCAGAGGGGCTGGGTGGCTTTTTAAGTAATGACGGTTGAGAGGAAGAATTTCCTAACTTTTGTAACACATGGAACATTGTTTAACTCTTCAGTTGAAAAGCTCTGCCTAACCCATTCAAAGAGACAGGAGGACTGCACAGGAATGCAGGCTGGATCTGTCACAGCCAGGAGGTAATGGGTGTGTTTGTTGCAAGTGGCTGCTGCAGTCCAATGTGGAGGAAGCTGAGAAGACCAAGAAACATAGCCATTTCTTTCTTTCTTAGCTCAACAAAGAGGTGGTGGCTCTCATTTCCGGTGACATGTTCCTGCTGACAGTGGCTAGCCATGGGGATTTCAGACAATCCATTTTCGTGGCTATTTTCCTTGAAGAGGCCAAAGGTTGCTGGGACTTTGTTTGATGTCCCCCACCCCAGCCCATGTGCCACTCAGCATGTCTGGGGCTGAAACGGTGGCATGACTGAGTATGACCAAACACAAACACAAAACATTGAGATATACTCCTCTGAAAAATAACGAGAGGGTTAAGCCATGCCAGTGGCTTAGCACGGGCCTGACACCCAGGAACACTTGACTCCTCAGTGCTACTGACTCGTGTGGCCGGGACAAGTCTCTTAGGCAAAAGTTTTAAAGTCCTCTTGTTTCGGAGGTGAGAGAGAGCAGTGTGTGTCAGTAGCACTGACAGTCATGCCCAAAGTGTAGCAAAAGTTGGATGCTGAAAAATGAAGGGTCCCCAAATTAAATGCTACTTGAGCTGGTGTTTTCCTGTCTGTAAAATGGAGTAAATACTATCATCTCCCCTGTCTGCAGGGGTGCTGCGGAGCACACTCAATGTTTGCAAAGCACGAGGGAGTTGAAGAGTGCTGAGATTCGTATTACTGTAGCCATGAGGAGCCCCAGTCACGGGCCGGGTCCCCACTGTGCTAGGTGCTGTACAAACACAGAATGAAATGTCGGCCTTGGCCCCAAGGAGCTGCCAATTGAAGTGTTAGATGAGAGACAACACATGGACCCCGACAGATGGGGATAGGCCATGTGCTCAGCACACCAGTAAATGGCACCTGCCCCTCCAGTGTCTTCTGTGTGACTCTGTCCAATCTCTCTCCCTTTGTGAACTAATACACACTGATAGTGCTGCCTGCCTGCGACTGCCCTGCCTGGATGTGGCTCCCGGGGAGTTTTGAGAAGAGCCTCAGTCTTGACTTCCTTAGGGTTTACGTGAAAGCAGCATGCAGGCAGTGGGGGCACGGCCGTTCTGTCACACACATGGCAGGATCAAAGACATTGTCTGTTGGGAGCAATTGTCCTGCGACCGGCCGCATAGGAAGGCTGGCTCTGATTTCAGCACCACACAGAAACATGGGGAACGAGGAGCTAGTCTAAACCCCGGATTCTCTATCCCCACAGCACTCACAGAGCTCCCTGGAGCTTGCCTGCCAGAGTTTCTGGTGACTCCACTGGCCATGCCTGGACATGCTGCTCCCCCCTGCTCTGATGGGGAGGGGGGGTAGAGGTCAGGCCTTGGTTGCACTCTGCTCTGTGCTGTTGCACCACTCATCTGTCTCCAGCCCACACACTATCATCAGGCAACCCACACGGTTTCCCTCTCCACAGGGGTTGTGCCTTTATCCCAGCCTAAGCCGTCCAGTGCATTAACCTCAACCCCATTCAAACACGCTCTGCTCTCAGCTACTGCACCAGGCTCCCCTGGCTTAACCGTCGGTCAGGCTGCTGCGATATCAGCCCACAGACCCCAAAGCTTCCTGTATCGCAGCGTTTCACAGGGCGCATTACCCGCTTTCCAAGAGATGACCTCAAAGGGAAAGCTCCGCCAGAGGCATCCAGCTTCAGCAGGGGAGGGTGCCAATGAACAGACCGAAATAGCTGGGATCCCAGCTCGGCCCCCAGAAACGAGAACTATCCCTCGCCGCTTACACAGGATAGTCACCAAAGACAAATTTGGACACCCCATCATCACAAGTGCCTCTTGCTGATGAGTGCTAATTCGTGTAGCTCTTCCATTGTGTCAGCAGGAGGTTTGTCTTTCATTGGGTTTCATGCTCTAAATGAATGGTGACAAAGGTTTGAACAGGTGAGGCATGTCTCATAAGAGCTGGATAAATGTCTGAGTTGGGCTGAGTCTAATTACACACTGCCCCACTCTGGCTCCCCAGCACCCCATGGGCAGTCGAGGGAGAATCTGTCAGGAGAGCTCAATATTTTTTTTTGATGGGTACTAAAGCTGAGGTACAGTAATGAAGGGTTTCTAATGGTACCTGCAGCTCTAGCAACATCGGGTCCTTCTATGCTCAGGTCTCAAATATTAATCAGGAAACTTTGTGCAATGTGAGCAAAGAAGCTGCCACATTGGATCAAGCCAGTGATCCATTCAGTGCAGTACCCTCTTTGCGGGGGAAAGGGTGATAGTCCCTCGTGCTGCATTCACAACCTGTCGCAGAGAGAGCCCAGCACATCCAGTGGCTGTGACCTTAGACCTCTCTGAAACCCCACGTATTGGTAATGGATTCCCCCTTCTTGTGAACACACTTTAAAAATGTTAATAGGCTGTAAATTACTCTTGCTTTTATACTTCTTAAAATAAGCTTTTCTTCCTATAGATGGTCTCTCTAGCTGGCTTTCGCTCACCTCCTCTTTAGCTGGATCATAGCGCTCTCATACAGATTTCATAGGGACTATTTTACTTATAAGAATTTTTCTAATATCAGATGGATCTGACAGTTCTGGAGTCCTTTCCTGTTCCTACACAGAGGAAAAATAGATTTCCCAACATGTCCATGTACAGAGCTGGCTCCACTGGGGAGCTGAGCACTGCTGCTCCAGCTGGGGACACGTAGCATTTCTAGGGGTCGGGCCCACATGGGGCAGGAATCAAACCGGGATCAATGAATCCTTGTTTACTGCGGTTTCGTCCCAGTACACTGGGCCCTGTGAGGAAACTCATTGTTTCACTCTTAGGTCCCAGCTGATCACACCGGGGAGCTAACCTCGTCTTCAGCCTGTTTCCCATCTAGTGCAGTGCAGGACCTCGTGAGCTTTGCTAGTTTCTGCAAAATTAAATGGCAGCCTCCACAGATTAAATGGCAAAACATCATGATTTTCCCCAGGGTCAAATTTCATCGTGGATCGAATTCACATTCTCTCTGGAATGCTCATAAAATCTCGCGTGCGACTCCCGTGCCTGTGAAACACAAGGCAGGGCCGTTGCGTGTGTTGGCAGGGGAGATGTTACAATTCTGTTTGCTTTGCATAGCAGAGTTAACTAAAAGCAGCCTCCATGTATGTCAGCAGGGGGCAGTGCTCTGAGGCAGTGCAAACTGGTTTTGACACAGAGAGAAACACACTCCATGATCTCCCTGAGATTTATATTTCAAACTAAAGAAAACAAAACAAAACCAAAACAAAACAAAGAACAAAGATAAGTGGCCCAGGCTGGAAGTTCATGCTTTGTTCCTATCCCAAGCAGAGATTTTACAACTCAGTAATGGAGAAAAGCCAGAAACTCTTGCTTCTGCCAATTTATTTTACATAGAAGTCACTCTGATACTATGTTGATGGCTGGTGGTTCAAAACCCCTCAAACAGACAGAAGACGGATGGATGGACGTATTGAAAAAATATTGCATGGCTCTGGTTTCTATTTCATTTCTTTTTCTGCCGCCCTGTCTTTAAGCTCCTGGCCTCCCTCATGGTTGGCGCCCTCTGCAAAGGCAGAGATAACCTGGTCCCTTTGCTTGGGGAATAGCTACTCTGGGGCAGCACCTGGAAAGTCAGATTGTCTCGTGTAGCTTTGGCCTTGTTACCATGGGCAGGTGTTGGAATCACGGACTGTATCTGCCACCTGCATTCTCTGGAAAGACACAGCAGGCATAGACATGTCCCTTCAGCTCTCTGGTGGGTCAGCAGCTCTGTTGCTGGAGGTATTTAGATTTCTCCCATCCTCTTTTCAGTGGCTCCTCTCAAAGATTAACTGGCTTCTGTGGCTAAGGCTTTTTGGAGAAAAAAAGGACACTAATTCCTGAGATGTTACAATGAGATAATAAATGAGACTGGAACTAAAGTGTTTGTAAGCAGTGCAGAATATTTAGGAGACTTTAGACCAGAAGAGCTTTTAATTTCAGACTGAGATTTTCTCCATGTAAATTATTGGATGTGCCGGCGTTCCCAGTGGAAAGCATCATTCATTCTTTAAAATCCTTTTCTTCTTTTTCATTTCCTTCCTTTGCAGTGGAACTGGGAAATTAACAGAGCGGAATGCCTTGTACCTTTGCTATTGATGGGCTTTAGCTCGAGAATTATACACCGCTCAGCGGAGTGCTTGGGAAAAGCTTGCCCATAACAGGGTAGGCTTTATCCAATGATAGAGCAATGTATCCATGGAATGGCACTTACCCTCCAACTCCCCTTCTGGGATCAGCTTGTGAATGTGCTTGAGTCTATCAGGGCCACGAAAGGGCTCTTGTTCACTCACTGAGAGGCAAATATGTGAGAAATAGGATTGCTGCTATAAATAGCAATGGACTGCTGAGAACATAGTTTCCTAGCTGTGGAGGGGGGCACTTGGGCTGCCCTCCGCTTCGCAGAGATGAAGAAATGCCACTAGTCCACCCCACTCCCATTTATTGCATATGGAGTAGAGAAAGCTATGTGGTGGGAATTTCCAATTCCATAAAGACTTATTCCTGGGTTTTAATCCTTTTTTACCCAGCCTCAGCGAGACTATAAATTCCATAAATCACCATCAAGGAGCCCCTTCAAGTCTCACGCCCAAGTACTTGCAAAGACAGACTCCGTATTTCCAGGCTCCCAAAACCCGTCAAAGTGAGATCCTTCAAAAGTATGGAGAGTTCCTACCCACGGTCAGATCTTCCGGGGAAAGTCTGTTTGGACACTAAAATTACTCATTTCAAAGATGTTGTTCTGAAGAATCCAGCCACATGGTCTGGTTTACCTCACCAGAGCTAGATGGGGGCTTTCCAGTTCGGATGCAGAAAATTGGATGGTGGTTAGGGCACTGCAGAATGCTGCAATTTCCACCCAGAAATGAATGGTTCATATTTTGATTCTAGGGTTCTAAGCCTGCAGAGCATATGGTTCAGTGATTGTTTCCTCCATCGACTTTAACCCTTATGAGGCCCTTTACTCTAAGGAAGATGATGAGCTCCTTCAGTAAAACAGGAGAAGAAGAAGATTCCTCGCCCTGATTTCAGATAAAATCACCCCACGGAGCATGGGACAAATTAACCTTAGAAGAGCAGCCAGTCAAACACGGCAGTGCCAGCCAGAGGAATGCTGTGTCCTGTCTCAAGCTGAGTTAGCTGGTACTAATAGTCCTGAGGGCTGGAGGACCTGGGGACATCTTTCATTTCTGACAACAAGAAAAGTGAGCTCTGTTTGTGACAGTATTTATTTGTGTTTGCAAGGCTGCTGGCCACATTTTGTAGGCAAACCCAAGAACTCTGATCAGAAGGAAAGAAAACTCGGTCCTAGGAGCTGTGGGTAAAAGATGGAAACCAAGCATGAAGAATCCATTGAAAGCAGTGAGGCTGGCAGAGGGGTGAGAGAGAGAGCAGGTCCGTATGGAGTGATTTCTTTGTTGTAAACTCTATAGGAGCTTAAAGTCCTCTACCTTCTGCTGCTGCCCTCTGAGTCTTGCCCACACAGGGTGATGGATATGCTGCAGCTGCAATTCCTGCAAGATGAACAAATGTCTTATGTATTCAGAGCTTCAGAGAATAGATGGTTCTTTGACCCCAACTGCCTTTCAACATCAAACAGTTTATTCCACCATGTGGCAGGAAAGGGTCCTGGCAGAGTCTGGCATCAGCAGGGGGTAGGGACATCACTGGATAAACCTACTGCCACTTCCTGGTCAGAAGGCATCAGAACTTTGCTGATTTAGAGAAACTCTGCTGGTCTCTGTTGATTTTTCCATTACCACAAAGACTGGAAAATGCTGCTAAAGAGCAGTGGCCTAATTCTGCTGTCAGTCACGCAAGGTACATTGCGACTCATTCATCAAAGAGGTACCTTAGCTCCCACCACAGCCCTGGCAGGCTGATTCTCCCCATGGTAATGTCAGGTGCCTTGGACAAGTTTGAGACCTTTCTTTGTAGATGAACAGCTGTGCATCAGAACATAGGACTTGCCAGCCTGGGTCAGACCGACAGCCCATCTATTTTTGTATCTTGTGCAGTACGGGGCCCAGTGGACAGTGTAAACACCCCATAATAGACAATTATGCATTAACATGCCCAGGGGAGAAGCTTCTTCCTACACGCAGGCAGCTAATGGTTTGCTTAACTCCTGAAGCAGGAGTGCTGGCATCCCTTATACCTTTTGTTCTCCCTAGTGTAACTGCAGAAATTCTCACAGAAATTCTGCGTTTTAGGAGTTCAGAATTTTCCAGAGAAGTGACTACCCTTTCTGCTCTTGGGTGTAACTGCAGGGGTCTCCTTTGTGCTTTAATTTACATGATGAAAGACTCTCCATTAACACTTTCAGGGTACTCTAGATGGTAGCTACGGCCCCAAACTCTTATGCACATGCTGAATTCTATGCACCAGAGTCAACTGGACTATTCATTAAACACAGGTACAAATCTTCACACGCTCCGGGCTTTAAATTGCAGGATCTTTGGGGCAGGATATTGTCTTTGTGTGGACGGAGGTGATCACAACCATTTCGCTCACATGAAATGTTACCTGCAACAATAATGATACTTAAGGTCAGCGCAACCCATTAGGGGACCTAGGTGGTCGCCTAGGGTGCTAACATTTGGGGGGCCACAACCGCGGTGGCCGGATCTTCCGCTACCCCAGTTGTCAGCGGTATTTTGGGGGTGGGACCTTCCGCCGCCTCTGTCGGGGGTAGCATTTCAGGGGCGGGACTTTCCTCTGCCTAGAGAGGCAAAAAAGCTGGTGGCGCTCCTGATGATACCGCTCTGGTCTTTGAGAGAAGGAAATGCAGTCATTGGCTATTAGGGAGCAGGGGCAGGAAGGATGGTACATTTGGCAGAGTTATCCCGTTTCTTGGTATTGTTGGTGCTTTTCTGGGCCCTGTGTCTGTTGTGTAGTCTCCTGGAGGCCTGCAGTATGGTAGGTGAATTAAGTTATCCTTTCTGGTAAGTGCATTTCTCAGTCACATTGTTCGCCAAAGGAGCTGTGAGATCCTAGCAGCATTTCCTCTTGTGCATAATGTCACCTGTCCCTCTTGCATAAGTTCCTTCCATCAGTCTGGTGCGCAGAGCAAAGTTAGGCACAAAATATGCCTGCCATGCTCTATCAGATAGGATCAAATCAGTTGCTCCCTCAGTAAATTCTGAGCCAAACCACTTTGTTTTCCCATAGGAACCTCACACTGGGTACAACGAAAGGAGGAAATAATTATGTGTCTGTTAATATTTGCAGTCCTCCCGGCTCCTTGGCTTTTAACAAGGGAAGTACAAGTCGTCCTCCCGACTCATAGCAAAGGTTTCACAGAAGGAAACACAAATGGGTTCCCCTCCCTTAGTTTGCCAGGGTGCGGTAAAACAGCAAACTTAATAAATCCCGGGCAAATGGGCACCAGTCTTGTTTCCTTAAAAGTGATGTTCTCTATAATGGTCTATGACACAACATGCTCCAGATTAGTAATTTTTCCCGTAGCAGATCATCCGAGCACAGTGAAGCATTGCGGTCGAGGTAATTGAATGTCTTCTTTAAAACAATATGCTGCAAAAAATCTCCTGACAAGTCCCAGTGTCTTATTTTAAACAAATAATTCCCAGGATGGGACAGGGGGAGGGGACATTATCGATACATTTGGGGAGGTCCAGGCCTCATCTAGACTAGGATTTGGGTGTGACATGGCACCTACGAGCTGATGCGTTCTAGCTAACACTTTCCTGACTAATCCAGATCTACTGCAGATGAGGCAAAATGCATTTAGCTTGTGCTGAAGTGGCCTAGTTAACGCCAAGGGGGCAACCTGGCTGTTAGCTCAACTTGTTTAGCTCACGTTAGTGTCCACACGCACTAGATGGCTCAGCTAGAATGTGCTAGCGAACATCACACCCTGAACTCTGAATCCAGGCAAGGCATCCGTGTGCCAGCACGTGAAGTGTCAGACCATCGGCTGGGCAAATGCGACATGGAAACATGTGCTGGGTCTGGCTGACTTCCCTGAGAGTTGAGATTTCTGAACCTTCATTTATCAGAGCAGGGAGTGTCCTGAAGCTGAGATTCCCAACCGCCGCTCCCTTTGGTGCTGCAGGGAGGTGACTCCCGGACAGTTCATTCCTGGTGTCACAGCTGGCAGCTCGGTGAACATACTGTGGGTTGTTACCACCCACTTCCCACCACCGTCTCTTTTCTCCTTTGGTCTCATGGCAGCTGTCTGTGTATTACCGGCCACACTCTATTGATTGGGGGATGGGATGTTATGGTTCAGAACCTCTACACCTCCCATGCCTTTCCCTGGAGGCTCCTGGAGCCTTTCCTCCTCAGGGATGGGCTGGGTGAAGTGCCCCACACAACAGCGCAATGCTCAGTTAAAACAAGATTTACTGACAACAGAAAGAGAAGCTAATTAAACCAAGAGAAGCAACTGGCATAACAGACCTGGACTGGCACTTTGCAGAAGCTAAACAAGGTGAGGCATTTCCAGCTTCGGTTACAGAAAGGAAACCGAAAAGTTTTCATGGTCCAAATAATCTGTGTCTCTGAGCCCCATGTGAGAGTTCCAGCCCCAGGCTGTCCAGTAAGAGACACCTCCTAGAGACTCCCATCAGCACTAGCGCTCAAAGCATTTTACAAAGGAGGTCAGCATCATTACTCCAGCTTACACAGGGGGAAAATGAGGCACAGTGGGGCAAAGTGACTTGACCAAGGTCATCTGCAAACTTTATAAGTGTACTCTCCTTTATCGCCTTTATCCAAATCACTTATGAAGATATTCAATAGAACCAGATGCAGGACAGATCCCTGTGGGACACCATTTGATGTGTCCTTCCTATCGACTGTGAACCATAACTACTCTCTGAATATGGCTTTCCAGCCAGTTGTGCACCCATCTTATAGTAGGTTTGTCTAGACTATATTTCTTTAGTTTATGAGGCCATGGGAGACAGTATCGAAAGCCTCACTAAAGTTGAGGTATATGACATCTACTGCTCCCCCCATCCACAAGGCTTTTTTCTCTGTCCAAGAAGGATATTAAGTTGATTTGATATGATTTATTCTTGACAAATCAGTGTTGACTCTTACTTATTGCCTTATTTTCTTCTAGGTGCTTAACAAATTGATTATTTGGCCCATTATCTTTCTGGGTACTGAAGTTAAGCTGACTGGTCTATAATTCCACAGATTGTCTCTATTCCCCTTTTCATCGACAGGTACTATATTTGCCCTTTTCCAGTCCTCCGGTGTCTCTCTTGTCCTCTGCGAGTTCCCAGAGGCAATCTCAAATGGCTTAAGGAACTGGCTGAAGAGCTCTCTGAGTACTCTAGGATGTGTTTCATCAGGCCCTGCTGACGTGAACACATCTGACTCACCCAAGTCATTTTTAATTGTCCTTTTCCTATTTTAGTTGCAGATCTCCCACCCCATTTGCACTGATGTTCACTACGCCAGTCAGCCAGTCACTGCTCATCTTTTAGGTAAAAACTGAAACAAAAAAAAGCATTTAACACTTCAGCCATTGCTGTGTTTTCTGTAATTGTTTTTCCTTCCTTATTTAGTAATGGGTCTACCCTGTCCCTGGTTTTCCTCTTGCTTCTCAGGTATTTGCAAAATGCTTTCTTGTTACCCTTTATATCTCTAGCTAGTTTAACCTCCTATTGTGTCTTGGCCTTTCTCATTTTGTTCCTCATGCTTGTGGTGGTGTTTTTTATATTCATCCTTCAGAATTTAGCCTAGTTTCCACTTGTATGACTCTTCTTGAGTTTCAGGTCACTGAAGGTCTCCTGGTTAAGTCAGGGTGGTCTCTTGCCATACTTCCTATCTTTCCTATGCATTGGCATAGTTTGCTCTTGTGCCCTTTATAATGTTTCTTTGAAAAACTGTGAACACTCTTTCCCCCTGAAACTTGCTTCCCCCAGGATCTTACATACTAGTTCTCCAAGTTTCCTAAGCTCTGACTTCTTGAAGTACATTGTTTTCATTCTGCTATTTTCCCTTCTACCGTTCCTTTCACTCATGAACTCAGCCACTGCATGATGATTGTCACCTAATCTGCCTTCCCCCTTCAGATTCTCAGCTAGTTCCTCCCTGTTTGTCAGAGTCAGATCTAGAACCACCTCTCTCCTGCCACTTTCTCCACCTCCTGTAAGAAAAGGTTGTCTCCAATGCATTCCAATCATAGACGTGTGGGGCTGGCAGGGCCCTTGAGAGGTCATCTAGTCCAGGCCCCTGCCCAGAGACAGGACCAAGTAAGCCTAGACTCTGACAGAAGAGTTTTGCTAATGGTACATTTTGTCGTCTTCCCCATGAGTGATAGTAGATGAGAGTATTCAGTGCTAGCACGCCCTCAGAGGAGTCTCACCCCACTGCCAGACCTTCACGTCTCTGCTTGAGCCCTTTCCCGTGACGCATTCCAGACATTGGTTTGCTTGAGAAAGAGTTGTTCAATATCTCCCAGCAGCTAGTGAAACCTCAGTGAATTCTGGGTATCATATCCCGAGCTGCCGCTATCCCAGGCACACACGCATGGAGCATGTGCGCACACACATGGCAGAGGGGCAGGACAGATTTTGTCCTAGTTTTCTGTGGCAGAAAACCAGGCAGGCAGAACCTCACGTACATTTTTCAGCTGGGTGAAAAGTGCACCTGTTGCACTGAAAATGCTGATGCAAAGCCACAGCATGGTGGTGTAAAGATGATTTTTCAGCAGTCTCGCTGGCTGGGAGAATCTGTTCACAGGGCTCTAGTGCATGCTGAGCTTTGGCTCTCTGGTTAATGACCTGTACATTATGCAAATGGGTTATTAAAATAAACCGCGCTGAGTAGCTGAGGAGAGACATTGAGGGTCTGTCTGCATGAGGGTAATTTGCACTGGAGTAGCCCCGTAGATTCTGAGCATGGGTGTGCCGGGGGTTTTGGACTGGTATGACTTGCTCAGGAGAGGTAGATAGTACAAATTGGCCCTGAGTTACCCACTTTTGCACACCATTTACTGCTAGCTAATCCTGTCAGCAGAGAGAAAAACCCAACCACGTCACTCTAGCGCCAATGACTTGCTAATGATTCGTGTATTGACTAGCTCAGGCTGCCTGGTGACCTTAAACAATCACCCAAATTCTGGGTCGAACTCTTTGACCTTTTAAGCCAGTTTAGATTCTTCCTGCAGGAGGGACCAGTGTCCACTTTGGTTTGCAGGAAAATCCCCTCTAACTTCCCAGTGCTGGGCAGGCTGCATGTACAGAAGAGTAAAGCTGAGCCAGGATCCGTCCTTCCATGATGGAAAGTTATTGTCACTCACTTCCAGGTGATGCTCTCTCCAGCTTGACAAGCCAAATCTTGTTTAATTATTGAAGGGAGCCCTTAGACCAGTCCATGCAGAGCTAACTCCAGTGTTCCCTGGCACCGGCGCCAGCCACAGGAAGACATGGTGGAGGTGTGAACAGCAGGGATTCTGGAAACTGCTGTGTGTCCTGGGCCTCCCACTATCCCAGCCCTCGAAGGGGGATTCATGCTGCGCAGGTGTTGTCTGACTGTCAGCTGCTGCCCGGGTGCTCACCGGGCACTACAGCTGGGCACAGAGCTGCCCTAGGGGAATTCACCTCGTGCGCACAGCGTCTCCCTGCAAGCTCCAGGCCCTCTGGGGCCGCAGCAGGGCACAGGGACGCGGCTGAGATTTGAAGCCAACGTGGGTCTCTGATGAGCTCGGGAGAGGCCTGCAGAAGGCCACATGCTAGAGTCAGGCCCCATCTGTCCCCATCAGCATTGCCATTGTGCCGCCAGCACAGCACAGCCTGCTGCCTCTGGCTGCCACCAGGAGGTTCTGCCCCTTCCTGCGGCACAGCCACTCAGCACCCGGCTGTCTGCCTCCCACTGGGGTGGGAATGGGTGACACTGAACCTCCCTCCCCACAGGGGAAGGCTGCTGCAGACAGCAGTGGGAAAGCTGTAACGTGAGACACCCAGCTAACGTTCACTGCAGTCTGTGCACAATCCATTGATGCTGCCGCGACTCTGTTACGCCCAGATATTCTGCACTCCCAGAAATGCAAGTGTGGACAGACTGGAGCCCAACTGCTCACGAGTGAGTACCCTGCACTGAGTGCACACCTTTTGCACACACATTTGCATGTGTGCACGTGCACACACACCCCTGTCAGATCAGCAGTTCTCTACACGGTTATGAGAGGCTGAAGTGAGACAGGCATTGCCTCCTGTGTGTTCCCAGGAGAGAGAAGGAATCCCGGAAACCCTCCTTCCTCCCCTCCATTGTCACCCCTCCACTACAGCAAGAGCAGGGCCCCAAAGCTGCACTGAGACTCACCAGAATGGGTGCTCCGGGCAGCGGCCTCTCAGACGACAGGCAGGTGTTGGCAGCACCCGAGAAGACCCAACTGCAGGACGGTCATGGAGCAAATGAAGATGGTGTTTTGCATCATGGAAACAACCACAGCAACGAAACAGCCTGCGCCATCTCCCAGCGCCTGCTGAGCTCCAGCAGCTCCAGGCAGCAGCTCTTCTGTCCATGGCTAGCTGAGGTGCTGCTTGAGAGCAAAACGACATGGCTAAGGCTCTTCCCCCCAACGCCCCCCACTGCTCCTCTCCTCATTCTGTGCTACACTTCTCTGAATTGTCTGGTGCCTCCCGCCTGGGAGAACACAGACCTGTGTGCTGGTTCTGCCTATGGCCTGGGCTACATTAATAGGCAGGTTTCCATGACTAGAAGGAGGCTCCTATCATATAAAGCAGTGACCCGTAAGTCAGATGGAGGTCATGGGTTTCATTCTTAAGGATGAAAACCACCCGTAGTGGGAAGATACAGTATGGACAACATACACACCGCCTTTCCCCATAGTTATTATGTGGCCTAAGAGATCTTCTTACTTCCTCTGAGGAATCAACCCTGCCCAGAAGATGGGTTGCACCATTCTTCTCGTTTAAGCAATGCACACCTGGCACAATCCCACTAGCCCTTGTGTGCTTTGACATCTCCTCTGTAGGTGCTGGCCATGTGACTCCTGCCAAACAGGCAGCCCTGCCGAGCAGGGGCCCCGGCAAGTAGCACGGTTTGCAGGCCACAACAGGCATCTGTGGAGCAATCAGTGGTGGGAGAATTGAAGCTGGTTCACCAGTCCGGGCTGTGGGCGTTTCACCACATTACACTGCAATCCAGCCCTGCCGTCCACACTCCCAGAGGGAGCAGCTGCCCAGCATTCGGTGGCATTGTGGCCTTCCACTGCCCGCAGCAGCTAGGCCATTCAGAGGTGCCTGAGCACCCCCTGGCGAGTTCTCACTCCAACGGGGGGTGGTCTGAAGAGCCAGAGCTCCCCACCCCCACAGGCAGATTGGCTGCTTGGCGTGTGCTCGTGGGCCATGGGACTCAAACACCTGCCTGCCCCTCTTGTGGGGGAGGACCAAGGGAGGACCCCATGCTCCGGGGCAGGGCCTTCTGGGGCCACCCAAACAGAGGCCTCAACAGCATGGGGATCAGGAGGGAACAGGGACTGTTAAATTAGTGCATGGAGGGAAGGTGATTATTCCACAATGCCGCCGCTATTAACATACAGCGAGCTGCACGGCAGACAGCGCCTTCCTCCTCCCGTTCGGGGCCTGCGTCCGTGTGCTGGGTAAGCCTGTCCAACAATGGATCGATTGTCTGCAGGGTCACTCTTATGCAGCCACGGCCCTGCTGTAACACTGCGGCCGCCTGTCAGCGGGGGAAGTGAGAGAAGGCTGCTTTGTGGAACTGGGAGAAACTCCTTCACCACAGAGCCTGCTAGCTCATTTACATACTTCTAGTTTAATTCTCCTAGGGTATGCAAATATATGCAAACAGCAATCCAGAGAGAGTCAGAAATAGCACAGAACATTAAAATCACCCTACTTGAATATTGTTTTATGCAAACGATGTACGCACGCAGTGTGTAGTTGATTTAAATAGAAGCAATGTCAGCATGGCAGTTATTTACCCTTCCAACGATCTTAGCCATTTTTTTATTAAACGTATATAAAATGGATTGAACAGGCCTGAGCACAGCCAGTGTATTTTAATCTCAGCCTTAACTAACACTAAGGAAAGGGGAGAATGTCCCCCTTCGACACACAGAGGGCACTTACCTGTTATTTTCCATAATTTGCTATTTGCATGATTGATCTGTAGTTTGTGAGGCTGGACACTGCTGGCATTGATTAGCTCACTGCCGTGCCTGCCAGTGGCGAGAGGCAGGATCAGCCCTCGCTGGGAGTTTAATGAAGCGGGGCCCTGGCACAAGGGTCTCATGCGGCTGTGGCTGGCCTGGGTGAGCTGTCTCAAACTCCTGGGGCTCAGGCTGGGGGGTTATACAGATATTCGGGCTTGAGCTGGAGCCCGGGGATGGGGTCTCCGAGCCCAGGCTCTTGCCTGAGCCCAAATGTTTTCACTGCAATTTTATCTCCCTGCGGCCTGAGCCGCAGGGGCTCTAGTCGGCTGAACCGGGCTCTGAGACTTGGTGCCGTGGGTTTTTAATTGCAGTATAGATGTTCGCTGAGTGCAGGGTTGTTTTAGAGGCAGCTACCTGGAGAGCAATGACAACCCAAACCTGGGAGGTGGCTACCTCCAGACCCTCTGTTTCTGTCCCTTTAAACAGGCCTTAGTGAGATTCCATGCAAGGCTGACAGCAGGGGGATAATGTTACACTTTAAGAGTTTCCTAAGGGATCACATCTGTGTGCAGGCAGAAGATTGGGTGGTTGTTCTGGACTTGCTGTGGGGAGGAGCAAAGTGAAACCTCCCCAGGGATTAGGGAGGGCAGCCATACGAGATTACAGCATCCTTCAGCAATGTGCTTGCTGGAGATGGTTTGTGTGTTTTGGGAACTGTTCCAGAGGGTTTCACAGGCAGCTCTTGCTGCAAGATGGGTTGATTACACTGTGGCTTAGGCCCTTCCAGGCTGGGTCAAGCGGTATTTCTCCTACACACATATTTGCACTGAAGATGCTGTGTGCTGGGAGTGGATCGGGATTAATAACATTCAGATGATAAGCACATTTCAAATGAGTTTCTTTTTGAATTTCATATTGGACAGCACTAGATTTATGTAACTCATTTATAACTATAGTCTTCAGACTGTGCTATCCATCTAGCCCAGCTCCGAGAGCCGCCACTGGTGCTCTCGCAACTGCAGGGAAGCTGATTAGGACTTTATGAAATGATCTCTGAAGCGTCATTCTGATGCTTTGGGTGGGGAGTGGTGGCAAAGGGAGAGATATCTGGTTTTAAAATTCTGCAGCGATATCTTATGGAGCAGGTTAAAGGGCTCCAAGATCCACATGTTGCACTTTGGTTGTGTGTGAGGATTGCTGAGGAGTTAAATTTCATGTCTGAGGCTCTAATCACTGGGTTAGCCCATAATTCAGGCTTTAAGGATGGAGTGTCTGAACTCAGCCATCAAGTGCATGCTGCAGGGTCTGAGCATGTGCCCACGGAGATCAGTTCTGTCAGTCCTGTCGTCAGATCTGGGGAGTCCTGAGTGAAGAAGGCCCACTGCGGCGATGGTGAGAGGCAGTAGCACACTGCCAGATGAGTGTATGCCCACAAGGTGTTTACATGTTCCTCTGTGCAGGTGTGCGGGTGAGAGAGTGTGTGCGTGTCTGATTGTAGGCAGATGTGGACTTGTGTAGCTATGCAAGTGTGTGTGTGTGTGTGTGTGTGTGTGTGTGTGTGTGTGTGTGTGTGTGTGTGTGTGTGTGTGTGTGTAAAGTCAGCACATGTATATGATCGCGAAGATTTAACCAAAGAGAAAGAATTCCCTTTGGCATTTTTTTCCTCCCAGATAAATGCTTGTTGAGTTGCATTTGTGTGGAGCAATGGTGACATCAAGTGGCCAGTTGGGGGAATTGCAGGTGCAGGTTTGTAGAGTTGGTTGAATTAAAGCTCTTTAAAATCTGCTCGATTTAATTAAATAAGTGTCTATGTGGGAGTGATCTGTGTGATCACTGCAGAGCATATCCCTGTGGCACAGCATCTGAGTGTCTCTTTGAACCTGGCTCAGATAGAGCCACCCCCTTGCTGCAATTCACCCAGTTCTCATATCCCTCTTACACGTCCAGGCTCTGGCTAGGACTCCAAGGCTGCCAAAGGAGGTGGCTTTTTACAGCAAGACAGTGAATGTGGTGAGCTCTCCCTCTGCATGGCCTTAGTGGAGGCAAGGCACTGGCGTTTTACTTCACCTAGCCCCTCCACTCATGGCTGGCCTCACAAATCAAGGCTGCGGAGCTTCGTCTCCACCAGGAGTTTACAGCGGGGATGCTCACACACGCGGGTTATACCGCTGTGAAGACAGCTCCATGTGAGAGGCTTCTGGCTGGCATAGGCACTTCTCCAAGAAGGTTTCCTGGCCTCTTCAGTATTGCAGACCCATGAGGTTTGGAGAGCTCACCTAAGCAGTGAGAGCTTGCTGAGCCCAACCCAAACTCTGAACTCTCCAAGGCTTGCTTTGGGCTGGCAGGAGCTGGTCTAATGGAAAAGAAAGGAGACATCTAGAGGCTTTGCTAAGCCCCTCCAGATTACGTTCTGTGGATTTTGTTTAGTTTCTTTGTATCTGGGGGGAAGGACTTGCTAGGAACATTTGGGTGGTGTGTTCAGTAGGAAACAAACAACCAACAGGCTGGACCAAAGAATTCTTAGCCTATGACTGAAATGCAGGGCACTCTTCCCCTGTCATGGCTAGAGAATGACTCAGTCACTCAGCCCATCTCCAGTGGCCAGAACCTGCCACTTACCCAGCCCCTCTGACTGCGTCCTGAGGAGAGAGCGTTTTGGGGGTAAACTTGCCTGAACATCCCCTTTCCGTATTAACCAGCACTGACAGCCAGACAAATGGGACATCACCAGACACACGCTCAGTGCATGATCACAGAGTAAATGAATGTGAAAAGAGAAAGAGGAAAGAAAGTGAATGAGAGAGCGAGCCAGCCATACGGATGGCTCTATACATCATGTGACAGACACCATTTGTACTCTATCATGTGTATGTCATAGAGCTTCTCTTCTGAGGTCCTGCCAAGGTGGAAGCCGAGTGGTAAGATAGAGGGAACTTTCATCCTAATTAAACATCACGGGCATGACAGATGAGGCCTGCACCGAGTGTTTGTGTTTGGTCAGGAGAGTTGTATCGGAGGAGTCACACCCGGAACAGTCACGCTGTTCCAATCCTATAGAAAGTAATCAGCTCGCTGCGCTTTCCAGGCCCCGGCTCATTTCAGAGAGTGGCAGGTAATACTAGCTGCAGTCAGGGAGCCATGGCACGCTGCCTCCCACCATCTCTCCCGGCTACGATGCTTTTCACAGAGACGCGCACTGTGCTCCATCGCCCTGAGACAGCAGCAGGCCAGGAGACGCGGCGCTTTGCCCTGGAGCCGCTACCTCCCACACAGAACACAAGAAGGGCACGATCAGCTGGAAACAGAAGTCCCCAGCATGAGAGCACAGGGGCCCTGAGCACCGTCGCTGAATCTAGCCTGGGTGGTGGCCGTGTCTCCGGACGCAGACACCTTCCCACGTCCCAGCTAAATGAATTATCCACCAGAAGTTTTTTGGTGAGACTCTGCTTGCCTCCCCTCTGCCCTGCTAAGCAGCAGGGTGTGGAGGCAGGGCTGCTGGGACCGGCCCCATCCCTTGGTAAAACCTCACCCAGTCTTGGAATGGCCTGAGAAAGGGTCCAGAGGGCGGGGGAGAGACAGGACAGGACCCTGGAACTAGACTGTGGGCAGGGAGAGGAGGAAAGCATCTGCCCTAGTGCTCTTAAGCGTCCCTCCTCCTGTTCCTTTTCTGCCTCCCCAGTGACCTGGCCCTGCCGTCCATGCTATGACAGGACTTCTCCAGATGGCTTGACAAACTACAGCACAGACACACATCCAGCCACCTCGGGGATAGGGAGGGGTCTGCACCGCATGCCACTCCAGCTAAGACAGTATAGGATATACCTGCGCCCTGGCAAGGGGCAGAGAGTATCTCTAGTTTGCCAACCTTAGAATCTGAGGCCACCAGTCAATATTTTGCAGTTACAAATAAATGGCCCAAAGACTCTCTCATGGGAAGTGCAGTGCCTCTCTGAGTGTGCGGCTGAGCGTGGAGGAGCTGGAGCTAAACACAGGCATAAGAAGGCATTTCTGCTGTCTTCAATTTGTTTAAAATGTGTTATCATGCAAGTGCCAGGCGATGCGAGTGACTCTGGCTGCGGAGGAAATGACTCTACAGTGGAGTTTTCAATCAAGCGCACAATTGCATTTTAGCTTCTTTCTGTTACAGACAAATTCGAGGGTTCGGTTTTGCCTTCGAAGCCCGGTCTCTGCGGAAGCAGTTAACTATCTAATTTTTAAATACATTTAAAACAAACTCTGATGGTGCTGAATGAATCTCAGGGCTCTGGATACGGCCTAAGGGCCAGCGTGCTGTGGCAGGGAATGCTGAGTAAGAGGCATTTTGCAATCATTTGTCAGAGCTTTCAGGAATCTGAGGAACCCCGAGAGAACAAACACACTTCAAAGAAAATACAGGCTCCCACACCACGGGGCAGCTGGACAAGCGTTCTCTGAACCCTGCTTCTCAAATCCAGCCCTGAGTGAAACTTCATTGACTTCAAGGTAGTTGCTTCCACTTAGGCAAGTGCTGCATTTGACCCTATGGGCTGTGGAGTAATGAAAAGCCCATCTGAGAAATGCAGGAGGAGAGAATTTATTACTGGTGGGAAGGTCAGCTTCTTTCAACACTTTGGAGGGGATAAACAGGAGATCTGGTTAATGATCAGTCTGACTTCCTGAGGTGGAAAGCAGCTGGGAACTGAACTGGCGCACGTGAGTGAGTGATACCTACAGGTGAGACTGGCAGAGCGTTTTGCAGGTAACAATGGGATATTATCATTTGTTGTGTTTTGCAGATTGCGTTTGTCTTTATGTAGAGCTAAGCACTGGTGTTTGTCCACTGCACGTTACCGATCTTAGGCCTTAACATACTTTGGGCCCTTCTTTTTTTTCAATATAGGAATAAAATGAGGATTCCAGTTCTCTCCCTGCTAGCATTTGGTGGCCCTTGTCTGTGTGTGCCCAGAGGAAGGGGGAGTCCCGTGACGAGTATGTTCTGTGAGTGGGATGCGCAGATATTGTAGGATCTGGGCCCATTGCCTTGTGTTGCTAGGCTGGTAGGTTTAACCTAACAGAAAACATTTTATTCATGGTTTAAGGATAAAGAGAGGCTTGGATGTGAAAGGGATTTTCTTTGCATTCATCAAGGTGTTGAACGCATGGTTGGTGTTAGAAAAAAGCTGATATATGTTAGAGAACCTGTTCATTGAGGGGGGGTACTCCCCCCTGGGCAGAGGGGCAGCACAAACCCTGGGCAAATGGAATCATCCTGACCATCTCGTCTGACCTCCCACTTCAGTCCATGGGGCTTTGTGCTGAATCTCTGGAGGGCCGCACAGAGGATTCTGGGGCCTGGGGTCTTCGGTGGCTGGGGGACCCCGCCACCGAATTGCCGCGAAAGACTCAGCACTTTGGCGGCGAGTCCCAGGGTGGAAGGATCCCCCACTGCGGGTCTTTGGGGCACTTGGACGGCAGGTCCCGGAGAGGAAGGACCCCTGCCGCAGGTCTTCAGGGCACTTCGGTGATGGGTCCCAGGGCAGAAGGAACCCCCACCGCGGGTCTTTGGGGCACTTCGACGGCAGGTCCCGGAGTGGAAGGACCCTCCACCTCAAAATTTCCACCGAAGACCAGGAGCGAGTGAAGGACCCCGCTCCAGGGAACCTGAAAAACTCTTGTGGGGGCCCCTGCGGGGCTCGGGGCAAATTGCCCCGCTTCCCCCACCCTGGGCAGCCCTGAACTTCTGCACTGGAGGAAACTGAACTCGCTCAGTCAGCTAGCGCCCGTCAGTCTGGGCATCTCCCGCTAGGGGAGAACACATTTGCTATGCAGTAGGAGTAAACAGTGAACCACACAGAAAACTGGCCCCAGACTGATCCGCTGGGGCATGTAGCCCTCTCCCGGGCAAAGCAATGAAGCAATGAGAAAGGTAATGTTGAAACTGGGCTAAATGATGCAGCATGGTGCTTTCCTGGCATCTAGCAGTGAGCATCCCAGAGTGCAGGGAAGTCTTAGCCACTGCTCATGCCAGCTCTAGGCTAGCTGAGTCCATGTCAGACACATTACTGGGCTCAGAACAGGAGTGACCGGTGAAATTTGCTGCTCTGAGTTACACAGGAGGTCAGACAAATGATCGAATGGTCTCTTCTGTCCTTAAAAACTGTGTGTCTAGGAATGTGCCTAAAGGGAAAACTGACCTTTCCCACTTCTTTTCTGTCTCTTCTTCTGCAGTGACTGTGCTCCCTGCATCACCCCTGTTTGTCTCCCTGCTTGGACACCACACAGTCATCTTCCCCTCCCTGCCCCATTCCAGCAGAAATGGTCCCTTCACAGGTCTCCGGACATGGATGCATCGGGAGCCAGCCATGTCTGTTTCCCCTGTACTGGTGCTTTCTGCTGACAGACTTACCCTGGGACTACAAGCTTGTCTCCAAGGTCTGTCCATGGGGAAATGTAAATGCACCGGTAAGATCCGGGGTCTGTGGCCAGCGTTATACAAGGGGCTGGCCCTCTCTAAGCAAACACCCACAATTATCAATGTAGATGTTAGTGTTTGTATCACTTGAGGCCTTTGGAGTGGTTTTCAATTGAGACCTGGTGTTTATTCAGAGAGATCCTTGCTGCAGTGACCTTTCTGAACTGCCACATTCCTTTTAATTATGAGTGGCAGGTCATGGAAATTTGGGCCAGTGATTGGCAGTTAAAGTAACTTTCTTCCTTCCCACAATTCTTTAGGTCCCTTCCTATCAATAGTCAGACTGTTGGCTACTTTTCTGGGATAAATAACAACCTTTGGCCCCTGCCTTTCTTTGGCAAATGCTCAACACTTCATTCTTTTCAGCAGCTCCTAGGAATGCAGCTGAAAAGGCCTCCCCAGGCTTGGCCATTGTCTGTGTGTGCCCATGGGAAGGGGGTGGTCATGTGGAGAGCATGTTCTGTGAGACAGATACACAGGTACTGTAGGGTCTGGGCCCCTGCCTTGTGTTGGTAGGCAGGTAGGTTTAACCTGACAGCTATAACATAACTAAAATGTTAAGGGTAAAGAGAGGCTTGGATGTGAAAGGGATTTCACTTGTATTGCATGCAAGGAAGGACACCAACCCCTGGCTCATGTGGTGTGTCTGTCCCTGCAACCCTTCTTATCCTGAGCTCAGCAGAGGGCAGGGAGCGCTCACCAGAAAGCGGTTGTTCTCTCCTGAGATGGGGCTGGTGGGGGAGGCAAGTGTCCCAAACACAGTCTGTAGGGGGTGCGTGGTGGGGTGTACAAACCCCACACGCACTGGGAGTGGTTAATGGAGGCCTGTGGGCTCAATCAGCCACACACCACCAGACCTGCAGCAGGTGTCAGGAGGGGAGAGGGAGACAGAAGAAGAGGGCCTTGCTCAGTTTGGGCTGATCAGGGAAGAGAGCTGACTTTCCCTTCTCCCTCAGGAACCTGAGCGTGCCTGCCAGCTAGGAGAGTCACCCTGGGAACAGGGGCCAGGCCCACAAAGACTAGCCAGGTGCCAGTTGTTTGAAGATAGCAGGACCCTGCCCTTCTGAGCAGGGCCTAAGGACGCACTGGACAACCTTCTTTGGAGTTCCTTTATTTGGGACTTTGATGCCTTGGAAAGAGTGGAATCGATGAGTATCTTAGCCAGAGGCTAAAGGTGCCACAGCATCACACCTCGAGAGAGAAAGGATCCAGCCATTGGAGACCCCGAGGCAGGATGAGCAGTGCCAGGTCAGGCCACAGGGGGTGCCATGAAGGCCAAGTGTCTTGCAGTTATATTTATAGTAAAAAAGACCAAATAGAAATTTCATGACTCCTTGTTAATGGAAATACAGCTTGTTGTTTACAACTCTCAGGCATCATGGAGAATCACAGAAATATGAGACAGAAAAGACCTATTACATAATCATGCCAGTTCTCTGCCAACACAGGATTTTATACTTAACATGACCCATTTCCAAAGGAATCTCTGCCCCAGCTGTTCCTGCTTAGCAGGTATTCAAAGGTCTGAGCTATGGTCTCTTACCCACCACCCTTCACAAGGCCCCCCTGCCTCCTCTTGCGTGTCATGCTGCAGCCTAAACTAGTCTCTTTCTCGGCTCAGCAATTCCAGCACTCAGTTCAAATGTGTGGGTTCCAGATTTGCCTGGGACCTGCTTTCAGATTGTGCTCATTTCCGGCTCAGATTAAAGGCCCCACTGTGCCTACAACATATGGAACCTTGTACATTTTCAACATTTACAATACAATAAATTGCGTTAATTGATTGCAGAGCTGGAGGAGGAGGCCTGGGACTTTGGTTTCCTATAACAAATAAACATGTTTCAAGTGTTTGCAATGAGCCGCTCCCAGGCCTGGCTGAGCCATCATGTGGTTTGTCATTCTCTATTTGCATGTGTCAGTGTCTCTTCTATCCCTGCAGCATTTGGCATCACCACAGTCCTGAGAACTCCCTCTGAGCCCCACCCTCATGCCCAGATCATGCAAAGAAAGAGGATCTATACATTCGAACAGGGATGGGAGCAAGTGATGACAAAGCTCTGCCCTTGCTGACGCATGTCTGGGAGAACTGCAGTTAAAGCGAAGCCAAGCCTTCACCAGGAACAGAATGTGAATTGGATTCATGGAACAGGAAAGCCTGTCAGGCTGATCTGGCAGTCCCAGGACATTCCCTTTGGTACAGATCTTGTTTATGGGACTCGCAGCCCTCCCCCTTCCTTCCCCGCTGGTTTCTCATTTTCTGGCCAGGCCCTAAAGTCTTCACTCCTGTTCAAAACAGTTTTTCTTTACGTTGGCATTGGAACAAAAGTGAATCACGCAGCATTTGCTGACTTCACTTTGTATAAAGATTAGGAAAATAGTTGAGATAAATACTGGCTTCAGAGTGTGGAATAATCTGGATCATTTTAACAGACCACGCTATGGAACCCTTCCCCTTTCCAGATACGCGGCTTGAGGTCCCACCAGTCTCCACTTCCCACCTAACCCGCGATTAACTTCGCACTTTCTTATAAACTCTGCCAGCTTCCTAGAGACGAACTAATCACAATGCTGCACAGTGCTTGGGTTCCTGCCCCTTCCAGCTGACCTCTGAGGAAGTGAAAGCTTTAGTCTGGGAATTTTTGGGGTGTGTAACTGTGAACAGTAATTGCAGGCTGATTTCCCTCTCCTCTGGCTTTTCCCTTCACAACACATGCATGCTTTAGCTTTGCCTGGCTCATACCTATTCAGAATGCTGTTACCATCACTTTGACCATGTCCGCTCCCCTGGCTTCCCCTTCTCTATCTTGTCAAACATCAGCTGCTTCTCTTCACTTTCATGGCCACTCCTGGCCTGTCCCCACCCTCCCTATCAGATCCTACCTCTGATCAGCCAATGATGCAGCCTCCATCATCCACTTGTGAAATTTTCACAGTAGCCACTTCCTCATGTGCTTTCTCCCACGCTGCTCCTCTCACTTGGGAGAAGCTGCTGCCAAGCTGCCTCCTTATTCTCCTGCAGATCCCGCCTTAGAATTCTCTTCTGCTGCGATCCCTACAGAAATCTGACCGCAGCCAGGATGTTGATGTGCTGAGACCACTGCCTCTCATGCTGACCAATACCGTCTCGTTGCTTCTCTGTACTCCATCTGTCACCATCTGCTGTTTCTTGTCTTAAGCTGAGACTGTAAGCTCTTTGGGGCCCAGTCTAGATTTTTGTTCTGTCTTTGTACAGCGCCTGGCACAATGGGCTCCCGTTTATGATTGGGCTCATAGGGGCAATGGTGCTACAAATAATAACTCAGAGATCAGTGAAGTGAGTGAAATGTACGGATGGGTGAAACGTTCCATTAAAACCAACTTTAGGTCTTTGTGCTGGACAGACTGGGGTTTTGAGATTCTTTATTAAATTTTATTTTATCAGAAAAACAAAAGCCAGAAAACTGAAAACTTCCAGCAGTTTTTGGCTCAACACTTTCAGTTTGGGGACTCAGCACTGTTTGAGCGGCCAGCACACTGGGGCCACTGGCAATCAGGAGACCATGCTTTGGGAACCAGGATAATCACAATACCACCTAGCGTTTATGTAGCAATTTCCAGTCCATGCTCTGACTTGTGGGATTCTTCCATACAGACAGGAGATTACTTGCTTTTGCAACTCAAATTACAGCATGAATTGCAAATTGTATTTCCAGTTGTAATGTCTATAACCCTCAGCCCAAACAACTGGCAAACCGAGAGCGACTGGTTTAAGAAATTCATGAGGAATTTTGACTAATGAAATACAGCACCAAAAACTTCACAGGCAGGAAAGTAGGTAAAGTGGGTCAGACTAATATTCCTTGCAAAGCATTCCCTCAGCTCTAAAAATCAACCTGCTCGCCAGCCTTCTTGACTCCAGTCCTGCCTCCATCACCCCAGAATCAGCCCTCGGCCTCCCTTCCCAGCTCTCCCGGGTTATGTCCCTCTCCCTCTCCCAGAGCCAGGCAGGGACTCTGTGGGTGCTGTTGACATGTCAGGGAGGGTGAGCCTTTATCCCTCCTGCGCATTCCACTTCTGCTTTCAAACCAAGCTGCGCTCCCTCAGCAGTAGCTCAGGGTGATAAAGTGCTCTCAGGATGTGGTTATTCCGGAAACAATGTTTAGCGCGGTGGGTAAGAGAGGATCCCAACGGCCAGATGTGGTGAGCAGGCATTCTGTGGGTGTCACACATCTGCAATGCAAACAGCACCATGCAAAGGGGCCCAGGTGGCACGGAAAGGTAGGTGCTGTGGACGGCAAAGACAGCAGGAAAAGAAGAAGCTAAGTGGTATGTGCAAGGGCACGTGCACACTAGTGATGGGCGTGTGTACAATCCAACCCCTTTGCACACTGAGTTACCGGGCAGCCTGAGGAGGGGAAAACCTGGGGTTTATGTCTCTCCAGCGTTAGGGAGCCCTGTGACACCACACAACAGCATGTGGTTGTACTCTGGCTGGAGGAAGAAGCATCCCAGCTGTAGTGGACAGCAGAGGGTGGTTCAGGGGAATGGGTGGTGGAAGACAAGGTACTGATCCGGGAGGCTCCTTGGTGGGTGATAGGCTCAATGAAGAAGCAGTAACCCTCTGCACATATGCTGGCAGCAGGAGTTAATTACTGCAAATGCTACTAAGAACTCAGTTCTATGGCCGTGTGTTATGAACATAGCGCTGTAGAACATTCTAATGTCCCAAATGTCCCTCCGGCTACTTCCAGCCCTGAGATGCTCACTGTGGGGCACATGAGGCTCCTGGATGGGTAGAAACAGTTTCTGAAGTGGACTGGTAACAGCAGATTAAAAGCCATTGAGTTCATATGCTCACAGTCCCTTGGTCATCTGAAGTGTATGCCCCAATCATTTTCAAGCGTGTGCCTATATTTAATACCCATTACATGGCACTTTCCATCATCACAGAGCAGTCGCATGGTCATTATGCACTGCGGTAACTAAGGCGACGACCGGCACTCCTTTGGAAAGGGAGATTATTTGTGAAACAGCTTGTGGAAGCCGCAAACTCAGAGATATTGCACAACACTGCTGCCCACACGGGCCAATACCAACTGACCTCCCAGGACGGGCCACCCCTCAGGATGGGTTTGTTTTTACTGAGAGGAAAGTGCGTGAACATCTCATAGATTTCAGGGGCCTGACTGAGTCCAAGCTTGTGCTGTGCAAGGATCACAGCACTTGCACACTGTGGGTTTGTGGATTCTCAGCAGAGATTTATAGTGGCTCCGCTCCATCCATCAAACCAGCCAGTGTTATTTCACTTCAGCTCCTCAGAGAAAGCGCAGCATTCATGGGCTAGTGGAAACGCCCCAAAATCTGCAGGTTCGAAGTGAGGGGGGAGAATGGAAACACCAGAATGATCTGTTTCGTTAAAAGAAATGTGCATGTTAATGTAAAGTGATTAAGTGACCAAGCAACAGTAAAGGTGACCCTGGTGCTTTGTGCACCAGCATGAATGAGACTGTTGCAATGTCTATGCAAGTTCTCCCCGTGCATCTCAGCTAGCTCTGCGTGAGGCTGCACTGGGAAAAAGCCTTGGCCTGAGTGGCAGATGGCACCGTGCAGCATCAATAGCCTTTTGCCAGTCCTGGGGAATGCAGATGGCCCGTAGGAAGCCTTGCCACATCACTATTCAGTCACTGCAGAGCTGGAAGTTGTACTAAATCTCCGCGAGCTGCCTGCATTTTGGTCTGTCCGATTTTCAAATTCTGTGAAGCATTTTGTGAATTTTAGAATTATTTTTGCAAAACTCTGCTGCTGAAATCTCCTTCCTCTCCCCCTGCAAACTACCCCAGCAAAACCCCAACTTACTCCTGGGTACAGTCATGCAATGCTAGCGCCAAGGAAGGGGCCAGCCTTACATCGCAACTCAAGCAGCCAGAGCCAGTCCAGACACTTCAGCAAACCGGCCTGTTTTGTTCCGGGGAGGCCAGGCGCTTATCAAAGGCAGGAGAGTCCAGCTCTGAGTGAGCAGTGCCAGCACTTCCATGGGACCCAGGAAGGAAACGTCCCTGACGGTTTCCCTGGAACATGACAAACGGTTGTAAGGAGTAAGATAGAAGGGACTGGAGATGGGAGAACAGGCCATTCAAGGATCTGAGAGCCCCCATTCTAAAGTCTCTGGATCATGGCTCTGCTCCTCAGGGTCAGACCCACAGCAAGCCCTTCTCTGCTTTCCTGTCTCTGACCTCAGTGCCCCCAGGCGCTCAGACACCGTGGTGGCAAGCCCAATATAACAATGTCTACGGACAGACATGAATTGTGAGCCTGGTGTGCAGCACTGCACAGCTTCCTGCCTTTCCATTTGGCCCCCAGTGAGCTGCTCCCCAGCTCGGGCCTGTGCTGCAGCGTTTCCAAAACTCCCCTGCTCTGAGCACTCTGCCCCCAGCCCTGCAGTCCAGAGCAGGAGGGATGAAGAAATGTTTGAGCGCTTGGGAGGAGAAGTTCTAGACTCCTGCCATCAGGACAGGCAGAGTGTTGATTGCTGGGTTGGGGGCGAGGGAGCTGAGGTACGGGGCGAAACTTTTCCAAAACTTGACTGATTGACGAATGATTGTTGTGAACCCTAATGAAATGAGCCCCCTCTCCTTAGTTAATGACACTGGCAGAGACAGCGTGCCTTGATGTGGTGTATATTAAGTGGAGTGGCAGCTGCAATATTGCCATCTAAAACTAAGTACAAAATTTACAGCAGTAAATTCTTCTCTCTTCAGGGTGGTTAATTATCTTAATTACTTTTATTATCTTTTATCTTTTAAGATCTCAAATTGCTTATTTCTGCTTGTGTTGCCAAAGGGGCTTGCATATTTGTTATGGGCACACGCTGTGCAGAGGCACCGATATGTGTGTCTGTGCGGCACACTTTAAAAGAACTTTGATTTATACAAGACTTCTCCTTGGGATTTTAATTGTACTAAATGGGGAAAACAAAGTTCAGTGAAATATCAACTGACTGAAATCCTGACAAGCGGCGCTTTCCCTGTGTGTGCCATGTGGGGTAATGCTGCTTCTGCTGTAGGCCGGAGTGACAGCTGAAGGACGTTCCATTCATGCCAGCCATTCCTCCCTCCCACACCTGGCAGAGCACATGAAGGGAGCTGGTCTGGCATAAACCTGGTCAAACATTATTACAGCAAACTCTTAGGGAACTAGCCCGTGGGAGCCAGTGGGAAAGGTGAGGGAGTCATGGCTATAGGAACCCATCACTTACTAGCCAAGTCCTTAGAGCGCAGTATCTGACTGTCCCACAGTCCTCTATGTGCATGTCCTTGCACACCCCACTGCAGCAGGGCAGAGCTGTTACCCCACCGTACAGATGGGAAACTGAGGCACAGAGCAGGTAAGTGACTTGCCCACGGTTAGTGGCTCTAGATAAGTAACCCTTTTAGCACACAGTCTGTTTCCTAGGCAGGCTGCTATCTGTTTCCCTTCCTGGGATCAGAGCAGGGATTTGAACCCGGTCTCAGGCACCAGGCTAACGTCTGAAGCCCTGGGCCATGCTTCCTCTCAGGAAAAAGGCGCTCTGGGCTCGCTCTCTTTTGGTACCTGCTTGCTGCTGCTTCCACACTGCTCCTTCTCCAGGCATGCAATCCTGGCCCCACGGAAGTGCTGCCACTGACTCCAGTGGGGCTAGGAATTCACACCAGGTTTTACATCAGACAGAAGTGAATGCCACCAAGAAGAGAACTGGGCCTGGTGGAGCCCTGTTGCTGCAAAGGCGGGAATGCCACTGGGAGCACAGCAGGCTTAGGGAGGCCCGCTCAACCCCTTTCCTGGCTGTGCAGCCGCCCATGCTGGCGGAAGGGCGTTCAGACAGAACAGGCAATGGCTTTCCCATCATGACACGCCTGCTTCTTTTCATTGGATCTGCCCAGACCTCAGGGGCAGAGCCATGGTCCTTGTGTGAATGGGAGCTGCTGGCAGGGCCGCCCTGAGGATTCAGGGGGCCTGGGGCCCCCGCCGCTGAATTGCCGCCGAAGACCTGGAGCATAAGAAGGTCTGGGGTCCAGGCCCCGTGAGAGTTTTTCATGGCTCCTGGAGCGAGTGAAGGACCTTGCTCCACAGGCCCCGAAAAACTCTCGTGGGGGCCCCTGCAGGGCCTGGGGCAAATTGCCATGTGCCTGCAGCTGCCTGCCACCACTGCCCAGCACGGGCAGCACCTGGCCTTGGCGGGAGGGACATCCCCCTCTGACAGAGCTGTTTTCCTTTCCTAGCTCCTGCTCCGCTGTTTCTTGGGAGAAGTGACCTTCAGAAAGGCTGCCTCGTCCTCTGGGGAGCAAGCCCAGCAGAGCAGCCCCGCACAGGAGAGAAGAGAAGAGGGGAGTTGTAAGAGGAACAGACGTTTCCCAGTCCCTCCAGGGAACGGCTCTAAATGCTCCCAAATGCTTACCTGTAGGAGAACACTTCAATCTCCCTGGACACACAATAGCAGATTTAAAGATAGCCATCCTGCAGCAAAAAAACTTCAGATCCAGACTTCAAAGAGAAACTGCTGAGCTTCAGTTCATCTGCAAATTTGACACCATCAGCTCAGGATTAAACAAAGACTGTGAATGGCTTGCCAACTACAAAACCAGTTTCTCTTCCCTTGGTTTTCACACCTCAACTGCTAGAACAGGGCCTCATCCTCCCTGATTGAACTGACCTTGTTATCTCCAGCTTGCTTCTTGCTTGCGTATATATACCTGCCCCTGGAAATTTCCACTACATGCATCTGACGAAGTGGGTATTCACCCACGAAAGCTCATTCTCCAAAATGTCTGTTAGTCTATAAGGTGCCACAGGATTCTTTGCTGCTCCCAGGTGCTTTTCAAATGGAACTTGATTTGCCATCCCTTCATTTTCAGGGCCATGCCACCCCCAGAGCCAGAGGAAGCTGGCGATGGCCAGGTTTGCCCATGCTGTGCATGTGCCCTAAAGGACCTTGTCTTCCAGCATGCAACTGACAGAACAGGAGAGGGAGCTTTTCATGTGCAAAACAAAGGCAGAAAGTGGGTTTTTCTTTCAGTGGTGCTTGGGAGTGCATAGCTAATGGCCGATACCCCTGGCAGAGTGGGGGCAGCTCACCCAGCTGAAAGGGAAAGAGCGATGGAAGGAAAGCCTTCCCTTCTCATTAGAGGCCATTAGATTGCCCCCTTGTTGGTAGTGGCTGCGTGGAGCTCCCGTCACCCACAGAGAACTGTGGGAATCATCACGCCACCAAATGTGCAGTCCTGAACCTTGGAGATACCTCTTCACACCTGTCTTTTAATAGTAAACAGCCAAAAACATTACCGTGTTCTTGGCTCCCTCCCGATTTACTTCGCTGGCTCTCTGCTGTCAGCTGAAATTTATGCTTCGGTTTAGGAGTAATTTTTAGTTTGGAAGAATTGTCCTCCTGCCACGTGCTATAAATAACCTGCACACATCCATTTCCTTCGAGTGCTCGGCAGTAAAACCAGCTCCGGCCTCACTTCTGCATTCCCCCACCTGTGGCGTTTCGGTTACAGAAGCAGCAGCTCAGAATCAGGGAGGCCCAGTCTACACTTGCTAGCGGCTTCTCGAGACCCAGAGGTGCAAACAAAGGGCCTGATCTGCTCACTGAAGTTAGTGGGAGTTTTGCAAGTGGACGTGAACGGGGACTTTAACTTGAATAAAATGGAACAGGCTGCAGCCACCTGCAGTCCCCCATTGCAGAAACCACAGGTCCCAGCATGCAATGCTCTGCTTTGATCTGGATGTGCATTGACCTCCCTGTATGTGGCTCTGGGGTGCACTGGAGACTTCCACAGACAGCATTTCACTTGCCTGCCATCCTGAGCCCACACTGCCTGCCCTGAAACCCCGTTCTGTTGTTCCCCGTCAGTCCCTGGAATGCCCAGCCTTCCCCTCCAGCCTCCTCCCAGTGGCAGAATTAACTAGATATGCTGAATCGGCAGCTCTGTTTCATTTTCCTGGTAATCTGCAGTGTGATCATTTGTGCGTATTCTGGAGATTGCACACAGTGTTTTTAATGAAGGGAAACGTAGCCTCTCCCATCGCCTGGAGCCAGCCTGAGAGTCTCTCAACTAGCAGCAAGCCTAGGAAACAGGCTGTCTATTAAAAGGGTTATTTATAGAATCTCGTGCCAGTAATACAGAGTAACAAAGGTAGGTTTTCTGCATGAATACATATGCATAAAGTACATAAACTGGGGCTACCTACCCTAAGGGGATGGTATATTGTCTCTTATCACAATTGTAGAAACCACATGAAGAAGCTTTAAATACTGTGGATACTGTTGTTAAATGGCTCCCCCACACCGGTATAATGCTTAAAGACATGACAAGGAACAGAAAGAAATAGGCTAGATGTGTGCATGGTCTCCAGGTGGGAATCGGATTCTCAATAGAAAACTTGCTTGAAGGATTAAAAAATGAGATGTGACCATTTTATTAAGGAGTGTGTTTTCTACTGGACCCTCCAGGGCAACAATGGGAGCAAAGCTTGGGGGCCTGGGGCTTTTTAAATTCAGCAAGAACATGATAGAGGTCTAGATGGGTAAATCAGGAGCTCTCATTCACCCCTTACAACAAGGGGACAGTCAATTAGACTGAAAGGCAACAAATGTAAAACTGACAAATGAAAATACTTTATTTTTAACAAAACGCATCAGTCTGTGGAACTCACTGCCACAAGATAGCATTGATACTAAGAGGCTCATAGGATAGAGAGAGGTCCTGACATTTCTATGGATAATAAGAACATCCAGGTACAGTAGAAAAGACAGTTTACTAAAAAACAAGCAAAAAAGACAACCCTCCTCCTGCGTCAGGGCATGAGGTGATACTAACTGCTGTGGGGGGAGATAGAAGCTTCTCTATGGGCAGGTTATTCCATAATTGTACACGAGGGAGTTTGTTGCACTTTCATTTGAAGCAGCAGGTACAGGGCACAGTCAGGCACAGGACACTGGACACGGTGGATGCTTTGGCTGACCCAGACTGGCAGTTCCTATGGTGCGGAGTGAGCTTTGCAAGAAGCATGGCTGCTGCTATTCTATGCAAAACGTAAATGACAAATGGCACATCTGCCAGTGGCCCCAGTGCAGCAATGCAGTGGCACCAGTGTTACTGGCAGTGAAGCTCTGGTTATACCAGCTCAGCACCATACCTTGCACCTGAAAGAGAGAAGGAGAACAATAAACACAGTGTGACGCAGGCCTGCAAGCAGTGACACAGAATGGACCCACGAGAGATATAGCTGCATTTTCGGAACCATTCCCAAGTGCTTGTGTAACGCTGACAGACCCTGGTTGTCGGCGGGCAGGATCAAACCGGGGACCTCTGAAGTTTCGTGCATGAGCTAAAAGCCACCTGGCTCGTAGCCAAGGCTGTAGCAGCCTCATCAGTCTCTAGCTGGGCTAGGTGACAGTAAGGGGACAGAGCGCCACACCCAGCAGGGACAGGTTATCCCTGTAAACTAGGGCAAGGTGGCTTCACTTGTCCTAAAGGTCTGCTTGCAAGGAGAGGCGCACTGGGTGTCTGCGGATGGTTGGAGCAGACACCTCACAGCAGTCGCTGGGGGTTAAATGAGATAGAAGCACACAGGGCCGCAGGCTGTTGCACCCGATATCTGGGAAGAGCCTGGGAGAATGCTGCCGTCAGTCATAGCAGGTCAAGTGATTAGCCCTACTGGGGTCCCTACGTGGGACAGCTCAGATTCTGGCCCCGTGCACTGGAAAAACCCTTGCCCAGAATTCACTGCAGTGTCCTCAGGAACGTGAACAATTTTCAGAGAGCTCAGGGGGTATTTCTGTTCCCCAGCTGAATATTCTGGGTGCTTTCCCAGGGCTATTTTTGATAAAGGAGCCACTTCCTCTCCATGGCCTGGTTTCCAGCTCACTTTGCACCTGGCTGTCAAAGAGCCACCACCAAATAACCAGGGGCAGAGGAAACGAAGAGCGTTCAATGAAAGAGCATTTACCGTCACTCAAAACAGGACCAAGAGTGGGAAGGGCTCAGGCTGCAGGTGCTAAGAGAGGCATTTTGGTGTTTAGATTATAGGAAAGGCCTTGCTTCTGTTGTATGCACCCTACACCCCTGCCTCTGCTCTGCATCCCCCTCTTTCCAGCCAGCCCTCAGCCCCTTGCAAGTGAGTGTACACGCTCCTTCTGCAGGCCGGCTGGCACCCTGACCCTGCCTATACAAGGGCTATTTGTCAAGCCACCTTGTTTTCCTAATGGAGGATCAGTTGGCAGCTCCGCAGAGCCCTTTAATAGAGTATTTTTGACAAATCACAATGACTGCACAGTTTTATTCTGAGAACAAACGGTAATGCCAGGAGCCCCCGTGGAACGAACACTCAGCATTTTGATTGTGATATTCGTCTGAGAATAGCAAGTTGCTTTGCGTAAACTAACAAACAGTGCCACCAACCCACATGCCTCCCTTGGTGTTCACACCTCAACTGCTAGAAAAGGGCCTCATCCTCCCTGTTTGAACTAATCTTGTTATCTCTAGACTGATTCTTGCCAGCTTATTTATACCTGCCTCTGGAAATTTCCACTACATGCATCTGACGAATTGGGTATTCACCCACGAAAGCTCATGCTCCAATATGTCTGTTAATCTATCAGGTGCCACAGGACTCTCTGCAGCTTTTACAGATCCAGACTAACACGGCTACCCCTCTGATACTAGATAAATTCATGGAGGTTAAGTCCATTAATGGCTATTAGCCAGGATGGTAAAGGAATAGTGTCCCTAGCCTCTGTTTGTCAGAGGGTGGAGAGGGATGGCAGGAGAGAGATCACTTGATCATTACCTGTTAGGTTCACTCCCTCTGGGGCACCTGGCATTGGCCACTGTCAGTAGACAGGATACTGGGCTGGATGGATCTTTGGTCTGACCCAGTCCGGCTGTTCTTATGTAGAAGTGCTCAATGCTGGCCTATCTCCGCTCCCACTGAAGTGCACAGGAGTTGTACCATTAACCTCACTTAGACATATCAGAGGTATCCGAACACTGGAGACCAAAGGAGGCCTCCAGCTGTGATCATGAGGTCTTGTCACAGCCATAAACTGTGCAAGCCAGCATTGTAACAATACCTCTGATCAAGCTGCTGGCTGTGACCTGCCAGAATGGGAGTTCTGCAAACAACAAGGCTGCAGATTTGTAAAATAAAGAGTTTGCATTGTTGCTCTTTGCACACAGTATCAAGTAACGTTTCAGGTCTGGATTGCTGTATGTTTCGCTCTAATTCTGTTCCGTTCTGTTCTCCGTAGGTCCTCGTACTGCACCTAACACTGGGCAATCTGAGCACTGCATTTGACATTTCTCACTCTTTGGACTCCCACTCTTTTCATACTGCAAAGCACGAGTGGTTCTGAAAATAGATGCTGAATTGTGCCTTCCAGTAGAACAGGATGAACTGTCAGGAGTCAGGACCAGATACTGGAGACCAAAACCCACAGCTTGTATTTCACAGAGTTTGCAAAATGGAGTGGAGGTTCAGGTATCTCTACACTATCACACTTTACAATGCAAAGGTCTTACTTGTTTTTCCACTTGTTTCTGGAGAATGTATGAAATATTGTCCTTTTAAAATTAAAACAAAATGCAAAATAGGTTGTAACTGGCTATGTGGGATTTCAGCTGGGACTGAAAATTCAATGCATGCATGAGAGCTCCTTGGGAAAAGATGCATGCCAGCCTTCTTCACGGAGCGCAAGTGCCACATCCAGTATTCACAAATCCCATGCAGGCATGACTGCCTCAGGAGACAACCTGCAGGCAGCATGTGTGGCATGCAGTACACCCTAGTGCCCACACATGCCACTCCTAGAAGCAGAGCGGCCATCTGCATCTCTGTAGTGGACAGAGATCTTCCGCTTGCATTTAATCTTACTACCACAGAGACGTCAGGATTTGCTATTTATTTTAAAATGGGAAGTTTTCAAATAGAAAGAATGATTGGGGGAGGGCACACAAATGTGCTAGGGTCGACTTCCATGTTTCAAAGTATCCCATGTCTTTAAGGCAGTGAATTTTAAAAAGGCACATAATTAGCCGGCTGCTTCCTCGTCTGTATTCCTCTCATCTGCCTGCCCACATAAACATTCGGCACACAGCACTTCCAGACACTTTTTAATAGAATCGCTTAAAACAATTAATTACCAGAGTTTTCATTCAAGCTGCAGTGCAAAAGATACGCCGGCAATAAAAGGCATTTATTCGTTGGTTTCTGGAGGCCTGTTTGTTATTAACATGTAAATTAAATCATCACAGATGTTCCATTTTTAATCTGGGGATGAGAAGAGCAGGGCCAACTGCGGCCCAAACAGGCTGATTTTATTACACACACATTCATTAGGAACCAGTTCTATTATTGGAGATCAGTTTTCTTTGATGCATTTTTTAAACGAATTATTGGTATAATTTGTTCATTTCCCTCCCTATTTGTTTTTCTCTTGCCATGTGTGTCAGGATTCGCCAGTCAAGGCATACTGCTTTGGCTACTTTTAGCCATTCCCGTGTTGTCCGGAATTCTGACCTCCGCTGACCCCACATGACCTGGCCTACACAGCCACCCGGGGACTTTGTTTTGTTACAGGGGAAAATGGCCCTTTTGCAGGGGACGGGGTGTACATGCAGGGTGGCACTCCAGGAATCTCAGTGTCTAGCAGCATCTGCACCAGCTCTAATGTGGTCTCCATTATTACCTTCCCCCTGACTGCTGCATTCAGACACTCGCCCTCTGTTTACTCAGGCCTTGGGCTTGACCCTGCACCACTGGGAGCAATTCCAGCTTCCCCAAAGGAGTCCAAGTGGTCCAGAAAGATATTGCCTTTCACACACGCTGGCCCCAGGTTCTCCTCTGTGTTGCAGGCTCCCTGGCGCCCCTTAACCGACCTTTCCTGTTCTGCAGCCTTCCTAGTCTCCGTGTCATTAGGCACTGTGGCAGATGCATTTCTCTTTGTTCTTTACTATAACAGAGATGTCCCTCAATGTGCTGTTGAAGGAGAGCTTGCTGCCCAGTCCCCCAATCCCATGCTGTGGAGGAGCGTGGCATGCATATACCAGAACCCCTCCCACACCCCATGTGGAAAGTTTCCAGCAAGCACAAATGTGCCCCTCTTGCTTTGAGGGGCGCCTCCCACTCTCTCTCCTCTCTGTGCAATATCAGGATGTGCAGCACTATCAGAGACTGGCTCATCCCTGCTGCTTAAACAACTGCCTAGAACAGCATTAGAAAGAGGGAGCGCAGTCTGGGATCAGCATGGCCCTCCTCTCTGTGAGGTATGTGTGGGGTGTTAATGGGAGCCCCTGAGGCCAAGCCTTTCTGCAGTGTAGAACGGGAACTGCTGCGCTGTGCACTGGGGACATGGGCAGAGGGCACGGAATCTCTGCAGGTTGCAGAATGGCAGCAGAGCTGCAGGAATCAGTGCAGCAGTCAATGGAGAATGTACCTGCATAGCGCCAGATCCTGCAACCCTATGCCCATCTGCCTCCATGTGACAGCACATTGGATCCCCTGCAGAGCTGTGCATGTCCTGTGCACTTTCCCCTGAGCAGTGCACCTGAGAAGGGCCCTGCACTGGCAGAAGGATTTGCCTACCAGGAAGCAGAAGGGATCGGTAATACAACGGCAGGTCTCCAAGAGGAAGGGGGTAACATTTTCTTCACCAACAATTCCACAGAGGCCTGAGAATACAGAGACACCTAAAAGAGCACTGGCCTTCCCAGGGCGGCACCCAGCCAGCAGAGAGGAGCAGCCCTTGAAGTGAAAACCAAGGAAAGCGCGGAGCTTTGAAGCTAAGACTGCTGCACACTTGAGGCACTTTACAGCCGAACAGTTCAACCCAGTCCCTGGCCTGCGGTGTGTCTACAGCAGTAGGGTATCCAAAGCTCCTAGGCAATCCAACAAAGAGCTAGTGCCCATACAAGGCTCTTCATGGCTGTGTCACACACGGCCGGTGCCTTTGTGAAATGGCTGCAGCAGGTCTGCCTGGTGGTGGGGAGGTCTGTGAATTTCGTAGAAATTCCAAAACTGCAGTTAGGGTGTGAACTTCTCTGAAGGCCAAACACACATGGCAGAGAAACTCTCCCTTATTCTTTCCTCTCTGGGAAACCAAGTTCTCAAACAAAGAAATAAATAGCTAAGGGCCAGACTTCTAAAAATAATTATAGAAAATTAACACATACTGCTACTGTGACACAGAGACACCCAGTTGGAAAAAGCAGCAAAGAATCCTGTGGCACCTTATAAACTAACAGACGTTTTGGAGCATGAGCTTTCGTGGGTGAATACCCACTTCGTTGGATGCATGACATATCTATTAGTCTATAAGGTGTCACAGGATTCTTTGCTGCTTTTGCAGATCCAGACTAACACTGCTACCCCTCTGATACTTGACACAAGTTGGCAAAGGGTCCTCTGTTCTTTGCAAACAACTCTCACCGCAGACTCACAAACTCACTACACCAAACACGTCTTCTAGGATATTTATCCAAGTGAGGTATCTTTGGAAAGCAAATACCTTGTCAAGATTCATAAGCATCGTGAGATGTATGTGTAGTAATATCGAAGGAATAATGTATTTATATTGAAAGCAAGCTTTATGGACTTAGAGTCAAAATTGATCACCTGGGGATAATATGTCTCAGTGATGGCCCATTCAGGCAAGAGGCAGTTGTCACTACACGCTGTTTAGCCGGAGATGCAAAGCAAGACTTAATTGTTTAACCTTGCTTGATTCCAAGACTTTCAGTGGAAAACCATCAGAGACTACTGCAAACAATTGAAACCTCCTGCAAGTAAAAACGGAACATTACAAGACAGAGGTTTGCCTGTCTATGAATAGAACCAAGAAGACGATTTCAGTACAACAGAGGAGAGGGAAAGACCCTCTGCATGCTTTCCCAGAGAGCAAGGAGTTTTCATGAAAAATTAGAGGCTCGTTCCTGTGAAGCCAGCCATTTCTGCAACCAACTAAACAGTTGGGGCATATCTACTTTGTTAGACAGGAAAGGTACCTACTACTAAGTGTAGACTCGGCTTGGCGGTTTATGATTTTGTTTGATTCTAACCATCTGTCTTCATCACTCTTTGTTTGTGGTAGAATCTCTATTTATGGTCACCTACTTTTCTTAATTGCTCACTAGTGCCATGTGCTTTACAGGAGCAATAGTTTAAGGTAAAAAGAGTAAACTGGGGCACACTGCTCCTTCGGGGCAAAGGATCTGGGATTCCTGTGGGCAACCAGTGTCAGGAGCTGGGCATCTTATGGGAAGGATTCAAAGGGACTTGGGAACTGGGGTGTGTGCAGTGATTTGTTCACCTGCCGGGCAAAGTCAGGGCTGGCGTAGCCTGGAGGAGAGGCTTGAGTGGGTAACAGGCTGGTGATGTTGGGGAGCTGACACCCAGCCAGGCACGGACAAGGTTTCATCACCCTGCGGCCAGGGTTACCAGGTGACTCACAGTCCTGGGACCCGAGAATTGTTGCAACTACACCCACCCTAGCGCCATGGTGACTTGATTGGTTTAGGGCGGCCATGTCTGAGCCATGGAGAGCTGGTGTGATGGAAGTGGAGCTGTGAATACTGCGTGTGGACCTGGCTACTGGGCTGTATGAACACACTGGTTTCGTTTAACCGAGGCTGCTAGGAAAAATAAGCAGGAAGGGAAGAAGAATAGCTCAAGATAAGCCACTTCTCAGTACACACGAGAGAGACAATGCCAGGACCAGAACAAGCCTGGGAAGCAGCAGATGTAAAGGATCTCATGGTTAGAACAGGGATCCCCTCTCAAGAGGGCAGTTGTTCAGGAGAGCCTGGGTTACGATGGGGAAGGTAAGCCATTAGGTAAGGCAGAGCTGAGCACAGGCTGCTTGTTGTTTTAAAACCCTCTTGCTCAAATGCTGGGCTCCTGTTTGGTTTAAACAGGCCATCTGGGTTACTGTGGTCTCCGCAGGTGCTGAGCCCAGTTGGAGCCAGCTGAGCCCATGGGTCAGTGTCACGGAGTGTGGGGGAGTCCGGCCCTGCACCCCTCTTCCTGGGACCCACAGTGACTCTCGGCCAGCCAGTACAACAGAAGGTTTATTGGACAACAGGAACACAGGTTACAGCAGAGCTTGCAGGCACAGTCAGGACCCCTCCACCGAGTCCTTCTGGGCTTTCAGGGTGCTTGGATCCTAGCTAGGATACCCTGAATTCCGCCCACACAGCCCCAAGCCCAAACTCAAACTGCTCCCCTCCTGCCACTCCCTTCCTTTGTTCCCCTTCCCGGGCAAAGGTGTTGACCTTTCCCCTCCCTTACCTAGCTCAGGTTACAGGCCCTGGCATCGTCCATCCCCTAAAGTCCTCCCCTGCTCTCCCATTCCCCACACAGACAGTCCCTACTGCATCACATCTCTCCCCCCTTCGAGACTGAACTGAGCGGGGTCACTCTGCCCAGTGACCTGGGGAAGTTCAGGGTCCCCTCTCCGGGACAACGCATCCGCTGTCAGGTTGGCACTTCCCTTCACATGGACCACGTCCATGTCATAGTCCTGCAGGAGCAGGCTCCACCTCAGGAGCTTGGCGTTGGCTCCTTTCATCTGGTGCAGCCAGGTCAGGGGAGAGTGGTCGGTGTACACGGTGAAGTGTCGCCCAAAGAGATATGGCTCTAGCTTCTTAAGGGCCCACAGCATGGCCAGGCATTCCTTCTCGATGGCCGCGTAGCTTTGTTCCCGGGGTAGCAGCTTCTTACTCAGGTACACGATAGGGTGTCTCTCCCCCTTTTCATCCTCCTGCATTAACACCGCCCCCAGTCCCGTGTCTGAGGCATCGGTGAACACCATAAAGGGTTTGTCAAAATCTGGGTTTGCCAGAACTGGGTCGCTAACCAGAGCCTCCTTCAGCGCCCGGAAAGCCTCCTGGCACTGCTCAGTCCAGATCACCTTGTCTGGCTTCCCCTTTTTGCACAGTTCAGTGATGGGGCCGGCTATGGCACTGAAGTGGGGCACGAACCTTCGATAGTACCCCGCCATCCCAATAAAGGCCTGGACCTGCTTTTTGGTTTGGGGAGCAGGCCAGTCTCTGATCACCTCCACCTTGGCTGGTTCTGGCTTCAGGCAGCCGCTCCCCACCCGATGGCCCAGGTAAGATACTTCAGCCATCCCCACCTTGCACTTCTCAGCCTTTACTGTTAACCCAGCCTTCCGGAGTCGGTCCAGGACTTGTTTAACCTGGGACACGTGGTCCTCCCAGGTCTGGCTGAAGACGCAGATGTCGTCAATATACGCCACGGCAAAACTCTCCATCCCCCTCAGTAGCTGATCCACCAGGCGCTGGAAGGTGGCTGGCGCTCCCTTGAGGCCGAAGGGCAGGGTCAAAAACTCATAGAGCCCCAGAGGGGTGATAAAGGCCGATTTCAGCCTGGCATCTGCGTCCAGCGGCACTTGCCAGTAGCCTTTGGTAAGATCCATAGTGGTGAGGTACCGTGCACCTCCCAGCTTGTCTAGGAGCTCGTCAGGCCTGGGCATAGGGTAGGCATCAGATACGGTGATGGCATTGAGCTTTCGATAGTCCACACAGAACCGGATTGACCCATCCTTCTTGGGAACCAGCACTACTGCGAGGCCCAAGGGCTGGAAGACGGCTGGATCACCCCCAAAGCCAGCATGTCCCTGACCTCTCTTTCAAGATCCTGGGCAGTTTTATCAGTGACCCGAAAAGGGGAGCATCTTATAGGGGGGTGTGACCCCGTCTCCACCCGGTGGACAGTCAAATTAGTGCGTCCAGGCTGGTTGGAAAACAGCTGTCGGTACAGATGCAGCACCCCTCTGATCTCAGCGTGCTGGCCCGGGGTCAGTTGCTCAGAGAGGGGAATCGCCTCCAGGGGGGAACCAGCTTTTGTCCCAGGGAATAGATCCACTAAGGGGTCATCTCCCTGCCCCTCCCAATGTCCACACACGGCCAACACCACATTCCCCCTGTCATAGTATGGTTTCATCATGTTCACATGGTACACCCGACGGTGATGTGCCCGGTTTGACAGCTCCACCACATAGTTTACCTCATTCAGTTGCTTGATAACCTTGAAGGGCCCTTCCCAGGCGGCCTGGAGTTTGTTTCTCCTCACGGGGATAAGAACCATCACCTGATCCCCGGTGGCGAAGGCACGGGCTCGTGCTGTGCGGTCATACCAGACCTTCTGCCTCCTCTGGGCTCGGGCCAGATTCTCCCTGGCCAGGCCCATGAGCTCGGCCAGTCTTTCCCGGAAGGTCAGGACATACTCCACCACTGACTCTCCCTCGGGAGCGGCCTTCCCCTCCCATTCGTCCCTCATCAGGTCTAGGGGCCCCCTCACCCGCCTTCCATACAACAGTTTGAAAGGTGAAAACCCGGTAGATTCCTGGGGTACCTCCCTGTACGCAAACAGCAGGTGAGGTAAGTACTTGTCCCAATCTTGCGGATGCTGGTTCATAAATGTTTTTAGCATCATCTTCAGCGTCCCGTTGAACCTTTCTACCAGCCCGTTGGACTGGGGGTGATACGCTGAGGCCCAGTTGTGCTGGACCCCACATTTCTGCCATAAGGACCGGAGCAGGGCCGACATGAAGTTGGACCCCTGGTCCGTTAAGACCTCCTTGGGGAACCCCACCCGGCTGAAAATTGTCAGCAGCGCATCTGCCACTGTGTCTGCTTCGATAGAGGACAAGGCCACCGCCTCGGGGTAGCGAGTGGCAAAATCCACCACCACCAGGATGTATTTCTTCCCTGACCGGGTCATCTTGCTGAGAGGTCCCACTATGTCCATGGCCACCTTCTGGAAAGGTTCTTCTATGATGGGTAAAGGCCTCAAAGCCGCTTTCCCCTTGTCCCGGGCCTTCCCCACCCTCTGGCAGGGGTCACAGGATTGGCAGTACTGTCGGACATGGGTAAAGACCCCAGGCCAGTAAAAGTTCTGTAGCAGCCTCTGCCTGGTGCGCCGGATTCCCTGGTGCCCTGCGAGAGGGATGTCATGGGCCAGGTACAACAGCTTGTGACGGAACTTCTGGGGAACCACCAACTGCCTCCTGATCCCCCATGACTCTACTTCCCCTGGGGGAGCCCATTCTCAGTACAGGAACCCCTTCTCCCACAGGAACCTCTCCTTGCAACCTCTCCTCATGGTCTGTACCGCACTAAGGTCAGCCCGGTCCCTGTGCTTCCGCAAGGAGGGATCTTTCTGCAACTCGGCCTGGAACTCAGCAGCTGGGACAGGAATGGGGACCGGCTCTCTCTTGCTGGCTGGGTCTGAGGCCGCAGCCTCTCTGCACCGTGCCCCTGGGCGTTCCCCGCTCCCTGAGTTAGGGTCCTGCACCTCAGGTCGAGTACCTTCCCCGTTTTCGGGGTGCAGTGCCATTTGCCGACTCTGACTACGAGTCACGACCAGGGCACTCTGGGTGTTACTAGGCCAGTCCTCAAGGTCCCCTCCCATTAACACGTCAGTGGGCAAATATTGGTGTACCCCCACATCTTTGGGGCCCTCCTTGGCCCCCCATTTCAGGTGTACCCTTGCCACGGGTACCTTGAATGGGGTCCCGCCCACGCCCATCAGGGTCAGGTAGGTGTCGGGCACCATCCGATCTGAGGCCACCACCTCGGGCCGGGCCAGCGTCACCTCTGCGCCTGTGTCCCAGTACCCAGTGACCTTCCTCCCATCCACTTCCAGGGAAACAATGCACTCTTTCCGGAGGGGCAGCCCCGCGCCCACCCGGTAAACCAAAAACCCGGAACCGGGAGCATCCATAGGTGGTATGTTGCCAACCCCCCTTTCCTGGGAATGTAGCCCCTCCTCCGATTGGGTTTTTACCCAGTCCACCCTCTGCGGGTTGGGTCTGCTTGGTCTGTCCCTGAGCTTGGGGCACTGGGCCCGTATGTGACCTCGTTGGCCACAGCGATAGCAGCCCATATCTCGTGGGTCCCCTTGAGTGGGTCGGAGGGACCTGCCGCTGGATGTTCCCCTTTTGGGGGGGTTCTCCATAGGCCCCCTTTGGGAGGTCCCATGATGACTCTCTCTCTGCGTTGAGGCAGGCCTGCTCCTTCGAGACTCCTCCCTGCCATCCCCTGCCCGACTGTCCACAAATTGGTCGGCCAGCTGGCCTGCATGCTGCGGGTTCTCCGGCTTCTGGTCCATCAACCACAGCCTCAGGTCGGATGGGCACTGCTCGTACAGGTGCTCCAGTATGAATAGGTCAAGCAGGTCCTCTTTAGTTTGGGCCCCAGCTGTCCACTTGCGGGCATACCCCTGCGCCCGGTTGACCAGTTGTAGGTATGTGACCTCACGGGTTTTACGCTGGCTCCGGAACTTTTTCCGGTACATCTCAGGAGTCAGCCCAAACTCGCGGAGCAGGGCCTGTTTGAACAGTTCATAGTCCCCTGCCTCTGCCCCTTTCAGTCGGCTGTACACCTCCACGGCTGTGGAGTCCAGTAAGGGGGTGAGAACTGCGATCCTGTCTGCAGGGTCAACCCTGTGCAGCTCGCAGGCATTCTCAAAGGCCGTCAGGAAGGTATCTATGTCCTCTCCCTCCTTACGCCGGGGCAGCAAGTGCTTATCAAAGCTCTTTGTAGGCTTGGGTCCCCCCTCACTCACCGCAGCTGGAGCCTCACTGCTCCTCAGCCGGGCCAGGTCCAGCTCATGTTTACGCTGTTTCTCCTTCTCCTCCCACTCACGCTGGCGCTGGTTCTCCTCATGTTTACGCTGGTTCTCCTCATGTTCACGCTGTTTCGCCTTCTCCTCCAGCTCTCGCCTCTTTAACTCGAGCTCCTCCCGTCTCAGCTCCCTTTCATATTCCAGCCGCATCCGCTCCACGGATGCCGAGCGTTGCCGGGAGGATCCCCTGCTGGGGGGTGGGCTTCGCCGGGCAGATCCCCTGCTGGCCGGGGGTGTCACGGTGCCCTCGGTATACACTGGGCTCCTCCCCGCCCTTCCTCTACGCTTAGGAAGGGGGGGTCTCGGGAAGCCCTCGTCCGCCGGCTGACCACTCCCAGCAGGGACAGACACTGGTGCCTGCGCTGCATCTGCTCGGCTGCTTCCCTCAGAGACAGGGCTCCGTTCATTCATGCGGTCTCCCTGCTCCAGCTGGGCAATCAGCTGGTCCTTGCTGAGCCTCCCTGGGTGCAGCCCCCTCTGCTTGCACAGCTCCACCAGGTCACACTTGCGCCGCTTGGCATACATGTTCCTGCTGACCACTCACAGGCCGGGGTGCTCGCCGCTCCCCACGGTTTCCAGGGGGACCCCTAGTGCACCAGCCCTTCGTGAGGTCACCACCTCTCTGCCAGGGTCGAGCTGCAGACTCCTCCGCCCCTGGGACCACTCGCTGCAATCCCCCGGGGGACCCTGTTACTGCAAAGTCCTTCTCACTGGGCACACACTCCCAGGGGTTAACCACCCCTTCGTTTTACTGCTCCCCAGTCACTTACTGCAGGAAGCGCCGTCCACGGGGTGCAGTATCTCCCGCCGCTGCCACCTGTTGTCACGGAGTGTGGGGGAGTCCGGCCCTGCACCCCTCTTCCTGGGACCCACAGTGACTCTCGGCCAGCCAGTAAAACAGAAGGTTTATTGGACAACAGGAACACAGGTTACAGCAGGGCTTGCAGGCACAGTCAGGACCCCTCCACCGAGTCCTTCTGGGCTTTCAGGGTGCTTGGATCCTAGCTAGGATACCCTGAATTCCGCCCACACAGCCCCAAGCCCCAAACTCCAACTGCTTCCCTCCTGCCACTCCCTTCCTTTGTCCCCTTCCCGGGCAAAGGTGTTTGACCTTTCCCCTCCCTTACCTAGCTCAGGTTACAGGCTCTGGCATCGTCCATCTCCTAAAGTCCTCCCCTGCTCTCCCACTCCCCACACAGACAGTCCCTACTGCATCACAGTCAGCATGGTAGATACAGAGTCAGTAGCCCAGAGCCTGGTCTAAGGGTGAGAGAATGCTGGAATTCCAGCCCAGGAGAGGTGAAGGCACCAGACCCGATGCCTGAGGGGCTACACTCAGAGGGGGCAGAGGTGCAGTTAGCCCTGGAACCATGACAAGGACTGCTGCTCTGTTTGACACAGGCCTCCTGCTGAGCGGCTCCTTTTTTGGTCATGGCACCCCCAAAAGGATAGCTGGGAAATGGAGCCGTTTCTTCTGCAGAAGTGGCTTTTTCTGAGGGAGGTGGTAAGACTGTTCTCCCTTTAGCCCAGGCAAAACTGTGGGGCTGTGAGCTCACCAGGAATGGAAATGCTGCCCGATGTGTACTAAAAACACCCGCTTGCTCCGAAATGTCACTGGCAAACACTGCTGTTTGCTTATCAAAAAGCTCAGGATGAGAGGAAAGTCACGCACAACCCCAGAGACAGCTGGCACCGCCTCCAAAGTGGGCAGGGAGGGGGCCATGCCAGCTAGGAGATGCATTAGTTCAGAGGTTTTCCTGGGTAGGCGCTGCTGCTGAACCCCCAGGCTATAAGCAGAGCAGTGGCCCTCTGGCTCGCTATCGCGTTCCCCGTTAGTACCTGGCCCGGGCATGGCTTGCTAATGAGCCAATCAGCAGAATATTCGATGATGAATCCCGGCCATGAGGCACTAAGAGGACCCCTGGGGTGAGTTCCAGACAGGCTGGGGATGGCAAACTGCTCACAGTTCTGCACCAAAGGGGTGAATCTGGCCCACAGGTATTAGTCCCAAGGTGACACTTGGCACTAATAGGAAAGAGATACCACCGCCCACTGGCACTTTGGAGATGAAGCATCTTCTCTAAGGGAAATATTTATATTAGCATCACTGCAAAATGCTCCATGGATTGGACTGAAGACACTCTCCAATCGCCAGCAAAAAGCTTTGAGCCATTATCTGTTTAATGTTCTTTCACATCTTCAAGGTTGACCTTTGTCAAAATGCTAATTGGGCCATTTCTCCCATTCTAATGGACACTGGGCATTTGGGGCCCTCACTGCTACATCCTCTTCAGTCAGGAGCAGTTCAGATAGAAACAGGGCTGGCTCCAGGGGTTTTGCTGCCCCAAGTAGCCCCCCCGCAAAAAAAGCCGTGATCGCAATCTGCGGCAATTCAGTGGGAGGTCCTTCACTTTGAGCAGGAGTGAGAGACCCTCAGCCGAATTGCTGCCGAATACTGGAACGTGCCACCCCGTTCCGGAGTGGCCGCCCCAAACACCTGCTTGCTAAGCTGGTGCCTGGAGCCGGCCCTGGATAGAAACCCCAGAACTAAAGGATATCATCAGTTTATTTTAAGATCAGCTTGGCTCATTGGTTTAGTACAAAATTAAGCATCATACATCCAGCAAAGCAGAGCAGAATTCCCATGTGACAGGAGGGATGCAGCCCATTACAGTTCAGAATGTCAGAGCTGAGACAAAACGCTGCTCTTAGAAAGTTTGTGAGAAGTGTGTGGAGAGAGATGGGCATTCTGAGAAGGAGGGGGAGAATCTGATAGGAAAGGCTGCGTCTATTGCCGAGCTCAGTGGTTACAGAGGAGATAGGAGGCTTTGCCCCACTAACGCCCTAACATTAATGAAAAGAAAACTCCAAAACCAAAATGAACAACAGCAACAACAACAAAGGAAAAAATAAAGCTCATAGAGGGCCAAAACTGGCTACTTCCACAGACACATGAAACTCCAGCGATGTCAGCGGAGCAGGTGATTGTAAGGTACAGGCAATAGCATAGTTTACAAATATATATATTCATCTAACTTGAGTGGTCCAGACACTCAGCATAGAGAGCACTTTTAAGGAACGCCAGATTAAGGTGGAATAATCCTTAAGGACCGTGGATTCAGAACGGACTCTTTACAAATGATCCTGCTCTGTTTGAAACACTTACTGAGTGCTGAAAGGCAGGAAAGGGATGTGGGTTGGGGGAGGAGTACAGGCATCTGCCCACCCCACCGGTGATGGCACAAGTGGGGCTGAGCGGAAATGCATTATTGCCTGAGAAAAGCTGTGCTTCGTGGGTTTGCAAAGTACTCAAATGTTTCTCATGCCCATGGCACATTGTTCGCTAAAACCCAGAGGCAGTTTCCCCCTCCCCCACAAAAATATCATTCTAGCCCTAGGGTGCTGCTCCTGTGGAAACGGGCATTTCTCTGCAAAACTGGCAAATTACTATCTGGATCCAAATTAGCAGAATCCAAAACCCCAGTGGGTGGGGGACACTGTGACAGCTTTGCAAACAGAAATAGTGAGATTTCAGCCTGAATTGCGCTTATGGAGACTTCCCAAACCTCTTGCATGGGTCCAGCAACAGGAGAGCACTCTTGTTCAATGCAGGCAGTGATGAATTCAGGCCTCCTGGCTGGGCTGAGTGACTGTCCCATCCCGCTGTATAACTATTAACATAACAAACGACTGCCTGGAGTCCAGATCAGCTCTCCACTTTGGGCAGAGGCAATGTTCTATCCGTGTAAGATCGCTTTAAGTGGAATTGTATTAAACGCCCACTCATGGACACCCACATCCACACTTGTATATTCTTCTGCACCTTCCCGAGGCCGTGACCTCACAGGACATTGTTATGAATCAGACCCGAACAGCACCCCTCAGGCGCTCTCGATGATGGACGCAGTGAGAGACACTTTTCCTGGAGAAGCGGCCAAAGGACTCTCAAGGCCACGACTCTGACTCTGCAGCTCAGTTTGCTTCCTGCGACAGGGGCGAAAAATTCCCTGCAACCACGGACGGAGTCTGTTTGAAAGGGCTTTGAGGCTAAAACAAATCCCATATTTGACACAAGTGTGAGATACCTTGAGGCCTTCTATTGATTAGCTTGGAGTGGAATTGCACAGGCTCTTTGAGCTGTCACAGTTCCAGGCGTTTCTGAAAATGATAGACGACTGGAACAAAAACCCACCAACAGGCTCCTGACACAGTGTGTTAAGAAAGGGAACAGGTTTAATTGTGTTGTCTTAAGGCAATAACCATGCAGAGGCTGAAGGTCATTCGTGCCCCGTGTGGTAGTGGGCTAGAGGGGCAGTGATGCCCAGAACGAGGATCCGCACAGTGAGCGTGTGGATCACATTTCAACCCGGCGAGAAATGAGGCTAGCAGCAGGCAAGAAATCACTGTGCTGGGGCCACTGCCTCACAGGGGCACTCTGGACTTCGCTCTCAGGTGGGGGAGCAGAGAGTAGGGGAACCATCCTCTCCCTGCCAGCAGTTCACTGCCTGGCACAGAGCACAGAATCACAGACCCAGTGTCGGATCCTGCAAGGTGCAGAGTGCTCTGAATGACCATTGACATGCATTCAGACCCTCTCAGCCCACCTGGCCTGCACACAGGGCCCTTCCCGGCATGCCAGCCCCAGGGACACAGCGCACAGCCATACAGGAAGTGGGCAACAGGCAGGTGTCACAGGGCTGTACTCAGAGGCTCGTCTCCTTCAGAGAGCCCTTCCTGTGAAGGGGGCGAAAGGACACCTCTCCAGGATCCCTGGCCAAATGACAGACCCCCAAGTCTCCACTTCATACAACTCCAGGGCTTCCAGAGCACTTCCAGAATGAGGTGCAGATTCAAGAGCTCCCAAGCCGTGCAGGGAAGTGGCTGCATTGTCAGGTACTTTCTGCTTACCCATATCGAGCTCTTGAGCCGCTGGGGGCTTGCGCTCCTCGAACACATACTTGGCCTCTGGGCAGAGACACGGGGTTCTTCCCATGGCAGACACCCAAGACATGATATCTGGGAACAATTCACTTTAACCATGAACAAGCTTCCCTAATGAAGGGACCAGAGCAAATGATTCCTTCCATGCAGCTCTTGACTCAGACTTTTGGGAACACATGATAATTGTCTGGAGTAAGACAGCTCCTCAGCAAAAGGAAGCTACTGAAATGGAGAAAAGAACGTGAACATGGAGATATGGCTTAAATATTTCAGGCTGGATTCTCAGCTCCACTGCTCTGATGTTTGCCTGGAGGAACCTGATTGACTTTCATGGCGTTATGTAGGATTTCCCCAAGCAAAACTGAGGGCAGAATTGAGCTGCCTTATATTAGTTATAGTATCCAGTCTTTTGAGATTACAAGTCAAAGAAACCAAAGTGGTGAGCTAGGACAAGTACTGTGAAAATTCAAATGGGAGTTTTGTTCATCTGTAGGTTTTTGGACTTGTGTCTCTCTTCTCTGGGAATGGAGAGGCTAGGGGACCAGAAAACTCCACTGATTTCGAATCTCAGACATGAGCTCATCATACCCACCCTTCCTCACCGATTGCCATGAGATGTACTCTCACTTATCTGCTATTGACAGTGTATTCACAAAGGTCACTTCTGCCATGTTGGCGTTTGAGTTCAGAGTCCATCTCCAGGTGGGTCCATTTCTTTTACAAACTGGCACAAACTGCATCCAGGCTGGTGGGGGGTTGAAGTCTGGACTCAGATCTTGAATATGTCAGCCCAGGCCCATCTCATAGAATAATATAATATCAGGGTTTAAAGGGACCTCAGGAGGCATCTAGTCCAACTCCCTGCTCAAAGCAGGACCAATAACCAACTAAATCATCCCAGCCAGGGCTTTGTCAAGTGGGACCTTAAAAACCTCTAAGGAAGGAGATTCCACCACCTCCCTAGGTAACCCATTCCAGTGCTTCACCGCCCTCCTAGTGAAAAAGCTTTTCCTAATATCCAACCTAGACCTTCCCCACTGCAACTTGAGACCATTGCTCCTTGTTCTGTCATATGGTACCACTGAGAACAGTCTAGATCCATCCTCTTTGGAAACCCCTTTCAGGTAGTTGAAAGCAGCTATCAAATCCCCCCTCATTCTTTTCTTCTGCAGCCTAAACAATCCCAGTTCCCTCAGCCTTTCCTCATAAGTCATGTGCTCCAGCCCCCTAATAATTTTCGTTGCCCTCCACTGGACTCTCTCCATTTTTTCCGCATCTGGCTTGTAGTGTGGGGCCCAAAAGTGGACACAGCACTCCAGATGAGGCCTCACCAATGCTGAATAGAGGGGAATGATCACATCCCTCGATCTGCTGGCAATGCCCCTACTTATACAGCCCAAATTGCTGTTAGCCTTCTTGGCAACAAGGACACACTGTCGACTCATATCCAGCTTCTGGTCCACTGTAACCTCTAGGTCCTTTTCTGCAGAACTGCTGCCTAGCCATTCAGTCCCTAGACTGTGGCAGTGCATGAGATTCTTCCTTCTAAAGTGCAGGACTCTGCACTTGTCCTTGTTGAACCTTGTCAGGTTTCTTTTGGCCCAGTCCTCTAATTTGTCTAGATCCCTCTGTATCCTATCCCTACCCTCCAGCATATCTACCACTCCTCCCAGTTTAGTGTCAGCTGCAAACTTGCGGAGGGTGCAATCCACACCATCCTCCAGATCATTAATGAAGATATTGAACAAAACTGGCCCCAGGACTGACCCTTGCGGCACTCCACTTGAAACCGGCTGCCAACCAGACATGGAACCATTGATCACTACCCTTTGAGCCCGATGATCTAGCCAGCTTTCTATCCACCTTATAGTCCATTCATCCAGCCCATACTTCTTTAACTTGCTGGCAAGAATACTGTGGGAGACCGTATCAAAAGCTTTGCTAAAGTCAAGGAATAACACATCCACTGCTTTCCCCTCATCCACAGACCCAGTTATCTCCTCATAGAAGGCAATCAGGTTGGTCAGGCATGACTTGCCCTTGATTAATCCATGCTGACTGTTCCTGATCACTTTCCTCTCCTCTAAGTGCTTCAGAATTGATTATTTGAGGACCTGCTCCATGATTTTTCCAGGGACTGAGGTAAGGCTGACTGGCCTGTTGTTCCCTGGATCCTCCTTCTTCCCTCTTTTAAAGATGGGCACTACAGTAGCCTTTTTCCAGTCATCTGGGACCTTCCCTGATCACTGTAAGTTTTCAAAGATAATGGCCAATGTCTCTGCGATCACATCCGCCAACTCCTTTAGCACCCTCGGATGCAGCGCATCCGGCCCAATGGACTTGTGCTCGTCCAGCTTTTCTAAATAGTCCTGAACCCCTTCTTTCTCCACAGAGGGCTGGTCACCTCTTCACCATACTGTGCTGCCCAGTGCAGCCGTCTGGGAGCTGTCCTTGTTCGTGAAGATGAGATGAAAAAAGCATTGAGTACATTAGCTTTTTCCACATCCTCTGTCACTAGGTTGCCTCTCCCATTCAGTAAGGGGCCCACACTTACCCTGACCTTCTTCTTATTGCTAACATACCTGTAGAAACCTTCTAGTTATTCTTAACATCCCTTGGTAGTTGCAACTCCAAGTGAGATTTGGCCTTCCTGATTTCACTCCTGCATGCCAGAGCAATATGTTTATACTCCTCCCTGGTCATTTGTCCTATCTTCCACTTCTTGTAAGCTTCTTTTTTGTGTTTCAGATCAGCAAGGTTTTCATTGTTCAGCCAAGCTGATTGCCTGCCATATTTACTATTCTTTCTATACATTGGGATGGCTTATTCCTGCACCCTCAATAGGGACTCTTTAAAATACAGCCAGCTCTCTGGGACTCCTTTCCCCCTCAGGTTATTCTCCCAGGGCATCCTGCCCATCAGTTCCCTGTGGGAGTCAAAATCTGCTTTTCTGAAGTTCAGGGTCCATACTCTGCTGCTGTCCTTTCTCCTTGTGTCAGGATCCTGAATTCGACCATCTCATGGTCATGGCCTCCCAGGTTCCCATCCACTTTTGCTTCCCCTACTAATTCTTCCCTGTTTGTGAGCAGCAGGTCGAAAAGAGCTCTGCCCCATTGGTTCCTCCAGCACTTGCACCAGGAAATTGTCCCCGACACTTTCCAAAAACTTCCTGGATTGTCTGTGCACTGCTGTATTGCTCTCCCAGCAGATATCGTGTCTCCATGAGAACCAGGGCCTGTGATCTCGTAACTTCTGTTAGGTGCCTGAAGAAAGCCTTGTCCACCTCATCGCCCTGGTCTGGTGGTCTATAGCAGACTCCCACCATGACATCACCCTTGTTGCTCACACTTCTAAACTTAATCCAGAGACTGTCAGGTTTTTCTACAGTTTCATACTGGAGCTCTGAGGAGTCATACTCCTCTCTTACATACAATGCAACTCCCCCACCTTTTCTGCCCTGCCTGTCCTTCCTGAACAGTTTATATCCATCCATGACAGAGCTCCAGTCATGTGAGTTATCCCACCAAGTCTCTGTTATCTACAGCACTAAGTCATACAAAGAACACAGCCAAAACCAAAAGGGTTTTACCTGGCCCTGCTGGATGGCTATCTCAGAAAATGGAAACAAGAGAGCAGGATCATTCATTCCCCTAGTATTTATAAGTCAGACTATACAAGCCCCCAGCCCCTCCACGGGAGCAGCACTTGATGCTGGGACATGGCTCAGCAGGAGGCAACCTGTTCTTCATGACCAGAGATGTGAAAACCATGACATGAGAACCTGGGAAGGGATTCTGTGCATGGAACAATATGCAGCATGGTGGCCTGGCTAGTCTGTGTGAATACACCATTCCCAGTTAGCCCAGTTGAACTCTACATTACAGGGGCCCTAGCATATGGGAAGGGTCTGACATGTCTTGTGTTTTATGAGAAACAGAAAGGATTAGATTGTAGTAAGGTCCTAATTATGAGGATAGCTCTGCTCTGGCTGCATCCTTTGCCTCTCTGTGCGAGAAGTGCCAAATTACATGTCACCTTGGAGGGCAAATTTTCTGTAGTTTTCCGGGCTCCTACAATGGCAGACTCATGAATATTTACTGAGCTGCTCAGAGATGCAGCAATGGGAACAAATTAAAAAAAGCTCGTGTTTGCCTCTCCCACCGACAATAACAAATCATGGAGCTCTGGTGAGGAGGAGATGGGAGTTTGCTGTTGCCTTTCCAGAGGGATAGAGAAAACAGCTTCTTGTATAATGAGATTGACTTTTAAATTGAAAGTGTTCCTAGTTGGGCTGTGGTTCCTACTTCCATGCTGTGCATTTACTCCCTAGGCTCTACCATTAAGACATCTTATATACAAGCTGGGAGGATTCAATTAGGGTTCCTGTTATTAATCAATCAATTAAGCTGCAATCTTTGGTATCTGTGTTTTCACTCCTAAGGAGGTGAGATGCTAGCATTGCAAAATAAAGTTTAGGAAGTCATTTACTTTTGATACACAACCCCTAGCACAGAATTCTTGTGCCTGTCTGATTGCCGTGTGTACCTGTACCTGGAGCTACTGAGCAGCCTGCAGAACTGCTTGCCAGGCATCCTGCTGGGAAGGGAAAGCAGCAAACGGCTGTGAAGAGATGGCTGAGACCTCACACATAGCCATAAACAGCTAGATTCAGCATCATAAAATGCCGACTCACAGCGCTGGGAAAATTGCCCTGGAAGCACTCAGATGCATTTGCTCCACAGCTGGAGCCAGAAATTCTCCATGTTCAATAGCACAAAGGTGGCTACAATTAAAAGACTCCTCTCATGGTTGCTTCCTATTCTGGGTGATAGCGGCTCACACAAGGGGCTGAACAGCTCTTCATGCTCTTGGGGAAGAACAGCTATGAAGCCGCCATCTGCTGGAAAGAGCCGCAGGTGGGTCTGGGAAATCCAGGTGCCAGTGGAGCTGTGGGAGTCACATGAGCATCCATTGATTTATCAGACAAGGCATCTGGGATGTTCACAAGGGCTCCTACCCTCAAGGCTAGACTAGGGCGTTGCTGGATTTAGTGCTGGCATTGCATGAGTCTGCGAACTTTGGGACATAGCCTGCCTCCAGCTGGTGCTGCTAACAAGAGTTGTGCACATGTGTGGTGGTGAAACGCTCTCTCCAGAGGGGATGAGATAGTGGAGATTTGTCCCCCAAACTGGATTTTCCCCAGGTGTTGACTTTTGGTTTTGTTTTGGTGTTTTTTGCTCCAAAGGGATTAAAAAGGACAACAGCTTCCATCTGAAGAGATGTTTGTCAGGGGGTCGAAGGGCCTGAGTGTGATTTATTCCTACCCTTTTCTCCTTTGTTTCTCACTCTGAGGCCTGATAAGTAACTGACTAAACTTCCATCCCAGGAAAATATCTGTCTCTCTCACCTCTTCCCCACCCCTTCTTTGGGCAGTAATAGTGCTTAAATCTAGCCCTGAGCTTGCAAGCCTTGTGCATGCAAGTTCTCCAACTGAAGTCAAAGATGTCTCTGATGTTCTGAGAAGAAAGGCTCATTTTGTAAGGGTTGCGGGAACAGGTCAGTACATTGAATTTGAGGGCCATGGGGATGCAGAAAACTTGTCCTTAAATTTGTAACACATTGCACAAAGTTTAGCCTTACGAGACAGACAGGGAGGCAGGCCACAGCCCTCATTCAAGTCAGTAAGAACTATGCAGCTAAATGCTACACAACTCTTTGCAAACACCCTCAAACTCTGATCAAAGAAATGTGTAAATGCCCAGTCTCAGTGCATTGGCCTACAGTGGGAGTAGGGTAGAGACCCAGAGAAGTGAGCTGTGCATGATAGTTAAGTGCATTGAGCGACGGTTATTTTCACACATAATGCAAGCAAATTCTGAATTAAAAGTTGATGGTGTGGTGAGAGCGCGTGCCTCCTATCCAACCACCAAAATGAATGATTCATTTCTGGACCTGTTCTAAGCATCTGCCCAGCAGCTAAGGAACATTTACAAAATGGGAGAACAGATGTAAGAGGCCAGGACAAGCAGCAGAGAGAAACTGCAGGGACGTAGCTCCAACGGGGCTGCCAGAGAGGCAGGTACAGGCTGGAATTTTAAACATCAGTGATAATACTGTGCAATTAGGGCATGATGTGGGTGAGATGAAAGGGCACTTTTATTTTCACTCATTAATCATGGCCCCATGACACCACTCATGGTTAATTTATAAATGTAAATGTCTGGAGCTGGGAGCCCCCCACCACCAGATACTTTGTTTTAAAGTTAGGTGCAAATATTCCATTGTTAATGAAACTGCTTTGTCCCAGCATCCCTGGGCAATGCCTTAACCTGCCACAGAGGCTCAGGTGTCCCAGTGGTATGGGGCGGGGGAAGTGACCTGGAGGAAGAGCTCCTGCCCCCACTAGTTCCTCACGACAATGCTTCAATCCCCTCCTACCAATCAGCAGCTCAGGAACTGCCCCTCCCCCCCCGACATTTTGTTTTCAAGGCATTTGCGTAGGAGGGAGGTGGCTTCTCAAATCAGAGAGCAGGGTGAAAGCCGGAGAGTGAGATGCTAAAGGAGAAAGCATTGGGCCGTAGGCGAGAGATTTTAACACAGTCTTCTGATAAGAGTGTGTCTCAGTCCCTTACAGCTTGTGCCCAGTGTCAGAGTAAGACTCTCTCTTCAACCACACACCTAGGTGCCGGGAACCTGTATGTGGCAGTGAGGTGTAGCAATTAGAGCATGGGCTTGGAAATCAGACTCCTGGGTTCTCTTCATTGTGGCCACTGTTTGTGAAAGGCTTTGAACGCAGGAGGGCCCAGCAGGACAATGGGTCTCACACAGCTGCTCTCACTTTAACTGAATGGAACAAGAGCCAGTGCAAAATGAGCATCCTGCATAGAGAAGATTAAAGAAGCGAGGTTTCCTCTCTCATCTCTCAGAAAAAGGCGCGGCAGAACGGCAGTGGACAGTCCGAGGACCATTGTTATGCACTGCAGCAAAAGCCTGGTTCAGAACTGGATGAAAGGATCATGAGACTCATCATTAAGATTTCATAATTGATCTCTTCAGAGCTCAATAATGCTGAGGTCAGGAATTATATCAAGCAGTCAGATTACAGCCACAAATAAAAGCATCAGGACTGGCCTTCAAAGGAAACATTTATTTATTTACCTTTTAGGTGAAAATAGCTTTTGGCAGCCCCCTCCTTTGAATGCTAATATTGCGCAAACCCGTTTGCCACGTATAAACTCAGCCATAATGCCGAGGTTTCTAGATAGTTTTGATGAAGATATTCAGGCTGTACGTAACAATGCTGAGAATGACTTCTTGTTTTGGTGAGCATCAATATTTATTGTCCATTGAGAAAGCTATCACTCCGCTCTAGGAAGCCAATGCCCCATGTGTCAGTAAATCTATCTGTCCATTTTGTTCACCTCAATGGATCTCAAAGTCTGCTCATTCTGGGGAAGAATGGCTCAGTTTCATCCCATGACTGCTGCGGACCTCTGCTCAGGCACACCGCTGAAACCTCCTCTTCTTCCTTGGTGCTTTTGCCCTTTCATAGGCCCTTCTAGACAGTTTGTGTCACTGTCGACTTCAGCTGCACACATTATATGTTCATCGTAGTTTTGGACAAGCTCATCTCTTCGACTGCTCATCTATCCTCATTGCTCTCCTAGGAATCCCTGTTCATGGAGGGCTCTGATAACAAGATGCCAAAAAATCCCACCCAGGAAAAACTTGCCCAGGACCACCCGGCCTCATGTCAGCAGAACTCAGGAGCTGCATCCTCAGTGATGAGTCCCCTGCACTGGCATTAAAACGCCACTTTCAGCAGTGAGAAAAAACTGAGTCCAGCCCCACTCCTACGCGTAGAGAGAGACAGAGCCTACCAAGAGCAAGGATAACGTTACAGTTATAGCTCTGGACTGGAGCATAACTTCTGGTTCTGTCACAGACTGTCTATGCCTCGGCGCCTCATCTGTAAAATAAGACTAATACCCCCACCCCATCTGTTCAGACTGTGAGCTCCCTAGCGTAGCACCGGGTGTGCCAGTTAGTTATAGGACCTCACTGGACTGGTGCTGACACACACCACAAGACGACAGGTCATACAAGCGAACTAGATGATGAGGGCCAAAGAAGGGATGCAGCAAACCTAGGGAGGTGCACAAGGCGCGAGTGAGATGATTAAGAACAGCGTGATGAGGTGATGGTAAAGAGAGTTTAGACACTCTGGGTGAAATCCTGGCTCCACTGAAGTCAATGGAGAAACTCCCAGTGACGTTAGTGGGGCCAGGAGTACACCCTGTGTCTCTGCACATTGCCTCACACATCGGGAGCACAGCCTTGGTTGGGGCTTTTAGGTTAAACCATCATCCACATTGTAAATTGCACTGATGTGCCGCTGCTGGCAGGACCAGTTCCATATCCAGGCAGCAAATGAGTGAAAACACCTAAAGCAGAAACAGTTCCTTGTATCCCACTGTCCAGACTATTTAATCTCACCTAGCAGCAGCGCATCAGAGGAAAGGTCCAGGGGAAATGGGCACCGTGTTTTCTAACGGAAGTTGGAGAAGTAAATGTGAGCGTTGTCTCTAGCAAAGAAAACAAAAGAGAAGAGGATTAAATGGCAATGTTACCTTTACTCTTGTCAAATACCTAGTAGAAACACTGGTTAATGCCCTTAAAAAAAGGCCCATTACCACAGGGCAGAGAGTCAAAGAGTCTGGCTTCCCTAATACTCAGTTATCTCCTTCCTGGATAATGGAATGACCCCTCGCCTGCCCGAGCTGTACTGCAATATAATAGCATGAGCAGTGCAAATAAAGAGGTTATTTTTGGAATCCAATTGCAGCAGGGCTGGAGCCTGTGTGACAGGGGAAGGATTGAACAAGATGCGATGTTCTAAGGGAAAGAGAAAAAATTGAATTTGGGGGCCGGTGGCACTGGCAGTGAACTGTGTAAGTGCAGCTCTTGAGAGCTGTGTGAGCGTGGAGTGGCAGGCAGGCGGCGCAGGCCCATGGAGAGGACAAGGCAGGATACAATGGGAAGGGTGGCCATGGGCTTGTACACAGAGTTTAAAACTCTCCCTGTGCGAGGCCCAGAGCCCAGGATAAACGGGAATGTCTCTCCTGCAGTAGGTGTGCAACATGACGCGGGAAATACTGCACTCTGCTTCCATAGTGTTGCTTCCTTCAAAGCAGCAGCATCACCTGCTACTAGGCAGCAGAATGAGGCCACGCTATCTGTCCCTGCCAGCGACTGCGGCAGGCATGGCCCAGCTCATCCAAGGGCCCTGGGGTGTTAGCTCTCTTCAGAGCCTGCTTGTGCTGCATTTCTCTCCCCTGCCAGGGACTCAGCAGCTGCCTTGTGCTTGTGCCTTGCCCCAGTGCCCCCAGTGATAGCCACTGGCACATGCACTGAGCTGTAAATTTTCAGCTAAGAGCCCATGTTTGGGCGGGCCCTGCCTGACTCACTGGCCTCTCCCCAGGCAGTTTCTGGTTGTCTCTGAGACAGTCTGAGGGCGGCTGCCTTCACCATCCTTAGCAAACGTTCGCCTGCCCCTCTGGGCTAAGCGGAGCCAATCACCAGCGCCAGAGCCCAGTGGCACCATGAGAGAGGAGAGCTCCGTCCAGCCCCTCCTGCTCTTGGAGCTCTGATAGCACCTCCTGAGCCCTGAGATCCAGGGGGACGGGTGCTAGGGCCAAGCCATGGGCAGCAAAGGGTTGGAGCAATTGCTTTGAGTCAGCCCTGGAAGTGATTTGCTGGGTGGAAGCCACATGGGCACTGGCTGCATTACCTCCCTCAGCTGGATTATTAGGAGCTGGCTGGTGCTCATGGCATCCTGACCTTGTCACACCACTTGATTCCCGCTTAACCTTGGCCCCCATAGCAGAGGCCTACTGTTATGGTGCTCTTAGTACCTCAGCGACGGCAGCCAGAAAGCAAGCAGACTCCCTCCTCTCCCCCCAAACAAGGCAGGTGGATACCTGTCCACATCCGGGGAGCAAAAGAAACCCAGGAGAGTGTAAATGGGCATTTACTGATGAAGACTAGCAAAAAGTGAGCAGGATAGAAAGATGCATGGAAAAAAGAGGAGGTAAGAAACACCAGACTTTCATTTTTTAAAAACTACTCTTCCAGCCAACCATTTTGCTACGCAGCCCCCGCCCTCCACTGAGCATTTCATCCCCCGCCCGCTGGAAATCAAGGAGCAGGCAGCAAAGTCAGGCCCCTCCCAGGCCTGGGAGGAGACAGCAAGGGCTGCTTCAGAGCTGGCTCCATGGTCTGGCTTCCCAGCCAGGTCCGTGCGGTGAGATAGCTCCAGCCCTGCAGCAGGGGCGGGACTAGTACCCGGGGCAGCTCTGACTGGCTTCTCTGACCCAGAAGGTGGGAGGCTGGGGACAAGGCAGCCAGTTAGAGGGGTATTTCCCTGTGTCACGGCCAGGAACCCCGGAGTGTGTGGGGAAATACATATGCTTTGCTCCCAAGGGTCTCAAGAGAACGCAGAGTGTACGTTACCTGGACATTACACGTCGTTATGCCCCAGGAACACACTGTGCTTGGTGGGGAAATTTCAAATATAGCTCAGGTATTGCATCATCATATAAATGTGCCTCAGCGTGTCGGTGTCCTTCTCCTTTGTTCGGCGCATTCACCAGTGTCCTGGAACTCCACAGAGTCTTTTGGACAGGAATACATTGCTGAAGAGACGTACGCGCCAAATTCCGCTTCCAGCTTCTCTTGTGTAAATCTAGAGTAACTTCACTGAAACAAACAGGGTTAGCCCAGTGCAACTGAGGCCAGAGTTTGCTCTTCTAGCCTAGAGTTATACATTATAACACTGGACTACGCGCCTGGCCCACACTAGTGGAGTTACTAGCGCAGACACTGATCATCAGCTATGGAGTGTGAAGCACAATTGTCTAATAAACTACAGGCAGAACAGAGCCTCCATTGTGCCTGAGTTGCCGCTTTGCAAGTCCTTTGTCAGTGGACATTTCCAGCAATCTCTGTGTTACCTAACCTGGTCACATAGAATCAAAGAATAATGGAATATCAGGGTTGGAAGGGACCTCAGGAAGTATCTAGTCCAAGCCCCTGCTCAAAGCAGGACCAATTCCCAACTAAATCATCCCAGCCAGGGCTTTGTCAAGCCTGACCTTAAAAACCTCATTCTCAGAAGAAATCATATGGAGCTCAGAGGCTGCGAGGGTTCCATGGGGTAGGAATGGGACACAGAGCCGGTCACCTCCAGGTCGCTAGTGGCCAAAATTTGTTCCCATCTAACAGCTGATCCATGGCTCCTGCAAAATGAGATATCAGCCCCCTCCCCCCAGCTGGCACTGCCAGTAAAAAGGCTGAGGATTGAATAGGCCATGGAGACCCACTGCCAGTGCTCTACCTCTTCTAGAGGCAAAACTTCGTCACTCTTGATCTGGCCACTCCCAGCCTCCATGCCATTCACCCCAGGCACACTTCTTCGGAGCTTTCACACGCAGAAGGTTCAAAACACTGAGATGAAGCTAATCCCAGTGCCTCGTATCAAATACACGGGCCTGCAATTCATCACACAGGAAAATACGAGCGATTCAGCACAAACTCACCGACTAAAGTGAATATTAATTTACAAAGCAGCGCCAAGACAATGGGATGCAAGGCGATGGATATCACCTGCTCCCTGGAGTCAGGCGGATTAAGGACCCATCTTCCCCAAACACTGATTGCTAATCGAGATTTGAGGGTCTGTCTGCACTGCAGTAAGACACCCTTGACTGGCCCAGACCAGGCCAGACTGTTTAATTGCAGTGTAGGCCTCCGGGGCTCAGGGTCTAGGACCCTGCAAGGTGGGAGGCTGCAGACCAAGACCAGATAACTACACCACCATTAAACAGGCGCCCAGTCCCAGCGCCCTGGCCTGGCCAGCCGAGGGTGTCTCATGGCAGTGCAGACATCCCCGGAGAGGTAAAGCAATCTGGACCGTCTGAGGCTGCTGCTCAAGTTGGAAAACCATCCCTAACGAGCTGTTTATCAGCTCATTGCTGACCCTCGGTTTGGGAAACGTCCCCCAGCTATGTCAGGCTGTTCTCTAGGGCTCACGCCTGCAGTGTCATAGCAGAAAAGCATTTACTCACGTGAAGTCAGCGCTGCTCACATGTTTAATGTTCAGCCCCTGGCTGGATGGGGACCAGAGACACCCCACACCTTGCAGGAGTGAGCCTGTAAATCAGGGTTCTCAAACTGGGGGTCGGGACCCCTCCGAGTGTGGTGAGCTGTCAACATCCACCCCAAACCTTGCTTTGCCTCCAGCATTTATAATGGTGTTAAATATATAAAAAAGTGTTTTTCCTATATAAGGGGGGGATTGCACTCAGAGGCTTGCTATGTGAAAGGGGTCACCAGTAAAAAAGGTTGAGAGCCACTGCTGTAAATGGATTTACCCTCGGTGCTGTACAAGGAACAGGTGTTGGTATTCATACATTGCCGAGGGGCAGCTGAGGTGCACAGAGCTTAAAGAACTTTGCTGAGGTTGCCTAGGGGTCAGTGGCCGAGCCAGGGACAGAATGCAGGTCTCCTGAGCCAGACCAGTGCTGAAAGCTCACGGCCGCCCTTCTCCATCATGCCTGATGTAGGGTGATGGAGGGTCAATGACAGGAAGGTCTGGGGAATCAGAACAGGGGCTGGATCTCTGTCAGTGTGCGCGAGGGGTGCGGGGGTGTGAGAGAGAGCAGAGTCTCAGGCTGTACAGTCTGAATTAGGCTTGTTTTCTTCTGGAGTGGGCCAGGCGACTCTGCGATGCGCTGGAGCAGGGCAGGTCTGTGCTCAGGCATGGAGGGCCGGGGTTGGCCCCTGGGCAGACGCAGCCCTACTGTGACTCACCTACTAGGAAACTCTCCTGCCGTGCCCCACTTTTGGAGCCACCGGCCTTGCCCAGGTGCCACAGCGAGGCCATGGGAGGGCGTGGCTCTAAGCAGCACGAAAGTGCTGAGCTCTGCACAGACACTGAGAGCTCTGCACAGACACTGCTCCTGATGGATCCACTTGTGAGCACAGGAAGTCTGTTGCCAGACTGCACCACTCCTCAGGCCTTGGCACTCTGGGTGCGTGTGAAAATCCTCACTCTCTGGCTGACTTCAGCTGTTCTCTGTGTGTATTCCACTTTCCAGCCGGGTTGATCAGATCAGTCACATGTTGTCCTCTCTGTTCCTTGACTGGATGCGTGCGCAGGCTCTTCTGGATGCTAATTACTCAGGCTTGTGAGTTTACAGCTCAGTGTCGGTGGATACTTGTGAAAAACACATACAGCCTTTGCATGCCCAGTGTTCATTCCAGTACATATCATACTGGTGAACGGTTGTGAGAAGCATGGCTGAAATTAATTCATTTCAAAACTCAAGCCAATGGTCATTGAAGATGTTCTGCACTGCTCCCCCAGTTCTAGTAATGGGATGCTCTTTGGGAGGCTGGCACAGCCTCACTGAATATTGTGCCCAGCTTTGCCTACCGGCCTGGCTTTCTGCCTAACACATTCCCTGCAGTTTACAACAGAAAATGTGCAAGTCCCAAGGGCTTGAGAACTCAGAGGAAATGTGTAATGCCATAGACACCAGTCTACCTGTGTCTGCCTCCCGAACAAGGGAAGGAGGAGTGTGGAGATGGGAGTACACCTCTCCTCTCATATCTCATGTGCTCCGTAATTGACGTTGAGTGAGAGGAAATGAAACCAGGAATCCTTTCTAAAGTGGTTAGGGTGGTAATCTGAAGCTGCAGACAACCTAAAACAATGTGTAATCTAGTTGGGGAAAGAAAGTACAAAGAATGCCAGTTGAACTACTTTTCATTCAGTTTCTGCAGGAAGCACAGAGATTTGCAAGAGGATCTGCTGGCTTCCAGCAAAGGCAGAGTGTGAGCTCTGTGCCATAATGAAACGTTTATTAATGCAAAGAGTGGTAAGTTAAAATGATTTTTTCAAGATTTTAGAGCTGTTACAAATGCATGTGCTTTCTGAAGACAGCCACATGCACATACCTGTCCTCCTTAATGAGATGTACTGATTGCTGCTTCCACTCGTCCTCCTTCCCCACTTCCTTCCTATCACTTGGGACATTCACTTGTTGAGTTTTGTCTTGATTAAGATTGTAAACTTCTTAGGGCCACAATCTTGGTTGGGAAACTAGGCACTCCTGCAACATAACATAACAATAGTGACAATTGTTACTAGTAATAGTGTCGATGTTAACACAGTGAGTCAGAGGCTGTGTGAGAAAACATCTAGCAAACTTGTTAAAGTAGCAACTTGTTTCCCCATGTTACTATTACTTATCTTTCCTGTTGATCATGGTGTGACATTCTGCTCAGCACGTCCAGCGAGCTGCTGCACTACCCCTCTCCACAGCAAGTGGGAGCTTTGCTGCTGCTCAGCTGTGTGTCAGCCTGGCTGCCTTGCCAGCAAACTTCTCCAGACTCTGCCCCTCTAAACCTCGGCTTGCAGGTAACAATCAGCGAACTCCAGTTCCCAGTGATGTCTTTCTTCAGAGTTCAGTCCCTCTCACTGTGACATTCAGAGATGATTCCATTCACTGCCCCCACCAGCCTATGTGAGCTGAAGACTCACACCTCGCTTTAATACATGGCACGGAGAGGGAGTTGTAATAAAACAAGAAGAAGTTTAATAATAAAGAACAGAGGTTTAATTTTCAGGGAAACTAAGCAAGAGAAAAAGAGACAGTTACGGTGACAAACAAAACAAAATAAAACATGCTTTCTTGTGTCTAAAGATTACCAGGTTATCATCTTGGTTTCAGGCAATTTTTCACCTATAGTCAGTTCCCTGAGACTTCAACCCACATGGCTGAAGCATCCACCTTTCACAGATTCCAAGAGCTCTGGCCTCTTTTGTCTCTTAAGCAAAGACGTATTTTTTGCTCCTCTTCTAATCCCCAAAGTCAACTGCCTCTGCTTTGAGAGCCAGGAAGGCATTTTGGGGCACAGACTCTGTCCCCTCGTGTGCTCATTAAGTCATCTCCTCTGCCCTTCGTTATCTGGATTGCTTTGTTTACATTCCATGTAAGGTACTTTCATTGGCAATGTAATCAAGCGGGTCAGACAGGGAACTCCACATTCCTTTGCCAACAGCAGCTGGGTTCATGCACTGCCTCCCAATCACATTTTCAGAACACAATTCCAGCCCACATCTGTAACTCTTCATACACAACCCGCGCATACATCACACAATGACTTTCGGGACCAGCGTGTCACCAGTTTACATATGATACCTCACATGACACCTTTTAGATACATACCATGTTCAGGGCAGTGCGTGCGCCAGGCCTGATATGAATTCCAGTACCATGGGCCCTCTGCCAGCTGGCATCGAGAGGCCCTTAGGTTCACACATGGATAAATGTTTTTGAATGCAGGAAATACATTGGGCAAAATCCTGGCTCCATTAGAGTCAATAGTAAAACTCCCACTGACTTCAGTGAGGGCAGGGTATCACCAGTGTATCCAGTTAGAAAACAGAAGCCGTATCATGGCTTTGGTTTCAACGAGAATTCTGCTCAAGAACCAGTGGAGAACCCCACTTAAAAGCTGGTGGCACACTGTGGCCTAATTTTTCAAATGGCAGCAATTAATTCCATTCCTTTGAGTGTGAAAGTTTACAACCTGGATGTCTGGATGGCATGTTTTCTAGTGTGTGTTAAAAGAAAGACAAACAGACTGTATTTGCATTGTGTATGGTCTGGGGAGTGGTGGCTGCAAAGGAACTGGAATTTCATGACATAGTAAATCAACATCATGGTTCCTCTGGGGACAAACATCACAAACTGAAATCAGATCCACTCTTTGCTGTACTGAGTCCAACACTAGTAAGGGGAACAAAGTCCCAGAGAAGATTCTCTTCTCATCCTGAGGACACCTCCTCTGTCTCCTCTCACTGCATGCTTCCTGCCGACACCTCCCTCTGCACATTCAACACACTCGCAAGTTTTAAACCATATATTTATAAACACGTTCCTAATTGGAAGATGAGCAGACATGAAAAAATAAAAAGATAATTACCAAAGAGATATAAGTGCAGTTTGCATTTTATTAAAAACATGTCACATCATTTAAAAAGAGGAAATTGCTTTAATTTGTGCAGATACATTATTAAAAACAAAGATTCAATAGTTAAGATCAGAATCTGGGCCATTGATTTAACAGCATTAGTGTGAAGTAGTGCGGTTATTCTGGCTTTGCATGCTGCTGGAGTGAGAACAGAATCTGGCCCCTGCATGTGTTTTTTGCTTCTCTAAGAAACCTGAAAATACTCCAGTATGCAACTGGTATTTGAGAAAAGTGGGATTTTAAGATGCTAATTTATCTGTGGCTGTCGCATAATTATATATTATTGTATTTTATTTGTGTAACATGTGAGGTACAATAAATGTTACAGATCCAAAACAGTGTTATTCCTACTTTATATGTCAAGTGTTTCTGACAAATACAGGCATTTCAGGTAGAATTAAGTAT